>NW_027362763.1:383596593-384221593 GCF_046119375.1 Phyllobates terribilis | reverse complement strand
GAGCAGGACCCTCACTCCTAATGTAACTGTTTAAACTGTCTTACCTTGCATTGAATTTACTGTCTGTATATGTCCCCGCTTAATTGAATAGTGCTGCGGAATATGTTGGCACTATATAAATGAAAATTATTAGTATCATCCTGCAATCTTCATCAGCAGTGCAGGTATACACACATTGTGCCTGGAACAACAATTTATTGGGTAAACACCTGGCTCAGTGATAGGAAACACAGGGTGGTTATTAATGGAACACACTCAGATTGTGTCACAGTTAACAGTGGGGAGGGGTACCACAGGGGTCTGTACTAGGCCCTCTTTTTAACATATTTATTAATGACCTTGTAGGGGGTATAAACAAGTATAATTACAATATTTACAGATGATACTAAACTCTGCAGAGTAATCAATAGAGAGGAGAATAATTTAATATTACAGAAGGATTTATGTAACTGGAGGCTTGGGCTTAGAAAAGGCAATTGAAGTTTAATGTAGATAAGTCTAAGGTTATGCACTTGGCAGAGGAAATATAATGTATAATTATGAAGTAAATTGTAAAACACTGGGAAAAAACTGTCAATGAAAAAGACTTGGGTGTATAGGTGGATGGCAAACTCCACTTTAGTGACCAGTGTCAGGCAGCTGCTGCCAAGGCACATAAAATAGTGGGATGCACTAAAAGAGACATAAATGTTCATGACGAGAATATAATTTTGCTTCTATACAAGTCATTAGTGCTGCCACACTTAAAATACTCATACAATCTTGGTTCTCCGGTGAATAAGAAGGACATAGCGGAACTAAATCAAGTACAGAGAAGAGCAACTAAGATTGTTAAGGGAATGGGTGGACTACTATACCAAAAGAGGTTATTACACTTGGGGTTATTCAGTTTGGAAAAAGCGAAGTCTTAGGGGTGATCTTATTACAATGTACAAATATATGAGGGGACAGTACAGAGATCTTTCTAATGATGTTTTTACACTTAGGCCTGCAACGGGGACAAGGGGGAATCCTCTACATCTAGAGGAAAGAAGGTTTCATCATAATCACAGATGCAGATTCTTTTCTGTAAGAGCAGTGAGACTTACACATGATGCTGTAATGGCTGATTCACTACTAAAATTCAAGAAAGGTCTCGATGTCTTTCTTGAAAAATTGAATATTAGATGTTATGGGCATTAGATTCTGTGATGGTGCATTTATCCAGGGAACTGGTCTGATTGCCGTATGTGGAGTCAGGAAGGAATTTTTCCCCTAATATGGAGCTATTAGTGACTGCCTTCCTCTGGAACAACATGTTAGGCTATATGTTGAACTCCATGGATTAAGTCTACCTTCAACCTTAAAAACTATGAAACTTTATTTGCTAAATCCACAGACCATCTAATACCTTTGTGGGCCTCCAACTTCTCCACCTTAGGCAGTTATCAGGGGAGATAAGGATCAATCCTTTTTTTTTTGTCCTCGGGGAAGTAAGCTGTGGCCATGCTTGCTTTGCTCTTCTCACGCTGTACACATGCACTCTCAGTGATGCAGAGTGATGCTATTAAATTGAAAGCTATCTAATGTGTATGGCGAGGCTTTGTCAACACTATCAACTATCTATTTATCTAACTATCTGTCTATCTAACTATCTGTCTCTCTATTTAATAATGTGGGGAGAAATAAAAATTGGGCATGTGGAATTCAATAACTGGTCTTTTCTGTTCAGGTGAAAATAAGCTACCATCAGACAGGGCTGCCACCATTAAATTCAGGACCCCATACTGGCAAAATTTTGTTTGCCCCCTTGAGACGCCACCCAGGCTCCATCCCAGCTCCGCCTCCACCCCTCAAACCATTCACAGAGATGAATGGGAGGCATGAAGAAAGCGGCCGCCATGGATATTCAGCAGAATGTCGGAGTGGCTGTCTGCGCCGAACTTCTGCTTGAAGATCTGCCATGTGAACTGGCCCTAATCATTATCCCATATGCTGTGTATAGGGGCTAAGTATTACTTTACTAGAATATCCCCTTTAAGACAGGCAACTGTACATTATTGAAGGCAGGCTGACAGGCAACAGTCAGTAGTCATAGGGTCGAACTTAGTAGTACTTAGTAGGCAGCAGACAGAGACAGCCTCCAACTTCACACTGCACGAGCAGGGAGGGTGGCACAAAAAGAGTAGTGAGTGGGTGGGCCAGCGGGGTGTGGTGAATGGAAGGTCAGATGGGGAAATGGAGCTTGGACAGGCGAGTGGGCGGGGAGGCAAGAGCACCTCATCATTTCAGGCCCCTCAACTCCTGCATATAATGTGTTGTAAGACCCCGGGCATGCCGGCAGCTTAGGAACAGAGGGCAGTATCTAATGTCACTGATATTAGACGCGGTCTGCTGCAGCCATACAATGTAAGTAGCTGCAGCTGTGTGTGCCATGCAGTCTGCCAGGCCGTTTATACTGTGGCTCAGCTGTGTTGCCTGAGGGCAGGCTACACAGCGTGTCTCACTCTGTCCGGGCCTCCCCTCTTTGCTTCTGCTCACCGGGCCCCATGCACTAGTAATGGCAGTAATGCCCTGATGGCGGTCCTGCCACCATGCATGCTTGGGCTAAGCCAAGAGTGCGTTTGTGCGAGTACTGGTCGGAAGAGATAGCTGTTAGATAATTATCAGCTGTACTTTTGTTTGGATAAGGTGTATGGGTACCTTGGGTCCTGTTCTTGATTGTAATTTCTTGCTTTAAAACGAGCTACTACTTGAGATGAGCGAATCGATTCAATGCAAAATTAATTTGTGGCAACTATTTAGGAATTCACTGGATCCGACAAAATAAACAATTTGCACGTGAGTCACCAAAAATACAACCTCCATTTCACGAATTACAGAAGATTGCATCAGCCAGGGAAAGCTCACATTACCATGGGCGGGAGGGCTGGTAGAAAAATTATCAACATCTATAAACTGGAGACACCAGGAACTTAAGATACATTCACAGTACTTGGATGAACAAAAATAATTATTTATTATATTTACCTATATAGAACCATCAGCACTTTACAGACATTGTCATCATTGTCTCCATTGCGGCTCACAATCTAAATTCCCCCATCAGTATGTGTTTGTAGTGTGGAAGGAAATTCATGCTAGCACAAGGAGAACATACAGAATTCTTGCAGATATTGTCCTTGGTGGGATTTGAACTCAGGACCCCAACACTGCAAATCAGCAGTGCTGACAACTGGAAATAATGCTATTTACTCTTATTTCACAAAATTATTTAAACATTTTTTAATTGTATATAAAATTTGAAGCAGTATTGTAAAAATGGGACAATGAGAGCTGAAATTACTGAATCTCTATAGTTACTGAAAAACATGATTTTTTTTTTCATTTCACCATAGAAAAGCAAGTATTTTCCATGATCAGGGTTTTTTTTAGCTGATTTCAGCTGGAAAATCACCCATCTTACACCAGTCTATCAATCAAGTAAATTAAGTTTCAAGGATTTACAGTTAGTAGTTTGTTATATGGCAACCATTAAAAACACATTGCTTGATTCTCGTGTGGATGTAAAATAGAGTATGTGAATACATTTTAGGCTAATCAGGGTTGATTTATGACTCAAGTAGCAAACTGAAATCAAATCATCAAGATCTACTCAACAATATTGTACCCCCATTAGGAGCACATCATCAGTGTTAAAGCTGTAAAAATTTTTGTGTAAATAAGATATGAAAGCGTTATTTCAATATAGACATGTGAGATATTCATGTTATATGTTATTAATGTCTTATAATTATGAGTTTGAATACTGGAAGCAAGCATACTTGCCTATTTATGGGGGGACTACTTGTTCTGTAGAATGGTGTAGGCCATTGGTAGATATGACATCCACACGTGGACAAAATTGTTGATACCCTTTTGTTAAAGTAAGATAAACCCACAATGATCACTGAAATAACTTGAAACTGACAACAGTAATTTTCAATTTAAATTTACTGAATATCAACTAATGGAAATCAGACATTGCTTTTCAATTGTGGCTCACAGAACATTTTTAAAAAAAACAAAGTCCGAAGATGATGTTAATGATGTCAAGGTGGCAGAGACTCTGCCTTGGGCCTAGAAGCAGCAGTGATGAGAATTGCTTAATCGGAACAGAGATCGGTTTTCAGCATTATCGGGTTGTACTCAGGTCGTGGAACATGAAGTCCTCACAGAGCCTCATATCCGGGTGAATTTGAAGCCATATAGGATTCCCAAAGCTTGCCGAGAGGTAATCTTTGAAGGAGGTTAATCTGATATTAAACGTAGGAGTTAATGAAGAGTCCAAGAGTGGCTGGTCCAGTACCATAACCTTGGTGCCTAAACCAGATGGAGAATATTGGTTCTCCAATGACCACTGTAAGCTGAATGAAGTCATGGAGTTTGACACTTATCTGAGTTCATTGAAAGGCTAGAGCCAGCCAGGAATATTACCACTCTGGACCTCACGAAAGAGTGTTGGGAGATTCCTCTATCCAAAGATGCCAAGGAGAAGACTGCCTTTTCAATGCCAGATGGTAGTTTCCAGTATGCCAGGATGTCATTTGGGTTGCAGGGAGCTCCATCCAACTTCCAGAGAGCCAAGGACTGAATTCTAGCTCCTAACGAAGCAGCCTACCCGGATGACAATGTGATCTTAAGCCAGGATCGGAGAAGCCATTTAGGCAAAAGTCCAGGCAATATTTGATTCTTTAAGGGAGGCGGAGTTTTCCATCAACCCAACTAAATGTCCAATGGAGATGGAAGAAGCCAAATACCTTGGCTATGTCGTAGACAGAAGCGAGATCAAACTTTGAATAACACCCCATGATTTCCAGAAACTATCTTCCTGTGAGAAAAACTACTCCATTGTGGAGAAGGAGTGTTTACCTATCAAGTGGGCATTGGACACTTTAACTATTACCTATTAGGAAGGAAATTTAGGTTAGTATCAAACCATGCCCTGCTGAGGTGGATTCGGGAGAAGAAGGGGAAAAATGTCCGAGTGACCAGGTGGTTCCTAACATGTCAGGATTTTAGATTCAATGTAGAGCATAGGCCAGAGAAACTACATGGCAATGCTGATGCTCTGTCTAGGGTCTACTGTTTGATGGTGCAAGGTTCCCAGCCCCCCGGCTTTGTGCAGATGGGGGTATGTGAGATGGCTGCAGGATAGGTCTTCGAGGAGAGATATGTATCATCAAGGTTGGTAGCCTCAGTGATGTAAGTCCGTAAAAAGCAAGCTCCAGCATGTATTGTGCTGAGAGAGTTAATAGGGCGTGTCCAGGGCCAGGTTCACCAGCAATAAGAGAGATGGGTGTGACTGGCTGCTCACATATCTTCACCCCAGGGCATGATATGGTAGATATAAGGAAGTCCACCTGTACCATTAGTGATATGTGTACAAGGTGAAAAGACCTTGCTTGTGTGGCTGTGTCTGCTAGAGGCTGACTGAAGGTCTGACATTTAAACGGGTGAGGCTCTGCTGGACTATTTATTTTCCATTTTGGTGCTGTTATACCTTTTGTACCCAGAAGTTGTTTTTATTTGTTACGCTGGATGGTTTATTGACATTTAATAAACCGCACGTTTGTTTTGAACCAACTACTTAGACCCCTGTGTGTGCACCAGTGTCTATCTGAAAGTTGATCCCTTACAATTTATAAAGATGTCTATCTACTGTATCTATCTATCTAACTATCTATATACACAAGTATATACACATATATGTATAATCGACTTCCCCATGAGGGTTAGAACCGAACTTCCGGGTTACATAATTCCTGGCATGCTCAATGACTTCTCAAAACCTGGCGGCATATGGTGTCATCACAACAGGCTACTAGGTAATTAAAAAATTTTGCAGCTTATAACAAATGAATGTCATTTCCAGTGCTGTGTTCATGCTACAGACAGCACTTGTCTAGTCACAATTGCAAGATTTGAGGACTTTTACAAACATTTTTTCTCACATTTTTAATAGCATGTACTTAAAAAATATTTGTACTTTATGTGAACAATATTTTTTATATTAGTTATTTTAGGACTAATTATTTTTCAACCAAAAAACACATTCTGTACTTGGTGGTAGGTAGTGTTGAGCGATACCTTCCGATATCGAGAAATATCGGATCGGATTGGATCGGACCGATACCCAAAAAATATCAGATATCGCCGATTCCGATACCGGAAACCAATGCTAGTCAATGGGACACAAACATCGGAATGAAAATAAACCCTTTCTTTCCTTGTAGGTTAATTCTACATGAAGGAAAACAACTAAGAATAATGTAGAATGTATTGGGGGAGGTGGGGGAGACAATAAAGGCATAGAGGTTTAGCCCAATCAAATGGAATAGCAGGATTTAATATTTTTTTTAAGACTTTCTGAGTTACCGAAATATTGACTATGTTAAGTTTTTTTTATATTTTGTCAGATATTTATGTTTCACTACTTCCATGCTCTTCACCTTCTTTTTTACTTCTCCCACACTTTCTCCTTCATCATCCTCAGCATCAGCATCTTTTTCATCAACTTCTTCTTCAACTTCTTCATCTTCTTCTTCTTCACCTTCTTCGTATTATTCTTTTTTTTTATATTCTTCATATTCTTCTTATTCAACTATTATTCTTCTTCATATTCTACTTCTTCATCTTCTTCACATTCTTCTTCTTCATCATATTCTTATTTGTGACAGGCATTCCTGTAGTTTTTATCTATAGAAGTTTGAACATTACACCTTTCGTTCTGCCCGTCACAAAAGATTTACAACAGGATTTGGCCTGCAGCAGCAGGTCTTTTCCAGGGGCACCACGAGGAGGAACGGACTCACCCCATACACTGCTTAGTCTTCTTCTGCTTATAATTTAGATAATATCTTTTGCTCTGATTTTTAGTCTTATGCTTAATGTTCTTCCACTTTTTGTTCTGCAGCTTCTTGTTCTTCTGCTTCTTGGTTTTCAGTCTCTTGTTCTTCTGTATCTTGGTGGTTGTCTTCTTGTTCTTTGTCCTCTTGGTCATCTTCTTCAGGGTCATCTTCTTGATCTTAGGGGTGGTCTTCAGGGTCGTCGTCTTCAGGGTCGTCATCTTCAGGGTCGTCGTCTTCAGGGTCCTCGTCTTCTTCGGGGTGGTCTTCAGGGTCCTCGTCTTCAGGGTCGTCATCTTCAGGGTCCTCGTATTCTTCGGGGTGGTCTTCAGGGTCCTCGTCTTCAGGGTCGTCGTCTTCGGGGTCCTTGTCTTCTTCGGGGTGGTCTTCAGGGTCCTCGTCTTCAGGGTCCTCGTCTTCGGGGTTGTTGTCTTCGGGGTCCTCGTCTTCGGGGTGGTCTTCAGGGTCCTCGTCTTCAGGGTTGTTGTCTTCGGGGTCCTTGTCTTCTTCGGGGTGGTCTTCAGGGTCCTTCTCTTCAGGGTCGTCGTCAGGGAGATCCAGAGTGATTACCAAGAACCATTTCAAAAAGCTTGAACTTGGAAATGTAGCAGAAGGTACAAGAAGGCTGAGGAACTGCCGAGAACCAGCTGACGGTACTGGAACCCGGATGGGTAGCAGAAGGTACAAGAGCCAATGGAACTACCGAGGACCAGCTGACTGTACTGGAACTCGGTTACTAAGCAGGAGGTACCTGTCCCAGAAAGCACTACCAAGGACCAGCAGACGTTGGTGGAACTTGGATACCGAGAAGGAGGCACCTAAGCCAAAGGCACTGCCGAGAACCAGCTGACGGTACTGGAACCCGGATGGGTAGCAGAAAGTACAAGAGCCAATGGAACTACCGAGGACCAGCTAACGGTACTGGAACTCGGTTACTAAGCAGGAGGTACCTGTGCCAGAAAGCACTACCAAGGACCAGCAGACATTGGTGGAACTTGGATACCGAGAAGGAGGCACCAAAGCTAAAGGCACTGCCGAGAAACAGCTGACGGTACTGGAACTCGGATGGGTAACAGAAGGTACCCATGAAAAAAAAAGTTGCAAGGCCGCAAGCCGGCCGCAGTTACCGAAACCCACAGTCCTACAGGGGGTGCTTGTACTATTAGCACTATGGAACCAACCTTCATTGCCAGATCCCGCAGCCCACATAGGAGTCACCTAAACTGCAGGCACCATAGAGTCGGATAACCCGACCGCAACACGACAGGACAACGTATTGGAGGCAAAGTGACGTTGACACTACCCGGAAACAGCTGGTGTGCTGGAACCAGGCTGGGAAGGAGGGAGTACCCGTGCCAAAGACACTGCCGAGAACCAGCTGACAGTACTGGAACCCGGATGGGTAGCAGAAGGTACAAGAGCCAATGGAACTACCGAGGACCAGCTGACGGTACTGGAACCTGGTTACTAAGCAGGAGGTACCTGTACCAGAAAGAACTACCAAGGACCAGCAGACGTTGGTGGAACTTGGATACCGATAAGGAAGCACCTAAGCCAAAAGCACTGTCGAGAACCAGCTGACGGTACTGGAACTCGGATGGGTAGCAGAAGGTACCCATGGAAAAAAAAGTTGCAAGGCCACGAGCCGGCCGCAGTTACCGAAACCCACAGTCCTACAGGGGGTGCTTGTCCTATTGGCACTATGGAACCAGCCTTCATTGCCAGATCCAGCAGCCCACATAAGAGTCACCTAAACTGCAGGCACCATAGAGTCGGCTAACCCGACCGCAACACGACAGGACAACGTATTGGAGGCAAAGTGACGTTGACACTACCCGGAAACAGCTGGCATGCTGGAACCAGGCTGGTCAGGAGGGAGTACCCGTGCCAAAGACACTGCCGAGAACCAGCTGACGGTACTGGAACCCGGATGGGTAGCAGAAGGTACTAGAGCCAATGGAACTAACGAGGACCAGCTGACGGTACTGGAACCCGGTTACTAAGCAGGAGGTACCTGTGCCAGAAAGCACTACCAAGGACCAGCAGACGTTGGTGGAACTTGGATACCGATAAGGAAGCACCTAAGCTAAAAGCACTGCCGAGTAGTGTTGAGCCACCCCCGTAGTGTTCGAGTTCGGTTCGGTTCGTCGAACACCCGTGTGTTCGCCGAACTGTTCGTCGAACACCTTCGAACACCGTTAAAACCAATGGCAGGCAAACAAAAACACATAGAAACACATAGAAAACACCTTCAAAGGTGTCCAAAAGCTGACAAACTGCTCAGAAGACACAACTAACACATGGAAAAGTGACAAGTACATATAGTCATGCGAAAAGAAAAGAGGTGGAGGAGTAAAAGGAGGGGGAGACACAGATATAGGCATGTCATGCCCTTCTAAAATCCAAAAAGTGAGAAGCCGAGACGGCCAGTCTGCTCCTGCCCGTGCCACCTCCGTGTCGCCGGGTTTGTGCCAGAGCCGCGGTGAACCCTGACGGCCAGCCCCCCTCTCCCAATACTGGTGCCTGTCCGCTGGTGGGTCGAGAGAGCCACCCTGTGGTGGAGGCAGCTCTAAGCTTTTTAATTTAAATTGTCCCTCTAATTTGAATGAATACACTTTAAATCCATTTACAAGGATCTATTGGAGGGCAAGTCTCATGCCAGCAGCCGCGTAATTCCAGCTCCAGTAGCGTCCACTAAAGCTGCTGCAGTTAAAAAGCTTTTATAAGGATCGAGCTCGGCTGTCCACCGCAAGGCATCCTAGTGCCAGTCCCAGCCCCTATGCCTTGGGGTGCCTCCTGATGCTCTTCACTAAGTATCCCGTGGTCCCGAAGCATTTCCTTTGAAAAAATTAAGTGTCCAAACTACAGGTGGTGTAGCTTGCTTAACAGCCGGGATAATCCGCTGACTAGCAGACACTGCTACTAGGCACAAAGTATTTCCTGGGCTAGATGCAGTTAAAAATTTGTAAGTAGATACTCTCGTTGGATGCTGAGAAAGCATTCCATAGAGTCTCCTGGCACGCCATATATGATTCTCTTAAAAAGCTTGGGGTAGGGGTCTAGGGGACCCTTTTATAGCCAAAACCACGGCCCTGTATCACAATACGTCACCTAGGCTGAAGATAAATGGAACTGTAGCACCGAGGGCTCGGTTGCTACAGACGTATTGCACCTCACCCAGAGGTGTGATATCTCACTCTCAGATAAGGATGGAGTGTGGATCAGGACCCGACACCTGCATGCATTACACCACATTGCCGTGTGGCAGGGCGACCAATATGCCCCTGAGATGGGCACGACAGTCCCTGTCCCTGGCTGGAGTGGGGGGAGGGAACACTGAGGAAGGGGAACCCTGCAGTGCAGGAGCAGGGAGGAAGCAGTTCCTGGGTGCATTGAGAAGGGAGTATAAAAGGTGGGCACCATCTTAGTTCAGTGCAGAGAAGTCTGAGCAGAAGTGGCAGGGAGCAGGGGCTCTGCATGAGCTCTGCTCCGGAGGCGGGCCTAGTAACAGAGGCCCAGGCCTGCAAGAAGGAGAAGGAAGGAAGAGGAGCGGAGAAGGCTCCAGGAACGAGGAATGAAGGGATCCTAGGGGTGCGGACGGGCGAGTCGCCACCGCACGCCCGAATCCACCTGCATGGAGGGGTCAGGCCAAAGGGGGAGACCGGTCCCCGAACTAGTGGAGGCAGGAAACGACCCTCAGCTAGAAACCGGAGGCTCTGACATTTTATGTGGCGCAGCCCCTTGCTCCACCCGCTAGGAAGGCACCACATAGGGTCAGGGAAACTGGCGCCAAGTTTACCAAGAGGAGGCCCGAGGCAGCCGGACAGAAGTGTTGGTAAGAAAGGCCAGACAAAGGACACACAAAGGGGGTCCTGTGAAGCGCTCCAAAGTTATCTGGGAGTTGTCTGAGCCCCTCACCTGGTGAGCACAGTACGACGTGGGCAGCCATTACCTGCAGACGTGGTCTGGACAATAAGAACTGTGAGTAAAGGCCCTGAACTGCATCACTGACTCCGTGTCGTTACTGCTGCTGCCCTGCACCATCACCCCCATCCTCCGCATACACTGCCCTGAGGCTATACTCCTCCCGTGGGGAGTTATGCTACGCTCTGCTGCACCCACAACACCAGCCTTAGCGGTCTGCCCTGTAGCGGCGGTTCACTCTGACCGCAATCCACGGGTGGCGTAGTCGGACATTTAAACATCAAAACCACATAAATAGTTCCGCCACTGGTTTGACCGCCCTGAGCCACGGAACCGGATCGCCGCCACGAAGACTACAACCACCAGCATCCACCAAAAAGGGTCCGGCTCCGGGTGTCCCAAGGCCCAGGGGGTGCGTCAGAACATTTTCATCACCTTTCACAATCACCAATGGGACAAGGCAGGGATGTCCTCTGTCCCCTCTCTTATACATCCTAGTGACGGAGCACCTGCTCTCATCAATTCGCCATAACCCCAATATTAGGTGGATTGAGGTGGGAGGCACCGAGTACAAGTGCTCTCTATTTGCTGATGATGTCCTAGTATATATCACTCAATCACATATATCCATCCCTGCTGTTATGGCTGAAATAGATCACTTTGTTACATGGTAAAATTTTAAAATCAATGCAGCGAAGTCTGAGGCCCTCGATGTCTCCCTCCCTAAATCCATATAGGATTCCATCCAGTCCAACTTTCCCTTTGCCTGGCCCTCACAGGGTATCAAATACTTAGGAATTCCTATTCATAGAGACCTCTCCCATCTATGTTATCTTAATTTTGGGCCCTTTATTGAACAATTCCATACAGACCACGGTTGGCAAGTTAGAACTGTAAGATTCACTACGTGAACCACTGGTGTTTTGTGGAAAAGCACATGTACACCGCGTTCCAAATTATTATGCAAAAAGTGTTTAGGAGTGATAAGGGAAGAATTTGTTTGTCAGTTAAACTCATTGATGGTGATGTGTGTCAGGGCTCTTTATATCACTGTAAGCAATTGCAGACACCTGTGCTAATTAGTTTGGCAGGTGTGTCCAATGAAAGGCAAGACTACTTAAGAAGGCTCTCTCACATTATTAAGCAGCCTACATTTTCTGCCAAAATGGGAAAGAAAAAGGATGTGTCGGCTGCTGAGAAGCAACAAATTGTGGAGTGTTTAGGTCAAGGCATGACTACAATCAACATTGTGCGATGATCAGGATGAAGTGTCTTGGCAATCAAGAAGTATGTAGCTGATTCACAGTACACACGTGTGCGTGCTGATAAGGGCAAATTGAGGACTCTTTCCTACAGGCAATTACGTCAGGTTGAAACAGCAGCGGCAAAAAAGCCTTGTCATAGCAGCAGACAAGTTTTTGAAGCTGCTTGTGCCTCCAACGTCCCCCGAACAACAAGATGCAGGGTCCTGCAGAGGTTTGCAGCTGTGCATATGCCATCCTGTCGACCTCCTCTATCCACTTCACACAAGCAGAAACGGCTCCAGTGGGCCAAACATTACATGAAGACTGATTTCAAAACTGTTTTGTTCACGGATGAGTGCCGTGCAGCGCTCGATGGTCCAGATGAATGGAGTGGAGGATGGCTGGTTGATGGACACCCCACGCAAACACGGCTACAGCGCCAACAAGGAGGAGGTGGAGTAATGTTTTGGGCTGGAATCATGGGGAGAGAGATTGTCGGCCCCTTTAGGATCCCTGAAGGCGCTAAAGATGAACTCCATAATGTATGTGGATTTTCTCAAACAGCACTTCCTGCCATGGTTCAAGAAGAAGAACCGTGTATTTCACAGCAAGATCATTTTTCTGCATGATAATGCACCATCTCATGCTGCACATAAAACATCTGCATCTCTGGCTGATATGGGCATAAAAGGGGACAAACTTATGGTGTGACCCCCATGCTCCCCTGACCTCTACCCCATTCAGAACCTTTGGAGCATCATTAAAAGGAGTGTCTATGATGGCGGGAGGCAGTTCACATCTAAGCAACAGCTCTGGGAGGGTATTCTGTCCTCATGCAAAACAATTGAAGCAGAAACCATCCAAAACCTGACAAATTCAATGGACGAGAGAGTTCAGAAGCTCCTTTCGAACAAGGGGTCCTATGTGAAAATGTAACATCACCTAGAATAAAGTTTTGAGTTGAAAACTGTTTGATTTCAGTTTCTAACAACCTGCTAATGCTTATAATTTCAAAAATGACCATTTTTTTGGTCTTTATTAAAATGAAAAGGTTGATCGAAAAGTTTGGGGGATCTAAGAGTGTGGCAACCCAGTAGTCATGATTACTTCGAATTCTGACAATATGAGGGTCATGCTGCAGGTAGTGCAGCAAGAAGGCACTTATGTGTCTTGCGCATCTCGGAGCCCCAAAATTATTTTCCGGGCTAGATGCAGCTAAACATTATTTTTAATTTTAAATCTGGTGAAGCTTATTATAGATGGCCTAATAGGATCAGTGCTGCACACTGCTACAAAGCCCAAATTATTTTCCAGTCAAGATACAGATAAACATGATTAGTAATTTGAAAGCTTAAAACGGTTGGTAGGGTGATTTTAACCAATCATCAAGCTTTTACTCTCCCCAGGATGACACAGGGGTAGAAAAGTCGTTTCGGATCCATGATTTGTTCATCTTTATGAACGTGAGTCTGTCTACATTATCAGTGGAGAGCCGCGTACGCTTATCTGTCAGCACACCACCAGCAGCGCTGAACACACGTTCAGACAGAACGCTGGCTGCGGGGCATGACAAGATCTCCAAGGCGTAAGTGGCTAGCTCCGGCCATTTATCCAGATTGGAAGCCCAAAAAGAGCAAGGGTCCAGTGACACAGTCGTGGCTTCAATGTTTACTTGGAGATACTCCTGTACCATCGTCTCTAGGCGTTGACTATGTGTCAGACTTCTTGTCTCCTGTGGCCTTGCAAAGGATGGGCTAAAAAAGTGGTGAAATGATTCCGCAAAATTGATGTTACCAGCAGATACTGTGGTTCTGTTACGGTTTGAGTGCTGAACACTTGACGGTCCCACGGTTGGCAAGTTGGAACTGTGAGATTCACTACGTGCACCACTGGTATTTTGTGGAAAAGCACATGTAAGATTCTGCAACAGTCTCTGCTGATACTCCTGCATGCGTGCATCCCTTTCTATGGCAGGAATAATTTCTGCAAATTTACTTTTGTACCGGGGATCTAACAGTGTGGCAACCCAGTAGTCAGGATTATTTCTAATTCTCACAATTCGAGGGTCATGTTGCAGGTAGTGCAGCAAGAAGGCACTCATGTGTGTTGCGCATCCAGGAGCACCAAGTCCCTGTTGTGTTGGTGGCGAGGTAGCAATCATGCTTCCTTCCTCTGTCCTCTCCCCCCAACCTCGCACAACAGAAATGTGATCAAGGTCTCCCTCATCTGATGAGTCTTCCATCAGTTCGTCCTCCACTGCTTCCTGGGCTCCTGCACCTTCCTCACTAGTTTGGCTGCTACCATGCGCCCTGGTAAAATCATCTCCCCCACCCTCACATGCCTGCCGCCTTGGTGCTGCCGACCGTCTGGACCTTGCAGATGTTAGCCCTTCCGCATACAACTCCTCCTCCTCTACTTCCTCCACCTCCTCTTGTGCCACCACCTGACTCCGAATTCTGTTTAACATGTGCTCCAGCATGTAAATCACCGGAATAGTCATGCTGATAATGGCATCGTCAGCACTAAACATCTTCGTCGCCATTTCAAAACTGTGCAGAAGGGTGCATAGGTCCCTGATCTGAGACCACTCCTCCAGCGTGATTTGCCCCACCTCTGAATCTCGTTGGCCCAGGCTATACGTCAGAACGTATTGCACCAGGGCTTGTCGGTGCTGCCACAGTCGCTGCAACATGTGCAGAGTTGAATTCCACCGGGTAGGCACATCGCATTTTAGCCGGTGAAGTGGCAGGCCCAACGACTTCTGTAGAGATGTAAGTCACTGAGCTGCGGGATGCGAACGGCGGAAGTGAGCACACAGCGACCGTGCCCTCTGCAGAAGGCCATCGAGTCTGGGATAGTGGGCTAAAAATTGCTGGACAACCAGGTTCAACACGTGAGCCATACAAGGCACGTGTGTGACATTGCCCCGGCGAAGGGCCGCACCCAGGTTTGCAGCATTGTCGCACACGGCCTTCCCTGGTTTCAGGTCCAGTGGAGACAACCATTCATGAAATTGGTTCTCCAGAGCTGACCACAACTCCTCAGCTGTGTGACTCACATTTCCCAGACATTTCAATGTAAAAACCGCCTGATGACGTTGAGCCCTACTGCCAGCATAGTAAGGAGGTGTGCAGGATCCCTTCTGCGCAGTTAGAAAGCTTGTGGCATGACCAGACAGGCTTTGGGTGCAGGTGGAAGACCGAGAGGAGGTTGAGGAGGCAGAAGCAGTGGAGGAAAAATGACATAAAGAGGATTGACGCACAACTCGTGGGGACGGCAAGACTTGGACAGCAGCCCCTTGTCCTGCTGTCACCATAGTTACCCAGTGCCCAGTCAGCGACATGTAACGCCCCTGTCCATGCCTACTCGTCCAAGTGTCTGTGGTGAAATGCACCCTGTCACACACAGAGTTTCTCAAAGAAGCGGTGATGTTGTGTGTGACATGCTGGTGGAGCGCAGGCACACCTTTCTTTGAGAAGTAGTGCCGACTGGGCATCTGGTACTGGGGCACTGCGACGGACATAAGGTCTCGAAAATCCTCTGTGTCCACCAGGCGGAAAGGCAGCATTTCTGTAGCCAAGAGCTTGCAGATGGTGAAATTCAACCTCTTAGCTTTCTCATGGCTAGGAGGAAATGGTCTTTTACTTGTCCACATCTGAGGGACCGAGGGCTGGCTATTGTGCTTAGACGGGGTTGATAAGGGTGTCCCCGGCAAACTGCCGGTCTGTGAGGAAGATGCAGGCGGACATGTTAGGTTGCCTTGATCCAAAGGTGGTGCTATCGATGTCGGACAGCGCTCAAGACCAGCTGGTGTTACCACCTCCAAAGAAAATGATGACCTGCCAATCACGCTGGCTGTTGCGGGTAAAGAGGTGGCAGGTCTGCGCCCCAAAACAGGTGTGACTGCTGTCCCCCCAGTCACAGAGGATGAAGAGGCCGCGGATGCACAAGATATGGCAGACGGTGGTTGGCCCGGCCGGCTAGACCGCATTGTAGCACACTGAGCTTCCCACTGCAACTTATGCTTCATGTCCATGTGCCGGTTCATGCATGAAGTACTCAAACTATGTATTTTTTGGCCTCTACTTAGCTTTTGCTGACAAATGTTACAGATAACACGAGTTGGGTCATCTTTATCGATCTGAAAAAATGCCCAGGCTATGCAAGGCTTAGCACCCATGCGACCTGAAGAGCCACCACGACTTGTGGTGAGAGGCAGAGTTGTGTTTGAGGATGCAGTTGTTGACGTGCTTCCAGTACTACGTCTCTGTCCAGGAAGACGCAACCTGACCTCGTCGTCACTAGCATCTTCCTCCACCTCCTCTGCTGACCTCATCTCTTGGCTGACTGTGGGTTGACAGTAAGTGGGATCTCCGACCTCATCATCATCACCCTGTGCGTTATCACACCCGTCGTCCTCAGAGCCAACCTGTTCCTGCCCTGACAAAAAACTAAAGTTGTCGCTCCAATCAGGTATTTGAGTCTTATCATCGTCTTCCTCATTGTCTCCACCAACAGGAGTTACAGTTTGGGAATGAGGGTCTACATTATGGTCAGAACCTTCTGCGTCTGGTCCTGGATCCGACTCATAAAGATTCTGGGCATCAGTGCAGATCATTTCCTCGTCTGGATTCACAGAAGCGCTGGAGTCGACCTCTGATTCCCAGGCTATAGTATGAGTAAACAGGTCTGCAGACTCAACCATCTGTTCTACCTCATACTCAGACGGGCAGCTGGAGATTTGGGAGCTGTGAGGAAGCAAGTGCGATTTGGGTGACACCTTTGAGGACTGGAGTATTTGTGATGTTGAAGTTGATGTGGAGGAGAGCCCACTTAAAGGAGCACTTGATATCCGTTGAAGCACCTGCTGTTTTTGTGCCTCATCTGGAATTTGTAGCGATTGGCGTGGCCGTAAGAAAGGGATCTTATCACATTGTCCGCTAAAAGAAGTAGACATTTTAGTTTGGCTGGAAGATGGTCTTTCTTCTGCACCTACCCCACGGACACAACCTTTTTTCCCCTTCCCAACACGCCTATTCCCCTTTCCACCAGCAGCAGGCCTTTTTCCACTCATTTTGGTGGTTAACTAATTCACAACTCTGGAGTTGTTTGCACAATAAAACAATGGATGGTAACCGAGCAGAGCTGAGTGGCCAAACTGTGGTATTAGGCCAAAACTATTGGCTGGGTTAGATGCAGAAAAAAATTATTTTTAATTTGCAACCTGATGGAGGTCAGTATAGATGGACTAATAGACCAAGTCCCACACACCGCTAGAAGCCCAAATATTTTTTCAGAGCTAGATGCAGAAAAAAATTATATTCAATTTGCAACCTGCTGCACGTCAGTATAGAAGGACTAATAGAACAAGTCCCACACACTGCTAGAAGCCCAAATATTTTTTCAGAGCTAAATGAAGAAAAAAATTATTTTTAATTTGCAACCTGATGGAGGTCAGTATAGATGGACTAATAGACCAAGTCCCACACACTGCTAGAAGCCCAAATATTTTTTCAGAGCTAGATGCAGAAAAAAATTATTTTTAATTTGCAACCTGATGGAGGTCAGTATAGATGGACTAATAGACCAAGTCCCACACACCGCTAGAAGCCCAAATATTTTTTCAGAGCTAGATGCAGAAAATTTTTTTATTCAATTTGCAACCTGATGGAGGTCAGTATAGATGGACTAATAGACCAAGTCCCACACACTGCTAGAAGCCCAAATATTTTTTCAGAGCTAGATGCAGAAAAAAATTATTTTTAATTTGCAACCTGATGGAGGTCAGTATAGATGGACTAATAGACCAAGTCCCACACACTGCTAGAAGCCCAAATATTTTTTCAGAGCTAGATGCAGAAAAAAATTATTTTTAATTTGCAACCTGATGGAGGTCAGTATAGATGGACTAATAGAACAAGTCCCACACGCTGCTAGAAGCCCAAATATTTTTTCAGAGATAAATGAAGAAAAAAATTATTTTTAATTTGCAACCTGATGGAGGTCAGTATAGATGGACTAATAGACCAAGTCCCACACACTGCTAGAAGCCCAAATATTTTTTCAGAGCTAAATGAAGAAAAAAATTATTTTTAATTTGCAACCTGATGGAGGTCAGTATAGATGGACTAATAGACCAAGTCCCACACACTGCTAGAAGCCCAAATATTTTTTCAGAGCTAGATGCAGAAAAAAATTATATTCAGTTTGCAACCTGATGGAGGTCAGTATAGATGGACTAATAGAATGATGCTATGCCCAAAAGATTTTACTTCACTAGGTGCAGTAAAAAAATTGGTATTCTATACACAGGTGGTATATCTTGCAACACAGATAGGCTACTCCACTGACTAACACACTCTGCAATAGGCCAAAAAGGATTAGCTTTGCTAGATTCAGCCAAATGCTGTGAAAAAAACTTGCACAGCACTGGCACAGACCTGCCTGGCAAAAACTGATAAGAACTGATGTAACCTAGTCCTGAAAAGGACTCCAATTACAATTAGTCTTTACTCCCACAATCTATCTATTTAAGAGCACAGACCTGCCTGATAAAAGTCGTAGGAAATGCTGTAACCTAGTCCTTAAAAGGACTGCAATCACAACTATTCCCTACTCCCAAGCTATCTGTATATTTGTGCGAAAATTGGCTTGAAATTAACAAGGTATAGCGCACACAGCAACAGCGGTGCCGTCTAACATGCAGCTGCAGCAGTGAGAAAATGGTGGCGACGGGGAAAATGGCTTGGTCTTATAGGGCAAGGACATGTGACATACACTGCCAATCACACATGCCCTTGCTTGTGTGAAAAAAAGCACTTCGCTCCGTGTGTGCGCTGCTGATAGGCTGACAGATTGCACCTCCCCACTGCAAATGCGGGAAAGAGAAAAAAAAATGGAGATCTTCATTGTTCCTGCAGAGATCCATCCCTGCCCCTCCCCCCGCCCCGCTGTACACTCAAACTGCGTATTAACATTAATTTTCATCATTACTGAGAAAAAATCCAGTTATGATTTTGGTGCACGAACAGTTATCGAACATAACCTCGAACAGCCGAATTTTTCTCAAATTGTTCGTGTTCGCCGACCGGCTCGAACACCGCCCAAAACAGCTCGAATTTGAGATTGGCGAACAGTTCAAGTAGAACAACGCTCATCTCTACTGCCGAGAACCAGCCGACGGTACTGGAACTCGGATGGGTAGCAGAAGGTACCTATGGGAAAAAAAGTTGCAAGGCCACGAGCCGGCCGCAGTTACCGAAACCCACAGTCCTACAGGGGGTGCTTGTCCTATTGGCACTGTGGAACCAGCCTTCATTGCCAGATCCAGCAGCCCGCATAAGAGTCACCTAAACTGCAGGCACCATAGAGTCGGCTAACCCGACCGCAACACGACAGGACAACGTATTGGAGGCAAAGTGACGTTGACACTACTCGGAAACAGCTGGCATGCTGGAACCAGGCTGGTCAGGAGGGAGTACCCGTGCCAAAGACACTGCCGAGAACCAGCTGACGGTACTGGAACCCGGATGGGTAGCAGAAGGTACTAGAGCCAATGGAACTAACGAGGACCAGCTGACGGTACTGGAACCCGGTTACTAAGCAGGAGGTACCTGTGCCAGAAAGCACTACCAAGGACCAGCAGACGTTGGTGGAACTTGGATACCGAGAAGGAGGCACCTAAGCCAAAGGCACTGCCGAGAACCAGCTGACGGTACTGGAACTCGGATGTGTAGCAGAAGGTACCCATGAAAAAAAAAGTTGCAAGGCTGCGAGCCGGCCGTAGTTGCCGAAATCCACAGTCCTACAGGGGGTGCTTGCCCTATTGGCACTATGGAACCAGCCTTCATTGCCAGATCCAGCAGCCCACATAGGAGTCAACTAAACTGCAGGCACCATAGAGTCGGCTAACCCGACCGCAACACGACAGGACAACGTATTGGAGGCAAAGTGACGTTGACACTACCCGGAAACAGCTGGCATGCTGGAACCAGGCTGGGCAGGAGGGAGTACCCGTGCCAAAGACACTGCTGGGAAACAGCTGGCGGTGCTGGAACCCAGGGTAAATACTAAAAACAGAGTGGAGCCAGAGGCCTAATTGGAGCAAGTTTAAAATCAGTAGTAGACTAGTAGTGTGAATGTGGACAGAGCAGGAGAAATTGCCGGACACACAGCAGGGGAACAGCTGACGTTACTGAACCCGAATAACACGGCAGCAAGTGTTGACTGTGCAGACGGCACTTCTGTGCGGCAACTGGCGGTGTTGGAGCTCAGGGATAATGCTGAAAACAGAGGAGCCAGAGGCCTAATTGGAGCAAGTTTTAAATTAGTAGTAGAGTGGATGTGGACAGAGCAGGAGAATTTGCCGGACACACAGCTGGGGATCAGCTGACGTTACTGAACCTCAATAATGTTATGTTCTGCTACCAGAGCTAAGGAAAGAGAGGAGATCTGTCCCTACGATAGAACTCAGCTTAATCCCTACGATGTAACAGGGAACCTGATCGTGCGATCAGACCTGCTAAAGTCCTAAGCTAGTCTGTACGGAGACCTATAGATGTGGGGAAGGAATCCCTACAAGTACTAAGGACTGGGAGGAATATGGGACACCTCCTAACAGAAATAGTAGCAGACAGACGAACAAACAAAATATATAGAACATAGAGGTCAGTAGACCAAGCAAACTAACAGAGCAAGACACAGAGCACAGGCTAGCTAGAAAGTAGATATACAATGAAGTCCAGCAAAGCCAGAAGGGCGAAGCAGGATTAAATAGGCCAACAAGGTCATGTGACCAGCAAAGGAAAAAAAACCTAAGAGCAAGGTTCTAACAAATAACACTGGAGCAAGCGTTGACTGTGCAGATGGCACTTCTGAGCGGCAACTAGCGGTGTTGGAGCCCAGGGTAATTACTGAAAACAGAGGACTCAGAGGTCTAATTGGAGCAACTTTAAAATCTGTAGTAGTGAGAATGTGGACAGAGCAGGAGAATTTGCCGGACACACAGCTGGGGATCAGCTGACGTTACTGAACGCCAATAACACCGGAGCAAGCGTTGACTGTGCAGACGGCACTTCTGAATGGCAACTAGCGGTGTTGGAGCCCAGGGTAAATACTGAAAACAGAGGAGCCAGAGGTCTAATTGGAGCAACTTTAAAATCTGTAGTAGTGAGAATGTGGACAGAGCAGGAGAATTTGCTGGAAATACAGCTGGGGAACAGCTGACGTTACTGAACCCCAATAACACTGGAGCAAGCGTTGACTGTGCAGACGGCACTTCTGAGCGGCAACTAGCGGTGTTGGAGCCCAGGGTAATTACTGAAAACAGAGGACCCAGAGGTCTAATTGGAGCAACTTTAAAATCTGTAGTAGTGAGAATGTGGACAGAGCAGGAAAATTTGCCGGACACACAGCTGGGGATCAGCTGACGCTACTGAACCCCAATAACATTGGAGCAAGCGTTGACTGTGCAGACGGCACTTCTGAGCGGCAACTAGCGGTGTTGGAGCCCAGGGTAAATACTAAAAACAGAGGAGCCAGAGGCCTAATTGGAGCAAGTTTTAAATTAGTAGTAGAGTGGATGTGGACAAAGCAGGAGAATTTGCCGGACACACAGCAGGGGAACAGCTGACGTTACTGAACCCCAATAGCACGGCAGCAAGTGTTGATTGTGCAGACGGCACTTCTGAGCGCCAACTGGCAGTGTTGGAGCTCAGGGATAATACTGAAAACAGAGGAGCCAGAGGCCTAATTGGAGCAACTTTAAAATCTGTAGTAGTGTGAATGTGGACAGAGCAGGAGAAATTGCCGTACACACAGCTGGGGAACAGCTGACGTTACTGAACCCCAATAACACTGGAGCAAGCGTTGACTGTGCAGACGGCACTTCTGAGCAGCAACTAGCGGTGTTGGAGCCCAGGGTAAATACTAAAAACAGAGGAGCCAGAGGTGTAATTGGAGCAAGTTTTAAATCTGTGGTACAGTGGATGTGGACAGAGCAGGAGAATTTGCCGGACACACAGCAGGGGAACAGCTGACGTTACTGAACCCCAATAACACGGCAGCTAGTGTTGACTGTGCAGACGGCACTTCTGAGCAGCAACTAGAGGTGTTGGAGCCCAGGGTAAATACTAAAAACAGAGGAGCCAGAGGTGTAATTGGAGCAAGTTTTAAATTAGTAGTAGAGTGGATGTGGACAGAGCAGGAGAATTTGCCGGACACACAGCAAGGGATCAGCTGACGTTACTGAACCCCAATAACACGGCAGCAAGCATTGACTGTGCAGACGGCACTTCTGAGCAGCAACTGGCAGTGTTGGAGCTCAGGGATTACAGTTCAGGTGGTAGAATCATGAACACAACAGGAGACCTGGATACTGTTGCCAACCAATTATTTATTCTGGAAGAGGACTGGCAAATTCATGCGAGATCCAGGCCTTGTTCATTTTCAGAAAAGTTAGCCGGTCAATGCTATCGGAGGATAGGCGCATGCGACGGTCTGTTAGTACAC
The DNA here is from genome assembly GCF_046119375.1 of Phyllobates terribilis. NCBI lineage: Eukaryota > Metazoa > Chordata > Amphibia > Anura > Dendrobatidae > Phyllobates > Phyllobates terribilis. The sequence continues at coordinate 384,199,050 of NW_027362763.1, read as the reverse complement.
CACCTGCGGCACTAAAGACGCGTTCCGATAATACACTAGCAGCAGGGCAAGCCAGCACCTCCAATGCATACTGGCTAAGCTCTGGCCATGTATCCAGCTTAGAGACCCAAAACTTGAAGGGCGAAGAGCCGTCTGGGAGTACACTGAGAGTGCAAGACATGTAGTCTGTCACCATCTGACGGAAACGTTGCCTCCTGCTGACTGGAGCCGTCTGTGATGGTGTAGACATTTGTGGCGGTGGGGACACAAAACTTTGCCACATTTGGGCCATACTGGTCTTGCCTTGTGCTGAGGCGCTGCTTCTGCTCCCTCTTTGTGCAGAGCTTCCTCCACTGCCTCGACGCACTGAGCTGCTTTGTAAAGCACTAGCAGCACTGCTCTCGGTTGGAATGGAGAACATGATGGAATGCACCAGTGCGTCTTGGTACTCCCGCATTTTACGCTTCCAGTTCAACAGTGTTATGAGGCTTTGTAAGTTGTCCTGGTAGCGAGGATATAGGAGGGTGGACACCGAATAATCAGCCGTGTTGAGAATGTGGGCGATGTGGCGGTCGTTTCTCAGGCTCTGCAGCATGAAATCAACCATGTGCTGCAGACTGCCAACTGGCCAAGAAACGCTGTCCCCTGCTTGAGGCGTGATCTCTGCCTGCTCTGCATCACCCCACCCTCGCTCTAGATACTGACTACTAGAGCATTGTGTACCTCCCTCCTCTGGACAGATGTCTTCCTCCTCCATTGACTCCTCCTCATCCTCCTCACAAAGTGTACCCTGCCTAGGCCTTTGTGAGGACCCACGTTGCGCAGACTGTACAGAAGCTGATGGCATTTGTGACTCCTCATCCTCCACCTCTTCCAAAACCTCCTCCCTTAGTGCTTGCAGTGTTTTTTCAAGCAGGCAGATAAGGGGGATAGTCATGCTGACTAGTGCATCATCTGCACTCGCCATCCGCGTGGAATAATCGAAGGCACGCAAAACGTGGCAAATGTCCTTCATAGAGGCCCACTCAGTGGTGGTGAATTCCACCTGGTGGGTAGGTCACATATGATGCGATGTTCCGGAAGACGTAATTGGCGCTGCAGAGCTGCAATGCGCGATCTTGCGTTGCTGGAACGCCGCAAGTGAGCGCACTCTATGCGGACCTTGTGCAGCAGTGCATCAAGATCCGGATAGTCCCTCAAAAAACTCTGCACGACCAAGTTGAGCACATGTGCCAGACATGGGATGTGAGTGAGGTTTCCTAGGCCCAGAGCTGCCACCAGATTTCGGCATTGTCACACACTACCATGGCTGGTTGGAGATTCGCTGGCACAAACCACACGTCGCTCTGCTGCTTGATGGCATTCCAGAGCTCCTGCGCTGTGTGGCTTCGATTCCCCAAAGAAATTAATTTTAATACGGCCTGTTGACGTTTGGCCACGGCTGTGCTCATATCGGTCATCATAACAGGTAATCGTTCACGGGTCGATGTGGAGGTAGACCGTGATGGCTCCTGCAGCGCTGATTCAGAAAAACTGGAGTATGAGATGGAGTCAATGTGTACATACTGGATTCCTGCAATCCTTGGAGTTGGCAGAACACGTACAGCGCCACTCTCAAGATATGTACCCGGCTCCACAATATTTACCCAATGGGCAGTGAGGGAAAGGTATCGTCCCTGTCCATGCTTACTGGTCCACGCATCGGTGGTCAGGAGGACCTTGCTACTGACGGCGTTTTGTAGCGCATGTTTAATTTTTCCCTTCACATGCTCTTGCAGGGCAGGGACGGCTTGCCTGCTGAAATAAAAGCGGCTGGGCACATTGTATTGTGGGACTGCCAATGCCATAAAGTTACGGAAGGTGTCAGTCTCCACCAGCCTGAATGATAGCATTTCAAGGGCCAGTAGTTTTTCAATGCCAGCATTCAGAGCCTGTGCTCGAGGGTGGTTTGCCGAGTATGGGCGCCTGTGCTAATGATGGCTGTAGACTGGCCTGGGAGTGTGAGGATGACAGGGAACGTGGTGCTGTGGGTGGAATTAGTGGAATTACACTGTGTCTCTGTACAACAGTGTCAGAGGTTCTTCCATGGCGATCCTGTGAGGAAGCTGAAACATCTGTGTGTGAACTGGAGGAAGAGGCTACAACACGAGCTGAAGAGGTGGTAGGTGGCGCTGTAGGTTGGCCTAGGTCTTCAGTGTGTTTTTGTAACTCCACCACGTGCTTGGTCCGCACATGTTTCCACATATTTGTGGTATTGAGATTGCTGACACTTTTCCCTCTTTTCACCTTCTGATTACACAGCTTGCATTTGACAAAGAAAATGTCATCTGCAACTGTGTCAAAAAACGACCAGGCACTGCAAGTCTTGGGAGCACCCGCTTTGGATTTTGGAAGAGCCATGCTCCTAATGGGTGCCGAAGTGGAGGCTACAGGCAACCAAGTCTGCCCCCTCCCTCTCCCTCCTTTTTGGGCCGTTTGGGGAATCTCTACCTCAGAGCTGCTCCCACCACCTTCCTGTCCCTCACGCCATGATGGGTCAAGGACCTCATCATCTACACCACCCTCTTCAAACAACTGCTTCTCCTGGGTAGTCTCGACAGCACAGTATGCACCAGAAAGTGGCACCTGAGTCTCATCATCAGATGCGTACTGAGGTGTTCTGCTGACCATAGGCACTGGCCCATCCGCCTCTTTAGATTCAGAGAGACAAAACGGTTGCGCATCACTGCATACTACCTCTTCTTCAAATTCTCAAATTCTGCTTGGCTGACCCCCTCTTTCCAAGCCAAGAGATTCAGAGAACAGAAGTAGAGATGGCTCCTGTCCAGGGCTCTCTGACTGCCTGGGCAATTTGGCAGGTGGTGAAGAGACAGATGGGTGCTCTTCAGTGCTCAGGACCTGAGAGGATCTGGAACTAATTGAAGTCGATGCGTTAGCTGCCATCCATCCGACAACGGCTTCAATTTGGTCCTCCCGCAGCAGTGGGGTACGGCTAGCTCCTACAAAGCTGCGCATAAAGGACTGTTCCCTGGTAAAACTGGGGGATGCTGAGTCACTGGTGCCCACAGCAGGCACAGAATCCCCACGTCCTCTCCCTGCAGGCACAGAATCCTCACGTCCTCTCCCTGCAGAAACTCCACGACCACATGCCTTACTCTCTGCCTTCTTCACCTTGGTAGACTGATAAAGATAGGCAGAAAAGTACTAAGGGCTTAGTGTGCTTATTCCTGAACAGCTGCTAACAGGTATAAGAAACACTAATTTTATAAAGTGTGGACTAGACTTTAATATGAGCTAATGTGGCCTACACAACTGTAAAGTGGAGTGTTTGGTGAACTTTATTTACGTTTTTTTTTGTCACAAAAAGACACTGGATGTGCCCAAAGATGTAATACCAATAGTATCACAAACTTTTGGTAGCTATTACAATGCAGGAAGGTAACCTACAATGCATTAGATGAGGCTACAAAAAATAGGCTAATACTAATCTGGCTGGGGCTGCAGGGCACAATGCTGCAGAAAGGCTCCTCTATCTACTCCTATATAGTGTGTTTGGAACCAATGTAGCTGAATACGGATGGAACCACCACACTAATAGGAGAAATCAGGAAAAATGATCAATTAGCAAAAAAGGACAATGTATGAAGCAGTGACGCAAGCTGAGCGCACTACAACCAGACTTGGCTGAAGCACACACTACAGCATGAGCTGCACTCACACACACAGACCTTGCAGACAGCGGTGAACAGCACAGAGAACTGTGGACTAGCGCTGCAAGGCACAGCAATTTATAAAGTAGCTTGGGTAAAGCAGAATAGAGCAAATAGGTAGCTAAAACTGTCCCTCAGAACAACAGCGTCCTATCCCTAACTGAATTCACAGCAGAGTGAGCTCAAAATGGCGGTGGCGGCTTTTATAGTGCATCATGACATCATTTCAGCAGCCAATCACAGCCATGCCGTTAGTTAACATGCCTATATGCCTAACAGGATGTGCCCACACTTCTTAGGATCCTCATTGGCTGAATAAAATTAAACTGGCTCATTGCATTATGGGAACTTCCAATTCCGGTATCCGATATTCTAAAAGTATCAGAATTACGTATCGGAATTCCGATACCGCGAATATCGGCCGATACCCGATATTTCAGTATCGGAATGCTCAACACTAGTGGTAGGTGCTCTTTAAATTAAATAAATAAATACATGAAATGTAAATGTAAATTCCTAACTACTATTTTTAGGAAATCACCTTTTTGTCTAGGAAGGTAATCAGTATACTTAAGTACATTAAAAAAGTTCTTATTACACTTATAGGAATCTTTCCCAAAATGTTAATAGGATAAGTGCCTGCGAGTATATGCTGTAGGAGGCTCAATTGCTGTGACACAGAGATACCTTGACAGTACATGGTACAGGTTAAAGGGGTTTTCTCATGAACAAAGTACATTTTAATTAATAGATCTTGGGATAAAAATTAGTTTCATAATTGGATGTGTTAAAAAATATGTTCCTGTGCTGAGATAATCTTATAAATGTGCCTCTGCTATGTACTGTGTAATGGTTGTGTCTGACCGTACAGGGACATGGTCTGATCATACCACATCTCCTGGGCAGGGGGGGAAGCAAAATAAAGTATACAGACATTACAGCATGGGATCACAGCTGATTCTTTTTGTGAGGCAAAACATTTCACTGCCTGTTTTTAAGCAATGTTTTACCTCAAAGAAATAATAGTTTGCGATCCCCTGCTTGTAATGTCTGTATAGTCTTTTGCTTCCTCCTCTGCCCAGGAGCTGTGGTATGATCAGACCATGTTTCTGCATGGTAAGACAAAACAAGTGTGATTTGATAATTACAGGTAATTAGGAATTTATTTTAAAATAAATTTTTTTAGTTATGTCTTTTATTTTTCTAATTCCATAGAATCCCTTTAAGTCAATACAAATTAGAAATGTAATGCGAGTTCAAGATACAAAATAACTAACCTAACTTGAAAATCAACTTAAGCTTTGAACACCCCTGGCATCTCTAATCAAGTCAAATCAGAAAGGACGTTAGAAATAGACTGACACAGAAGTCAACTTCTACCAAGAGGAAACATGATTGCACTGTCCAATTTCTCGACAAAGAATAAGAAAAAGTTAAACATTGTTTTTTGACAACAGAATAATAATAATCTTTTTATTTATATAGTGCCAACGTATTCTGCAGCGCTTTACAATTCAGACAGTTTACAGACATTATCGGCACTGTCCCCAATTTTGAACATACTCCAATATTACAATGGTTTGTCACTCACCCATGTGAAAAATTAAGTGCTGTATTAACGAGGACTCTCCAGATTAGTAGATGGCAGATTTTGCTCCTTTTGTATCTACACTACAGTGATGGCCAAAAGTTTTGAGAATGACAGCTAAATTATATTTTCACATGATCTGCTGGCCTCTGGTTTTTATTAGTGTTTGTCTGATGTTTACATCACACACAGAAATATAATTGGAATCATATTATGAGTACCAATAGGTTATATTGACAGTTAGAATGAGTTAATGCAACAAGTCAATATTTGCAGTGTTGCCCCTTCTTCTTCAAGACCTCTGTAATTCTCCCTGGCATGCTCTCAATCAACTTTTGGACCAAATCCTGACTGATAGCAGTCCATTCTTGCATAATCAATGCTTGCATTTTGCCAGAATTTGTTGGTTTTTGTTTGTCCACCCGTCTCTTGATGATTGACCACAAGTTCTCAATGGGATTAAGATCTGGGGAGTTTCCAGGCCATGGACCCAAAATCTCTATGTTTTGTTCCATGAGCCATTTAGTTATCACCTTTGCTTTATGGCAAGGTGCTCCATCATGCTGGAAAAGGCATTGTTGGGCATCAAACTGCTCTTGGACGGTTGGGAGAAGTTGCTCTTGGAGGACATTCTGGTACCATTCTTTATTCATGGCTGTGTTTTTAGGCAAGACTGTGAGTGAGCCGATTCCCTTGGCTGAGAAGCAACCCCACACATGAATGGTTTCAGGATGCTTTACAGTTGGCATGAGACAAGACTGGTGGTAGCGCTCACCTCTTCTTCTCCGAATAAGCTGTTTTCCAGATGTCCCAAACAATCGAAAAGGGGATTCATCAGAGAAAATGACTTTGCCCCAGTCCTCAGCAGTCCACTCCCTGTACCTTTTGCAGAATATCAGTCGGTCCCTGATGTTTTTTCTGGAGAGAAGTGGCTTCTTTGCTGCCCTCCTTGAAACCAGCCCTTGCTCAAAGAGTCTCCGCCTCACAGTGCATGCAGAAGCACTCACACCAGCCTGCTGCCATTCCTGAGCAAGCTCGGCACTGCTGGTAGTCCGATCCCGCAGCTAAAACAGTTTTAAGATACGGTCCTGGCGCTTGCTGGTCTTTCTTGGGCGCCCTGGAGCCTTTTTGACAACAATGGAAGCTCTCTCCTTGAAGATCTTGATGATGCGATAGATTGTTGACTGAGGTGCAATCTTTGTAGCTGCGATACTCTTCCCTGTTAGGCCATTTTTGTGCAGTGCAATGATGGCTGCACGTGTTTCTTTAGAGATAACCATGGTTAACTGAAGAGAAACAATGATACCAAGAACCAGCCTCCTTTTAAAGTGTCCAGTGATGTCATTCTTACTTAATCATGACTGATTGATCGCCAGCCCTGTCCTCATCAACACCCACACCTGTGTTAATGGATCAATCACTAAAACGATGTTAGCTGCTCCTTTTAAGGCAGGACTGCAATGATGCTGAAATGTGTTTTGGGGGTTAAAGTTTATTTTCTGGGCAAATATTGACTTTGCAAGTACAGTAATTGCTGTTAAGCTGATCACTCTTTCACATTCAGGAGTATATGCAAATTGCCATTACAAAAAATGAAGCAGTAAACTTTGGAAAAATTACTATTTGTCTCATTCTCAATACTTTTGGCCATGACTGTAGTGTTGAGTGAGCACTAAAATGCTCGGGTGCTCGAAGCTCGGGCCGAGCTCGCCGTGATACTCGGGTGCTCGACCCGAGCAACGAGCCCAATGTTAGTCTATGGGAGACTCGAGCATTTTTGCGGTGGCACCCCCGGCAGTCTTTTAAAAGCCTAACAACTGCCCAAAATGATAGTGACAGTGCTCAAATGACTTGGGGACAGCATGGGGATCGCCCCAGGAAGCATTTCTGACCCCCAGGTCACTGCTGTCAACAACGTGGTCAGAGGTATTTAGCCACTTTTACAGGCTCACAATAAAACGTTCAAAAACGAAAGTGAAACTTTTTTCCTGTGAAATATGTTAAGGAACATCCTTTCCAGGGTAAAGACTTGTGTATAAGTTAAAATAAATGACCAAAAACAAAAATACTCCTCCACACCTTCGGCTATGTTCACAAGTAGCATTTTTTATGCGTTTTTGCACTTTTGTATTGCTTTCAACTATGACAAATGCATTCACCGTGAAATGTCATTTTAACATTTTACAACCTTATCTGGCCATGTGCTGTGTGACACATGCATAAAGTGCTGAAAAGACAAGGGAACAGCATGGGGAAGACCCCTGGAAGCATCTCTGACTCCCAGGTCACTGTCTAAAAGTGTGCCCATCATAAGTGATCCTTCCGCATCAGAAGATGCAGACTTGCAACTATCCCCATGCAAGTTCTAGTCCCAGGGCAGTGTTCAATTGTACCTCCCCATTCCTTGAAATACAAGCTCAAGTATGCAGCCTGCCACCCACCCACCCCCAGGCTGCAATACCATACTGCTTGCTTGCTTGAACTTGAAATTGGGCCTTTTAGGCATGTGGAGGCGGAATCTGGCCACCACGTCATGGCTGTGTTGGCGGCCTGGAATCCATACTCAGTCCCCAGCCACCCGGCGACCTGGTGTCCATACTCGGTCCCCAGCCGCCCCGCGGCCGAGTGTCCACACACGGTCCCCAGCCGCCTGGGGGCAGCCGGGTGTCCATAAACGGTCCCCAGCCGCCCCTATTTCTCCTTGGAACATCCCCCCACACACTTTTCTTAGCCCGGCCTGCTTTAGGCAGCATTGGATGAGCCCACCAGAGAACCAGACTCCTCCGGTGGGCCCTGACTTCTCCATCGGTGGAGTTGAGAGTGCCAAGGTGAGGAGCATGATGATGATGACAGAAGTTAGCATCTGCTATGTTTTCTTTTAATGCAAGTGTAAGTGTGCAGCCTGCCACCCACCCACCCCCAGACTGCAATTCCGTACTGCTAGCTTGCACTTGAAATGGTGCCTTTTAGTTTAGAGGAGGCTGAAGCTGGCCACTACCTCATGGCTGCTTCGGCAGCGAGGTATCCATACTCAGTCTCCAGCCGCCCATATTTGTCCTGGTGTGCCTTATAGATAAGATTAAGCGCGTATACCAAAACATTACCTGTGCCCTCCCCAGTGCATTTAGTGGGAAGGAGAGCCAATTCCGCTGTAGTGTGTGCATGCCAAACCCCTGTTCATGGTACATGCGAAGATGCCTCCCACCTTGCACTTGTCGTTGCAGACTTGCAACTATCCCCATTCAAGTCCTTGTCCCAGGGCAGTGTTCAATTGTACCTCTCCCATTCCTTGCAATGCAAGCGCAAGTATGCAGCCTGCCACCCACCCACCCACAGGCTGCAATACCATACTGCTTGCTTGCTTGCACTTTAAATTGGGCCTTTTAGGCATGTGGAGGCGGAATCTGGCCACCACGCCATGGCTGTGTCGGCGGCCTCGTATCCATACTCAGTCCCCAGCCGCCTGGTGACTGGGTGTCCCCGCTTGCTCCCCAGCCTCCAGGGGGTGGCCGGTTGTGCATACTCGGTCCCCAGCCACCCCTATTTGTCCAGGTAACCTTTCCCACACTTTTCTTAGCCTGGCCTGTTTTAGGGCAGCATTGGCCGAGCCCACCGGACTATCAGACTCCTCCGGTGGGCCCTGGCTTCTCCATCAGGGGAGTTGAGAGTGCCAAGGTGAGGAGCATGATGAGGATGATAGAAGTTAGCATCTGCTATGTTTTGTTGTAATGCAAGCGCATGTATGTAATAGCGGCTAGGCCTGAGGTGGTCAGCGTTTTGGCGCATATCCTACCTCCTCCGAGGATTGCTGGATGTTTTCCTGCTACTATCCAAGTTCTATGACTCCCGTTAAAACAAAACTTCAGGTGATAAATGATGGATGAGGTAGTGGCAAAGGAGAAAGAGCAGGAGGAACAGGGACCATTCACATCAATATCAGGCCAGTCAACCAGATATGTCTTGTAGGATATGTTTCTGTAACAAAAGGAGCGGTTCGACTACACAGTTATAGGGCATACAGTGAGTGCAATGCCTACCAAAAATTTCGAGCCACTCCAATGCCCCTTGGAAATGACGTGGAGGTCAGAGGGCGTTAACTAAACCTTTTTTTCCATTTATAGCAACTGGGTCTCCCGTGCACTGTTGGCCTAAGCAGTGAATGGAAGGCTTTCCAATAATTATGAGGAACTGCAATGCCCCTTACAAGAGCCATGTGTGGCACCCCAGGGGTCTGGTTACCACAGTAATAGAGATATTACGTCGGAGAGCAAGTGGGAGGTTTCCTGGTCAGGATCCCTTAAACATGCAACATCCTCCTGCCCCAATCCTGGGAGGGGAGAATTCTGCCCTTATAAACTGGATCTTGGGCGGGGTTGAGTGAGTCAGAGAACAGTCAGAGTCAGAGTGAGAGCAAGGGAAAGTAACAGCAAGGAGCTCTGTAGGAGCTAGGAGCTAAAGACCAGGGGCTGGAAGCTGAGCAGAGCTCGCCCTGGCAGAAGACAATAGGAACCGGACACAGGAGTCCGAAGCTGTGAGGACTTATATATCCAGCAGCAGAAACCAGCCGGCAGGGGATTTCAGGTCCTCTGGCCATAGAAGCCCGGAGGTTCAGTCACAAGCAAGGGACCAGCACCGCCGTCGTGGAGCGGAGGCTAACAGAAGGCCCCAAATCACCAGCCATACGGGTGAGCACTACACGGTACACTCAGGGACGTGGGCTACTTCTACCCGCTTACAGCAAGGTAGCCAGGAAGAGTGCAGACAGACGGGGAGGCCTACAACTCCACCTGGCCAGGGGAACTCCTGCTTGCTCACAGACTGACCAGGCATCTTATGCTAGCCAGTACTCCAGGGAGGGTCTACCTTATAATCATCAGTAAAGACCCTGAACTGCACTGCAAAGACTCTGAGTCATTCCTGCTGCGCTCGTGCACCATCACCCCCATCATCCACACTCACTGCCCTGAGGCTATACTCCTCCCGAGGGGAGTTATCCCATTCTATGCTGCACACACAACACCAGCCTCAGCGGTCTGCCTCGCCGCGGTGGTACTCCCTGACCGCAATCCACGGGTGGCGCAGTCGGACAATTAAACTCAAAACCTAAGAAAGACTGCCACTGGTTTGACCAGCCTGAGCCACGGGACCGGGTCACCGCCACGGAGACTACAGACCCCAGAGACCCGGCATCGGGTATCCCACACACGTGTACACACGGCTCAGGGGGCGCATCACATGCAGTACAGCATATTACAAACATAAGTCCCATTATTGGGGAGTGGGTGTCCCATGGTATTTGCTTATGCTTTCCAAGCAAAAGTTGCCAAAAATTAGGACAGAGCAACTTGCAATGCCCCTTACAAGAGCCATGCAGTACAGCATATTACAAACATAAGTCCCATTATTGGGGAGTGGGTGTCCCATAGTATTTGCTTATGCTTTCCCAGCAAAAGCTGCCAAAAATTAGGACGGAGCTACTTGCAATGCCCCTTACAAGAGCCATGCAGTACAGCATATTACAAACATAAGTCCCATTATTGGGGAGTGGGTGTCCCATAGTATTTGCTTATGCTTTCTTAGCAAAAGCTGCCAAAAATTAGGACGGAGCAACTTGCAATGCCCCTTACAAGAGCCATGCAGTACAGCATATTACAAACATAAGTCCCATTATTGGGGAGTGGGTGTCCCATAGTATTTGCTTATGCCTTGCAAGCAAAAGCTGCCAAAAATAAGGATGGAGGAACTTGCAATGCTGGCACCCTGGTGGTATAGTGGTGGTGGAGGCTGAGGATAAGGAGAAGATTAAACAGCCGAAACGAGGAAGCGTATACCCATGTGTGGGTGTGAAGCGGTGAATGTGAATACACCTCCCGAAATAACACAGTGGATTTGACTTTATGTTACTCTGCTGTCATTTGGTGGTGATGAGAAGTCTGGCCCAATCCAGCCCTTGTTCATTTTGATAAGGGTCAGCATGTCAGCATTGTCAGTTGACAGGCGAGTGCGCTTATCAGTTATAATTCCCCCAGCGGCACTAAAAACACGCTCCGATAACACGCTAGCGGCAGGGCAGGCCAGTACCTCCAAGGCATACAGAGCGAGTTCATTCCAAGTGTCCAGCTTGGATACCCAATAATTAAAAGGCACAGAGGAATCACGGAGGACGCTGGTACGATCGGCAAGGTACTCCCTCACCATCTTTTGAAACTTTCCACTCCTTGTGAGAGTACCCCGCGCCTCAGGGCCTGTAAGCTGGGCGGGTGTCAGAAAACTGTCCCAGAACGTTGACAGTGTTCCCCTGCCTCTGCTGGATTGGAGTTGCATCTCTCTCGCCTGTACGCCTTGGTTGGGCAACGAACTGTGACCTCTGCCGCTAGCGTGTTCAGATGGGAATTTTTTTAAGAGTTCTGCAGCAAGGGCCTTCTGGTATTGCCCCATTTTTGTAGACCTCTCCACCTCAGGAAAAAGAGAGTGAAAGTTCTCCTTGTAGCGGGGGTCTACAAGTGTCACCAACCAGTAATGACTGTCACCCAACATTTTGACAACGCGAGGGTCACGGTTAAGGCAGCGTAACATAAAGTCAGCCATGCGTGCCAGACTGGTCACGGGCAAGATTTCCGTGTCCTCACCAAGATGACGCCTGACCATGCTCTCCTCCTCCTCCTCTTCCTCCTCCCCCCTGTCCTCAGGCCACCCACGCTGAACCGACGGTATGACACTTGTACAGGTACTACCGTCTACAACGCATGATAGCAGCTCCTGTTCTTCCTCCTCCTCCTCCTCCTCTCCCTCATTGTCCCCCAATGCACGTTGGGATGAGATGAGGCTGGGCTGTGTGTAATCGCCCGCTATGGCTTCTTGATCCATCTTATCATACTCTGGCTGCAATGCCTCCTCTTTAATTCTCTGCAGAGAGCGTTGCAAAAGACAGACAAGTGGGATGCTGACACTAATGATGGCGTCATCGCCACTCACCATCTTGGTGGCCTCCTCAAAGTTTGTCAGGATGGTACATATGTCAGACATCCAGGTCCACTCCTGAGGTCTTATGTGTGGAGTCTGACCTGAATATCGACGGCCTTGTTGCAGCTGGTACTCCACAACTGCTCTCTTCTGCTCACAAATCCTTTGCAACATGTGGAGGGTAGAGTTCCAATGTGTGGGGACATCACACACCAGTCGGTGTGTCGGAAGCTGCAAACGCTGCTGCAACACAGCAAGGGCGGCGGAAGCTGTAGCCGATTTGCGAAAATGAGCTGACAGGCGGCGTACTTTCACGAGCAGATCTGGGAACTCAGGGTACAATTTAAGAAACCACTGAACCACGAGGTTAAGCACATGAGCCAGGCATGGTACGTGTGTGATCTCACCTCGCCTCAGAGCCGCCACCAGGTTACGGCCATTGTCACACACGACCATGCCGGGATGTAGGTTCAGGGGTCTCAGCCACAGATCTGCCTGCTCTTTCACAGCTGTCCACAACTCACAAGCAGTGTGAGGTTTATCACCTAAGCTTATGAGTTTCAGCACAGCCTGTTGCCGCTTGGCGGAGGCAGTACTGCAATGCTTCCAGCTTGTAACTGATGTGGTGATATCTGAGATGGAGGCTGAACATGAGGAGAAGGAGGAGGAGGATGTGCAGGAGCTGTACACTATCCTCGGTGTGGGGAGGATGTGTTCCGTCCCAAGGTCCGACTGGGTCCCGGCTTCCACTATGTTTACCCAATGTGCCGTCAGAGAGATGTACCGTCCCTGGCCACAAGCACTTGTCCACGTGTCCGTTGTCAGGTGGACTCTCCCAGTAACTGCGTTGTTGAGGGCACGGCAGATGCTTTGGGACACGTACTTGTGTAGTGCAGGGATGGCACACCGGGCAAAATAGTGTCGGCTGGGGACCGAGTACCGAGGGACGGCCACCGCCATAAGATTGCGGAAGGATTCCGTCTCCACCAGCCTAAAAGGCAGCATTTCCAATGCATGCAGTCATGAAATGTGCGAATTTAGGACTGTGGCCTGTGGGGCGTTAGCTGCGAATTTCCGCTTTCATTCAAAGGTCTGAGATATGGACAATTGAACGCTGCAGTGGGACGTTGACGTGGACGTTGATGCTGTTTCTTGAGAAACTGCCATAACAAGTGAAGACTGAGAGGAGGGGGCATCTTTACATGCAGTATGGACAGGGGATAGCCTTGCACACACAACAGGGGGTTCTATTGCACGCACAACAGTGGAAGAAGCAGTGGTGACACCCGCTGACACTGGTCGTGGACCCTGGGTTTCGCCCCACAAATTCGGGTGCTTTGCTGCCATGTGCCTGATCATGCTGGTGGTGGTCAGGCTGGTAGTTTTGTCACCCCTGCTGATGCTGGCATGGCAGGTGGAACATATGTTCTTTTTGGGGTTATCAGCAGAGTCTTTAAAAAAATTCCAGACTCTGGAAGACCTACCGCTTGTACTGGCAACGTCCCTCGTGTTGGTGTTACGGGGAACGGTTGCCTGCCTTCTGTCTGCGGCCACCACACTGCTTCTTCCTGCCTGTTGGGGTACTCTGCCTCCCTCCCCCTGTGTGCTGCTGGCCTCACTCTGCATGTCCTCCTTCCACGTTGGGTCAGTTACTAGATCATCCACCACCTCCTCCTCTTCCACTTGCGCACCACGATCCTCCTCCTCACTTCCTGGCAATTGTGTCTCGTCATCGTCCACCTCTTGTGACAGATTGCCAACGTCGACTTCCTGTGGCCGTGGCTGTTCAAATATTTGGGCATCGCAACAATGGATCTCCTCTTCCACCACTTCAAGCGTATCAGGCCAGGGGTCCAAATATGGAAATGGACCAGTGAACAGCTCTTCAGTGTGTCCAAGTGTGGGATCACTTGCTGTCTGACGACACTCGGCATGGTGGGAGGAAGGAGCATCAGGGTGAGGAGGAGTATGCGGTCGAGACTCATGGCTACTAAGAGTTGACCGTGTGGAAGACAGACCGGAGGTGGTGGTGCCCAGGTAACTGGAAGTATTGTCTGCTATCCAATTAATAACCTGTTCACACTGATCAGTTCTCAATACTGGTGTTGTTCTGTGCTTCCCTAGTAATTCGGTCAAGAAGTGGGAGCGAGAAGATGTGGCTGTTGGTTGTGGCACATTTTCACCTTTGGCCACGGCCCCATCCTCTGCACGAACCATCACCAGAACGTCCACTTCCACGTCCCTTGCCACGCGCCTTGCCCATTGTAAATGAAGTAAAATAGCTTACACTTGCACTATCAATGGAAAAAGGGTAATAAAGAGTAGATTAGAACCGTGGAAGAGGAAAACCACAGTTATTGTTTACTAGGGTATACCACACTTTTTTAAATAGAGATATTTGCGGCTGAACAGTGAGCGACACACTCAACCTGCTTTTTTTTTAGATACCAAAGGCCCAAAACTGGATAGTACAGCGATTTGACCCGTGGAACTGCGAAACCACACTAGGATGTCGGGCCTACACAAGACTATTTTCAACAGATATATTTTTGTGTCACAACAGTCAGGAGACACTACTGTTTTTCTTTACGGAAAAAAATACCAAAAGCTGAATAATAGAGATTTTTTACCGTGGGATGGCAAAACCACAGTTATTGTTTACTGGGGTATACCACACTTTTTTAAATAGAGATATTTGCGGCTGAACAGTGAGCGACACACTCAAACTGCTTTTTTTTTAGATACCAAAGGCCCAAAACTGGATAGTACAGCGATTTGACCCGTGGAACTGCGAAACCACACTGGGATGTCGGGCCTACACAAGACTATTTTCAACAGATATATTTTTGTGTCACAACAGTCAGGAGACACTACTGTTTTTCTTTACGGAAAAAACTATCAAAAGCTGAATAATAGAGATTTTTTACCGTGGGATGGCAAAACCACAGTTATTGTTTACTGGGGTATACCACACTTTTTTAAATAGAGATATTTGCGGCTGAACAGTAAGCGACACACTCAAACTGCTTTTTTTTAGATACCAAAGGCCCAAAACTGGATAGTACAGCGATTTGACCCGTGGAACAGCGAAACCACACTGGGATGTCGGGCCTACACAAGACTATTTTCAACAGATATATTTTTGTGTCACAACAGTCAGGAGGCACTACTCTTTTTCTTTATGGAAAAAACTACCAAAAGCTGAATAATAGAGATTTTTTACCGTGGGATGGAAAAACCACAGTTATTGTTTACTGGGGTATACCACACTTTTTTAAATAGAGATATTTGCGGCTGAACAGTGAGCGACCAACTCAAACTGCTTTTTTTTTAGATGCCAAAGGCCCAAAACTGGATAGTACAGCGATTTGACCCATGGAACTGTGAAACCACACTGGGATGTCGGGCCTACACAAGACTATTTTCAACAGATATATTTTTGTGTCACAACAGTCAGGAGACACTACTGTTTTTCTTTAGGGAAAAAAATACCAAAACCTGAATAATAGAGATTTTTTACCGTGGGAAGGTAAAACCACAGTTATTGTTTACTGGGGTATACCACACTTTTTTAAATAGAGATATTTGCGGCTGAACAGTGAGCGACACACTCAAACTGTTTTTTTTTTTACATACAAATGGCCCAAAATGGATAATACAGAGGTTTGAACCGTGGAAGTGCAAAACAACACTTCTGTTTCTCTAGCCTACACCAGACTATTTTCAATGGTTATATTTGTGTCTGAAAAATCAGAGACACGGGGGGAGGGGGGACACACCAAAAGGTTAATAAGATGGGTATTTGTACAGTGTGAAGGAGGAAAAAAAAAGGAGGATTTAGATGGAAAAAAAGGGTTTTTCCTGGCCCCCGACACCTGGTGCTAAGTCCAGCAATTTCAGCAACAGGAGCACACAGGACTGTAATGCAGCGTTTGCTGGTATAACCACTGTGTCTCCTATACAGCCTGCCTGGTATCTGGGATGGATATTAGTCCTGAAAAGGACTGTTTGTTTGTTCTGGCAGCTTTTACAGACCCTACACTAACTATTTTGCAGTTTATATCTCTCCCTAAATCTGCAGCGCTGTCCCTACACTGTCTAATCCAGAGCGACTGTGTCCAAGATGGCGGCACCCCGTTTTAAATACTCGAGGTGACGCTGTGCGGCCAGCCAATCACTGTAATGCCCACAACCAACATGGCTGCAGCATTACAGTGACTGGCTGGCAATCCCTGCATGTTCATTGGCTCTGTAAAGAGCGCCAAACATGCAGGGCGGAGACCCGAGCTCCCGCCCGAGTAAGCCGGAAATGCTCGGTGCTCGTCGAACATCCCGAGTAGCGTGATGCTCGGGAGCGAGTACCGAGCAGTGTCGAGCATGTTCGCTCAACACTAATCTACACTGCTCCTCTGAATGTTACATTTTTTTTAATCCATCATACAGTTACAGGAATGTGGGTCTTATTTAATGCTAATTTTTGTTGTCTTTGACAAGACCAGGAAATCCTGTGAGCAATGCCTCCTTGGTAACGACCATAAAAGATGTCAGTAAATAAGAAGTCCCATATCTCAAGAACCCTATGGCAGGTTTTAAAAATAAAATATTCAGTGAAGCAGCTGGAATAAAATAAAATAAAAAAAATTGATCACTTCAGACTTGGTGACAAATCCTCTTTAAATTGAAATTATTTTTACTGTATAAGATAATTAGAGCATAACCTCAGGATGGGCCATTTATATCTGGAATATGACAATCCCAAATACGTCATATTTCCAAAACTATAGATTTAAAAGAGTGAGATTGTGGCAACCTCCTCATTTGCTCTTTATCTGGAAATGCTTGGCAGAACAAGACAAGAAGTCTCTTAAATGTGGAACCCTCAGGTATCTAACAATTAAGTCATATTCTGTGGAAATACCATAAAGGTCTTTTTGTTTGCATACCTGGTTATATTATATCCAGCAGCCTTTATTGGAAATACAGTATCTTTTAATTGTTATATTACTTTATATAACCAGATTTGCAATATAAGGAAAAGTATTGAAAGGAGCAAATATTTATTCTAAGTACTGGACAAAAGCTTTTAGACTGAAACTAATTTTACTTTTCTCAGTTTGCTGCTTCCGTGTTTGTAGATCTTTTAGTCAGATGTTTCTTTAGTTACTGAAGTACCATTAGAACATTTCATAATTGTTAATCTTTTATTAACAAATACATCTTGTTTATGTAAAGACTCAATATTCACTGTGATGACCCTCATTTTTTTTTAAAGAAAAAACTTCTGCAATTCGCTCTGGCTTGATGGATATTAGCTTCTGAGCAAATCTTGATTGACGACAACTTATTTTTTCCTAATCAGTGTCTGAAGTTTCTTACAATTTCTGTGTTTTTGTTTGTGTACCCACTTTTTGAGGATTGACCACAGCTTTGCAATGGGATTGAGATTTGTAGAGTTTTCTGTCCATAGATCCAAAATTTAAATGTTTTGTTCACTGAGTCACTTATTTATCACTTTTGCCTTGTGACATGGTGCTCCATCATGCTAGAAAAAAGCATTTCTCCTGAATCATTGGGGAAAATTGCTCTTGGAGGATGTTTACTTATCATTCTTTATTCATTGCATTGTTTTTGCAGCAATGTCCTTGCCTGTAAAACCCTTTTGATGCAAAGCAATGTTAATCGCACATGTTTCCATGGTTAACGAACATAGACAATGATTTCAAGCACCATTTCTCTTTTAAAGCAACCTGTCTGCTCTAATAATTCAATCAGGATGACAGAATCATATCAGCTGCCTTGTCGTCTTTAACACTTTCTCTGGAAATAACAAGTATGATGAAATAATGTAAGCAGGTCATTTTGTGGCAGGGCTGAAATTCAATTAAAATGTGGGGTTTTTTTGTGATTAAAGAGACTTTCCACTACTAATTTCTTCCCCTTTCATTTGTCCTAACTCTTCCTAACTAACACTTTTTTAATATACTCCTATTTCCTGCCCTGCTCCTGTAAACTCATCTCTCTGTGGGTCATATATTCTTCTGTGTAGATTTTGCTTCTGCTACTTCCGATCTGGGGACCGGAAACAGATGAACAGAGCAATGCTTATCACTGGTCACTGGAGGGGGCAGGACTACGTCTCAGTGAGTGACAGCAGTCTGAGCATGCATGCTCAGATCTCCTGTTTTGCTTGGATGCTGCTTTGAAGTGCTGTCCGTTCAGCTGACAAGAGCTATGATGTGCTGATCATTAGAAAGTATACCACAGGGCTTGTCAGCTGAAGGCACAGCACTTCAAAGCATCAACATGACCGAGCTCACATCAGGCTTCACTCTCCTGACTTTGAAAAAGAACACCAGATTGCGTTCAAAATGCGTTGCCTTGTTCCTGTCTGCTGCACCTTTTTTTATATGGATTTTTTAACCTAATAAAGTTGGACTATAATATTTTTACCAGAAGCTGGAACCCATTGCTCCTTTTCTGTATTTGGAACACTTGGTCAGAACTTTGTTCCTTGCACAAAAGACTGTCTAGAAAATGGTGAGCTGGCATTTCCCTTCAGATTTTTTTGCTTCACTCTCCTCTGCCTGAATGCTGCTTTGAAGTGCCGGAGCCCTGACCCCACCAGTGACGTGCCCTGCTCTGTTTTTCCGATTCCAGTCTTTAGATTGGAAGTAGCCAGAATCAAAACAGAAGGGTATATGACCTACAGAGTGATCAGCTTACAGGACCAGGGTAGGTAATAAATTTTTATTAGAAAAGTGTTAATTAGAAAGAGTTAAGACAAATGACAGTGGGTTAAATTAGTAGTGGAAAACTTCTTTAAGTTAATTTTCATGGTAAGGAATGACTTTGCATTCCTTGAGTTAATGCAAATTTCCACTATAAAAATGAAAGCAGCAAACTTTGTGAAAACCAAAATTTAGTCATAAAACTTTTGGCCACAACAATATAAGCAGGTATGATGGGTTATCAGATGAACTTTTGACATCATGGCCCATTGAGATCATTAATACAAAAAAAATGTATTGGTTCAGTACATGATTTATGGAGTTGGACATAATGTATCCATTATGAGAAAATATTCATGACTCGGAATACTACACAAACTGCTGACATTGCTTGTATACTTGCTGAAACCCATTCATTGTTAAATTGATTTAGTTAAAATGCAATGCCTTACAAACTATTGGCATACGCAAAGTATCTACTAGACCTCAATAATGGATAGACTTCACTATTTATAGTCATGCTAAAATGCTTACATAATGACTTGTAAGTTGTAACCTTGAACTATCACATATAACATAGTCAAGACCTATACTCTCCTAGAATTTCATAAGATTCACTTGACGTATCCTTTCTCTCTTTGCACCATATATTAACCACCTATAATGACATATATTTAATATGAGTATAAATATTTTTTCCTTTACTTTGTATAACTAGTTCCCAACCACCAATGAAAATGTACATTGTGGCTCAGTGGCCAATTCCCGCTGTGCGATGTACATTTTTGTCAGGCTAATCAGTTCTTATTGCTAACACATTATAAATAGTATGAGAGGGGCTAGCAATAATGCACATGGCTGCCATCTTGCTACTCCTATTAAACCTTGCCTTGGGCCTCATTTACACGTACGTGTTGAATGTACATGTTGTATCTATTTTTTTCACAAATACAACATGTACCCATTATAATCTATGCTGCTGTTCACATATCCAATTTTTTTCACGGACCGTGTGTCTCTGCAAAACACACAGAGACATGTCCATTTTTTTCTGCCAACATGGATGAAAATAGCCAAGTCTATGGGGGTCCGTGAAAAACACATACGGCACACGGATGGCAGCGGTGCAGTGTCCATGTTTAACATTGTAACTGCACTCAGACCGATCCTGGCTAATGACCGGATCATGCAGCTTAATTTGAAAACCCTCATTTATTATAATGATGGCTGGATCATACATAACAAGCACGTTCTACCTATTGTGTCCAGCTATTTCCTTGTAGATTGTAAGCTTACGAGCAGGGCCGTCACTCCTCCTGTAACTGTTGAAATGTGTTACATTGTATTGTTTTTATCATCTGTATACGTCCCTATTTAATTGTAAAGTGCTGTGGAATATGTTGGCGCTATAGAAATAAAAATCATTATTATTATAGGACCTGCTGAGCTCCTTCAAAAACTGTGTGCAAGTGTGCCGAGAAGAATTGCAGTTTTGGAAGGAAAGGGTAGTCACACCAAATATTGCTTTAATTTACTTTGCATCATTCTTTTCACACCTACCTAAAAAATTTGTACTGTACAATACAAAAGCCGGGTATTGTTAATCACCCCATCCAAAAAAGCACAATAAGACAGATGATGAATGGCCCTTGCACTTACAATTATCTTCAGTGTATCAGTGTACAGCAAGCTGTCAATTAAAGTGCCAGGACATTCCTGCAGCCAACAGTCACATTGTAGTGAGTGGTGCTGTGAGAAATAACTCTAATTGGCAGGTCTCAGGAGGAAATACATTCATTTTCTTCCACTAGCCAAATTTTCAGTAAAGTGGCCGGAAAGCCCCAATCAGACATTTTCTGACATCTGGAAGAATGATTGTTCGGAGAAGAAAAGGTGAGCACTACAAGCAACTTTAAAGCATCTTGAGACCATTCCTGTGTGGGGATGCTTTTCATTACAATTTTGCCTAAATACACTGTCGTGAATAAAGAATGTATCTAAACATCCTCCAAGAGTAATTTCTGTCAACGATCCAGGAGCAATTTTCTGATGAACAATGATCTTTTCAGCATGATGGAGCTTTTTGTCACAAGACAAAAGAAATAGCTAAGTGGCTCAGTAAACTTAACATTTAAATTTTCCATGGCCTGGAAACTCCTCAAATGTCAATCCTTTTGAAAGCCTGTAGTTAATCCTCAAAAAGTGAGTGGACAATCAAAAAAAGTAGAAATTGTGATAAACTCCAAGCTGTGATTAGGAGGCAAAAATGTGTAGTCATCAGTCAGGATGATGTCCAGCATGTCAGGGCAAATTGCAGAAGTCTTGATATATAAGGGTCGACTTTGTAAATATCGAGTATTTGCCAAAATTTGGTGTAATTGTCAATACAAGATTAAAATGTTTTAGATGCTTATAATTGTACTTTAATAAGCATAGAAACATCTGACTAAAACACCTAAAAATACTTAAGAAGCAAACTTTGTGAAAAAACAAATTTGTGTCAGTCTCAAAACTTTTGTCCATGAATGTACAGTATATGTGCAGGTAAATATAACTTTTCAAGGTGACAAGTTCCCAATAAGGCTTTCACATTGTTGTCTCTTAAATCACTTTTTTAAAAATTTTGACCATCAAAACTGTGACAGTTATATTTTACACAATTGTTTGTTTATTTTTTGCCAAAATACTGTTGTGTTGAATTATGCCTTAGTATCAAACATTTAGTGGTCTATTTTGTTTTTCTGTAGGATTATAATGATGAAATAAGACAAGAACAGTTAAGAGAGCTGTCTTATTTAAATGGCTCTGAAGAGTCCAGTCGTGGAAAAGTAGCAAGAGGTAGAGGAATAAGATTGGTTGCAACCACCGTTGGCAGGTGAGGAATTCAGTCAGCACCATAACATTAGCTGGGAGCGTGGGCACATTGTATGGGTCATATAGGCACATTGGATGTGCATCATTTGGATGCTATAGAAAACTAAATCAAATTCCATTTGTATACAGCCCCTGTACCAAGTTGCTACACTAGGCTACTATTGTTAATGATTTTTTTCAAGTCATTGACTGGTTTATTGCACTGAGGATATGGCTTTATTGCCCCACATTGAATTTGTAAACTTTAACAATCATCAATGGGTTCATACAAGCACTTACACAATCTGCAGAATCTAAAGTTAAGTCATAATGTGAAAAGGTTTATTAAATACTAAATATAAATAGTGATACAATGTTCAAAAATATAGTGGTGTGTACAACATTGATTCTTTAATCGATTATGATGGTCTATAAGGGCTCATGCAGACGTCCGTGGTCAGAGGCTGGACCACAATGCACAGACTGGCCGCAGGTCTTGTGACCTTAGAATAATATGAGGTTGGGATCCCGTGGCCAGGGTTTGCATTGCGATCCTTGCTCGGACCATGTTGAACAGACGTCTGCATGAGCCCTAAGTACAAGCTATTCATCCCTTATCTTCAGGTTGAAAAGCAACTTATCCTTAAGAGAAAATTGCAGAAAAATCTCCATGACTAAGTAGATTTGTATTTGTCCACTTGTTTCTTGTAATATAGCTTCTCAGGTTCAGTGAGAAGTCCATGAGAAAAAAAAATGCATAATTGTATGCCATATATTCTACACTATATTTTAGGAGAGGTTTATTGACTATCAAATTTCCAAACCTTGACACCCTCTGTGTCTACAGTCCCAAATATATGTGCTGTATTTTGTACACTCTTATTTTTATGTCTATGTAATTCTCCGTCTATATAATTCTCCACCACACAACACTTTCCACAAATGTAAGCTTACTCTCAGAACTCTTTTTTTCACCTGTTTCAGTCATTGCCCCTTCAGCCACAGCACAAAATAACATAGTGTATAATTCTGCCTGGAGTGTTTCCCTAGTCAGAAATGATTCTAATACCTTTATTTATGTTTTTTTTGCAGCATTCAAATTTTTATTTTATATAAACTCTGGTACGAAATAATAGTGAAGTTTACAGATAGTATACTACGGTTAAAATCTAATAAAGGCAAATAAATGGAACACTTTGTTTATATTGCTGGTATAGGAAAACATATTACTAGAATACTATGTATATCTAATTATCTATCTTTTTTTATTCCTCAAAAAAATACAAAATTTGCCATTGAGTACTATGTAGCCTTGAGTATCCAGATGATGTGCATCTGTTCAAAGTGGGGGGAAGGGAAACAAGAAAGGGAAACCATATTTGAATAGGGGGTAGTCATCAATATGAACTTCATTCTTGTGTTCTGCTTTAGGAATCGGGGAGGAGCCATTCCACATCCTCTGCCCGGACGTGGCACACCAGTACCCAGAAGTTCCCCAGTATCACGAGGAGCATTGCCACTACCACCAGTAGCTCGTGGTGTTGCTGTAGCACGGGCAAGGGGAGTTCCAGCTGCACCTGGCTTTAGAGCACCACCACCTACCATTGAGACCTATGATGATTATGTAAGTTATACCAATCTTTTTCATAACATGTCAACTATTTTAAAATATACCAATAGTGGAGTTCCCTTAAGTAAAAAAGGAGAGAATATGGCGCTTTCTGAGTGTAGTAAGTTTAAAAAAGAGAGATTAAAATCAAAAGCTGGGAATTTGCTCATCTGATGGAGTTGTGCATATTTGGGCACAATTCCTAAGAATTCCTAAGAATGCATGAAATAAATCCAATAGATGCAGCCGACATGGTGTGCTGATGGAAATTTGTCAGAGGGAGTTCTGGCAGTGCGTAATGAGGGTGGAAATACCAGGTGAAGGGCGCTCACACGATGGCAGATGTAATCAAATGTAAACATTACCTCACAAAAATGCCAGCAGAATAAAATAAAGGAAAATTTTATTTAAAAACACAACATTGTTTCGGATGTATCCAGACACCTGAAGAAGGCAGGATACAGGCGAAACACATTGTGTTTTTAAATAAGATTTTATTTTATTCTTCTGGAAATTTTCTGGTAATTTTTCCATTCGATTACATCTGCTCTTGTGGGTGCGTCCTTCATCCGATATCTCCACCCTCAAATATTTTACAATGCAACACTTCCAGTTTTAATGTTTTACAATATTATCAACTAACTTTTTTTTGATACAGTCATATGTATAACAGTTTGGTAAAAAAAAAAAATTAGCTTGACAATTATTTTAATTAAGCTTTTGCTATTATGTAACAAAATAAATCAATACATTCTTATTTCCCACCAAAAATGCTTTTGTGTAAAGCAATTTATGAAATTAAAGCAATTGAGAAGTTAAAGAATAAGACGTGGAAATATAAGTCTTGCATTATTTGATTAAATCCTAAATTATATTTAGTGGAATCGGAACAGCTGGATGGCATATTGATTAAATAAAACTGATTAGATATTGTGCCAGAAGCACTTACATGAAGAGCTAAGGCTCAGCTGACAAGCATCTGGTGATACTTGAAAAATCCAATTGTATTTCTGTAATAGCAGTAAAGTGTGAAGATTTTATTATGGGAAAGTGTAAGTGGTTTAGCTAAGCATCATATAGCTGGAAAGGCTGGTAACCAAAACTGCTTTTACGTTGTTATATGCATCACTGGCATTTTCTGCCAGGGTCCAACTCTGAATAAAAATAAAACATCATAGATAATAATTATTCAGAATTTTTTTAATTAAAGTTTCTTGACAATGTATTAAGTTGATTGTACTACCGGAGACGGTTTTATGGAAAGAACAGTAATACAGTTCTGCACATTTGCGCAGCTTCTTTTTTCATACATTTAATCATTAAGCTGCTGCTGGCGTACTTTCCTTTTGGTCATTAAATGAAACCTTGGTCATTTAATTGCCAGTGATCTTATACAACTTGTATGAAAGAAATGGATTCTTAACTTAAAGTGTGTGATGTAATAAAATCAGCTAAATCTATGCAAATTAAAATTATGCCAGGAATATTAGATTTCTGATTACTCTATTCTCATTAGTATTTGCTGAACATTCATCACAAACCACTAAATGTAATTATTTCAATTGGAATTTGTGACTATAATAAACTCAAGTTGTTGACTGTACAAGTCTTCAATTGCTCAGTGCCATGTATTGGAACACATATCAAAGAAACGCTCTCCCCTGGTGGAGTCTTTTACCCCACCAGGTATGGTTGAATTTTTATGGCACCCATGAGAATGTAATTGAATAATAAACTAGTCCAATATGCAGGGAAGATTTGAAAAATTGTTAAGAAACGGTGATAAAGGTTACAGAGATTTTCCGGTTTTAGAAAACCTCTTTTCCTCGGCTGCAGTTTACTTTGGAGAAGCAAACTGTGCTTTATTCACCCTTTCTAAGCTCCAGCACTGTGTCCCTGCAGCTGCTCACAATGTCGGGTATTGTTTGCAGCCTTGTCGTAACGTCGACAACACTGCAGCCAATAAGTGAGCTTTGCAGCTCTGCCTGAATCAATGGCATAAGTACCAATGAGGTCGCTGATTGGCTGCAGTGCCGTTGACATAACATCAGCTCCACATAACAGACATTGGAAGCAATGACGAAGACTCAGCGATGGTTCAGGGGAAAGTGAGTAAAGCACAGTTTATATTTGTTAAAATAAACTGCAGTCAGGGAAAGCCCTTGTAAGTAATGTAGAATTTTTATGACCATAGAGTTAAAATTTTATTACTGAAAAAGTTTGTCCCATCTAATCAACCTTCTTTATCTGAAGGATTGGCTGCTGGGACCACAATTATTCAACTATTACTTCCATAATAGGCTGCAAATGCCCTCATATTTCTCCTTCAATGACTTAGCATTAAAGTGTATGCAAATTGCCTCTTCAGAGAGGAAGAGGACTTGAACTCTATAGCGACACCTGTTGGAAGCAGCAATCCTACAAGTTACTATAGACCCTTTAACGAGTCGTGCAATATGACTTAGGATAAAAGCCAAATTAGGATCTCAATTTGTAAACACGGCGTTTCAGGCTATTGGCCCTAGTCAGTGCAAAGTATGAGAACTGATTTGGCTAGGTGAGAGGCACTGGACTCTGGTCATATTGCAAGACTTGTTAAAGGGTCAATAGTAACTTGTAGGATTGCTGCTTCCAACAGGTGGCACTCTATAGCTAAGTCCTCTCTGAAGAGGCAATTTGCATATTAAATTTCCCAGAGGAGCATTGCATGGCGAATAAGCCTCCTTACCCTTGGTATGCCAGAGCCGGTATGTTACTCTCCACAAGGAGAAGTGTTACTCCTTAGACCTCCCTAAAATGTAATAATACACAATAACCATTCCAATGATTAAAGGGAATCTGACAGCAGGTTTTTGCTACATCATATGAGAGCAGCCTGATGTAGGCAAAAAGAGGCTGAATCCAACATTGTATCACTTAGATCAAGGGGTGCAGCTGTTCTGACACAAGAGCTTTTAGATTTAGCAATGCAGCAGAGCTGAGAAAGCTAGCCCCACCTACACTAGGTACATTGTGTATAGACAGTGAGGTGCTTATCACAGAAAGGGACGGAGTTGGACCAAGGCTCAAGCACTTTTGTAGTCTGGACAATGATAATCACAAGGTGATAAAACCTTCAGTTTAAGTACATTACAGCACACAGTTTGACATGTGACATATCATTGAATTCTGTGTTTTAACCCCTACCTAATGCTGACCTCAGATAAAATAAATCTGTCAACAGGTTTTGCTATGTTAATAGATAGAGAAATCCATTTCTATAATGTGTCTTAAAAGGGTACAAAGGATCTCTTTCCATAGATGGCATACTATTCTGCATCACTGTAAAGAGTTTAGATGAATTTTCCTAGCACAGTCATTGATAGGATATCGATAAAATATATGATTAATCTCTAAACATTTGTTCCCCTTCTTTTTTGTATTGACACATTACCACCCCTAATCAGACACTAGAGTTTTACAATATCTGACAATGTGAAGGACATAATAAAGCTAAATTTGAACTGCAATTTGGCTAATTGAATTTAACAGAGAAAACACTGAATACATAGTTTAGCGTTCCCTTGATAAATACTCCAGACTATAGAGGAAATCTATCATCTCCTGTATGACAGAAAACTTTCAACACAAAAGTTGCAAAATTCATTGTGAGTCGTATTTGCATTTTGAAATGGCCTACCAGCTCTCAGCATGTCTGTTTTAGTAAATGAATTCCCTGTGAAACAACAATGCTCTGTATTGTGCCATTTCTCTGATAAGGTATATACACATGCGGCAGCTTTATTGTAGAAATTGTTTTCACGGAAAGCATTTGGATTTCTGCAAGCCTCAATCAGATGAATAGAGATGGTGCAGGCATCTATTAAAGGGAACCTGTCATCAAGAAATTAGACCCCTAAGTCCCCCTAATTAGGCCTTTAATGCTTATTAAATATAAACCTTTCTTGTAGTATTTAGTCTGGAAATTAGAATTGGAGAATTAGTTTGGAGAAATCCATCTCTGATGTTTTAATCAGAAGTACAGCTGGACACTGCACTTCCCTCTCTCATACTTGTCTCCCTTTCTCCCCACCCACCATGGGCATTCAGTCTTTGACTGACAGGTCACATTTCTCTATTCACCTGCCCGAGATTCTGTGCAAGCACTGAATCATTGCCTGGGTTTGTCTCATCATATGGGGTGGCGCAAGTGCAGTAAGCACCTGATGACGTTGCCGGAGCCAGTCTAGTGATCTACAAATGCTCCACCATCTCTCTTGAGATGACCCAGGGTGATGATTTTGCACCTGCGCAGAATCATTGCCTGGAGTCTTCTCTTCAGAGGAGGTGGCTCATGTCCAGATTGAAAGACCAGCTCCCTTTAACAATCTGCTTGTGCACCACACTCTCCGATGAGACAGCACTTGTGCTGAATCTTGGACAGTGGTAAAGAGATGACTGACCTATTAGTCAAAGACTGTATGCCGGTGGCAGGCGAAAAATTAAACAGTAGAAACAGGAGAAACCGGAGTATAATGGTACAAACAAATAATATTTTATTATTAAAACAGTACACTACATATAACATTTTAAATATGTAAACAGTACACAAACAACAGGTATGGCAGCCATGGGTCGAGTAAAGTTAATGATACATCCCAAGGAAAAAATATATATATAAAGTGATGAACAAAATATAATGCTTAGGGGAAAGTAGAAAGCCAAAATCCTGGGCAGTATTTTGGGGTATCAAGTGGTACAGAGATAATTACATGTCAATGGCTATCCCAAAGAAATTGATGCAGTACCATACCTTACATCCACTATCAGTAAAATATATATAAATGGGTACAGAATATCTCACCCAGGTATGCAGGTGGCTCAGGTTGACTGTAACCGAAACAAATCTATCCCCGATGTGCGTTTCACATTGTTACATTCACTGTTTTCTCAAGGGGAAGTTGTATAAAGGGTGCCTAACAGGACCTTTTATACTCATGGTAACGCACATGCACGGCTTGAACTTGAAGACCAGGGGGTGAACGAGTGAGGTGGCTGGTGTGGGCGCATGCACCGTTTCAGCAGTTCCATTGGATAGCCAGAGGTCACATGGAATACCGTGAGACCAGTTACAATGAGTACAAAACGTCTTGTTAGGCATCCTTTACACTACTTCCCCTTGAGAAAACAGTTGGGGGTAACTTTACTGTCAGCCTGAGCCACCAACCATACCCAGGGAAGATTTGCTGCACCCATTTATATACAGTGGTGGGAAAAAGTATTTAGTCAGCCACCAATTGTGCAAGTTCTCCCACTTAAAAAGATGAGAGAGGCCTGTAATTGACATCATACGTAGACCTCAACTATGAGAGACAAAATGAGAAAACAAATCCTGAAAATCACATTGTCTGATTTGGAAAGAATTTTTTTTTTAAATTTTGGTGGAAAATAAGTGTTTGATCAATTACAAACAAGCAAGATTTCTGGCTCTCACAGACCTGTAACTTCTTCTTTAAGAGTCTCCTCTGTCCTCCACACATTACCTGTAGTACTGACACCTGTTTGAACTTATCAGTATAAAAGACATCTGTCTGCAACCTCAAACAGTCACACTCCAAACTCCACTATGGTGAAGACCAAAGAGCTGTCGAAGGACACCAGAAACAAAATTGTAGCCTCGCCCCAGGCTGGGAAGACTGAATCTGCAATAGGCTAGCAGCTTGGTGTGAATAAATCTACTGTGGGAGCAATAATTAGAAAATGGAAGACATACAAGACCACTGCTAATCTCCCTCGATCTGGGGCTCCACACAAGATCTCACCCCGTGGGGTCAAAATGATCTCAAGAACGGTGAGCAAAAATCCCAGAACCACACCGGGGGATCTAGTGAATGTCCTGCAGAGAGCTGGGACCAACGTTACACAGGCTACCATCAGTAACACACTACACCGCCAGTGACTCAGATCCTGCAGTGCCAGACGTGTCCCGCTGCTTAAGCCATTACATGTCCTGGCCCATCTGAAGTTTGCTAGGGAGCATTTGGATGATCCAGAAGAGTATTGGGAGAATGTCATATGGTCAGATGAAACCAAAGTAGAACTGTTTGGTAGAAACACAACTCGGTGTGTTTGGAAGCGTAAGAACACCATACCTACTGTGAAGCATGGGGGTGGCAACATCATGCTTTGGGGCTGTTTCTCTGTCAAGGGACCAGGACGACTGATCCGTGTACATGAAAAAATAAATGGAGCCATGTATCATGAGATTTTGAGTGCAAACCTCCTTCCATCAGCAAGGGCATTGAAGATGAAACGTGGCTGGGTCTTTCAGCATGACAATGTTCCCAAGCACACCGCCAGGGCAACGAAGGAGTGGCTTCGTAAGAAGCATTTCAAGGTCCTGGAGTGGCCTAGCCAGTCTCTAGATCTAAACGCTATAGAAAACCTTTGGAGGGAGTTGAAAGTCCGTGTTGCCCAGCGACAGCCCCAAAACATTACTGCTCTAGAGGAGATCTGCATTGAGGAATAGGCCAACATACCAGCAACAGTGTGTGCCAACCTTGTGAAGACTTACAGAAAATGTTTGACCTCTGTCATTGCCAACAAAGGATATACAACAAGTATTGAGATGAACTTTTGTAATTGACCAAATACATATTTTCAACCAAAATTTGAAAAAAAAATTCTTTCCAAACCAGACAGTGTGATTTTCAGGATTTGTTTTCTCATTTTGTCTCTCATAGTTGAGGTCTACCTATGATGTCAATTACAGTGCACAGTTACAACTTGCACAATTGGTGGCTGACTAAATATTTTTTTCCCTACTGTATGTTTTGCTGATAGTGGGAGTAGTGGGTGTAAGGTATGGTACTGCATCAATTTCTTTGGGCTAGCCACTGACATGTAATTATCTCTGTACCACTTGATACCCCAAAATACTGCCCAGGATTTTGGCTTTCTATTTTCCCCTAGGGATTATATTTTGTTCTTCACTTTGTATATTTTTTTTTCCTTGGGAGGTATCATTAACTGTTTTTGACCCATGGTTGCCATACCTGTTGTTTGTATCCTGTTCACATATTTTAAATGTTATATGTAGTGTACTATTTTAATAATAAAATATTACTTGTTTGTACCATTATATTCCGGTTTCTCCTGTTTCTATAGTTAGTTTGGAGTGGTCTCTCATTGGTGACTTTTCAAATGTACCTTTGTGCCTCAAGTCCCCAATTAATATGTTACTGGGTCATCTGTTATTGAAAAATGAAACAGGCATGAGAGCGGGCTGTGCAGTCTCCACCCACTGCACTTTCCACTAAAACTTCAGAAATGAATTTCTCAACAATTTCCAAACTAAATACTACAAGAAATGTATGCATGTAAAAAACCTTAAACAAACATGCCTTTAGATAGGGATCTAATTTCCTGATGACTAGTTTCCTTTAAAAGAAATGTGCCATGTGTGAATATTCAATAATCTCTCCTGAATAATTTGGTTTTACCACCCCCTTGTCAGTAATAAAGTATGCGTTCAGTTCCTATTGCTGCATCTCTAACTGCAATATATAGATTTCACTTCCTTGCATAGCCTCTTAGAATCATTATTGAGCCACAAGCTGAAAATGGAATTTTAGTAATAAGCAAAAAATTCACCTTCTCCCTTCCATTTTCATTTTTCAGCTGTCGTTTTGAGGAACTCTATTCCTGCAATATATTTTTTGTGAGTTATTCTGAACAGAATTTCCTTTCCAGACACTGTATTCACCCAGTTCTTCAGCTGCACTTCTCGCACTCCACAGAAGTACAGTGCTCTACCGTCTTCTGAGATGGCTTTTCAGAGAAAATTAGAAGTTGAGAGAGAATAAAGGTGGAGAGAGAAAGGACCTATGGGGCCAATAACTCCCATCTCTCCAGTATTAAATTCACAGAATTGAGAAACACAACTCTATACTAATACAGAAAATAACAATGATACATAGTGTCTGTATTTTATAATATCATGGAACTTTACTGGGAAAACATTTCATGACTCAGAGCAAGCTTTACCCTGAGGCAACCATTGCCCCATGCAGTTCATTCAAAAGGACAGAAAAAGGTTGATGTGTCTGATCAATTTATGTTCTTCAAACATTAATTCAGAGCACAGTAACGGCTAATTATCCCACTGTTTAAATCACATGATCGTGTCTGGGTTCAATTAACATTATAGTATCAATTAGTTTACTAAATGTTCCTCTATTGAGTAGAAATGTCAAAAATTATGGTTGGCTTTAATGATACTACATGAATTCTAAGTATCCTGAATGAAAACTTTAAAGCTCAGATTTATAATATATTTTTACTGTGAGTCAGCAATTTCTGGATGTAGAAAAGAGAGAAGAAATGTTTATCTAATCAAATACTGAAAAGTGACACATTTCTCATGTATAATGAACTTAACTGGTGCCAACCATTCGCCTACCTTTACCTCCTCTGCTCAGATCGGCGATCCTTTCCTCCTGCATCAAAGATGGCACGAGGAGAGCAGTGGTAAGTCTTAACTACGCCTCTTCTGCTTTTATTATCCCACAGTACAGGAAAGGTAAATGTAGGGCACCATATAGGGCGATTGCACTCAGGGTGAGGATTGCTTTAATAAATACAGATTGTATTTAAAATAGCTATGAGAGATCATGCACAATAAAATAATGCTCCTTCTTGAAGAAAATGAAACAGTAGACCTAGGAAAATGGAGGCAATGTAAGACTTTTATCACAATATTTATTTTAGAGAACAAAATGATTTCTCACACATATCACAATTGTGAAAGATTAACTGTGCCCCCTAACAAGTTGCACTATATTTTAGCAGTAACTGCAACCAAAAGATTTATGTAATGTATTCAGTACAGTGAATGCATTACTTGAGCTTCAACCCCAATTCCCAAAAAGTTGGGACGCTGTGTGAAAATGTAAAGACAACAAGAATGCGATGAATTGAAATCTCTTATAGCCTTATTTTATTCACAACAGAACATAGAACACAGATCAGAAGTTGAAAGTTAGACATTTTTCCATTTAATTTAAAAAAAATGAACACATTTTGAAATTGATGGCAGCACATCTCAAAAGAGGCGGAACAGGATCATGTCTACTATTGGGTAACATCCATCTTTTTACAACAGTCTGTAAATGACTAGAAAGTGAGGAGATGAATTGCTGGAGTTTTGGGAAAGGAAAGTTGTCCCATTCTTGTCTGTTGTTGGATTTTTCATTTCATAATGTGCCAAATGTTTTCTTTGGTGAAAGGTCTGGACTGTATACAGGCCAGTTCATCACTCGAACTACTCTTTTGTGAAGCCATGTTGTAGTGATGGATGCTGTATATGGTATAGCATTGTCTTGCTGTAATATGCAAGGCTTTTTCTGAAATAGATGTCTGAATGGGCGCATTTGTTGTTCTAAAACTTCTATATAATGCTCAACAATGATAGTGCCTTTCAAGATTTCAAGATGTGTAAGGTGTCCATGCCATAGGCGCTAATTAAACCCCCATACCTTCACAGATGCAGGCTTTTCAACTGTACACTGAACAGTTTTCCATTGTTCCTAAGTCAATTTTAAAATGAGCTTTGGTCCAGAAGAGATGGCAATGTTTCTGGATTGTGTTAATATATGGCTTCTTCTTTACATGATAGAGCTTCAACTAATTTGTGGATTGCACAGCAAACTGTGTTCACCATGATTTCTGGAAGTATTCCTGAGCCCGTGCAGTGATTTGCATGACTGAATCATGCCTATTTTTAATGCAGTACCGCCTGAAGGCTGATAGATCACAAGCATTCAATATTGACTGTTGACCTTGTCACTTGTGCACATGAATTTCTACAGAATCTCTGAATATTTTGATGATATTTTGTACTGTACTGTACTAGGATATTAAAGATCTCTGTACTTTTATATAAAGGAACATTTTCTAAAATTGTTCCACAATTTTTAGACATAGTTGTTCACACTAGTGGTGAACCTCTAACCATCTTTGTTTCTGAGAGACTCTGCCTCTCTAAGCATGCTCTTTTTATACACGTGACTTAGTTCAAAATTGACTCTCTAGCTGTTTTTCATAGGTATCATTTACTTTTCCACCCTCTTGTTAAGTTTTGTCAAATCTTTTTTGAGATATGTTGCTGCCATCAATTTTTAAACTGTTTTTTTTTCAAATAAAATGGAAAAATGTCTAACTTTCAACTTTTGATATATGTTCTATAGTCTTTTGTGAAAAAATACAGCTATAAAAGAGAATTCCAAATAATTACATTCTTGATTTCTTTACATTTTAAAGAGCGTCCCAACTTTTTTGGAAATGGCGTTGCATTATTTTAGGTATAAATGGTGAATATATTGGCATATGTACTCAGGCATTACATTACACTGCCACAGGTAAATATAACAACATATACAGAGGCAATATTATTATTATATATGACATACTCTAAGTCAGTGTTTACCAAGCTTCGATCTTCACGGACCCCAACAGTTCATGTTTTCAGGATTTTCTTAGTATTGCACAAGTGAGAGAGTCATTTCTCATGTGTTGATACTAATTCCAAGGAAATCCTGAACACATGATCTGTTGGGGGCCGTGAGGACTGGAGTTTGGGAAACACTGCTCTAAATGGGCAAAAGTGTTGGGAAACCTACACATTAAACTTACAAGTACTTTTTGTGATATTTTTGAAGTCTGTCTGTGGGAAATTTTGACACTGATGTTGGATGAGAAGACTTAGCTTGTGATCTCAATTCAAGTGCATCCCAAATATGTTCAATGGAGTTGAGGTCAGGACACTGAGCAGGCTGTCACCTTCTTCCATATCAAATTCACCTAACCATGCCATTATGGACCTTGGTCTATGCACTTGGGCACTGACAAACTGGAACATGAAAGGGCCTACCCCAAATTGTTCACACAAAGTGGGAAGCATTTAAGGCTATGTGTCCACGATGCAGAAATGCTCCAGATTTTTCCTGAGCGTTTCTGCATCTCCCTGGCAGAAAAAACCCATGTGCATTTTACATGTGGATTGTACATGTGGATTTTACATGCGTTTTTCCTGCCAGGGACAAGCGTTTGTCAAGCGTTTTTAGCATGCGATTTCGCATGCTTTTGTCAAGCGTTTTTCCAAACGATTTTAGCATCACTTGGAAAAGTGCTTGAAGTTGATCACACAACATAAACCCATGCAACCGGATCTTATGCGATTCCAATGCAAGTCAATGGCGGCGATTTCGCAGCGAAATTGCACTAGAATGGGTCTTGCTGCGAATTTTATCGCAATGCGAATTCGCAGAGGAAATTTCCTAATGATGTGCACAGCTCATGCGCATTTGCATTGCAGTAAATGGCAGACCTATTACAAGCGATTTTAATCTGTTTTCATGGCGTTTTCGCAGCGAAAATACGCCGCAAAAATGCATTAAAATCGCTTTGTGTGCACATAGCCTAATTGTTCAAAATGTCTTGGCATACTGAAGAATTAAACTATCCCTTCCCTGGAACTAAAAGGCTTGGCTGAACACCTGAAAAACAACCCCTAGCATTATCCCTCCTGCACCAAACTTTACAGCAATCACAGTGCCGTCAGGCAAGTAACATTCTCTTGACAATTGCCAATCCCAGATTTGTTCATTAGACTACCAGATAGAGAAACTTGGCTCGATACTACGGAAAAATGTTTCCACTGATTTAGAGTCCAGCGGCAGTGAGCTGTACACTTAGCATGGTGCTTGGTGATGCAAAGCTTTCATGCAGCTGCTCAGCCATGGAAATCCATGCCATGAAGCTAATGTTCGTGCCAGAGAATTTTTGGAACACTGCACTTAATAAGTTAATAGAGCGCTGGTGAATTTTATGTACTGTGCACCTCGGTTCTCGGCAACATCACTCTGTAAATATATATGGTCTGCTACTTCGTGGCTTAGTTGCTGTAGTTCCTAAATGCTTTAGATTTGTTACAATAGTGGCATCCTATTACAGTACCTTACTAGAATTCAGTTAACTGTTTTTTTTGAACGACCCATTCTTTAACAAATGTCTGTAAAGGCAGACTGTATGGCTAGGGGCTGGATTTTATACACATGTCCAATGGGACTGGAAATGAAAATGATTAAGAGGAGTTTTCCATTATCTCCATATAGTGTATATCTCAATGATAAATTACTATGATAAGTGTTTTATTTTTCAAGCAGATATTATTTTCTCAAGGTTTTTTTTGCACAGGATTTGCATTAACCATTCCCAAATCTAGTCAGTGTGTTAGGAATGAATGCGGGTTTTTGAGGTGAAAATAGTATATTCTAATATACCAAGTTTTCCCCGATGAATATAGTGTCCTACTTTCTCCTGGTATAAAGAACAAGCTGTTATTATTTTTAGGCTTCTTTATAGTGCATGGTGTTTTAGCACGTAAATAACCTGAATGATTTATTGTAAAATGCCTATTGTATTGATTTGTCCATAGACCCACTTGTGGGTACCATACATTAGAAGTCAGAAGTGAACATTAATACATTATTTTTGTGAATATTGCTAGCGTCAACAATGTTGTTTTCCAAAAATTGCATTTACAGCGTACGCACTGGCCTAGTTATGAGTATTAACCTTATTTACTTTATTTACTTAATTTATAATTTGCATTGTCTAACTCCTACTATTAAAAAGGACCTGTCACCATTTCAGACATGTCCAGTTTTTTATTTTAATATATATGCTGCTCACTTAAGTATTTAATTTTTTTTATTTCACCATACAGTTCCATAAATATGGGCATTTTTAATTAGTGCTAGTTTTTGTGTTTATTCCAAGGGGCATGGCTCACAGGATACTCTGGGGCGTGTCCTTAGGTTACTCTGCATTATTACCTTTGAGCAATATGTACCTTGGTAAAGACCATAACAATTATCTCTAAATAAAAAAGTCCAGAATAAAATAAAACAGCAAAAAACAAAAACTGAATACTCAGGGGAATAGTGGTAATAAATTAAGAACAAATACTAATCTCTTTTGACCTGTTAGCAGGTCCACTTTCATCATTCATTTTTTTTCTTGTTCAAATAGATATGAAACTTGTAAACATTGTATTCTGTAGCTATTACCAGGTAGGCTAATGCAAGAGCTAGATGACATTTATGGATGGTATCTGAAATCAAGCAACTGGAATTCACATTTAGAATTATGCATTGTGCAATATGTACAGCACCATGCCGCCACATTTCACTGTTGAATTCGTCTAAGATTTTTTAAATGTTGACTTAAAGCATGGCTATAAAATAACAAATTGCTTATCTGGTAAAGTCCGCTACTCCGGTGATGCAGCTCTGGGGCCCCTGATCATCTCTGTTTACCAGTCCTGTAGTAAGGAAGTAGCACTTGCACTTGAATGTAATAGGCAATCACTGCCTTCAGTGGTTATGTGTCAGGAGTGACGCCATGGTCATCTTAATCCCTGCAGGAAAGTAAGATGGTGGTGTCAGAGGGTTAAACCTAATGTTCATGAGTCTCTTATCATGGAGAAAAACGGCCTCCCATTGAAATTAATTGTTTGATGCAACAGATTATGCAAAGGAATAATGCATGTTGGTGCCTTGTCAAGCTAGTTGTAAATGTAAATTATATATTTTTTCCTGATACTATGCAAACTATACGTCTACAGCATGCTAATACACTAGTAACTTTATATGGTATAACAATACCAGCTGTTGTTTTCTGGAGTTGGCTGTATTCCCAATAGTTGCGAACTGTATTTGAGTATACAGTACAGAAAGCTCCCTCAGACTAGTTAACTACTCAGCTAATACTCCTAACTGTATCTGATTCCTCCTGCATACTGATGCATTTTGCAAAAGAAAACATGGTTATTCAAAAAGAGCCTTGCATACATTTTTCATGCTATGATATTATTCAATAATTCTTCAAAAATGCTGAAAGGAGAATTTCATTAAAGGGAACCTGTCATGTTGAAAATGTATCTGGTCTGCAGGCAGGATGATATAGAGCAGGAGGAGCTGATCACATTGATATACATTTTTGTATGAAAATTTTCAGTAAATCTTGTGTTTTATTTATTAAATAGTTAGTATTGTATGCATGAGTCCAGTGGGTGATCCTATTCAGTGATTGACAGTCTTTCTTGGATGACTGTACATACAAACACCATGGAATTGAATGAACAAAATACAATTTATACTGAATCTTTCCCACAAACCTATAAATCATTCTTCTCGGCTTCTCCTTCTCTATACCATACTGTCCACAGATTAAACTTCATATACAATGGTACAGGTTTTCTTTAATTTTACTCACTATGGACCACATTTTGTGACTTCCCTTTCTCCCAGTGTGTTAAAATTTAAAGCACCACTCCAGCGTTTATTTTTTTTTATTGCATTGCTGGAGTGGTGCAACTAATCTAAGTTCCGTGACCCTAGTATTATACTTAGTACCTGCCATCTTAAGCTCTTCCCAGCGCCGCTCTGGTTCCGTGCCACCATCTTGTGACAGCAACTTCTGACTAACAAATAAAGTAGCACTCTGCAACGCTAAGTATGCAAACATGAAATGTATGAAATTTGAATAGCATTACTACTCTAGGAAATAGAAATAACTGAGAAATCTTAGCTCATAAATTGGCCAATTCATGTATATCCAGCAGCCACGGTAAGGCGTTTCTCGTTGCCAGGAACCTACCAAATGTGAATCCTCTTCTAGAGGCTAAAGTCTACATATGGGAAGGTAAGATCCTGCTGTAATTAAAACCGACTGAGGCTTAGGGGTGGAGTGCTCAGTCAGAAGGCCTATGTATACAAATATCAAAAGACTAACCGTCACTTCCAAATCAGAAAACTGGTGTGTACAGGTGCTTACTAAGAGCAGCCATCTCCATATATAACTAACAAATAAAGTAACACTCTGTAATGCTAAGTATGCAAACATGAAATATATGAAATCTGAATTGCATTACTGCTCTAGAAAATAGAAATAACTGAGAAATCTTAGCACATAAATTGATAAAGATAAAAAAACATAATTAAAAAGAGGAAGCAGAACAGCATAAACAGCACTACTGGTTTGTAGTAGCTGAAAGAAGTATATTTATAAAGTGCAAGTGCACAATAGAATTTTACTCAAACACCTATAACAAGTATTTATAAATAAAATGCAGTCAGGGAGCAACGTGTGAAACGCGCGTTTGAGTGAGAGGTGAGTGGCGGCATTCACAGCATGAATTTAGGTCGGTAATTTGACTCATATAATGCCTTAGAATCTCACAACTATAACATGCTTTAATTTACTCGCTACTTTCTTGCATGTACAATACTTATTATAATTCTCTTATGCTCACTTGAGATTTTCTTGATCTATTCTGATCTTTTTTGATATCTATAAGTGATTAACTTTATAGTGCACCGCACTTTATATTATATTTAGGTAATGAACTCTATTGTGCACTTGCACTTTATAAAAATACTTCTTTCGGCTACTACAAAACAGTAGTGCTGTTTATGCTGTTCTGCTTCCTCTTTTTAATTATATGGTTTATATCTTGTATCATTTTTGTAGTCTCGTGTTTTATTAATCAGTCTTGTCTAATTTTGGTGTCTCAAAAATATCATGTTATTGATTAAAATATTATATTGTTTATATATTTTTTTCAAGTAGTTTTCTTTCTTGCATCTTATTTTTTGTCTGCTTGAATAGTGCTTTATGTTGCACATATTTATATGGTTATGTTTTGGGAATATTTTCCTTCTTATCTAGGTTAAAACTTAAGCTCTCAATGTAAGTCTGTGAGATCCTCGTTCTGGCTTTCATAGACTTGCATTTAATAGCGACTTTCAGTTCAACCAGCAAACACTCGAGCAATCCGGCAGGGCACAAACTGCACAAGACTAACTGGAGCATCGCTGAAAACAGAAGAACATGGAGGCTGTTAAGCATAATACTGGGGGCAGGAAACTTAGATTAATTGCACCACTCAGGCTCTGCAATAAAAGCAGAGATCAGCCCCGCCCGTAAAAGTGATGTCACTTGTGGGGGTTGGGCTGGTCTCTGCTTGGCGGGATTCCTCCTTACATTATGCACTGACAGTGCACTCTCTTGCCAGCTCGTCACTTCGCATCAGAGCCAGTGAGAGAGTGCATTGTCACTGTACATTCAAAAGAATATTGTACAGTGACAAGTTCCTACTGAGCATACTTCAAAATTGATAACTGACACATGCTCAGTATAGCAGGAACTAGACCAGCCCCTGAAATGTATTTCACTGATGACACTTCATTTCAGGGTGGTGGCAGAGGCTACAGTAGTTCCTTAGTCGGCTGTCACCTGCCTTTAACAGGCGCGGGTTGATCGAAACTCCACCAGTGGCTCTTAACCAGTTAAATCCCATTGTCAATCTCTGATAGCTGGATTTAACATGCTCCAGTCGGAAGCGCATCATTCCGGCAGCCCATCGGTGCTTCTGTCACGTGATCGCGGCGATGGGTTGTCATGACTTCAAGTCACTTATAGGGACTATCAAATTCATTTAAAAGGGAAAAAAAAGTTTCTAAAAATATGAAAAAAAAAAAAGTTCAAATCACCTCCCTTTTGCCCCATTGAAAAAAAGCAATAAAAAAATACATGTTTGGTATCTCTGCATTCAGGAATGTCCATTCTAAAAAAATTAAAAATAAATTAATCAGATCGGTAAACAGCATAACGAGTAAAAAAAATCAAAATGCCAGAATTATGTTTTTTTAGCCAGTGCAACATTGCAATAAAATGCAATAAGAGGAAATTAAAACATCGTATATACCCCAAAATGATATCAATAAAAACATTAGCTCGGGGTGCAAGAAAATAGGCCTTCACCCAGTCCCAGATCCTGAAAAATGGAAACGCTACAGGTCTTGGAAAATGGTGACAGACTCAAAAAATGTTTTTCTTACAAATTTCGAAATTTTTGTTCATCACTTAAATAAAAAATAATCTATACATGTTTGGTACCTGCATACTTGTACTGAACTGGGGAATCATATTGCCAGGTCAGTTTTACCATATAGTGAAAATGTAAATAAAAAAAAACAAAAAACAATTGTGGAATTACACTTTTTTTTACCAATTCACAGCACTTGGATTTTTTCCTGCTTTCCAGTACACGGTATGGTAAAAACAATGGTACCATTCAAAAGTACAACTTGTCCCGCAAACAAAAAGCTCTCAAAAGGCTAAATTGACAAAAATATATAAAAGCTATGGCTCTTGGAAGAAGTGGAGGAAAAAACTAAAATGAAAAAAACGGAAACTGGCTATTGCGTGAATGGGTTAAGGTAGTTGTTCAATAACTGTATACAATTTCTTTCTTGAAGTACCGTAATTAACTTTACGCATCCAGAAAACCAAAAAGCAATATTTTTGTGTGACAAACCAGTAGACACTTGACCAAGATTTAGCTTTGTTCTTCAATAAATGAGGCTTTGGATTCACTCTTACTTGTACTTCGAGCCATTGAGCAAGATTAAATCCAATCTTGAAGCACACTTTTCAGAAAAATAATTTGCAATGATAACCTGGAAAGAACTCAAGGTAATTTATTTCTCGACCCATATTTTGGTATCATGGTAATACTATATGTTACAGTACATCAGACTACTGGTATTGTAACTAGTTTGTTAATTGTCTCTAGAGTGCTGTACTGCACTATACATCAAACCTTCCCTAACTCTGCACAATTCACTGGATCTTTTTACACCTGATGCAGCTTTAGTATCTTCTCAATTTAGCTACTGATACTGCTTGTGCAATGTAGTGTGACGTTTAAGAGTCAAAATTAAGAATGTATCTGAAATATGTCACAGTAAAAGGCCAGAAAAATTGTAAGGTAATTGTATTGTGTTTTCACTGTTCAGCTTTCACCAGTGAGTGCGGGGAAATAAATTCTAATTGCTTTAGACAGTCGAAGCTGTCACTCTACATGAGCATGTTGAAGGCAGCTTTGGCTACATCAGTAACCTAATTATAGAAAGCCTGGCTCTTCACCAATATTTTAACACTTGATTTATTTCCTGTTCAAGTTGCTCAATAGAGCTAGAGTTAATTGGTTTTCTGAATGAGTGTTAAAATATAAGGATCTTGCTTCATTAAAGGAAAGCTCCAGTTATTAAGCTTCACTGACTTTAGAGTCCGTTAACAGGTTAGCAAAATTAGCTGCGTAGGCATCATGTACAAATCATCAAAGGTGAAAAGTATGCTTGTAGTAATTTGATATTCTGAGGTGCATATTGCTTAAATAGTAGTATATCAAGATTTTAGGGACATAGGACACAAGTTTATCTGTAGCAAACTATATGAAAGACTAGGATAAAAGCAATATTCTAAAATTTGCATTCTTTATACAATATAATTGTGCCCCATGATGATGCTAGCTACATTTGTATCTATTGAAACCTCAAAAATGAAGCTAATGCATTCATATCCTCCACCACTATTATCACCATTAACCTACAGTTCCAAGCATTCATTGGAAAAATACTACTAATAGTAGACTACTGCTACTACTACGAATAATGATAATACTTCATATGTCAACATGTGTGCCATAGATGTAATGGTAAAATGGGACCAATATCTAAATCGTCTCTTGAGAGGGGACATGTCACCCTCATATTGAGGATTGAAGAATGGCTTTATCATAAGTTGGAAAGCGAATAAGAACTAGCATTCTAAACATTTGACACCTATTCAGTTATGACCTCCTGCTGTGAATTGGTAATTAAAGTAGGTTATATCCTGGAGAATAGACACAAGTTAAACCCAGTGAATACCAGAGACTAGGTGGTAGCAAGTTTATCACCTCCAGAGATAACTCTTCAAAGGAGATATGTCAGGCACTCTGGTACCGAAGTCTAGTTATAAATATTGGGGGTTTTGTGATGGCATAGGTCCTATAGTTATGGGACATATATTTTCAGCGTCATGATGAAGTGGCTAACATAACGCACTTACTTACATCACTGTGCGGTCTGCGCTTTAGATCCAAATTAATATTGGCCCAATGGATAACCTCATATATACTATATTTCCTATTTATAGAGAGCTAAAATAATAATAGGAAATAAGACATTAACATCTCCCACCTGGAACCTCCAAGGGGGAGATATCCTGAAGATCGGGAATCCCATAATTTTTGGGAGCTAGCCACATCCCATTGACCAGCCCCAATCTGAGCTCACGAAAGGGGAGGTTGTGGGCATGACTTTTATGTAATAAAGCAAATTCTGAATTGTAATCATTGGTCAATGCTCAATGATACAGCTTGCTATAGGATTGTTCCATTTTCCTAATCGAAGTGCTTCCCTCCATAAAACCCACAGATTTAGTACTTTTCTTTTTTTATCCCTTTTTATTTTATGTAATTGTATATACTGTATCATGTTGTCCCTTTTGTAATATATTTTGTATACTTTTATAAACACTGCCTACTATTCGGATTAAATACCGTATTTTGCGGATTATAAAATGTTTTTTAATAAAATGGTAGGGTGTCTTAAAATCCACTTTTACGGTAGCTTACCGGGAGGTGGTGGCTGTGGTAGAGCGGGGTCCTAGAAGGCAGGATCACTGCTGCATGGTGCTGGCGGCAGCAGAAGCGGATGCTGCGAGCCCCAAGCTGTGAGGAGGAGGTGTTTGAAGGTGCAAAGCTGTGGGTCCCAAGTTGGTAGGAGGGGGTGTTCAACGGTACGGGGGCTCCCCCTACATGATGTGAAAGCAGGGAGCCACCACACTTTCCATGATTTTAAATGCGTTGGACTTTGGGAAAATGGCTGCCAGAGCTGGCGCATGTGCAGATTGAGATCTCGGCACCGAGATCTCATCTGACAGGTTATTGTGGGTAGCGCACAATAGCCTGCCTAGTAGCGAAAGCAGCCGACGCCTCGTCGATCAATCATCAGGCAATTGCATAATTGTCCTGAGGATTGGAGGCGGAGGCGTTCTGGTTCCTGACAATGTAATAACTTTATAGACTGTAAGTTATGGTGATGGCTCTTGACTGCCTTAAAGACAAGTTAATATTTATTTA
Organism: Phyllobates terribilis; assembly: GCF_046119375.1. Lineage (NCBI taxonomy): Eukaryota > Metazoa > Chordata > Amphibia > Anura > Dendrobatidae > Phyllobates > Phyllobates terribilis. Next base: position 384,155,546 of record NW_027362763.1, on the reverse strand, counting down.
AACCATGCTTCAGAGAATCTTTACTGTCTTTAATTTCACTCAAGGCAGTAGCAAAATAGTAAGAAGAATGGGAGGTTGACTTTTTTCCATTGTGATTGACAGTCAGATTGATCTTGGGGATGAACCATTCTGGTGCAGTTTTGACACAAACAGGAGTCCTGTGAGAGTAAATATGGAAAATATTAGTAGTTGTCCGAAGCTACTTCCTGTCTCAGAGTTGAAATAGAGTCGAAAGTGTAAATCCCTGAGCTCGTCTGATACAGACTTAGACATGGAAATTTAGAAGCTGTTATTTTTTGGTTTTGATTGTGCCTAAAATATCTTGTAAGCACAAAAACATTTAATCCTTCTAAATAAATGGTAAATAATTTTGTGAAATAGTCTAATGAATAGAATAAATAATGCACTTAATGAAACCTATTCTGTAGTGGCGACCCCTCTCCAATAAACATTCTAACCAAACTGACTAGTCAGTGTAAACTGAAATCATCTGCAATCTCCCTGATGTTCTCCTTCTGATTGACTACCAGTATGTTGATAGAATACAGTTCTCCAAAGTGCGTTCTTGAACTTAAAGGGATTATCCCGGACTCTTATTGTTTTTCTGTATGAGGCTAATAACTAACAGGCAGGTAGTTGCTAACTGCCTGCATTTTCTGCATGGGGATGATATCTGCCAGCTCAGCCAGTGATTCCCCTGCTTCATTTCACCTCTCTTCGACAAAGCAGCACCTACTGTTCAAGTGTGATCTTTTGATGGGGCATTACTACCGACCTCATGCTGATTGACAGCTGGCTCCCCACAGTCATTTTCTGCAACAGATCAGAGTGTAATCAAAGACGCTGGTCTGTTGATGTGATGTCAGCGGAAGCGAGAATTTCAATCAGAAGGAGGTTGTGACTACTGTGTGCCAGCAGAAATCGTTGCCAGGCAGAAAAGGAAGCTATTTAGCAGCTACCTGACTGTTAGATTTTAGCCACTTGTGCAAAAATAATAAAATTCCTGGATAATCCATTTAAGTCTTTCAAGTATAATAGCGCTGTTAACCATATATCTATGCTTGATGCTCTATGACTCAGGGATGTCAAACTCAAATACACAGTGGGACAAAATTAAAGTCGCGGTTCAACTTTGATATTTATTAAAAAAAATGTCTACAATTGAGGAAGTTTTTCCTTATCCTCAAATATATTGATGAACCAAAGCTTTTATTGTACTAAATTAAAATAGTTATTTGATGGGGTAAAGAGTTAAAATGACAATCCTAATTTGCCATAAATTTCTTCGATTATTCGCTATATTTGTGTATAATCTAATCTACTTATGGCAAATTAGGATTGTCATTTTAAATCACTACCCCATAAAATAACTATTTTAATGTGCTATAATAAAAGCTAAATTTTATTGACCTGCTAGAGGGGAGCCATTTATAGTGGGGCTTTGCCCCTTTCAGCCTTTTTGGATTAGACATCATACCCTTCCTAAGTCATTTATCTGTCAGTAGGTTTTTGCTACCTCATCTGATAGCAGCATGATGTAGGCAATGAGAAGCTGAATCCAAGGATGTATCACTTAGATTACTGGGTGCAGCCGTTCTCACACAGAGTTTTTAGATTTAGCAATGCAGAGCTGAGAAATCTTCCCCTGCCCACACCAGTCTCTCCATATATAATGTCTATAGACAGTGATCTGCCTATCACAGGAGGGGGAGTGTCGAACTAGGGCTCACAAGATCAGCTAGTCACAGCAATGATAAGCCACTGGTGCTGAACAATCATTGTAAGCAAACAAAAGCACGGAGCTTGATAAGAGAGGCATTGCTGAAATCTATGATTCTTGATTCTTATGTGTAGAATTCCCCCTAGTAAGTACACTCCCCTAATGACATCTCAAGACTGAGAAAAGAAACTCGTCATGAGGATTTTGTTTGGGTTGCATACTTTGAGGGCCATACTTGGGTACTGCCCTTGTCAGGACGGGAGCACCTGCAGAGGGCATGACAGAGAAGATAGGTTCCAATAGCGGCTCCTGGGTATCCAGATGAATCTGTCCAATATGGTTACCCTCTACGGATGAAGTGGGTGAGATCGACACTTTTTTGCACTCTTCTATGCACTATGACACTTTCTATTTTTCTCTGTCCTATTTGGCTGTGGTAGTTTTTGCTAAGGTGACCTCATTATAAGCGAGTCTGGTTACTATTTGCACTAGGAGTGTCTATACCTAGTAAAATTAGTACTTCTAGGTCTAATTAATTATTAGTGTGGGTCCCAAAAATACCCACTTGTGGACCTAGAATTTATTCCTAAATTATTCCAAATATAATTACACCGCGGGCCTGATTTGACCCGTTGGCCTGAGTTTGACATTTATGCTCCATGTCAAAGATGCCACAATGTCCCAGGTGATAGTGAACTAGCTTAACAGGAGTGGCTGATCCACATTTAATAATGGAAAAACTTATCATTGAGTTATGTAGAATATAACACCCTTTGGGTAACTCATAGTCATCTTGAGAAGAAACAACTATAATGTGAACATATTTGGGAAAGATGGGTCATAATTTATCAGATTATCTGATAAAGCCATCTCAGCTAGGAACAGAACAACAGCCATTCATTTGACAGCAGGCATTAGAAACAAGTGTATGCTTTATTTATTGTGTTTCATTAGTCAAATTCTGTTCAGTGCCCAACATTTTAATTGTCAGTAATTTTCTCTTTCATTGATATGAGAATTATTTCTAGCTCCTAAATGAATAGTAATTGAATGAAGCATAATAATACAGAGTTGGAAATGCAGACTGGGGAGACAAAATGATTAAGAACTAAGAAATAAAACACCAGGAAGGGCAAAGATTTAATGTAATATAATGCATTGAAATGACAGGAATATTTAATACTTGTTTATGCAATTATATGGCAATTACAAAAGGAAGGTAGAGATTTCAAAGCAAGGTAAGATGCACAATGCACCAAAATATAACACATGGGTAATGAAATGAGAAGCCAGTTCATCCATAATGTTTGCTTCGAGATGATGCAAGGGAATGAGAATGTAAAATGTAGGAAGAATATCAATGTAAATGTTTGTTTTATTTCACGTTTAAAGTCATAACTGGGAAAACTTTCATGAACAATAGAATATAATGTAACTACTTAAACGTGCATCAGTAGTATATGTAAACATATGAATATTTCTCATTAGCATTCTTAAAGTGTACCTCCATTATACATATCTATAAAGATAGCAGGAGCAGAAAAGATCATAAAGCTTTGCAATATACTTATGCCGTCTCCTTAGTAAGAGCACAGATACACCCATTCTCCCTTGTATGTGGATCAGATCTTCTGATGTATTTATACATGGCTTCTACTGACCATAAAGAGCAGACCAATAATAATGGAATTGAGAGACTTGCTCATTTCCTGTATTTTAATATTCTCCCATTCACGATGTATTCGGAGCTCCAGATATCACATTCTTAACTTGGCAAATGTGTATGCTGCAGGTATGTCATATAACTGGTAGAAAGAAATGCCCTCTGTAAATTGGAATCATTTAAATAATAATGGCTGTACAGTTAGCAGTTATGTCGCACAATATACTTGATTTAAATGTTGTGATCATATGTCACTGACTGGTTGCATCTTTTATTTCTTAGCTGATATATGATCAATATTCACAAATTAGGAGTCAGCTGCATTGCCACGTTTGAGCGACTCCAAGGCTATTAAGTTCTATGGTGAGAATGCAGTACTAGGAATTAATGAATAGCTATGTCATACAGGTTTTGTAGCTGATGTTTAAAATGGTTGTCCACTACTTGGACAAACCTTCTCAGTCACTATGTTTCCACCCAAAAAATAATAACACCTATACTTACCTCTGGTGCCGCTCCAGCAGTGTGAGCACTGGAATGTGATCTCTGTGGCCTATCAGCACTGGCTTCACTCTCCTCTTGACATCGGGAGAAAGTAAGAAAGCAGCCAAAGCTTTCACTTTCTCCGGATGCCTGTTGTCCGAAGGAGAGTGAAGCCAGGGTTGATCGTGTGACTTAACAATGTCACGCAAGCCCTAGGAGAGTCAGTGGAGGTGAGGATAAATGTTATTATTTTACTGGGGGGAAACATAGTGAGTAGGAAGTGGTGGTCCAAGTAGTGGACAACCCCTTTAGCATTACCCCCTGTATGACACTGCTGTCATCCAACTGCCTAGTCAGCACTGCCACTCAATTTAAACTAGATGTATGCCACATAGTATTATCCTGCCACAAAATTGGATATATGTCTTGGTCAAGCAGCAATCATCTTGCTATGGTTATATACCAGGAATTGGCCACTTTATTACTTTTTATTTCAACAAATGTGATGACATGATTTTGAAATATTTACTATTTTATAGGAACAGGTTATACACTGTGTTCCAAATTATTATGCAAATAATATTTTCTCAGATTTTCCCAAATTACCTATATGAATTGCAGTCATTGTAATTTTCCAGTCAAATAACTATTAGAGTACAATTGAAAGGTTTTTGTACAAACTGCCTATGATAACAGTATATTTAAAAAAAAATAAAACACTCAAACTGCACTCAAAATACATGTTCCAAATTATTATGCACAGCAGAGTTTTCAACCTTTTCATTTTAATAAAGAACAAAACAATTGTCATTTTTGAAATTATAAGCATTAGCAGGTTATTACAAACTGAAATCAAACAGTTTTCAACTCAAAACTTTATTCTAGGTGATGTAACATATGCACATAGGACCCCTTGTTCGAAAGGAGCTTCTGAACTCTCTCATTCATTGAATTTGTCAGGTTTTGGATGGTTTCTGCTTCAATTGTTTTGCATGAGGACAGAATACCCTCCCAGAGCTGTTGCTTAGATGTGAACTGCCTCCCGCCATCATAGACACTCCTTTTGATGATGCTCCAGAGGTTCTCAATGGGGTTGAGGTCAGGGGAGCATGGGGGCCACATCATAAGTTTGTCCCCTTTTATGCCCACAGCAGCCAGAGATGCAGATGTGTTATGTGCAGCATGAGACGGGGCATTATCATGCATGAAAATGATCTTGCTGCGAAATGCACGGTTCTTCTTCTTGAACCATGGCAGGAAGTGCTGTTTGAGAAACTCAACATACATTATGGAGTTCATCTTTACCCCTTCAGGGATCCTAAAAGGGCCGACAATCTCTCTCCCCATGATTCCAGCCCAAAACATTACTCCACCTCCTCCTTGTTAGCGCCGTAGCCGTGTTTGCATGGGGTGTCCATCAACCAGCCATCCTCCACTCTATCCATCTGGACCATCGAGATCATTTCATGACTGCAATTCATATAGGTAATTTGGGAAAATCTGAGAAAATATTATTTGCATAATAATTTGGAACACAGTGTAGGTACAGGTTATAAGTACAGGTTTAGCTCTGAACTCATTCTTTGTAAAATGTCGCCTGTTAGTGTAGTCTTCTTCACAAACAGCTCAGCACCCATGTTCTCAAAATGGCACTTGATTAGTGTTGAGCGAATTTGTTTGGCATTTCAAATTCGGGTTCGTGTTCGGGGTTCCGGCTTGTTCATGCCAAAAAATCGGCTCCGCCCATGAACATCCCTGATTTGCCACGCTGTCACGCAGATGTTATGTTATCTGTGTGACAGCGTGGAAAATCAGGGATGTTCATGGGCGAACAAGCCGGAACCCCGAACACGAACCCGAATTTGAAATGCCGAACAAATTCGCTCAACACTACACTTGATGAAGGAATATGTGATCAATCTTGTCCTTTGGACTCAGGCAAATATGTTGAATCTAAATCTGTTTACTTTGTTAATAACTTTTACAGATGTGTTGGAAATGCAATTTTTTGGCACTTGATGGAGGAGCATATGGTTACTCTAGTCCATCTGCCTTCTTCTGAAAAACATTGTGCGTGGGAAAACTGTTTCCAGTTAGAGCAGGCTAATGGACCAGTTTGGACACATGGCCTTCTTATCAGAATTTGGGAATAGTGAATTGTTTTACCATTTCCATCAGTTATATAGCTTTCTTTTGTGATGTGATCAAGCTGATTGAAAACTTGTTACGGAGAAGCCGTTTCTAAAGACCAGTGTTTTTTTAAATATATTGGAAAAGTTTACTTCATTTCTTATAGGAGCCCATGAATATTACAGTTACAATTACATTTTAACTTAATCACCCTTCCCCTATTGACTATCCCAAGCACTGTTTGGGCAGAAGGAGGAGGCAATACAATTTTCAGGCAACAGTATGAATGCAAAGACAGCTTCATTAGCATAGCTTGGAGATAGCTACAGTGTGCTTAAAGATCAGCCAAACATGCATCTCTACCAATTACCTTTTTCCATTTAACTAGGTTATAGCAACTTTATGACTACCAGAAAACTCTGTTTCCTCTAACTAATGTATTTTTAAACACCTCTAAGCCATGTCTATTCATTTAGTTAAAGTACGATATTTTATTTTTATTCCGTATTTTCTTTTTGCATAAATCCATTTTAATTACTAATTTACGTACTGAGAAGAAATAACTCTTCTTATTCAAATGCGCTGTATTTTAATGCTGCTGTCTAGAAATACATTTCCTCTGAAACTTAACACCAATATATACATGAGCTGCCACCTAATTTTTATTTATATAATCGTAACCTAATTAAAAATTTCATTTATAAATGTGTGAATATGTTCCTTCCATAACTGCATGCAAAATGAAGAAAATATCTGGAGTCAATAATAGTTTTAGTTACAGTCCTATCATTAGTATAATATGTCATAAAATATTGACATGGCTGTTTTGTATTAATGAAATAACAAATTTTTTAGAACTCTTTAGGGCCAATACATGTAATTGTTTATTGCAGAAAACTGAGGTAAAACACTTTGAATAGTTGTAAAATTTTTGCTCAACACAAAAGTTTGTGACTTTTGCATCTTCACACCAGTTTCAAGCAGCTCTTCCAAAAGGATGAAGCTGGAGAGGACCAGGGCAAGGATAGGGATACGTGCACCCATCAAATTCATGTAAATTGCTATAATTTCTTACTGCAGAAATGTTACTCCAGTACTCGACTGGAGTTACATTTCTGGTGAGATGCACTCCACTCATAAGATGTACCAAACTCATTATGTGGCATGCGCCTCATAATGAATTTGGTTCTTCTTGTTCCTGCATGCTGCTTATTATTGTCCGGCATTAGTCTACAAGTCTGCAATTACTCTGTATGACCACAGACTTGGGAATCCTCACAACACACGCACTGCATGCTGTCAGGATTCTCCGGTGCCAGCGCCTGGAGCATCGGCCGCGTGACCACATCTATTTTAAAATTTGTTTTAACTACACAAATCACATATTTGCGGTCACATCACCACCCGATCACTTGCAGTGCTGTGAGGACTCACAACTCTGCAGTCATGTAGAGTGACTGCAGACTTGTACCCTATGGCCAGAAAAACTCTTTAAGAAAACGCAGGTCTTACTGAATTGGTGCCTTTGTGTTTTCTGTTGTTCCTACTTGAAATTTATCAATAAATAGACAACTGTATGTCACCCATTTAATGGGTGTGTTCTTACATACTCTGCCATCATCCAGGCGGAGATGACAAGCAATCTAGATGTTCCAGAAATGTAATTTCATGGAAAATAAAAATATTTACTAAAACAGACAAATCTGCATAAAATTATATTGTTTTTTTTCTTTTTCCAACAAAAGTTCTGGTATTTTTATGTGGAGACTATCATGGTCTGTAGTAGTATAATGCTAAAAAATACGGTAACCATAACAAAGGTCCAATGGGCTCCATTATAGGTGAAAGAATCCATATGAATTCTTGAGATTACTTGAGAAGCGTGATGGCACTGAAGCTGGAAGGGATCTGAAGCTAAATTCAATCTCCAGCAATCCTGGCCAGGTCATTGCTTGTTTTTACAGGCATTTTGCAATTTTAGAAATAAAAGAAGATGAAAATAACCTGTTTATAGAGATATCTCATGTTCAAAGGTGCAGCATCTCCACAGTAATCATCTCTTTTCAAATAGAAGTCAAAATGATATTATCCCTTATAACTCGGGTTCTTTAAAATACAGTATGAAGGTAGTACGATATCAAAAAACTAGTAGACTATGGGTAAGTTCAAGGACATAATGAAATATATAGTAATAAAGATTTTTTTTATTTATATTATTATAACATTCAAAGTTCATTATGTGTAGGACTTATATCTTAAGAATATATTGAGATTCTATTTTAGCAGTCCATGTTTTGGAAAGGAAAACATTCAATATCAAACTTAAATGTTGAAAGCCAAGTCTTGAAAATCCAGAGACATTTGAACACCTAGAAATTGAATTTCTTTGGATTGTGTTTTTTTTGTTCTTGCAATTATGTAAGAAATAACTAAGCATTTTGGTGCTGATAGTCTGCCAACAGATTACATAAAAAGAGCATGGCATAGTTACTGCATGTAATTGTAAAACAGCTTGCCTCTTGATAGGAAGTTCATTGTGAATAATTTTGTGTATGGTGGCTGTCCCAGTTAATGTATGCTAATTATAGTTGTATTCTCTTGGGACATATAAATGTAATGGTCAAATACAATACGAGCAGCTTTGGTATTGTATATTATTATTAGATCTAGTACAGCATGACTGAGTCTAGGAGATGTTGTGACAACCTTAGATGGGTTATAACTGAGAATGTAGTTTACTACTCAGTATATAAAGTAATCACCCAGCAGTATGCATTTTTTGCATTTATTTACTAATATTCTATAAACATAATAAAATCAAATAATTGATTTCATATCACTTCGTTATACATTTATATGTTCCACTCGGTGGTATAACATTTCTTGTTACATTTCTATTTTATATGCGGCTGTAAGTTAGCCTAGAAGAGAAATGTCAATCTCCAAAATTGCAGACTGGTTGCTATCTGGAATATTTATGTATCTATCTATCGATCAATCGATCTACAGTGCTGGCCAAAAGTATTGGCACCCCTGCAATTCTGTCAGATAATACTCAGTTTCTTCCTGAAAATGATTGCAATCACAAATTCTTTGGTATTATTATCTTCATTTAATTTGCTTGCAAGAAAAAAACACAAAAGAGAATGAAGCAAAAATCAAATCATTGATCATTTCACACAAAACGCCAAAAAAGGGCCGGTCAAAAGTATTGGCACCCTCAGCCTAATACTTGGTTGCACAACCTTTAGCCAAAATAACTGCGAACAACCGCTTCTGGTAACCATCAATGAGTTTCTTACAATGCTCTGCTGGAATTGTAGACCATTCTTCTTTGGCAAACTGCTCCAGGTCCCTGATATTTGAAGGGTGCCTTCTCCAAACTGCCATTTTGAGATCTCTCCACAGGTGTTCTATGGGATTTAGGTCTGGACTCATTGCTGGCCACCTTAGAAGTCTCCAGTGCTTTCTCTAAAACCATTTTATAGTGCTTTTGGAAGTGTGTTTTGGGTCATTGTTCTGCAGGAAGACCCATGACCTCTGAGGGAGACCCATCTTTCTCACACTGGGCCCTACATTATGCTGCAAAATTTGTTGGTAGTCTTCAGATTTCATAATGCCATGCACACGGTCAAGCAGTCCAGTGCCAGAGGCAGCAAAGCAACCCCAAAACATCAGGGAACCGCCGCCATGTTTGACTGTAGGGACCGTGTTCTTTTCCTTGAATGTCTCTTTTTTTTCCTGTACACTCTATGTTGATGCTTTTTCCCAAAAAGCTCTACTTTTGTCTCATCTGACCAGAGAACAATCTTCCAAAACATTTTAGGCTTTCTCAGGTAAGTTTTGGCAAACTCCAGCCTGGCGTTTTTATGTCTCGGGGTAAGAAGTGGGGTCTTCCTGGGTATCCTACCATACAGTCCCTTTTCATTCAGATGTCGACGGATAGTACCGGTTGACACTGTTGTACCCTCGGACTGCAGGGCAGCTTGAACTTGTTTGGATGTTAGTCGAGGTTCTTTATCCACCATCCGCACAATCTTGCGTTGAAATCTCTCGTCAATGTTTCTTTTCCGTCCACATCTAGGGAGGTTAGCCACAGTGCCATGGGCTTTAAACTTCTTGATGACACTGCGCACGGAAGACACAGGGACATTCAGGTCTTTGGAGTTGGACTTGTAGCCTTGAGATTGCTCATGCTTCCTCACAATTTGGTTTCTCAAGTCCTCAGACAGTTCTTTGGTCTTCTTTATTTTCTCCATGCTCAATGTGGTACACACAAGGACACAGGACAGAGGTTGAGTCAACTTTGATCCATGTTAACTGGCTGCAAGTGTGATTTAGTTATTGCCAACACCTGTTTGGTGCCACAGGTAAGTTACAGGTGCTGTTAATTATACGAATTAGAGAAGCATCACATGATTTTTCAAAGGGTGCCAATACTTTTGTCCACCCCCTTTTTTAGGTTTGGTGTGGAATTATATCCAATTTGGCTTTAGGACAATTCTTTTTGTGTTTTTTTCATTGAAGATAAATTAAATGAAGAGAATAATACCAAAGAATTTGTGATTGCAATCATTTTCAGGAAGAAACTGAGTATTATCTGACAGAATTGCAGGGGTGCCAATACTTTTGGCCAGCACTGTATCTATCTATCTCAAATTGTTAAATTCCATAAGGCTTCATATTTTTCAATGTAAACTTCCACATTCAGTGTTCAATACGAGTACACTCCCTGACAGAAGTTATGTCGCTTATCCATGTTATGTAAATGAAAGCTTATAACCTGACGTTAAATTCATCCATTGGTTTTATAAATTACTCTTTTGAAAGCTGAAACCCTCCCAAATTTGGTTTAGGTTAAGAAAATAAATTGGCATCAATGCTGAAATATTGATCATTTAATGAACACAGAATGGTCCGATTTTGGCAAGACAAAAGTTTTGTCGCTCACAGAAAGTAATGTGATATTCAAACAAATAATTATCTTAAACAAATATATGTGGCATAACATTGGTGAATGGAGTTGTGGTGCTATTAGAATCATATTTAATATTTTGTATGACTTCCATGAGCTTGAAGGACTGCATCCATGCGGTTCAACAATGATTCTTGCAATTTACTAATGAAGTCATCAGGAATAGCAAAGAATGCAGTCTTACATACCTCCCAGAGGTCATCTAGATTCTTTGGTTTTGTCTTCCAAGTTTCCTCTTTAATCCTACCCCAAACCTGCTCAATGATGTTCATGTCTGGAGACTGGGCTGGCCAGTCCTTGAGCACCTTGATCTTTTTTGCCTGGAGGAACTTTGTTGTAGAGATGGATGTATGAGATGGAGCACCATCCTGCTGCAGAATTTGACCCCTTTTATGATTTGGAATGTAAGAGGTAGCTAATACTTCTTGATATTTTAGGCTATTGATATTGCCTTTCACCTTTCAAATGTTTCGCACACCCCATACTGAATGTAACCCCAGACCATGATCTTTCCACCACCAAATGTAACTGTTTTCTGGGTGTATTTTGGATCCATACGGGCTCCAGTAGGTCTCCTGCAGTATTTGCGGTGGCTGTGGTGTAATTCTACTGAAGATTCATCAGAGAAATTCACCTTCTGCCACTTTTCCAGCGTCCATCTGTTTAGCAGGCTGTGGGACTTGCAAATGCCACACAGTTTTTTTATTTGCCTTTTGTTTAGTGCTGGCTTCTGGGCACTGATTCGACCATGGAGGCCATTTCGAGACAGAATCCTACAAACTGTTCTAGTTGACACAGGGACTTGAGGTGACCAGGTCTGTTGGAGCTCTGCTGCAGTGGAAGAGGGGCTTGCTTTGGATTTTCTAACCAACAAACGTTCCTCTTGAGCAGTTATCTTGCGGGGTCTGCCGGACCTGGGCATATCAAACACATCTCCACTCTCTTCAAATCTGTGGCTCTGAGACACATTAAAGGTGTCAGCCACCTCTGCAGTGGATCTGGTCTTCAGCCTCTTGATAATGAAGGCTTTGGTCGCAGGGTGGATGTTTGGCATGTTGTCAGAGCTCAAGTTGCAGTTCAAATGAAGGTCTGCGGTGCTGGGTTTCTTTTTATACACACCCACTAATTAACCAATCATTTACTGAGCCCTGTGAGGACGTAAACTAGGATTGGGTGCATTATATGACCAGGTGACAAAACTTTTGTCTTGCCAAAATCTGACCATTCTGCGTTCATTAAATGATCAATATGTCAGCATTGATGCCAATTTATTTTCTTTACCTGAACCAAATTTGGGAGGGTTTCAGCTTTCAAAAGAGTAATTTTTAAAACCAATGGATGAATTTAACGTCCGGTTATAAGCTTTTATTTACATAACATGGATATGCGACATAACTTCTGTCAGGGAGTGTACAATATAAACTTAGTACAATTCTATATAAATTTCAAGAAGTGTTTTTCAGGCTGATTATTATTTATTTATTTTTTACGAGCCATGGCGACATCATGGATGACCGATCTGTAAGAAGTTCAATCTTGTGCCAACCTAGTTAGTCCACCATGGTGTTTTCCGTCGTTATCTTGACAACATAAACGCATCTGGTCTTCCTCTTTGTCTTGTTCTTTCTATTCCTCTACCATGATGTCCTTCTCCAGTGATTGTTTTCTTTTATGATGTGTCCAAATTAGGCAAGTCGTAGCTTGGTGATCCTTGCTTCGAGTGACATGCCTGGCTTGATTTGTTCCAAAATTGATTTGTTTGTTCTTTTTGCCATCCATGGTATTGATAACATCCTTTGAAATAACACATTTTAAATTAGTCGATTCTTCTTCTGTCTTGTTTCTTTATCGCCCATCCATATGTTACCATAGAAAAACCAAACTATATACGAGCCGTGTCTTCATTGCCAGTGAAATGTCCCTCAATTTGAAGACCTTGTCCAGTGGCTTCATTGTTTATTTGCCCATAGCTATTCTACTGACTTGCAGTGTCATCGTTGCATCATCGATCCGAGAATGTTGAAGTCCTTTACAGCTTCCAGTTCGTCGCCGTCCATCTCTAATGTGTTCCGATCATACCTGGCAGTAGTCAATATTTTTGTCTTTTTTGTGTTTAGTAGCAATCACATGTTCGAGCTTTCCATCTTGATATTCTATGATAATAATTCCTTCATTCCATCTACGCTTTTTGCTATCAAAGTTGTATCATCTGTGTATTTAAGATTGTTGATGATTCATTCAGAAATTTTGATTCCTTCTTCTTTTTTCAGCAAGTCCAACCTTCCTGAAAATAGCTTCTGCATATAAATTGAAGAGAAATGGTGACAAGATGTAGCTTTGTCTGATGCCTATCTCCATTTTGATCTATGTCGTATCGCATGTTCCGTTCAGATTTGGTCGAAGTAAAGGTTCCTAATAAGGCTAATCAGATGGTTCTGCACACCCATATCTTTCATGGTATTCCAAAGTTTCTGGTGATCAACACAGTCGAAGGCTTTTCTGTAGTCGATGAAGCAAAAATAGATCTCCTTGTTGTATTCTTTGGCCTTTTCCATTATTCATCTAATGTTAGCTATCACATCTCTTGCTCCTCTGCCTTTTCTGAATTCTGCTTGTTACTTTTTGCCAAAGTAAGGCAGTTACCGTCTTTGTAGGATCTTCAGTAACATTTTCCTAGCATGAGGTATGAGCACAATAGTCCGATGGTTTCCACAGTCGGTAGCATCTCCCTTCTTCGGAAAAGGAATAAACATTGATCTTGTCCAGTCATTAGGGCACTTACCAGTTGTTCACATCTGTTAAAACAGGCATGTGATGATATCATATCAACTGCTGCTTCAGAGACTTTATTAGCTCTGTTGGAATATTGTCACATCCAGGCACTTTGTTGTTTGACAGAAGTTTTATCGCAGCAACAACTTCGTCATTTAGGATGTTCTTTTCTGTATCATCTCCAGTCTCAGTTTCTTGCCGTATCACTAAGTCTTTCTTGTAGAGGTGTTCCATGTACTCTTTCCATCTTCCCTTAATCTGTTGTAGCTCGTCAGTTTGTTCCTGGTATTATAGAACATAATTTTTATGCATGTATCTATGTGCACAGTTGTGCTATTTGAGTTTTCATTTACTTCTGTGGTGAAAGTTGGTCCTAATAAAGTATTTGCTATCTATATCCCCATCCTCAGTTATTTTTTGGCGACTAAACATTTTCAGAAAGACGGTAGTCAAATAAAGGTGAAGAAGAGGACAATTTTCCAATGATATGTATTCCAAAGGCTCATGCATGTACATTTACTATTGATTTATACAAAAACTACATGCAACTGCAGATATACTTTATATAGAGAAAAAATATTCTGATATTCAGAACTTTTTATATTGCCATTGTGCTGTATTATTAATGTTGATCATTATAATTTCAAAGTACAAATCACATTATGACAGTTTTATGAGTTGAATCATAAGTTCTTATTACCTTTAAAATGAGTATGAAAGTTAATGTCAATTGTATCCTTCATTGCCACCTACAAGTGAGCATTGTTCTTGGTTTTCAAGTGACACTTCAATACATATGCATTTTTCATTTTATGCTCAAAATTGCAGACCTGTTGACTTTAAAATGTTTCCCCTCAGCAAACTCAGAGATCCTTTCATTCTTTTAAAATAAAAATCTAATTTATAACTTAAAAGGAAATGGGAAATATGATAGATTCAAATTGGATTTCACATCTAGACTCGCAGAAGGAACAAAGGCACAAATATCACTGGAAGTAGTGGTACTTAGACATAGTTATTACGAGTGATGTATAATTTAAAAATATTCTTCATCTTTAAAGATCTTTAGGGTATTCTGTAGTATTTCAGAGAAAAAAAACGTTTTGCGCTTTAGCCATTTCCACCTTCATAATATTACATATTACATTAAAGCAGATCTGTTAGAAGATTTCACTATACAAACTGCATACATTACTGTATAGATCTGTTTGACCTGATGAGGCCAATGTACTTATTTAAAATCTATGTCAGAATGATTTCATAATCCTGAAATTATCAGCATTTCATGAGTCCATCTAAAGAATAAGATAGATCATTGGTCCACGTATATTCAGTGTCTGTTCACCCAGCCTGACTGACAGGTGCAGCTTGTACTCAGAAGTGTGAGATCTCAAAAGCAACAGGCGGGAGAGACATTGAGAAGTTATTAATCAGGTTAAAGAAGAACCTCCAACAAGGTTTTTATAATTGTAGTATATTGCAATCATCATATTGCATAGCACTGTGCACTTACAATTTCTCATTTTACATTTCTACCCAGTCAATTTGTCTCCTTTCCCTGCTCTATGTAGAAACATTAAGTCTCTTTTCCCTGCATGAGTCATCCCCCTCTTCAACTCCTGACGCAGCTGCCCCGCTCCTCCCCCACTACCAGGGATTTTTGCAGTGATGACTCATGTAGGGAAAGGAGACTTCCTTATTCTACACAGAGCTTAGAAGAATTCAGCAAGTTTGTTGTTAATCACGTGATGTCATAGACCTAATGGAAAAGAGAAGAATTAGCCGGGTAGAAAGGCAAAATGAGCAATTGTAAGTACACAGTGCTATATAATATGATGACTGCAATATATTAAGGGGATAAACAAGGAGCTCTGGAAGTGCTGATGGGAGTGCTTCTTTAAGTGGTTGGATATTCATTTTAAAACTTTAATAAACTATTATACAGTGTAGAAGATTAGCTGTGCAACAGTAAGCAAAAATTGAATTAATGCAGTCAGAGACAGTGACACAGAAGTTTGGTTAAAACTGGACTTTATTGTTGGTGTACAAAATCAATGGAAAGCCTTTACATCCAGACACAGAACATAAATTAACTCCTGCTCAGCTGAGTACTAGACATTAGCTTTTCTCATTATTTAAATTGCTTATTACCAACTACCCGAAAAAAAAGAAAGAAAAAAGATGTGTTTCCTTGCACCGATTGCACCAACTTGAGCCCAGCAGTATAGAGATGACTGAATTAATTCTAAATGAATTAAATTTGCTACAAATTTCCCCCAAAATTCATATTCTAATGAATTTGAACTTTTGGATACTAGATTTGCACGAATCTATAAGAATAGCAGTTGACCAACCCCATTTTTCTAAAATCTGAGGCGGTAAGGAGTTAGAAACACAATAAACATTAATACTCACCTCTCTTCCGACTCCCCATACCGATGCTTCTCTTTCTACGAGGGTCAGTCAATAAGTAATGCCTCCTATTTTTTTTCTCCTTAAATAAGGTAGTTATGTTAAATATTCGAATTTGGCACAATTCCTCAAACCTTCTTCTCCAATCCACATCAATTGCAACTTCCTGCACCAACAGGTGGCAGGACTGTATCCGTTTGCAAAATGGCTGACATCGATGTTCGTATTAGACAACGTTCTGTGATTGAATTCTTGCATGCAGAACGTGAAACGCCCATTCATACTGTTAGACGATGGGTTCGTCGTTGTAACACAGCTGAAGGGCCATCACCGTTGGCTGACAAAATGCGGAGTGGCAGGCCAGTAACCGCAGTGACTCCAAGCAACATTCAGCGAGTCGATGACATAATTCGTGGTGACCGCTGGATGACTGCAGATGAATTGTGTGGCATTATCTGCCTCAGTAAAGGCAGTGTGATGAAAATTATAGGACAACTGGGATACAGAAAAGTTTGTGCATGGTGGGTCCCAAGAATGCTTTTTACCATGCTGGAATACATGCCCTTGTTAAACGGTGGACCAAGACTGTGGAAATGAATGGAGATTATATTGAAAAGTGACAAATTAATTGTTAATGTTGTGGTTTTGAACCTATGTAATTGCATTTCAATTTCTTGCCAATTAAAAGGAGAAAAAAAATAGGAGGCATTACTTATTGACTGACCCTCGTACTTCCGTTAAGCTCCTCTTCATTATTCTCCAATCATGTCTTCCTTTGCTCTGGGTTTTGGGCAGGTTCTGCCACCACTGAGTATGCCCCATTTGTCAAATGGGGCATGATGCACATCAATTATTGAGAACTAGTCAGCTACGGCACCAGCAAAGGAAAACCAGAAGTTAGAAGAGGAGCCTATCAGAAGGAAGAGGAGTGATGGTATGCGGAAGCTAATGAGAGGTGAGTATAAGAGTTTATTATTTTGTTAACACTTTCCTAGTAGGTTTGATTTGCAGCACATTTATTGATGTAAGTCTTCCCACTGTTTTGAGTAAATGTGCCTAATCGAATTTCGTGAAATTTGCTCAACTCTAATAACTTACTAAGATATAAAAAAAGTGTTATTTTTTGGTTCAAGCAACATGGAACATTTTTGCATTTTATATGTATTATGAGTGTGACATTTTCTTTCTATGTATGTATTAATAAACAACAGGACTAAAAAAAACAGAACAGTATTGAACAAAGAGTATGTGTGTAATGTTAAAAAAAATCAATTTTAACAATGCTCTGCTTCTGTATTTGCATAAGGGCTATGACGATGGCTTTGGAGAGGATTATGATGAGCAGAGCTATGAGGATTATGAGAACAGTTACTCAACACAACCACAGAGGTAAGTAAATGATATGTTTATGTGAGTCACTGCTATTCATGATAACCTTGAGAAATGGATATTTACAGAGGTTGTCCACTACTTTTTCATTGATGACCTATCCTTAGGTAAGCTTATCAATGTTTGATCTCTTGGGGTCCGACACCCGGCACCCCCACCGAGCAGCTGTTCTCTGTGTCGGCAGCAGTGTCGGCCGCCGGCCAGAACTGCTCAATTGTGGAGCTGCTCCATCTTCTGATAGTGGCTGCTTCCTATTGATTTGATCATTCATTAAAAAAATTTTTTAAATTAATTCAGATATTATTGTTTTATAATAAAACAAAAGATGATTATGCCGCTCTTCGTTACTTTCTTTATTATAGATTGTTTTTTTCCATTCAGTGTGTTAAAAATTAAAAATGATTGTAGTAAATATAAATACCTAATTTTCAGGGTTACCGGTTTTAGATTCAACATGTCTACAATCAGTTTAATGTACTAGTCAGATAATTTTGGAAATTGTGACAAAGGCAGCGCTCTATTTTCACATGACAACAGTGGATCTAAAGTAAATTCAGAAATAATGCAAAAAACTATCACAATTTACATAGGGGAATCTAGATGTATTTTATAAAAAAATAGTATATGCTTTTCTGCTTCAAAAAACTGTGAAACTATTTTTGGCCAAACTGTTTTTCCCTTTAATCTAAAAATCTGCTAAAAAATGCAAGACATTAGTAATTTTGCTTTAAAAAATGGAACCTGCAAGTCTGTTCTTACATTTTTTTTTTAATTATTACATAATGACAATTACATTTTTAAAGCTCCCATTTACTACAGTAACACTCCAAAAATCGGCTTTCTAAAAATAAATATTTTACAAGTTATCAAACTAGCAGCCAAAGTGTGGTGGAAATGCATTTCTAATCTTATGCTGTCGTAGCCACTTATAAAGGTGAAACATGGCACTCATAATAAGGATATTGCAGACAAATTACTTGAAAAACCCTCACTGTTTGTATTCCTAGCTTCTAAGCCTTACAAGATGTTGGCGCTCCTTGCTGTAATATAGTTAAGTACCAGTTATCATGCTTTCAACACACAAAGGCAGTAATTGATTAAAGGCTTAATAGTATGATTTATAAATGTTAATTACGGTGCCGAATTGAAAGCCCATGTTTTTCACCTCTTATCTATGTTGAACATCTGAGCACAGTTACCTAACACAAAATAAGTTAAATTGTACAAGTAAGTGAAATACATCCACTAGCTTTTCTGTTCTGCCATTCAGCAAAATCTTAAAACATTGCTTTAATAACAATCTCCACATCACCGGGGAATAAATATATTGAATGCTTTGCTTTTGTGATAGAATCACTATAATACAAAGTGAACCACTGTTTTCAGGTTTTAGAAGTTGATGCCATAACACAAAGGAACAATCAATGGTTAAGCATTCCGTATAGGGGACATAAATAGTGCTGACACTGCTACACTATTTTATGGCCATGTCATATTATTTTAGCAGGTTGTTTAAGCCTAAGTCGCTTATAATTTAGGTTATTTAAAAACGTAAGGTCCAGTCTCAATCTGTTCATCCTAAAAAAAGTAGGTTAAGAATATTCATGAGTGCCTTACAATATCATCCTCAATTTAAAAAAAATAACACAATGATGTGTTGAAATAAGATGTGGTGAAGATCAGAGGGAAAACAAAATAGGTACACTTGTTTTGTTACCTATGTGTGCATTTTGTTATTGATGTACAGTGTATATTGGCAGATTAGGAAGTTATCAAGAGCAATAATATTTTTTCTCCCTCTGCCGTTAAAAATTATCAGATCTTCGCTAATGGTCATATATTAATTAGGCATGAGGAGCAAATCTGCGGAAATTAGATTTGCCACATTTGCTTCAGTTTGATTTACGTCATATTTATTCAACATTAATGGAATTACTGGTTTATTAACCCTTCATTAGAGCATAACAAATGAAGGATTAAAAGTTTGATACCCCCCTCAACTTCTCCCTTCGGCTCCAGACTTCTCTTCCACCTTCAATCTTTCGCACTGCTTATCGCCTCCTGTGTGGACTAGGCATAATAAGTGATGGGGTTAAAAATATGACACTCACCTGTCCTGGCCTGGAACCTTCCTGCTTGATTCTTCCCTGACACACTTCTTGCACTTGCACTTTTTGGCATCTCCACCATGGACTAAGCCTCCTCTGATATCATGAGGTGCATCAATCTACAATATCATGGCGTCACGTGAGGCCTTGTCAGCATCAGAGGCACCGAAGAGCAAACATGTAAGAGAAAACCATAACCTAATGGAGTAAGCCAGAGGAGGACCAGTCAGGAAGTTGCATCTCCAGGACAGGAGAAGGGCAAGGTGAGTATAATTTTTTTAAAATTTTTTAACCCCTTCCCAGCTCTAAAACGAAGCAAAATTATTTTGAACAAATCGCATCTCAATATATTCAGATATTGGCGAATCTGAATCTTTTGTTACATTCAAAACAAATTTGATTCATTTCTATTATCAATTCATTCAACCAGCAATCAGGCTTCAAAATGGTCAGCAAAGTACACTGCTCAAAAAAATAAAGGGAATACTCAAATAATACATCCTAGATCTGAATGAATGAAATATTCTCACTGAATACTTTGTTCTGTACAAAGTTGAATGTGCTGACAACAAAATCACACAAAAATCATCAATGGAAATCAAATTTATTAACCAATGGAGGCCTGGATTTGGAGTTACCCTCCAAATTAAAGTGGAAAAACACACTACTGGCTGATCCACTTTGATGTAGTGTCCTTAAAACAAGTAAAAATGAGGCTCAGTATTGTGTGTGGCCTCCACATGCCTGTATGACCTCCCTACAATGCCTGGGCATGCTCCTGATGAGGTTGCAGCTGGTCTCCTGTGGGATCTCCTCCAAGACTTGGACTAAAGCATCCGCCAACTCCTGGACAGTCTGTGGTGCAACGGGACGTTGATAGATGGAGCGAGACATGATGTCCCAGATGTGCTCAATCGGATTCAAGTCTGGGGAATGGTCGGACCAGTCCATAGCTTTAATGCCTTCATCTTGCAGGAACTGCTGACACACTCCAGCCACATGAGGTCTGTCATTGTCCTGCATTAGGAGGAACCCAGGGCCAACCGCACCAGCAAATGGTCTCACAAGGGGTCTGAGGATCTCATCTCGGTACCTAATGGAAGTCAGGCTACCTCTGGCGAGCACATGGAGGTCTGTGCAGCCCTCCAAAGAAATGCCACCCCACACCATTACTGACCCGCTGCCAAACCAGTCATGCTGAAGGATGTTGCAGGCAGCAGATCGCTCTCCATGGCGTCTCCAGACTCTGTCACGTCTGTCACATGTGCTCAGTGTGAACCTGCTTTCATCTGTGAAGAGCACAGGGCTTCAGTGGCAACTTTGCCAATCCTGGTGTTCTGTGGCAAATGGCAAGCATCCTGCATGGTGTTGGGCTGTGAGCACAACAACCCCCATCTGTGGACGTCGGGCCCTCATACCACCCTCATAGAGTCGGTTTCCATCCGTTTGTGCAGACACATGCACATTTGTGGCCTGCTGGAGGTCATTTTTCAGGGTCTGGCAGTGCTCCTCCTGTTCCTCCTTGCACAAAGGCGGAGGTAGCGGTCCTGCTGCTGGGTTGTTGCTCTCCTATGGCCCCCTCCATGTCTCCTGGTGTACTGGCCTGTCTCCTGGTAGCTCCTCCAGCCTTTGGACACTACGCTGACAGACAAAGCAAACCTTCATGCCACAGCTCGCATTGATGTGCCATCCTGGATGAGCTGCACTACCTGATCAACTTCTGTGGGTTGTAGAGTCCGTCTCATGTTACCACGAGTGTGAAAGCACAACCAACATTCAAAAGTGACCAAAACATCAGCCAGAAAGCATTGGTACTGACATTTGGTCTGTGGTCCCCACCTGCAGAACCACTCCTTTATTGAGGGTGTCTTGATAATTGGCAATAATTTTCATCTATTGTCTATTCCATTTGCACAACAGCATGTGAAATTGATTGTCAATCAGTGTTGCTTCCTAAGTGGACAGTTTGATTTAACAGAAGTTTGATTCACTTGGAGTTATATTCTGTTGTTTAAGTGTTCCCTTTATTTTTTTGATCACTGTATATACATGACCTATGTTTTTGATGATAAGATAGCTAACTACAGACTGTCTCTCTTCTAACAATAGTGTGCCACAGAGCAATCAGCTAATTGGAAGTGCAAACAAGAACCCCCTCTCCCAAACGTGTTGGCAGCTTCAAGGGTACATGAGGCTTTATGTTGTTAATGCCAATTTCATACAGAGAATCTGCGAAAAAAAATTGTTGCATGTTTCTTCTCATCAGTATTGCCATTTGGAAGAGCCTGAGAGCAGCACACAATACTTAGGCCTACATAGGATATAAACATCTGTATCTATGATGCAAACAGATACACTGACGAGCAAAAGGGTAAGAATGTTTTGAACTTTTGACTTTCAGGCTCATTATCTCACCATCCACTGCTGCTTTGAATGTGAGACTACCATCATTTTATAGACAATCATCTTTGCTATCTCATACAAAAATTTGACTTGCAACTATTAGCATATGATTAATTATGCAGATTCTTGTCATGCCACTGCATTGTTACTGTTTTACTCCAAAAAATGTAAATTTTCTAAATTTTAATTTTTATTATTTTGTTAATATTTTGTAAATCCACCTTAGGCTTTCAACACTGCTTGAATCCTTCTGGGCATGCTATCGATCAGATTCAAAAACTGATCCCAGGTGTATTCTACATGTTCCCATAATTGGTGCATACTGGTTGACTCACAAACTATACAGCTTTTTTTTCAACTCTCCCAACAAATGTTTGGTTGGGTTGAGGTCTGGGGACAGTGGGGGCCAGTCCAGCACCTCTACTTCATTGTCATTGAACCATTCCTTCATCAATCTCGACATATGCATCTGGTCTATGACCTGCTGGAACGCTATGTCATCCTTTTAATACCCATAGTACTCGAGTGTACGAAGTAACTCATCTTGTAGGATACTCACATATAGCTCAGCATTGAGACCATCATCGATCCTGGTCAAGTATCCATTGCCTTTGGCTGTGAAACAACACCATATCATCAGGCTTCCTCCACCGAACTTGACAGTTCCTTTAATTTCTCGATCCGTTATCCCCTTTTTCCCTTTTTCAGACCCTATCAGAGCCTAGTCTATTTACTTTTGTCTCATCTCTACAAGTTACCCCTTTTCAATCTTCTATTCTCCACCTTTCGTGTGATTTTTTGCAAATTCAACCCGACGCTTCGTATGACAATATTAAATTTGAGTCTTCTTCACCTTTTTTCTAGCCACCATTCCAGACTTGTGTAATGTGTGTCACACGGTGTTTGCATGGATGTCTGTGATTTCACTATTACAAAGCATACGAGCCGCATCCACTGTCGTGTTTGTCGCATCAGAACCGATAGCCCTTGTGATGAGCTAACTTGTTGATTTTGATATTTTGCCTGGATGTCCACCTCTTGGCTTTTGAATGAATGGATGGACTTCATTTCGTATTCTTCCAACTGTCATTGCACTCACATGAAGCAGTTTGGCAATTTTCTTGGGAGAAACCCCTATCGATGACCTGGATGATGCTATTTCTCTTTTCTTGGGAAATCTTCATGGCTGTTCCTAGATTCGAACCAGTGACCTTTCACTTGGGAAGCAACCTAATAATACACTGAGCTATTAGGGAATGTGAGAACAGGTTGTAATTTGTAGTATACAGGAAAAAAAAGATTTTTTCACCACAAGGAGCAAAACAGTAACAATGCAGTGACATGACAAGAATCTCCATAACTAATCATATGCTAAATAGTTGCAAGTCAAATTTATGTAGAGATAGCCAAGACAAGTGCATATAAATTATGGTAGTCTTACATTCGAAGCAGTAGTGGATGGTGAGATATGGAGCCTGAAAGTCAGAAGTTCAAAACATTGTTACCCTTTTGCTTGTCAGTACTTTCAGATGCATTTGGGCCATAAATTTGAATAACATTAGGTAAACAGGATACACATTCATGTATTTTTTTTAGTAATTCACCTTAATTTTTGTAAACCTGTACAGAGCAACAACCTGTGCTCAAGACTATGTGCAACTTCATTTTTTTTGTATTAAATGTTCTTTAGTGATGGTTGTACCTAGCAGAGACAAGGTAAGTAAATCCAGTTTCCAGAAACATCCAATAAGATCCAAAAAGTTTTATTGAAAAATGTTAAAACGAATCACAGCTACACACCGTCATTGTAAAAGCAAACTTGTTTCAGACGCTAACGTCATTAGTCATTGCAGTGACTAAGGACGTTAGTGTCTGAAACTCGTTTGATTTTACATTGATGGTGTGTAGCTGCGACTGTTTTTAATATTTTTCAATAAAACATTTTTGGATCTTAATGCACGTTCCTGGTAGATTGATTTACTGACCTTGTTCCTCTGCACCTGTTGTAGCACCAATTGTTCCGTGCCTCTGGAGTCTCCAGTGAGTGCGCTGACTCTCTTCTCCTGCTTATGTTATATCTAGCAGAGGCATCCTTATTTATTAGTACAGCCAAAGCTCATGCACATCTACATTCTAGTTTGTATTTGCTCCCTTTTCATTGCAGTAATCTAGGTGAACTCTTTTGCTCCAGGCACACATCAGATTCTCTACCACATTGCTCCCCTTGGGCTGCCTTGAGACATGCTTTATTGCAAGCAATTAACCTATTTTATTTCTCAGCACAGGTTTTAGACCCTTTTATTAACAGGTTCAATACACTTGTTACTTTTTATAGATCAAATTAAGTAAAGGTTAGATAAAATGCAACCACAGTTCACATTTTTCATCCAGAATCTCGTCTCAGCAAGAAATGCGGCTGTCAGACAAAGTCAAAGGCTGGATACCGTGGCACACAACAGATAATAAGTGCCACAAACAAAATGTTCTTCACATAACCTTGGTCATTCATTATAAGAGATGACAGTTTTACATGGGCTTGTACATGTGAAGTCTGAATCGTGTTTATTTCTCTTTTTTTTTGCGTTATTTTCCCTGTAAGGTGTAATGTAATGTGTGAATGTGTCTGTTAATGAAATAGAGGAAGGCACATTGGGAAGGCCTGTTACGTATAATTGATTACAGCAGAAAGCAATACTTGATAACCTTAAAGCATTGAACGGTGTGCTGATCTTGTCAGTTACCGGCAAAGACATGAAAGCACTCACACGTGTCTAATTACAACGTGACAGATGTCAGTTCGCGCTACATGAGAGGTTTACTAAAGATCCAGGTTAGTCACCAACATAAATAAAGTATTTAATGGGACGCTTTTTGCATAGTAGTCGCATCACTGTTAGTCACTTTGGGCGTATACCAATATGAGGATGAAAATAGGAATCTCCCACCAATGTCATTAGGAGTTAAGCAGATAAAATTAGCCAATCTGCCTGTCTTTTTTCACATACACCGAACCACGTCCCTATTCAAGAATTAAATGCATTGCTGCCATGTGGTGTAATGCTAATTTACCCTATATAAAGAACATAATTCTCTTGTAAATGGCCCTTACTTATATAGATTCAAAGCATTGAGCAGCTAAGAATAGAGTTGGCTAACAGTATTCATGTAATACTTTACATAAAGTCTTATAAAATAAAAAATGACAGAGTCCATTATAATTCCATCTTGTGAGCATAACAGAATATACACTTTATAAAGAGCCTTCTAGAACTATTTAAAGATTGGCAAATATGTGGAATATACTCAACCATTGTTAATTATAATTGTTAAACACATTGACAGACCTTTCAGTTTAGCATTTTATACAATGAGAACTACTTTTTGATTTCATATGTTGTAGTGTTCCAGAATATTATGACTATGGACATGGGACAAATGACGAAGACTACAACAATTACGGTAAGACCGACTCTTCTTTTTTGTGCATAAATATAATTATTTGTAAGCACATACAACATTTGCCTAGAATGAGTCGTCTCCTAGAGCCTTCATCTATTAGCTGCTGTTCCCAGTGGCTGCAGCATAAATGTAGGTAATACTTAGTGCCTATTTAAGTGAGTTGACAACCATATAATAGATGTCCCGGGCAATAATTTTATAGCAGGAGACATTCTTGCTCGGTTGATCTCCATTCTGACTAATAGAGGTGATGCCCAAGTGGGCAAAACTGACTCTATAATGTCCATGTGCCATAACAGGCCATGACAAGGCACAGGACCTGATATTTTGCAGTACATAATTTATTCCCGTCCTGGTAACATTTTGCATTCTTGTCATTCAGTCATAGGATGGGTTTGCATATAGCTGTGCCATCTGGATTAGTTTGGAAAGGTTTGGTGCAATTGCTGGTGCTTGCTGGTGCACAGGATCAATGTGAGCAAACTCACAACAAAAGTGGGAAAAGGCCTGATGACATCATATGGTTTTTGCAAGCCGTACTGAGAAAATTAACTAGTTTAAATCTATTATGTATAGCTAAAGTTAGCACTGAACACTCAAGTAATTGTCAATTGTGATTAGCTTTAGGAACTTAATCTTTTTTGGTTTTCTTTTTGTAGTTTTAATTGCCCCTTAAAAATCTTGTATTCTTCATCATTTTCACTCATTTATCATTCCCTTTTTAAATGTTTACCTTTAATTTCACCCAAAGTCAGAATGAAAGTATACTCTTGCTGCCTTCATCATCAACAAGTTAAACTTGTTTTTGGGGCACATGCCAGTCTAATATATTGAGAATCTGTTCAGATTCTCATACTCTATATGTTGCCATCTACTGTACATTTTTACAGTAGGTGTGTCCACTTCAACAGCACTCTGTAAGCACCATAGGTAATAAACCATTCTTTCCCTCACTTCCCAGCAGGCATTGCACCTGCTATTACCCAGTGACCGCCTACCTAATTGCTATGCCTGTATGCAGTTTAAGACACAAGAAAGCAATATTGGAGTGAAAAAGACGCACCCCTACTTCTTGTAATATGTATTGGTATTTCTACTTCTAAAGCCAGATCATACTTGGCAACAGGCAGCAGGCAGTAAGATAGCCGGAAGGTAGACAACTAGTGCCCTTCACTTTGGGGTAACTTGTTGAGTTCAAAAGTTATTTTGGGGTTAATAAAATACTTTATAAATGTGTTAGTCATTGTGCTAGCTTTAAAGATAGTTTAAGGGGAATCTATCACCGTGTTTATGTTTCACAATCTGAAAGCAACATAAAGTAGGAACTCAGACCTAGATTCTAGCAGCACGTCACTTACTGGCCTTTTTTCTGTTGATTTTGTAAAATTACTTTTTTATCTACTACTACTGTTTCCTGTCACTGATGAGTTCTGTCCAATCTCACCCGTGTCACTGATTGACAGTTTTTTTGCCTACATTGAGTAAAGACAGAAATCTTCTCATCGATGGGAGTTTTTCAGTTCTGCAGCAAGGAGCTCAGTAAGTGACCCAACTCTGCATTCAGGAACTCTGCCTTTATTTTATGCTGATCTCAGATTAGAAAGCACAAACCTGGTGATGGATTCTCCTTATGTTTATTGAAATGACTGAAACCATTTATGCATTTAGATTTAATGTATTGAAAATATTAGAAATTCCCAAATGACATTATCTCAAAACCACTATCCAGGTTATGTAATATCAATCACTGGTGATTTACTGGTGTATAAATTATGCCTATTCTTATTATCCAGCCATAGTATACATTCTAATTTCAACATATGATAATGGGCAATGCCACTGTTCCCACTCAGTGGCTTGCTTTACTTGAAGATCTCTTCATCTGTCACTCAATTCCTGATGCCCGAACCATGGGCAGCATAAATTAGAGCCTGGTTGCACAAATGCCGCCATGTATGTTTTTTCTGAAATGCATCGGCATTTCAGACAAACATAGTTTGAAGATCAAGTCTCTCCCCATACCACTCCTGGTGATTTAAACATGGGAAAGACCTGTCAATCAACTAGAGTAGGAGAGGCCGGCCAGGGACCTCCCATGACTAGTCAATCATGCAGACAGTCTCTGATTCATGCTGTGCTGCTCTTGTTTTTGGCAACAAGTGACAGTTTCCCTTTAATGGAATAGCTGGTTTCATAGCTGTTTTTTTGAGTGAATATAGGTTGCTTGTCCTCTCTTTCAATTTCATGAGTCGTAGCATTTTCCAATTTTGCACTAATTCTGCTGCACCAATTAAACCAATGCATCTCAGTAGCTGTGTTCTTTTTAAATGTAGTGATATTTAATTATATAAAAATGTAGTAATGATGTAAAAAAAGAGCAGGCATCTTAGCAGTCTTTGAAGCTTAAATTTATACTTGGTAAACATTTCCATCATTAGTTTGGCACAGTAGTTACTTATCAGTTGCTGGAAAAAACAGAA
The DNA here is from genome assembly GCF_046119375.1 of Phyllobates terribilis. NCBI lineage: Eukaryota > Metazoa > Chordata > Amphibia > Anura > Dendrobatidae > Phyllobates > Phyllobates terribilis. Next base: position 384,127,552 of record NW_027362763.1, on the reverse strand, counting down.
GTCTGATTGCTAAGGAGCATGGGATCATGATCCCCATTAATCTTCATATCAATAGAACTGACAATAAATAATCTTGCAAATGTCAGATATTTGCTGAACAATGTCACTTCAAATTAGTATCAGTAATGGGAAGCAAGGAGCATGCGTTCAAATCCCATTTGTGCACTGAAAGAGGATATACTATCTTTAGCATAGTTTGGTAGCGCACAAAATCCCTTTACATTCATTCCCTTTCATTAAATCTTTTAAGTAAAAGTTGCATGAATGTAGTAATCAGCTATGTGTTATTTATGATATTGTCGTATAGAAATTATTTGTACATTACAAGAACAGAAGTGCTGCAGTTATCAAACCCCAAATAATATCAGTAAAATATGGTTTAAAATTACTCTGCCGATTCTCCAAAGGATCAAAATGCCTTCCATTGAAAATGGAAGGAAATTTAAGAAAGATAATCAGGAAAAAAATTCTTTACGAGCAGAAAAAAGTGTTGTTATTATTACTATTCCTGTCTTTAGATAATAAAATTATGCATTTCTTAATACATCACATTGAAGGTAAGTTTTCAGCAAGTGTCATTTTGGATTCACAGTACAAAAATATATATGCCAGTTGGCTACCAAGAGCAATTCAAGAATACACCAGCTTCATAGTTATGAGTCTCGTGTATTCATGAGGAGAGGTTTCTTCCAATCTCTTCCTGAGAATGAGGTATTAAATGAGCCTCTGTCTCCCAATTTTGCTTCCCTGTCTGGTACCAGCCTCTTTAGCTTGATTTCTCACTGTCTGATTTCCTTGTCTGGTGCCTGATGTCACACAGATATTAAGCTATCTCTCAAGTTAAAGAGCCTGGAGCAGGGTGTGGAAACAAGCTGGGGAGGCAGAGGCTCATTAAGTGCTCTATCATGCCCAGGACACTCAACACCTCATTTGCATAAGAATTAACATGCTAATTTCCTTTAGAACACAGCAACTGATAGAAGATAAAAAGATGTAAATGGATTACAATTCAAAGACAAGAATGCCCATATATGTGGTTAAGGGGGAGATAATCTTATTGACAGATCCCCTTTTACAAGACCTTCATCCTTTAACTAATTCTTACTAGTCTAATGATACAATATTTTGTGCCTTTTGGGCTAATATAAGAGTTGAACTATTCCCACATTATGCTACAATTAAGCTGCCCATACATATGAAATAGCTGTCAGTCCAATGTTAATTCCACCAATACCTATCTCTCCCAACTTTTGCATACGGACACTCAGCTTGGCTTTGCACTTATGTTTTCTACTGGGAGAAAATAAATAGCCACTGCTCGATACCTCTATATAGATTGTCAGGAGGTAAATCAGAAGGGCCCAATACAAATCAGATGGATGGCCAGACCTGCCAACATCAGAGGTTTCAGATTATTTTCATCAGTTTTGTATGGAGGCCTTAAAGGGAACCTGTCATGTCCCCAAACGCTGGTAACCTGCAGTTATGGGTTTCATTTGCTAGTTAATAGCGTTCTAAAGCTGTGTGGCTGCCGCACTTAAGGCCCAGCTGCCGGGAGGAAATGAGCTTTATTCCTCTGAACAATGTTGGACTTTCAGTCATAGCGGCACGCCCACGCACGGCTTCAGTCACTTCTCAGTATACAGTGAGCAACGGCTGTAACCACGCCTCCGGCACTGACTGACTGCCAATTTGGCACTGATCCACTGCTGAGCTGCCTGTCAGTCAGTGGCGGAGCGTGGTTTCAGCTGCTGCTCACTATGTATTGAGCGGTGACTAAAGCCACGCTGGCAGCGTCTCATGACTGAAAGCCCAAAACTGCTTGAAGGAATAAAGTTGCTTTCCTCCCGCCATGCTCTCAGTGCAGCGGCTGCATGGCTTTAGAACACTATATACCTGCAGATAAAACTCATATCTGCAGGTTAATAGCATTTTTAGACATGAGAGGTTCCATTTAAGTGTGATGTCAGATTTAGTTTAACATGTGATCTGCTAGTTATATGGTAAAACCTTATCTCTTGCTTAGCATAAAGATTTTTCACTATGTACTGCTTCTGATTGGGTAATCTACTAATATGGTATGTATTAAATCTAAGCATGGAGAATAACGGTTTGAGAATCTGATATGAAGGTAGGTAGTTCAGAGCTTACAAAAATTTGTAAAACAGATTTTTGCATCAGCATTCCTTATATTTTTTTGTGGGATGTTACATTTTCAAAATATAGTGTTGAGACCCAGTAGCACATAAAATTTATATAATGCAAGCTATAATTTGTCTACTTATTTTTATTCTCAAGCAAATGAGCAGGAACTAGGATCGTGAAGTGTTAACATGCTGGCCTGATTTTAGCTACATTAGCAAAGTTATTGAGACTTGAAATATTCATATTAGACTCTAGGGTGCAGCTAGCAAATTAAAATACTAACGAATTTGTAACAAATCAGACACTACACAATAAAATCCTCTAATTCATGCTAGTTGCAATCTTCAGTAATCCAGAGGCAGACATCCTTATTGGCTTTGACCAAGCAGCCCATGCATATTTGTTACAAGACTCTGATCTGACTTATTAAAGTCCCAAGAAGTGTTTAAGAAGCCTATCTGAGAATTAAGGAGAAATGTGAAAATAAAGCACGTGAAAAAAGAAAGAAAGGGATTACATATCTCAAAAGAAACATAAATATACAAAATAAATTGAAGTAATTCAGAACAGCCTACTGGAAAGTTTCTCTTTTACAATAATAAGATTTCGTGGTAGGACAGAAATTATTTTCTAACGCCAGAAAATTAAACCTACATGAAATTACGGGAATTATTATTCATATAATAATAACTATTATTACACTCCTATTCGTGATTTTTGTATACCATCTGAAAATGTGTTTTTCCTATGTAATCCTGAAATGTAGATATTTATATTTAGTAATAACGTTGGTTTACAAGAGTATGCATACTATAAAGACAGCTTATGCAGCTGCTACGGGGCCCTTAGAGAAAATTGGCTTAGTTCCGGTTGGTACAAATGTTATTTCTATAAAGTAGGAAGAGTCTAAGCTAGACTTTCCTCTGCAGAGTAACTGCATTGTTAGCCAATAGGACAGGGAAAGAAGCCAAAGGATCTTGATTGTGACAGATATGGAGAAATGAACAGCAGTGTCTTCTCCTACAACCTGGTACAATTACAAAAGACCCAGTTTATGCTATTTTTATGAAACTTCCAATCTTCCATGTACGCCATTGCTAGTTTAGCCTTTGTAAAGAAAGTAAAGTGAAAAGTTTTATAATATAAAAATTACCAAAATACCAAAGGATATATATTTCTCTATTTCCATTGGTTTTAGGGCAGGAAGAATGGTCCTCACCGCGATCCAGTTTAAAGGCACCACTACAAAGAACAACTAGAGGAGGTTACAGAGAACATCCGTATGGCAGATACTGAAGGCCTTCAGAATTTATGCCCTCCTTTTAGAGACAATTAATTGCCTTATGGCTCTGCATAAAACAGCAACATGACAAGTAATAGTCCATTTTTATCTTGGGGATTACTGCTTGTGGTTTCCCAATGTACTTCTGTATTTGCGATAAATATGTGGTGTAGCGTTGGCTTTAATATTTTTTTAAACATGGACTGAAAAAATGCAGGATCATTTTGTCTAAAACCATGAAATGGGAAAATGTTCTGTTGGATGTTGTTCATTGTGATGTATTAACTTTTTAAAAGCATGAATGTTTGACAGCATTGGTAAAGTCTAGACAAAAACACAACATGTTAGGCCTTGAATTCCATTTGTGTAGGGATGCTAAACTATTGGAATATGATTTCTGAACATAACATAATTAAAGTGTAGAGAGGATGTTTTAAACTGGCTTTTTAATACGTGTAAGAGACAAAATGTTCAGTATTAAGTTTGTAAATTTAATTTAAAATGCTGTTTTAATGGGGTTGAAAACTAATCAGCTACTGTAATGTATGTAGCTAACTGAATCTGTCAGTGTTTTAATCTGTATTTGTTTAAAACAATCACTTAAAGAGCAATGTGTAATATTCTCTAAATAGGAAATTATAATTTGTCAAATATGTCTGCTAGAATTTGTCAATAAAGCTGACATTTTGTAAGAAACTAAACTTGCAATCACTTGCTGTCGACTGTAGCCTTAAATGCCTGATGTATTTCCTTTTCTAGGGATGCCTAAAAATGTTTTCCGTTAAAAATTGCAAAATGATCCCAATTTTGTTTTAAGTATCTTGTGTAATATTTTAAAAGTTTTAATAACTCTTGCTTGTTAAATAATTTAAAAGCTAACCTTCTAAACTGTTATTTCATACGCGGTTAGAAAACACTAATGTACAAGATGTTAATGGGAGATAAATGGCTTCTAAACGACTTTCTAAGCTTCGTCTTATTAAACAAAAACTTTGACTTGTTTGCACCACTAGCATGTCTCTCGTGAGAATGTAATGGAGTTAAATGAGGTAAGATTACCACTTACCACCATTAGACTGTCCTAATGCCTAGATCTTCAAACGCTGGCTCACCCTAAACATTAAATATCTTATTTAACTTGTAATCATTGTCTAGATTTTGATTGTCACTCCTAGGAGTGTTTTGACTGCATCATCTTAATAACTATTTATCTTTACTACCAATAATCATCAGTGTCACTGCCCAGATGTCGCTCTTTACCTTCAACTTCAAAAACTTTATTTGTAATTTCCAGTGCTAAATATCACGATCCTTGAAAGCAGTTTAATGGGGCTGATATTTCTTTTGAGACTATCAGACTTGATGGCTGATGATTATTAAGGAAAAGTGTCGCAGGAGTCAAAGGATGACTAAACCCTAAACAGGTAACACTAATAGTAACTCTGTAATTTTCAGTATGCGAGTAAATGTTAAATATTCTCAACTATTAAGCTACTTATAGTTAAAAAAGTAAACCTATGAGAACATAACAACTAGGATATTAGGCTCTTAAACCAATAATTAAGATTAACTAGTGACATCAAAATTTTAAATCTCAATTAACTAAACAGAAATAAAATTAACCATAACAGTAATGCTACTCTTGCTAACATCAACTATTTAACTTAATATATTGTGGAAATGAAAACTATGAAATAGGGCCACCAAAATGATTTCTATTCCAGATATTTATTTTTGTTGAATCTTAAGTGCTGGCTTTTTGTCACTGTGATTGGTTTACTTTTTTGATGAAAATAAAGTATAAGCTTGTATATAATATTGCATAACTTGTTGGACAATACATTCCAGCTGGAGTTGCATGCTAGTATATTACATTTTAGAAATTAAGCTGTTCTTGTTGTAGTTCAATGTCAAAACGGAGATGAAAAAATAATGTCGTGTTTAGTAAATTGCTGTCATTTCATTTCAGATATTCTGCTTAGCCAAGAGCCGAGGAGATGAAGTAGAGAATAGCAAAGCTTTATATAAAAGTAAGTAACAAATAAGTTAAAAAAAAAATTGAACTTTTGATTTTGCCACAGTTCAGTACTTTGATCGATTGTGGCCTGAGTACTGACATGCTCTTGAAGCAAACAGCTTATCCTTAAGTTCAGAAAAGCTGTGTGCTGGTTAAATAAAAAGAATGGAAGACCATTTCCGGTGACTACCACTTGAAGCTCATCAAGAGAATGCCAAGAGTGTGCAAAGCAGTCATCAAAGCAAAAGGTGGCTACTTTGAAGAACCTAGAATATAAGACATATTTTCAGTTGTTTCACACTTTTTTGTTAAGTATATAATTCCACATGTGTTAATTCATAGTTTTGATGCCTTCAGTGTGTATGTACAATTTTCACAGTCATGAAAATACAGAAAAATCTTTAAATGAGAAGGTGTGTCCAAACTTTTGGTCTGTACTGTATGCTAGGTCAATGTGCGGAAAAGGGGATGAAGTGAGCTGTGAACTGTGGATTCTGTGTTATCTAAGTATAGGTTATCTTTCAAAGTTATCCTGTCTATAGAGATAGCTACCAAAAAGTGATCTGTGCAGAGCAGGAAATATGTGATGAGCAAAAGGGTAACAAAGAACTTTTGACTTTCACTGCATTGTTACTGCTTTGCTCCTAAAAATCGAAATTTTAATTTTTATTATTTTGTTAGTATTTTGTAAATCCACCTTTGGCTATCAACACTGCCTGAATCCTTCTGGTCATGCTTTCGATCAGATTCAAACATCTCTTTACCAAAACCTGATCCCAGGTCTCTTCTACACGTTCCCAAAGTTGGTGCATACTGGTCAACTCAATTGGGTATGTATACAACTTTTTCTTCAACTGTACCCCAAGTGTTCTATTGGGTGGAGGTCTGGGGACTGTGGGGGCCAATACAGCACCTCTACTTCATTGTCATTGAGCCATTTCTTTGCCAATCTCGACATATGCTTCGGGTCGTTTGTCCTGCTGGAACATTATGTCGTCCACTTCATACCCATAGTACTCAAGTGTATGAAGTAACTCATCTTGTAGGATACTCACATATAGCTCAGCATTGAGACCACCATCGAACCTGGTCAAGTAACCAATGCCTTTGGCTGTGAAACAGCCCCATATCATCAGGCTTCCTCCACTGAACTTGACAGTTCCTTCAATTTTTCGATCCATTATCCCCTTATTGCCTTGTTTCTCCCTGGCCCATTTACAAGCATCAGAGCGTAATCTATTGACTTTTGTTTCGTCACCCAAATCACCCATTTCCAATCTTCTACTGTGCACTTTTTGTACTTCATTGCAAACTCGAGCTGATGATTCTTATGATGATATTTAAGTCAAGGCTTCTTCACTTTTTTGAAGCTACCATTCCAGACTTGTGTAACGTGCATCGCACAGTGTTTGTATAGACGTCTGTAATCTTAGTATTATGAAGCATACGAGCCACCTCCACTGCCGTGTTTGTCGCGCCAGAACTGATATACCTTGTGATGAGCCAACTTGTTGACTCCGATATTTAGCCTGGACGTCCACCTTTTGGTTTTTGAATGGATAGATTTAATTTCATATTCTTCCAACTATCATGGCACTCACATGATGCAGTTTGGCAATCTATTTGGCCGAGAGACTGCTATCAATGAGCTGGGTGATGTTGTTTCTCTTTTCATGGGAAATCTTGTTCATGGCTGCTCCTCAATTCGAATCAGTGATCTTTCACTTGGGAATCAGCGTAATAACACACTGAGCTATTAGGGAATGTGAGAACAGGTTGTATTTTGTAGTATACAGGAAGAAAAAGATTTTTCCACCACCATGAGCAAAACTGTAACAATGCACTGATGTGACAAGAATCTGCATTACTAGTCATATTAAATTTATGTATGTGACAGCCAAGATGATTGTCTATAAAATGATGGGATTCTCACGTTCGAAGCAGTAGTGGATGGTGAGATATGGAGCCTGAAAGTGAAAAGTTCAAAACATTGTTACCCTTTTGCTCATCACTGTATGAGTCCAATATAAGGCTTAATGGCCAGTATAAAAATTACAAGAATTCTTCCTTTTTTTTGCCTTTTTTTCTAAAAGTTATAATATGGAAAAAAAGAAAAATTTCAATATAAAAACTTGACTGAAATAATAGGTCATTCTTAGTGATGAGTGAACGTGCTTGCCACTGCTCGGTACTCGACAAATATTTCTGGGTTGCTCGGGCGGGAACTCGGGTCCCCGTCCTGCATGTTTGGCGCTCTTTAGAGAGCCAATGAACAAGCAGGGATTGCTTGCCACACACTCTAATGCCGTAGCCATGTTGGCTGCGGGCATTACAGTGATTGGCTGGCCGCACAGAGTCATCAGGTCTATATAAGACCTGGCACTGCTATGCTCGTCACAGTCTATCCCGGAATCAGGCCGAGTAGGGAGAGCTGCTGCTGAATCAGGGATAGATTTGCTTGTTTAGAGTTAGTATAGGTATTCCAAAACATATCTCTATATATTCATCTGAACTAACAGTCCTTCTGAGGACTAATCCAGGTGCATATTTTCAGTGGTGAAGGTGATAGCAGGAGATAGGCAGGCAGGCAGTGTATGTGGCAGACTGCAGTGCATATAGTGCAAGAGGGTCCATAGCATGTTCCTGCTGCTGCTGTTCTTACAGATATTTGTAGACAAAGCCCCAGGTATCAGGGGCCAGGGAAATTTTTTTTTATCTTAATCCTAGTTATAACAGTGTTCCAAAATCAGCCATTTCTTTCTTTCATTTCGTTGCAGTGTGTCGGTCAAGCTATTCACACTAGGTCTCTGTGAAGAATAATATTAGTAAATTACTGTCCTGCTACTTAAAACTGTGGTTCTCTATCAGACGTACCACACATAACTGCGTTCCAAAATCAGCCATTTCCTGTCAAAATTGATAGGGGATTGCAGCACACCACTATTGAACCCAGAACAATGTCAAAAGGTTGTTGGTTTGATAGCAGATAATGCCTACAGTCACTTTGCCACCACCACTACCACCCTGTCTTCCACACGGTCAAGTCTCAGTAGCCGTGAGTCTGGACCGCATATTCCTCACCCTGTTCCTCCTTCCTCCCACCATGCTGAGTGCCCGGAGACAACTGATCCCACACTTGGACACTCAGAAGAGCTGTTCACTTTTCCATTTGTAGATTCGGGCCTCTCGCCCAGCCAGCTTCAAGCGAGTCAAGAGAAGAACGCGTGTAGCGATACCCAAATATTTGAGCAGCCGCAGTCACACAAAGGCAATGGTGGGAAAGTGCAATTGCTGTCGCAAGAGGTGGATGATGATGATGAGACACAATTGCCAGAAAGTCAGGAAGAGGACCAGGGAGCGGAAGTGGAAGATGAGGTGGTGGATGATATAGTAACTGACCCAACCTGGGAGGGGGACATGCAGAGTGAGGACAGCAGCACACAGGGGGAAGGAGGCATAGCACCACAACAGGCAGGAAGAAGCAGTGTGATGGCTGCACACACAAGGCTGGAGAGTGTTCCCCGTAACACCAACACGACGGAAGTTGCCAGTACAACTGTTAGGTCTTCCCGAGTCTGGTTCTTTATTAAAGACTCTGCAGATAACCCCAAAATGGCCATTTGCACCACCTGCCAGGTCAGCATCAGCAGGGGTAGCAAAACTAGCAGCCTGACCACCACCAGCATGATCAGGCACATGACAGAAAAGCACCCTACTAACTGGGCCGAACTCCAGGGTCCAGAAACAGTGTCTGTGGGTGACACCACTGCTTCTTCCGCTGTTGTGCGTGCATGCCAATCCCCTGTCCATGGCGCATTTGAAGATGCTTCCTGCCCTGCTCATGTTGGTGCACACTCTCAACTAGCACCATCAGCAAGCACGTACACTTCCTTGTGCTAGCGCAGCGTTAAGTTGTCCCTACCCCAGTCCTTAGAACACAAGCGCAAATACGCAGCCAACGCTCCACAGGCCACACAACTAAATTTCCACATTTTCCGATTGCTTGCGCCCAAAATGTTGCATTTTAGGCTCATGGAGACGGAAGTTTTCCGCAACCTGATGGTGGCGGCTGTCCCTTGGTACTTTGTCCCCAGCCACCACTATTTCTCCCGGTGTGCCATCCCCGCATTACATGAGCACGTGTCCCACAACATTAGCCGTGCCCTCAACAGTGCAGTTACTGGGAAAGTCCACCTAACTACGGACTAGAGATGAGCGTTGTTCGACTTGAACTGTTCGCCAATCTCAAATTCGAGCTGTTTTGGGCGGTGTTCGAGCCGTTCGGCGAACACGAACGATTTGAGAAAAATTCGGCTGTTCGAGGTTATGTTCGATAACTGTTCGTGCACCAAAATCATAACTGGATTTTTTCTCAGTAATGATGAAAATTAATGTTAATACGCAGTTTGAGTGTACAGCGGGGTGGGGGGAGGGGCAGGGGATGGATCTCTGCAGGAATAATGAAGATCTCCATTTTTTTTTCTCTTTCCCGCATTTACAGTGGGGAGGTGCAATCTGTCAGCCTATCAGCAGTGCACACACGGAGCGAAGTGCTTTTTTTCACACAAGCAAGGACATGTGTCATTGGCAGTGTATGTCACATGTCCTTGCCCTATAAGACCAAGCCATTTTCCCCGTCACCACCATTTTCTCACTGCTGCAGCTGCGTGTTAGACGGCACCGCTGTTGCTGTGTGTGCTATACCTTGTTAATTTCAAGCCAATTTTCGCACAAATCTACAGATAGCTTGGGAGTAGGGAATAGTTGTGATTGCAGTCCTTTTAAGGACTAGGTTACAGCATTTCCTACGACTTTTATCAGGCAGGTCTGTGCTCTTAAATAGATAGATTATGGGAGTAAAGACTAATTGTAATTGCAGTCCTTTTCAGGACTAGGTTACATCAGTTTCTATCAGTTTTTGCCAGGCAGGTCTGTGCCAGTGCTGTGCAAGTTTTTTTCACAGCATTTGGCTGAATCTAGCAAAGCTAATCCTTTTTGGCCTATTGCAGAGTGTGTTAGTCAGTGGAGTAGCCTATCTGTGTTGCAAGATATACCACCTGTGTATAGAATACCAATTTTTTTACTGCACCTAGTGAAGTAAAATCTTTTGGGCATAGCATCATTCTATTAGTCCATCTATACTGACCTCCATCAGGTTGCAAATTGAATATAATTTTTTTCTGCATCTAGCTCTGAAAAAATATTTGGCCTTCTAGCTGTGTGTGGGACTTGTTCTATTAGTCCATCTATACTGACCTCCATCAGGTTGCAAACTGAATATAATTTTTTTCTGCATCTAGCTCTGAAAAAAATATTTGGGCTTCTAGCTGTGTGTGGGACTTTCTCTATTAGTCCATCTATACTGACCTCCATCAGGTTGCAAATTAAAAATAATTTTTTGTCTGCATCTAGCTCTGAAAAAATATTTGGCCTTCTAGCAGTGTGTTGGACTTTCTCTATTAGTCCATCTATACTGACCTCCATCAGGTTGCAAACTGAATATATATTTTTTCTGCATCTACCTCTGAAAAAATATTGGGCTTCTAGCTGTGTGTGGGACTTGTTCTATTAATCCATCTATACAGACCTCCATCAGGTTGCAAACTGAATATAATTTTTTACTGCATCTACCTCTGAAAAAATATTTGGGCTTCTAGCTGTGTGTGGGACTTGTTCTATTAGTCCATCTATACTGACCTCCATCAGGTTGCAAACTGAATATAATTTTTTTCTGCATCTAGCTCTGAAAAAATATTTGGGCTTCTAGCTGTGTGTGGGACTTGTTCTATTAGTCCATTTATACTGACCTCCATCAGGTTGCAAACTGAATATAATTTTTTTCTGCATCTAGCTCTGAAAAAATATTTGGCCTTCTAGCAGTGTGTGGGACTTTCTCTTTTAGTCCATCTATACTGACCTCCATCAGGTTGCAAATTAAAAATAATTTTTATCTGCATCTAGCTCTGAAAAAATATTTGGCCTTCTAGCAGTGTGTGGGACTTTCTCTATTAGTCCATCTATACTGACCTCCATCAGGTTGCAAATTCAAAATAATTTTTTGTCTGCATCTAGCTCTGAAAAAATATTTGGCCTTCTAGCAGTGTGTGGGACTTTCTCTATTAGTCCATCTATACTGACCTCCATCAGGTTGCAAATTAAAAATAATTTATATCTGCATCTAGCTCTGAAAAAATATTTGGCCTTCTAGCAGTGTGTGGGACTTTCTCTATTAGTCCATCTATACTGACCTCCATCAGGTTGCAAACTGAATATATTTTTTGTCTGCATCTAGCTCTGAAAAAATATTGGGCCTCTAGCTGTGTGTGGGACTTGTTCTATTAATCCATCTATACAGACCTCCATCAGGTTGCACACTGAATATAATTTTTTTCTGCATCTACCTCTGAAAAAATAATTGGGCTTCAAGCTGTGTGTGGGACTTGTTCTATTAATCCATCTATACAGACCTCCATCAGGTTGCAAACTGAATATAATTTTTTTCTGCATCTAGCTCTGAAAAAATATTTGGCCTTCGAGCTGTGTGTGGGACTTTCTCTATTAGTCCATCTATACTGACCTCCATCAGGTTGCAATCTAAAAATAATTTTTATCTGCATCTAGCTCTGAAAAAATATTTGGCCTTCTAGCAGTGTGTGGGACTTTCTCTATTAGTCCATCTATACTGACCTCCATCAGGTTGCAAATTCAAAATAATTTTTTGTCTGCATCTAGCTCTGAAAAAATATTTGGCCTTCTAGCAGTGTGTGGGACTTTCTCTATTAGTCCATCTATACTGACCTCCATCAGGTTGCAAACTGAATATAATTTTTTTCTGCATCTAGCTCTGAAAAAATATTTGGCCTTCTAGCAGTGTGTGAGACTTTCTCTATTAGTCCATCTATACTGACCTCCATCAGGTTGCAAATTCAAAATAATTTATATCTGCATCTAGCTCTGAAAAAATATTTGGCCTTCTAGCAGTGTGTGGGACTTTCTCTATTAGTCCATCTATACTGACCTCCATCAGGTTGCAAACTGAATATATATTTTTTCTGCATCTACCTCTGAAAAAATATTTGGGCTTCTAGCTGTGTGTAGGTCTTGTTCTATTAGTCCATCTATACTGACCTCCATCAGGTTGCAAACTGAATACAATTTTTTTCTGCATCTACCTCTGAAAAAATATTTGGGCTTCTAGCTGTGTGTGGGACTTGTTCTATTAGTCCATCTATACTGACCTCCATCAAGTTGCAAATTGAATATAATTTTTTTCTGCATCTAACCCAGCCAATAGTTTTGGCCTAATACCACAGTTTGGCCACTCAGCTCTGCTCGGTTCCCATCCATTGTTTTTTTGTGCAAACAACTCCAGAGTTGTGAATTAGTTAACCACCAAAATGAGTGGAAAAAGGCCTGCTGCTGGTGGAAAGGGGAATAGGCGTGTTGGGAAGGGGAAAAAAGGTTGTGTCCGTGGGGTAGGTGTTAAAGCAACAGTAACATCTGCAGAAGAAAGACCATCTTCCAGCCAAACTAAAATGTCTACTTCTTTTAGCGGACAATGTGATAAGATCCCTTTCTTACGGCCACGCCAATCGCTACAAATTCCAGATGAGGCACAAAAACAGCAGGTGCTTCAATGGATATCAAGTGCTCCTTTAAGTGGGCTCTCCTCCACATCAACTTCAACATCACAAATACTCCAGTCCTCAAAGGTGTCACCCCAATCGCACTTGCCTCCTCACAGCTCCCAAATCTCCAGCTGCCCGTCTGAGTATGAGGTAGAACAGATGGTTGAGTCTGCAGAGCTGTTTACTCATACTATAGCCTGGGAATCAGAGGTCGACTCCAGCGCTTCTGTGAATCCAGATGAGGAAATGATCTGCACTGATGCCCAGAATCTTTATGAGTCGGATCCAGGACCAGACGCAGAAGGTTCTGACCATAATGTAGACCCTCATTCCCAAACTGTAACTCCTGTTGGTGGAGACAATGAGGAAGATGATGATGAGACTCAAATACCTGATTGGAGCGACAACTTTAGTTTTTTGTCAGGGCAGGAACAGGTTGGCTCTGAGGACGACGGGTGTGATAACGCACAGGGTGATGATGATGAGGTTGGAGATCCCACTTACTGTCAAACCACAGTCAGCCAAGAGATGAGGTCAGCAGAGGAGGTGGAGGAAGATGCTAGTGATGACGAGGTCAGGTTGCACCTTCCTGGACAGAGACGTAGTACTGGAAGCACGTCAACAACTGCATCCTCAAACACAACTCTGCTCTCACCACAAGTCGTGGTGGCTCTTCAGGTCGCATGGGTGCTAAGCCTTGCATAGCCTGGGCATTTTTTCAGATCGATAAAGATGACCCAACCCGTGTTATCTGTAACATTTGTCAGCAAAAGCTAAGTAGAGGCCAAAAAATACATAGTTTGAGCACTTCATGCATGAACCGGCACATGGACATGAAGCATAAGTTGCAGTGGGAAGCTCAGTGTGCTACAATGTGGCCTAGCCGGCCGGGCCAACCACCGTCTGCCATATCTTGTGCATCCGCGGCCTCTTCATCCTCTGTGACTGGGGGGACAGCAGTCACACCTGTTTTGGGGCGCAGACCTGCCACCTCTTTACCCGCAACAGCCAGCGTGATTGGCAGGTCATCATTTTCTTTGGAGGTGGTAACACCAGCTGATGTTGAGCGCTGTCCGACATCGATAGCACCACCTTTGGATCAAGGCAACCTAACATGTCCGCCTGCATCTTCCTCACAGACCGGCAGTTTGCCGGGGACACCCTTATCAACCCCGTCTAAGCACAATAGCCAGCCCTCGGTCCCTCAGATGTGGAGAAGTAAAAGACCATTTCCTCCTAGCCATGAGAAAGCTAAGAGGTTGAATTTCACCATCTGCAAGCTCTTGGCTACAGAAATGCTGCCTTTCCGCCTGGTGGACACAGAGGATTTTCGAGACCTTATGTCCGTCGCAGTGCCCCAGTACCAGATGCCCAGTCGGCACTACTTCTGAAAGAAAGGTGTGCCTGCGCTCCACCAGCATGTCGCACACAACATCACCGCTTCTTTGAGAAACTCTGTGTGTGACAGGGTGCATTTCACCACAGACACTTGGACGAGTAGGCATGGACAGGGGCGTTACATGTCGCTGACTGGGCACTGGGTAACTATGGTGACAGCAGGACAAGGGGCTGCTGTCCAAGTCTTGCCGTCCCCACGAGTTGTGCGTCATTCCTCTTTATGTCAAAGTTCCTCCACTGCTTCTGCCTCCTCAACCTCCTCTCGGTCTTCCACCTGCACCCAAAGCCTGTCTGGTCATGCCACAAGCTTTGTAACTGCGCAGAAGGGATCCTGCACACCTCCTTACTATGCTGGCAGTAGGGCTCAACGTCATCAGGCGGTTTTTACTTTGAAATGTCTGGGAAATGTGAGTCACACAGCTGAGGAGTTGTGGTCAGCTCTGGAGAACCAATTTCATGAATGGTTGTCTCCACTGGACCTGAAACCAGGGAAGGCCGTGTGCGACAATGCTGCAAACCTGGGTGCGGCCCTTCGCCGGGGCAATGTCACACACGTGCCTTGTATGGCTCACGTGTTGAACCTGGTTGTCCAGCAATTTTTAGCCCACTATCCCAGACTAGATGGCCTTCTGCAGAGGGCACGGTCGCTGTGTGCTCACTTCCGCCGTTCGCATCCCGCAGCTCAGCGACTTACATCTCTACAGAAGTCGTTGGGCCTGCCACTTCACCGGCTAAAATGCAATGTGCCTACCCGGTGGAATTCAACTCTGCACATGTTGCAGCGACTGTGGCAGCACCGACAAGCCCTGGTGCAATATGTTCTGACGTATAGCCTGGGCCAACGAGATCCAGAGGTGGGGCAAATCACGCTGGAGGAGTGGTCTCAGATCAGGGACCTATGCACCCTTCTGCACAGTTTTGAAATGGAGACGAAGATGTTTAGTGCTGACGATGCCATTATCAGCATGACTATTCCGGTGATTTACATGCTGGAGCACATGTTAAACAGAATTCGTAGTCAGGTGGTGGCACAAGAGGAGGTGGAGGAAGTAGAGGAGGAGGAGTCGTATGCGGAAGGGCTAACATCTGCAAGGTCCAGACGGTCGGCAGCACCAAGGCGGCAGGCATGTGAGGGTGGGGGAGATGGTTTTACCAGGGCGCATGGTAGCAGCCAAACTACTGAGGAAGGTGCAGGAGCCCAGGAAGAAGTGGAGGACGAACTGATGGAAGACTCATCAGATGAGGGAGACCTTGATCACATTTCTGTTGTGCGAGGTTGGGGGGAGAGGACAGAGGAAGGAAGCATGATTGTTACCTCGCCACCAACACAACAGGGACTTGGTGCTCCTGGATGCACAACACACATGAGTGCCTTCTTGCTGCACTACCTGCAACATGACCCTCGAATTGTGAGAATTAGAAATAATCCTGACTACTGGGTTGCCACACTGTTAGATCCCCGGTACAAAAGTAAATTTGCAGAAAGTATTCCTGCCATAGAAAGGGATGCACGCATGCAGGAGTATCAGCAGAGACTGTTGCAGAATCTTACATGTGCTTTTCCACAAAACACCAGTGGTGCACGTAGTGAATCTCACAGTTCCAACTTGCCAACCGTGGGACCGTCAAGTGTTCAGCACTCAAACCGTAACAGAACCACAGTATCTGCTGGTAACATCAATTTTGCGGAATCATTTCACCACTTTTTTAGCCCATCCTTTGCAAGGCCACAGGAGACAAGAAGTCTGACACATAGTCAACGCCTAGAGACGATGGTACAAAAGTATCTCCAAGTAAACATTGAAGCCATGACTGTGTCACTGGACCCTTGCTCTTTTTGGGCTTCCAATCTGGATAAATGGCCGGAGCTAGCCACTTACGCCTTGGAGATCTTGTCATGCCCCGCAGCCAGCGTTCTGTCTGAATGTGTGTTCAGCGCTGCTGGTGGTGTGCTGACAGATAAGCGCACGCGGCTCTCCACTGATAATGTAGACAGACTCACGTTCATAAAGATGAACAAATCATGGATCCGAAATGACTTTTCTACCCCTGTGTCATCCTGGGGAGAGTAAAAGCTTGATGATTGGTTAAAATCACCCTACCAACCGTTTTAAGCTTTCAAATTACTAATCATGTTTATCTGTATCTTGGCTGGAAAATAATTTGGGCTTTGTAGCAGTGTGCAGCACTGATTCTATTAGGCCATCTATAATAAGCTCCACCAGATTTAAAATTACTAATCATGTTTATCTGTATCTTGACTGGAAAATAATTTGGGCTTTGTAGCAGTGTGCAGCACTGATCCTATTAGGCCATCTATACTAAGCTCCACCAGATTTAAAATTAATAATAATTTTTAGCTGCATCTAGCACGGAAAATAATTTTGGGGCTCCGAGATGCGCAAGACACATAAGTGCCTTCTTGCTGCACTACCTGCAACATGACCCTCATGTTGTCAGAATTCGAAGTAATCATGACTACTGGGTTGCCACACTCTTAGATCCCCCAAACTTTTATATCAACCATTTCATTTTAATAAAGACCAAAAAAATGGTCAATTTTGAAATTATAAGCATTAGCAGGTTATTAGAAACTGAAATCAAACAGTTTTCAACTCAAAACTTTATTCTAGGTGATGTTACATTTTCACATAGGACCCCTTGTTCGAAAGGAGCTTCTGAACTCTCTCGTTCATTGAGTTTGTCAGGTTTTGGATGGTTTCTGCTTCAATTGTTTTGCATGAGGACAGAATACCCTCCCAGAGCTGTTGCTTAGATGTGAACTGCCTCCCGCCATCATAGACACTCCTTTTGATGATACTCCAGAGGTTCTGAATGGGGTAGAGGTCAGGGGAGCATGGGGGTCACACCATAAGTTTGTCCCCTTTTATGCCCATATCAGCCAGAGATGCAGATGTTTTATGTGCAGCATGAGTTGGTGCATTATCATGCAAAAAAATGATCTTGCTGTGAAATACACGGTTCTTCTTCTTGAACCATGGCAGGAAGTGCTGTTTGAGAAAATCCACATACATTATAGAGTTCATCTTTAGCACCTTCAGGGATCCTAAAGGGGCCGACAATCTCTCTCCCCATGATTCCAGCCCAAAACATTACTCCACCTCCTCCTTGTTGGCGCTGTAGCCGTGTTTGCGTGGTGTGTCCATCAACCAGCCATCCTCCACTCCATCCATCTGGACCATCGAGCGCTGCATGGCACTCATCCGTGAACAAAACAGTTTTGAAATCAGTCTTCATGTAATGTTTGGCCCACTGGAGCCGTTTCTGCTTGTGTGAAGTGGATAGAGGAGGTCGACAGGATGGCGTATGCACAGCTGCAAACCTCTGAAGGACCCTGCATCTTGTTGTTCGGGGGACGTTGGAGGCACCAGCAGCTTCAAAAACTTGTCTGCTGCTATGACAAGGCTTTTTTGCCGCTGCTCTTTTAACCTCACGTAATTGCCTGTAGGAAAGATTCCTCAATTTGCCCTTATCAGCACGCACACGTGTGTACTGTGAATCAGCTACATACTTCTTGATTGCCAAGACACTTCATCCTGATCATCGCACAATGTTGATTGTAGTCATGCCTTGACCTAAACACTCCACAATTTGTTGCTTCTCAGCAGCCGACACATCCTTTTTCTTTCCCATTTTGGCAGAAAATGTAGGCTGCTTAATAATGTGAGCCAGCCTTCTTAAGTAGTCTTGCCTTTCATTGGACACACCTGCCAAACTAATTAGCACAGGTGTCTGCAATTGCTTACAGTGATATAAAGAGCCCTGACACACATCACCATCAGAGTTTAACTGACAAACAAACAAATTCTTCCCTTATCACTCCTAAACACTTTTTGCATAATAATTTGGAACACAGTGTACATGTGCTTTTCCACAAAACACCAGTGGTTCACGTAGTGAATCTTACAGTTCTAACTTGCCAACCGTGGTCTGTATGGAGTTGTTCAATAAAGGGCCCAAAATTAAGATAACATAGATGGGAGAGGTCTCTATGAATAGGAATTCCTAAGTATTTGATACCCTGTGAGGGCCAGGCAAAGGGAAAGTTGGACTGGATGGAATCCTATATGGATTTGGGGAGGGAGACATCGAGGGCCTCAGACTTCGCTGCATTGATTTTAAAATTTGACCATGTAACAAAGTGATCTATTTCAGCCATAACAGCATGGATGGATATATGTGATTGAGTGATATATACTAGGACATCATCAGCAAATAGAGAGCACTTGTACTCGGT
Organism: Phyllobates terribilis; assembly: GCF_046119375.1. Classification (NCBI taxonomy): domain Eukaryota; kingdom Metazoa; phylum Chordata; class Amphibia; order Anura; family Dendrobatidae; genus Phyllobates; species Phyllobates terribilis. The sequence goes on along the minus strand of NW_027362763.1, from coordinate 384,108,824 downwards.
GCCTCCCACCTCAATCCACCTAATATTGGGGTTATGGCGAATTGATGAGAGCAGGTGCTCTGTCACTAGGATGTATAAGAGAGGGGACAGAGGACATCCCTGCCTTGTCCCATTGGTGATTGTGAAAGGTGATGAAAATGTTCTCATGCACCCCCTGGGCCTTGGGACACCCGGAGCCGGAACCTTTTTGGTGGATGCTGGTGGTTGTAGTCTTCGTGGCGGCGACCCGGTTCCGTGGCTCAGGGTGGTCAAACCAGTGGCGGAACTATTTATGTGGTTTTGATGTTTAAATGTCCGACTACGCCACCCGTGGATTGCGGTCAGAGTGAACCGCCGCTGCAGGGCAGACCGCTGAGGCTGGTGTTGTGGGTGCAGCAGAGCGTAGCATAACTCCCCACGGGAGGAGTATAGCCTCAGGGCAGTGTATGCGGAGGATGGAGGTGATGGTGCAGGGCAGCAGCAGTAACGACACGGAGTCAGTGATGCAGTCCAGGGCCTTTACTCACAGTTCTTATTATCCAGACCATGTCTGCAGGTAACGGCTGCCCACGTCGTACTGTGCTCACCAGGTGAGGGGCTCAGACAACTCCCAGATAACTTTGGAGCGCTTCACAGGACCCCCTTTGTGTGTCCTTTGTCTGGCCTTTCTTACCAATGCTTCTATCCGGCTGCCTCGGGCCTCCTCTTGGTAAACTTGGCACCAGTTTCCCTGACCCTATTGTGGTGCCTTCCTAGCGGGTGTAGCGAGGGGCTGCGCCACATAAAATGTCACAGCCTCCGGTTTCAAGCTGAGGGTCGTTTCCCGCCTCCACTAGTTTCAGGGACCGGTCTCCCCCTTTGGCCTGACCCCTCTACGCAGGTGGATTCGGGCGTGCGGTGGCGACTCACCCGTCCGCAACGGTGGGATCCCTTCGTTCCTCGTTCCTGGAGCCTTCTCCGCTCCTCTTCCTTCCTTCTCCCTCTCCCAGGCCTGGGCCTGTGTTACTAGGCCCGCCTCCGGAGCAGAGCTCATGCAGAGCCCCTGCTCCCTGTCACTTCTGCTCAGACTTCTCTGCACTGAACTAATATGGTGCCCACCTTTTATACTCCCTTATCAATGCACCCAGGAACTGCTTCCTCCCTGCTCCTGCACTACAGGGTTCCCCTTCCTCAGTGTTCCCTCCCCCCACTCCAGCCAGGGTCAGTGACTGTCGTGCCCATCTTAGGGGCATATTGGTCGCCCTGCCCCACGGCAATGTGGTGTAATGCATGCAGGTGTCGGGGTCCTGATCCACACTCCATCCTTACCTGAGAGTGAGATATCACACCTCTGGGTGAGGTGCAATACCTCTGTAGCAACCGAGCCCTCAGGGTGCTACAGTTCCATTTATCTTCAGCCTAGGTGACGTATTGTGATACAGGGCCGTGATTTTGGCTATAAAAGGGTCCCCTAGACCCCTACCCCAAGCTTTTTAAGAGAATCATATATGGCGTGCCAGGAGACTCTATGGAATGCTTTCTCAGCATCCAACGAGAGTATCTAATTACTAATTTTTAACTGCATCTAGCCCAGGAAATACTTTGTGCCTAGTAGCAGTGTCTGCTAGTCAGCGGATTATCCCGGCTGTTAAGCAAGCTACACCACCTGTAGTTTGGACACTTAATTTTATCAAAGGAAATGCTTCGGGACCACGGGATACTCAGTGAAGAGCATCAGGAGGCACCCCAAGGCATAGGGGCTGGGACTGGCACTAGGATGCCTTGCGGTGGACAGCCGAGCTCGATCCTTATAAAAGCTTTTTAACTGCAGCAGCTTTAGTGGACGCTACTGGAGCTGGAATTACGCGGCTGCTGGCATGAGACTTGCCCTCCAATAGATCCTTGTAAATGGATTTAAAGTGTATTCATTCAAATTAGAGAGACAATTTAAATTAAAAAGCTTAGAGCTGCCTCCACCACAGGGGGGCTCACTCGACCCACCAGCGGACAGGCACCAGTATTTGTAGATGGGGGCTGGCCGTCAGGGTTCACCGCGGCTCTGGCACAAACCCGGCAACACGGAGGTGGCACGGGCAGGAGCGGACTGAACGTGTCGGCTTCTCACTTTTTGGATTTTAGAAGGGCATGACATGCCTATATCTGTGTCTCCCCCTCCTTTTACTCCTCCACCTCTTTTCTTTTCGCATGACTATATGTACTTGTCACTTTTCCATGTGTTAGTTGTGTCTTCTGAGCAGTTTGTCAGCTTTTGGACACCTTTGAAGGTGTTTTCTATGTGTTTCTATGTGTTTTTGTTTGCCTGCCATTGGTTTTAACGGTGTTCGAAGGTGTTCGACGAACAGTTCGACGAACAGTTCGGCGAACACACGGGTGTTCGACCAACCGAACCGAACTCGAACACTACGGGGGTGGCTCAACACTACTACGGACACGTGGACAAGTGGAAGCCGGGACCCAGTTGGACATTGGGACGGAATACATCCTCACGATGCTGAGGATTTCGGGCCGTGGGTCAATCAGGGTTGCCACCACATTCAACAGCTCCTGCACCTCCTTCTCCTCCTCTTCAGCCTCCATCTCCGAAATGACCACATCAGTCAGAATCTGGAAGCACTGCAGCACTGCCTCAGCCAAGCAGCAACAGGCTGTGCTGAGGTTAATATGCTTAGGTGACAAACCGCACACTGCTGAAGAGTTGTGGACAGCTCTGAAAGAGCAGGCAGATCTGTGGCTGACCACGCTGAACATGGCCGTGTGTGACAATGGCCGGAACCTGGTGGCGGCTTTGAAGCAAGGCGAGCTCACACACATACCATGCCTGGCCCATGTGCTTAACCTCGTGATTCAGCGGTTTCTCAAAACCTACCCAGATCTGTTGCATTTGCTTGTCAAAGTACGCCGCGTGCGTGCCCATTTTAGAAAGTCAGCTACAGCTTCCTCCGGCCTTGCCGTCCTTCAGCAGCGTTTGCAGCTTCTAGCTCACCGACTGGTGTGCGACGTCCTCACACATTGGAACTCTACATTGCAGATGTTGAGAAGGATTTGTGAGCAGAAGAGGGCAGTTGTTGACTACCAGCATCAACACGGCCATCGATATTCTGGTTAGACTCCACACATAAGACCTCAGGAGTGGACATGGATGTCAGACATATGTACTATACTCCAAAACTTTGAGGAGTCCACCAAGATGGTGAGCGGCAATGATGCCATAATTAGTGTCACCATCCAGTTTCTCTGTCTTCTGAAATGCTTTCTGCTCCCAATTAAAGAGGATGCATTGCAGGTGGAGCACAATGAGATGGAGCAAGGAACCATACAGGGTAATTGCACACAGCCCAGCTTCATCTCATCCCAATGTGGATTGGGTGACAATGAGGAGGAGAAGGAGAACAGGAGCTAGTTTCCTGCACTATAGCCGGTACTACCTGCATAACTGTCATTCCGTCTGTTCAGCGTGGATGGCCTGAGGACAGGGAGGAGGAGGAACAGGAGGAGGATGAAGAGGAGAGCATGGTCAGTCGTCCTCTTGCTGGGGACATGGAAGTCTTGCTTCTTTGCAGTTTGGCACACATGGCTGAGTTTATATTACGCTGACTTTCCTGTGACCTCGCGTTGTCCAAATTTTGGGTGACAGTTATTACTGGTTGGGACACTTCTAGACCCAACTTACAATGAGAACTTTCTGTCTCTTATTCCCTTGCCGGACAGGCCTAATAAAATGGGGCAGTACCAGAATGCCCTTGTTGGGGAATTATAAAAAAAATTCCCATCTGAAAACGCTACTGGCAGAGGTCACAGTTCGTTGGACAACCATGGACTAAAGGCGAGAGAGACAAATGCAATCCAGCAGAGGCAGGGGGACACTGTCAAAGTTCTGGGACAGTTTTCTCAGACCCTTCCATCGCACAGGCCTACAAATTTTTGGCAGCTGTTGCATTCACTGCATAGGCAAACAGTATGGGAGACCCACTTCCTAATAATGGGAACTTGTTGTTACTGTGGCCCAGCTCTATGTGTCTTTAAATTGTTATTGAGGTATTTCCTAAATTTTGGCATCCGTTGGACTCACTGCATACCCTATAACTGTATAGCAGACCCGCTCCTATCTAATGGGAACATGTCGTTACTGTGGCACAGCTCTATGAGTCTTTAAATTGGTATTGGGGTTTTTCCCAAATTTTGGCAGCCCTGGCAGTCACTACATGGGCATTACCACTTAAGGAGACCCACTCATTTATAATGGGAACATTTTTTTTACCGAGACCCTCCTCTATGTCTCTTCAAAGGGGTATTGGGGTGCGTCCAAATTTTTGGCAGCCCTTGCCGTCACTGCATGCACAATAAGAGTATAGGAGACCCACTCTTTAATAATGGGAACAACAAAGCATACCCGACTGCTTTCCCTTTAAGAATAGTAAGGGCCACCTGATGGCAATATAAAAATAGTGTTTGTGACTTTCAGAGTCCCTCCTTCATAATTGAAACAGGATGTGTCTGATGATGTCTCACACACCACATGGCCAGATAAGGTAGTAAAATGTTAAAATGACATTTCCTGGTGAATGCATTTTTCACCTTTGAAAGCAATGCAAAAGTGCAAAAACGCATCAAAACCTTGGAAATGATGTTCCTTAACCTTTTTTGTATGTTTTATTGTGAATTCGTAAAAGTGGCGTAATACCTCTGACAACGTTGTTGACAGCAGTGACCTGGGAGTCAGAGATGCTTCCAGGGGTCTTCCCCATGCTGTTCCCATGTCATTTGAGCACTGTTCCCATCGATTTAGGCAATTTTTAGGCCCTCTGCAGACGGCTGGGGGGGCCACCAGAAAAATACTCAAGTTTCCCATAGACTTACATTGTGCTCGTTACTCAGACCGAGCACCCGAGCAACGAGTCCCCAAGCATTTTAGTTCTCACTCATCACTAGGCATTCTCTAATGACTTACTCCTTTTCATTCGGTTGTATAGTTTCAAATGCCATTTTCATGCAGCCTATTGGTGAATTCTGAGTTTGTAGAGGATGATCATCTGTTCAGGATCCTCGTTTTTTGGCAAGAGTGGAGAGCAGTTACAAAAACAGTCTCTTGCTTCTGATAACAGCCTTGCAAGGAAATAATATATTACATGGTTAATCCATTAACGCCCCATGACAGATATATCCGCCATGGAGTGTGTCACTGACTTTGGAGCGGGATCAGAGGCATATATTATATAGCTGACATCTGCCTCCAACAGCAGCAATCGGTGCTTCTGCTGATCGCTGCTGGTAACTAGTGTTGAGCGAATTTGTTCTGCATTTCAAGTTCGGTTTCGTGTTTGGGGTTCCGGCTTGTTCGCGACAAAAAATCGTCTCCACCCATGAACATCCCTGATTTGTCACGCTGTCACGCAGATGTTATCAATTACTGACAGCGGCATTTAACCGCCGCAATCTGGCCCAGACATTAGATCGGCAACCTTCAACTTCCCTGCAACGTGACTGCATGGAGATGATGGGTTGCTGTAACAGCCGGGAACCAGCTGAATGCCCCTCGTGCCTGTCATGTGATCCCTCCTGTGACATTATATAGTAGAAGCAATCAGATGATTGCAGATTCAAGTCGCCTAAGGGGACTGACAAATAAAGTAAAAAGTAAAGAAAAAAGTTTTTAAAAATGTAATAAAAAATAAAAAAGATCTGGAAATTCAAATAACCTCCCTCTTCCCCAGTTAACAAAAAACAAATGTAAAAAAAGAAGAAACATACATATTTGATATCAATGTGTCCAGAAAAGTCTAATCTATCAAAATATTAAATGAATTTACCTGACCTGTAAAAAGAAAAAGAATCAAAATGCCCGAATTGCAGAGTTTTGGTTGCCGCAACTCCACAAAGAAAAATGCAATAAGCAATCAAAGTGTTGTATCTACCCCAAAATAGTATCAATAGAAACATCAGGTCACCACACAAAAAACAAGCCCTCGTACAGCTTCCTCAACCGAAAGCTGTTACAGTTTTCAAATAATTTGTTTTTCGTTTTTTGCACCACTTAAAAAAAGAAATATATGCAAGTTTGGTATCGTTGTAAATATACTGACTTGGACGGTCATATTTACAGGTTATTCTTACTGCAGAATGAATGCAAAAAAAAAAATCCAAAAAAAAACCAATTGTGGAAATGCGTTTTGCATTTGGATTTTTTTCCCAATTTTGAGTAAATAGTATTCTTAAATACAGTGCCTACAAGTAGTATTCAACCCCATGCAGATTTAGCTGGTTTGATAAGATGCAAATAAGTTAGAGCCTTCAAACTGCAAACGAGAGTAGGTTTTATGAACAGAAGCATAAATCTTACAAACCAAAAAGTTATGTTGCTCAGTTGAATTTTATTAAATTTTAAACATAAAAGTGTGGGTCAATTATTATACAACCCCTATGTTTAATATTTTGTGGAATAACCCTTGTTTGCAATTACAGCTAATAATCGTCTTTTCTAAGACCTGATCAGGCCGGCACAGGTCTGTGGAGTTATCTTGGCCCACTCCTCCATGCAGATCTTCTCCAAGTTATCTAGGTTCTTTGGGTGTCTCATGTGGACTTTATTCTTGAGCTCCTTCCACAAGTTTTCAATTGGGTTAAGGTCAGGAGACTGACTAGGCCACTCCAACACCTTGACTTTTTCCCTATTGAACCAGGCCTTGGTTTTCTTGGCTGTGTGCTTTGGGTCGTTGTCTTGTTGGAAGATGAAATTACGACCCATCTTAAGATCCTTGATGGAGGAGCGGAGGTTCTTGCTCAAAATCTCCAGGTAGGCCGTGCTATCCATCTTCCCATGGATGCGGACCAGATGGCCAGGCCCCTTGGCAGAGAAACAGCCCCACAGCATGATGCTGCCACCACCATGCTTGACTGTAGGGATGGTATTCTTGGGGGGTCGTATGCTGTGCCATCCAGTCTCCAAACGTCACGTGTGTGGTTGGCACCAAAGATCTCGATCTTGGTCTCATCAGACCATAGAACCTTGAACCAGTCTGTCTCGGAGTCCTCCAAGTGATCATGAGCAAACTGTAGACGAGCCTTGACATGACGCTTTGAAAGTAAAGGTACCTTACGGGCTCGTCTGGAACGGAGACCATTGCGGTGGAGTACGTTACTTATGGTATTGACTGAAACCAATGTCCCCACTGCCATGAGATCTTCCCGGAGCTCCTTCCTTGTTGTCCTTGGGTTAGCCTTGACTCTTCGGACAAGCCTGGCCTCGGCACGGGAGGACACTTTCAAAGGCTGTCCTGGCCGTGGAAGGCTAACAGTAGTTCCATAAGCCTTCCACTTATGGATGATGCTCCCAACAGTGGAGACAGGTAGGCCCAACTCCTTGGAAAGGGTTTTGTACCCCTTGCCAGCCTTGTGACCCTCCACGATCTTGTCTCTGATGGCCTTGGAATGCTCCTTTGTCTTTCCCATGTTGACCATGTCTGAGTGCTGTTCACAAGTTTGGGGAGGGTCTTAAATAGTCAGAAAAGGCTGGCAAAAGAGATCTTTAATCCACACATGTGAAGCTCATTATTCTTGGTGCCTGAACTACTTCTTAATACTTTAGGGGGACCAAACAGAATTCTTGTGGTTTGAGGGGTTGAATAATAAATGACACTCTGAATTAACTTTTTACGTTTAAAAAAAAAAACAAAAAAAAAAACAAAAACAAAATTTGCTGCAGTGCATTTCCCACTTCCAGGCTGATCTACAGTACAAATGTCACAATGCCAAGTTAACTCCGCATGTGTCAACCAGCTAAATCTGCAGGGGGTTGAATACTACTTGTAGGCACTGTAGATATTGTCATTCAAAATTCCAGCTGGTCCCACAATAAACAAGCCTCTTGGAAAAGCGGTAGGGAAAAATTAAAGCACAAAAACAAAAAATTGCTTGGTTCTTAAGGGATCAAAGAGAATCTGTCATCAAGCTTTTGCTATACTATCTGAGAGTAGCATGATGTAGTGGCAGAGACAATGATTCCAGCGATATATCACTTGTTGGGCTGCTTATTGTATTTTTTTATAAAATACCTTTTTATCTGCTGCAAATCTATCGGTACTGTCAATTCTGAGTTATGTATAAACTCACCTCCCCACCACTGATTGACAGCTTTCTGTGCGCACTGTACATAGGCAGAAAGCTGTTATTCAATGGTGGAGGTGAGGTTATAAAGAGCACATGAATATGGAGAGCTACAGGGCAGCAGGTTCACTAGTCCCCTAGTGATAATCTCTTGCTGATATAACTGATTTTATCAAAAACTATAGCAAGGAGCCAAGTAAGCGACACATCATTGAAATCAGGATCTCTTTCTCTAAATTATGCTACTCTCGCATTAGGTGGCAAATTCATTGTGACAGATTCCCTTTAAATTTACCAGAATTACGAAATAATCCTATTTTCTACTCCTAGCAGTATAATTTTGTGATGTATATTTACACACACAGTAACTTTAATGCATCCTGAACTGAACTGAAAAGATGATGTCTTATCATAGAACAATAAATAAGAGCTAACTCAAAGGGTGGCGAGGGTCCAAGAATGCTGCCTGAAATAAAATGTTAACATAAAATATATCACTTCGTTTTTTTAATCAGAGGAGCTATAATTGGTTATCCCTGCTTAGTTTTCTGCTTCTGGTCCTTTGGGATTTTAAATTAACTTGCACATCTGTGCTAGAACCATCTCATAATTTCTTATGTATAAAATGATGGGATTTAACTTTTTTACATTTTCACTTTACATATTGTAGGTAATTTATTTTTTGTAGAAATAATCATTACATATCAGCCCAATTCTCTGAATAATAAAGATATTTTTATGTCAATAATGATACTTTATAGCCTATTCATATACTATAATTGTCATTGTAAAGATAGATAGATAGATAGATAGATAGATCTGTAACTTATGAACAGTTTGTTACTATAAAACAAAACTTGAAAAATATACTTTAGAGACAAATGCCTTTTTTCTTAGCATTTTATGTATATTTTTCAAGTTCTATAAGTGACAAAGTGTCACAATTTTAAATGATTCATATAAACAGCGTCACTGTCTGTGCTTTGGAGGCTTGAAATGCGTAGGCATCTGCTGTTATTTGTTTTGTTATCATAATTTTAAGGTTTGCATTTGTTGGACTCAAGTGAATGAGTATCCTTGCAAAGTGATTTCTTGTATGATAGAACAGAAAATGTTGTGCTTGATATCCCATAAAGCATCTAGAATATTAAACATAGTCAGTTTATATGTGATAGCAAATGCTCAGCCTTAATGTCAGACAGAGTTGACCTTTATTCCTTTCCTTCTTGTTTCAGATATTCCCAGTTTCCAGTAATGCAGAAGATGTTGTTCTGCTTATGCATTCAATACATCAGTGATTCGGACTTCATTAGGTAGGTCCTATGCCTACATCCTGGCCTATGCATACCAAAATGTGCCCTTTACAGGGAAATACTAATGATTATTTGTGAGGTCAAATGTGCAAAAAAAATGGCTGAGAATGACTTCTTCATGACAAGTGCTGTAGTATGAACATAGAATGACATTTGCAAAACCTTCGACCTCAATGTCACTTCTACCTTGCACTGTCCCATATAATGAGAAATCAGCCATGATTAATATAGAGTGTGCATTAAAGTACACGGTGGTCCAAAAGTAGGTGGACAGAAAATAATAACATTTATTTTGATTTATATATAAAATTATATTTACTAACACAAGCATAAGATTGACAATTAAATTTTATTCTGAACAATAATAGAAAAAAAGCCCTTAAATTTTATCAACGCAGGTGCTCAAACTGTTTTCCATTACAATTTGCACAGCTTTGAAGTCTGCCTCTTAGGCTTCGACAAACTTTTTTGCACAAGTCTCTTTGGGTATTAATTTATTGAAATGCATCTGTTATGTAATTTTTCAAATCACTGACACTTTTTGGTTTTCGACTATAAACTTTGTCCTTGAGTACTCCCCAAAAGAAAAAATCCATTGGGGTTAAGTCTGGTGAACATGCCGGCCAATCAAGTGGGCCTCTTTGGCCAATCCATTTATTAGGAAATGTTTCAAGATACTCGCTTACTACTCTTGAATAATGTGGAGGGGCCCATCTTGTTGGAAATAAAGGTCATTTGAATTAGGCTGTTGCTGTAACTGGGGAACAACTTGATTCATTAAAATTTCAAGATACTTATCTCCTGTGACTGTTCCATCAAAAAATATTGGTCCTAAAACACCAAAACTTGAAATACCACCCCAAACATTGACACCAGGCTCATTTAGTTGTTGCTCTAATGTTAACCGGTTCCCGACCGCCCACTGTACATAAACGTCGGCGCTGCCTGGGCTCTGTGCAGCGCCGACGTTTAAAAACGGTGGGTGGTCCCGCAGCGCTCAGGACCCCCAGGGTCCTGCAAGCGCGGCGATTCCGGTGCAGAGCGATAGCTCTGATAGGGGACATCATCGGGACCTGATTGGATCAGGTCCCAATGATGTTAACCCTTTGCTATCTTCTATATGCCGCGATCTATAGTGATCGCGGCATATAGAAGATAGTGAGAGGAGAGGGGGTCGTCAACTTACCTCTCCAACGGCCCCCTGATAGCTTCCAGGACCTTCCGTTGTTATGGCAGCTGGAGGTCACATGACCGCCTCCAGATCTGCCATATATGGTGTCCTGCTGAGCTCAGCCCTGCAGCTGAGTCCAACAGGAGACACTGACTGTGAAACAGTCAGAAAAGATGTCATGCAATGTAATATATGTCTATTACAATGCATGACATCAGTGATTAGAAAAATAAAAATTAATGTCCCATACAGGGACTAAGTAAAAAGGTAAAAAAAAGTAAAAAAAAATGTTTTCAAACTGTTAAAAAAAATCACAAAATAATTAAAAATAAATAAATAAAATATTAAACCAATAAATCCGTATATTTATGCAAAAACAAAAAAAGTACACATATTTGGTATCGCCGCATCTGAAACAACCCAATCTATAAAACTGTCACACTAACTAACTCCTTCTGTGCACACCATAATAAAAATAAATTAAAAACGGAGCAAAAAAACTATGCTTTTTCATCATATCGCCAAACAAAAAGTGGAAAAAATTGCGATCAAAAAAGCAAAATGGAAATAAAAATGGTACCGCTGAAAACTTCATCTTGTTGTGCAAAAAAAAAGCCGCCATACAGCTCTATCAGCCGAAAAATAAAAAGTTATAGCACTCAGAATAAAGCGATGCAAAAAAAATATTTTTTCTATAAAATTGTTTTATTGTGTAAAAGCGCCAAAACATAAAAAAAAATATAGTAAGTGTAGTATCTCTGTAAACGTACTGACCCGAAGAATAACGCTGCCTTATCACTTTTACCACACGCAGAACGGCATAAAAAAAACCCTCAAAAAACAATTCCTGAATTGTTTGTTTTTGTTAATTTTTCCTCCCAAAAAACGGAACAGAAAGCGATCAAAAAACGTCACGTACTCAAAAATGGTACCAATAAAAATTTCAACTCGTCCCGCAAAAAACAAGCCATCACATGACTCTGTCAGCCGAAATATGGAAAAATTATAGCTCTCAAAATATGGCGATGCAAAAACTAGATTTTGCAAAAAAAGCGTCTCTTAGTGCGTGACAGCTGTCAATCATAAAAAAACTATATAAATCTGGTATTTCTGTAATCGCACCGACCCGAAGAATAAAGTAATCTCATCACTTATACTGCACGAGGAACGGCGTAAAAAATAAATAAAACCAATTCTTCACCTGCTACTGATTTGTTTATTATGTCTCCCAAAGATCGCAGTAAGGCTCTGCTCACATTTATCCTGTGCACTGCGCTGAGCACTTACACCGGAGTTTCCGTGTAAATCTCTGAAATACATGATTCAGACGGAACCCATGACGGAAGATTCCCTGTAATGAGGCAGATATAGGCCACTATGGATGCCATCTGGCCTGTGATCCCACAGTGTCAGTTTTTTAGGCGTGCATAAAAGTGCGGTTGGCCACAGTTTTGTGCCCTTCTGAAAAAAAGGACACCGCTAAACAGAGGCCAGACAGAGTCCAGAGTAACTCTGCTGCCTCATTACAGGGGTTTCATCTGAATTACATCACTTGGAAATTTAGATGGAAACCCCGATGTAAGTGCTCAGCCTCGAGCGCCGGATACATGTTACGTAAAATGTTCCCAATAAAAGCTTCAACTCAGTCCTCAAAAAAAGCTAGTCCCCACTCAGGTCCATCAACTGTAAAAAATATTCCAAGTTACTGGTAGCAGAAAGGCTCTGGAAAAGCGAAATGGCCCTTGCCCCCCAAAAGAAATTTAGAAAATTTTGTGCTCCCAAATCCAAATGTCTAACCTACAATAATTTGTTCTCCAATTGTCAAATAGCGCTCCGTCCCTCCCAGATCTCGCCGTATGGCTAAGCGGTATGATACAGCCACATATGGGGTATTGCCACTTTTAGAAGAAATTGTGTGACACATTTCGGCACCATTTTTACCCATTGCCCTGTGTGAAAATGTAAAATCTGAGGGTAAAACATTTTTTTGCGGTAAAAATATAATTATGCTTTTTTCACTGCCCAATGGTATAAATTTACAAATTAAAAAATACTCACTACTTCCCTAGATGAATTCGTTGTGAGGTGTAGTTTACAAAATGGGGTCACTTGTGGGGGTTTCTGCTGTTTCGGCATGTCAGCGACTCTTCAAATGTGACATGGTGTCTGCAACCTATCCCAGCCAACATAGCGCTCCTTTCTCTTCCGAACCCTGCCGTACACCAAAGCAGTGGTTTTCCCCCACATATGGGGTATCGGCGTACTCAGGAGAAATTGCACAACAAATTTCATGGTGCAATTTATCCTATTACCCTTATGATAATGCAAAATTAAGGGATGAAAAACGTTTTTGTGGGAAAAATGTGAACATTTTATTTTTACAGCTCAATATTATAAACTTCTGTGAAGCACCTTAGGGTTCAAGGTGCTCACCACACATCTAGATAAGTTCCCTAAGGGGTCTAGTTTCCAAAATCGTGTCACTTGTCACCTGCGATCATGTGACGGGGTCACCGATGGGCGGGGCTAATGCCGCGCTTCCGGCACGGTGATGTTAAATGCCGCTGTCAGAGATTGACAGCGGCATTTAACTGGTTAACAGCCGCAGGTGGATTGCGATTCCATCCACGGCTGTTGCAGGCACATGTCTGCTGTATAAATCAGCTGCCATGTGCCCGGTTCAGTGCGGGCTCAGCACCAGAGCTCGCGCTGAACTGTTGGTGATGACCTGGGGCATACTAGTACACCCCAGGTCAGAAAGGGGTTAAAATTATTTCCAGATTTCAGATTCTTGGTCACTTCACTTCTTCAGTTGCAAATATTTATGGAATAAGTCTAATTTGAAATACACAAAGCGTTCTTATTAGAGATGAGCGGATCTTTTGAAATTCAAATTTGCAGACTTCAAAGAATTCTGCCCAAAAATTTGATTTATGGCGAATTTATTTGCTGCAATCTCAATATTGGAAAGCTTGTAATTCCTTGCAAAATACATTGGGGCAGGGGGAGGAGAGAGAACACCGCTCACCCATAAGAGCTTTCACTCTACAGGAGGGAGAGAGGACCCAGTTGATCATAAGAGCTTACACACTGCAGAAGAGAGAGACAGGACCCCGCTGAAGAGAAAGGACTTATCCAGTGACTCTGGAGATGGAAAACGCCTCTGTGGTACAAACTGTGCTCCATTGGGAACCGCTGATCTGTGATGGCCAAAGTACTGACCCCCTATACAAGGTATGATAATTTATAAGATGACATAGCCGTAGAGTGTTGTGAGGAGGCTGCATGGCAAAGCAAAATGACATTAGCTCACTCTCTGATGCTTCAGCAGGGTGGAAAATGGTGACGAGCAAGTTTTTTTTGCGAACCACGAATCAAATCTCAAAATGTTTGAAATTGTGTGAAACCATGAATTTCAGGAAATTTTATGTGAACTTGATCCTCCACAAATCGATTCGATCATCTCTTCTTCTTATCATTTTAGGTAATTATTCAGAATAGGTTGTCATATGTCTACATGAGGAGTAATACTATATTTTGCCATAAGTTTTGTAAATTATATTTTTTACCAGTCATTAAATTTGCTGACTCTACCTCTAAATTGTACATTTTCCCTGAGCACAACTCCACATTAGGTAGAGACTGGCTGCTAAGAAGTCTCCCTTATATATTAAGAGAAGAGGAGATCTTACTCCCCTCTGTCTGTATAGGATACCCTCAGCACCATGGGGGAAATTTTATTGGTATAGTAAGAAATGTAGGCACGAATCCAACAATTGAGTAAGATTGAAAACTTACTAAAAGCTGCAAATCCAGTCCTGGCTTTCAAAATATTAAAATATAACATCACTATACTGTCCTCACACATTAGCACGGTGTGCAGTGAGACATGTAGCTAAACCCCCTGTCTTCTTTAAGAAAAAGAGGTTGTGAAGTTGTAACCTTCTTTTATTGATTGGAGATTTGACAGGAAAGGGTGAAACTATGGGATGTAATAACGGGTATTTCAGAACATATACTGTATCTGTACAATACATAGATATAGGTAATCTGCAATACAGCATAACATGAGGTAATATACAAGCTGATGTTTACCTATCTAACACATCAATACTTGCAGCAACACTGCATTAAATACATAGACAATAACTTACCAACTATGCTTAGAGCAGGCTATTTTGTAAGAAACAAGACAGAGCAATGAGTGATGTGGTTTCTCTTCACAGTGTCATACCAAGACCAGAATGCACCAGGAAAACAATCCCACAATACATTGCAAACTGAAACAAAAATGCATACATTAAATCACCAGCAGATGGTGTTGTTACCAAACAACAAACAGAGTTCAATGCACAAGAACTTATAATGAACATAAAAACATGACTTAACTTTCCAGACAGCAGATTCACTGTGTCAGGACAGAACAATCACAATGCCAGAAAGGAAGATGTGCCATTCTTACATTTGTGTACAATTGTGCCTTTTTGACAAGCTTGCAAAAATAGTCTAATATACATGCTTGTTAACGCAGCAGTATTTTTTTTTAATTTGAGTATAAGGACATTTCTCTCATTTCAGTTACTTATGCACTGCCAATGTATATCACTGTTCTGTACAAAGATTGTGAACAAAATTCCTATAATTTTACACTTGGTTGCTGTCAAGTAGGTGTGTTACTAATTAGAACCTATAGGTTTACTAAATCTCATGAACTGGAAATTCATAATACTATTGTCTGGGGGCCCGGTTCAAAGTATCTGTAGACCATCCCAGAATATTTGGCTAAAGAATAGTTCTCTTGCAATATGATGCCAAGAAGTTAGCAGCAGGTCCTTCAAGTCCTGGAAATAGATAAATAGGGCCTCTAGTTCAGACCTGGTTTTCCAGGACACTTACAGAGACTTGATCGGAATAATATATAGGGATTTTCAAGTCCAGGTCAACAAATTGAACTGTATGTCATGTTCCTCATACCATTCCTGACCTTGTGGTAGATTAAAGTATTCTGCACCACTAGTCAATAGTGAATATTGTTACAAGGAAGGATCTGCAACAATGTTTAAAGGGAATCTGTCACCCCCTGGGACTTATCTGACCTACTAATATGGGCATACCTGTGATAGAAATGTAAATCCATTCCTACCTGTATGCCTCGTAGAGATCTAGTGGCTGTGAAATTTATTTTTACTCATTCTTTTTCTGATTCATTCCAATCCCGGGGCCTGGATGAAATCCCTGCCTCGTGTTTAATTATAATGTTTCCCCCCTCTCCTGCACGTCACAGTGACGTGCAGTTGCGACAGCCAAATCCCACGCCTATGCACTTCAAAAGACTTCCAAAGGGTATAAGGCCATCTCCAACGACCTTGGTATCCCAGTTTCACTAGTGCGCAATATTATTAAGAAGTTTGCCAAGTATGGAACCATCAAGAACCTCCCTGGACGTGGGGGAAAGAGGAGAATTGACAAGAGGTGTCTTCGAAGAGTGGTGAGAATGGTGTAAAAAACACCACGTCAAACATCCAAAGACCTGAAGGATGACCTGGAACAGTCTGGGGTCATTGTTTCAACAAGTACCATACGCCGCACACTAAACCAAGCAGAGCTTTATGGGCGAAGGCTAAGGAAGAAACCATTGCTGAAGAAAAGACATAAAAAGGAACGACTGATCTTTGCCAAACAGTACCTTGACAAACCACAATCCTTCTGGGAAAATGTTCTGTGGACAGATGAAACAAAAATAGAGCTTTATGGCAATGCGAAGCAACAGTTTGTTTACAGATGGCGCAATGAAGCTTTTAAGGAAAAGAACATCTTACCAACAGTTAAGCATGGTGGAGGATCCATAATGCTGTGGGGATTTTTTGCTTTGTCTGGTACTGGAGGCCTTGACGGTATCGCAGGAATCATGAAAGCAGAGAATTATCAAGAGATTTTAGAGCGAAATGTCTTACCCAGTGTAAGAAAACTTGGTTTGAATCGAAGATCATGGGTCCTCCAGCAAGACAATGACCAAAAGCACACACTCAAAAGTATACAAGAATGGTTGAAAAAGCAATGAGTCCTGACCTCAATTCCATTGAAAATCTTTGGAGTGAGCTGAAATTTGCCATTGGGAAAAAGAGCCCTGCAAACATTCAAGATTAGAACAAATTGCAAAGGAAGAGTGGGGGAAAATTTATCAAGAATCTTATAGATGGCTACAAGAAATATTTGGAGGCTGTCATCAGTGCCAAAGGGCGTGCAACCAAGTATTAATTAGGGGTATCTTTATTGCTGCACATGCTGTTTATTCTGTTTTTTTGTTTGAAATTGCAACATGGAAGTTTAAAAACAATGTTTTATTGTTGTATTACTTTGGACCACTAATTAAAAAATCCTGAGTATATAACTTTGGTACATTTCCATTTATTCCTGAAGATATTGTACAGTCTATGAAAAAAATGAAGGGGTGCCAATAAGGGTGAGCAGCACTGCATTTGGAACAGAAACCTTTGTTGCCATTACAGAGGTCAGCTGTTTCATGAAGTTCTTGACCAAGTTTGCACACACTACAGCAGGGAATTTTGCCCACTCCGCCATACAGATCTTATCTAGATCTTTTAGGTTTCAGGGCTGTTGCTTGACAACTTTAAGTTTTAGCTCCCTCCAAAGATTTTCTATTGGGTTCAAGTCTGGAGACTGGCTAGGCCACTCCAGGACCTTGAAATGCTTCTTACAGAGCCACTCCTTAATTGCCCTGGCTGTGTGTTTTGGGTCATTGTCATGCTGGAAGACGCAGCCACCACCCATATTCAATGCTCTTACTATGGGAAGGAGGCTGTTGGCCAAAATCTTGCGATACATGACCCCATTCATCCTTCCTTTAATACGGTGCAGTCGTCATGTCCCCTTTGCAGAAAAGAACCCCCAAAGTATGATATTTTCCCCACCATCTCCACATTTGGGACAGTGTTCTTGGGGTTGTACTTATACTTCATCTTCCTCCAAACACGGCGAGTGGAGTTGATGCCAAAAAGTTCTATTTTGGTTTCATCTGACCACGTGACCTTCTCCCATGCCTCCTCTGGATCATCCAGACGGTCATTGGCGAACTTCAAACATGCATGGAAATGTGCTGGCGTGATCAGCGGGACCATGCTTGCACTGCAGTATATTCATAATCCATGATGGTGAAGTGTGTTACTAACAGTAATGTTTGAGACTGTGGTCCCAGCTCTCTTCAGGTCATTGACCAGGTCCTCCCATGTAGTTCTGGGCTGATTCCTGACCTTTCTCAGAATCATCCTTACCCCAAGAGGCGAGATCTTGCATAGAGCCCCAGACCAAGAAAGATTGACAGTCATCTTGTGTTTCTTCCATTTTCTTCCTGTGGTTCATCCCAGCCTTGTGCAGGTCTACAATTTTGTCCCTCATGTCCTTAGACAGCTCTTTGGTCTTGGCCATGGTGGAAAGTTTGGAGTGTGATTGATTGAGTTTGTGTACAGGTGTCTTTTATACAGGTAATAAGTTCAAACAAGTGCAATTAATACAGGCAATGAGTGCAGAGTAGGAGGGCTTCTTAAAGAAAAACTAACAGGTCTGTGAGAGCCAGAATTCCTGCTGGTTGGTAAGTGATCAAATGCTTATTTCATGCAATAAAATGCAATTTAAGTATTCAAAAATCATACAATGTGATTTTCTGGTTTTTATTTTTAGATTCTGTCTCTCACAGTTAAAGTGTACCTTTGTAGATGGGAAAACTTGCAAAATCGGCAGTGTATGAAATACTTATTTTCCCCACTGTATACATATATATATCTTCACGACCCACATTTTCTTGGTATTCAGCTTTTGGACAGTTGTCCTGATATTTTCTTTTAGAATTTGTTGGGATATCTCAGGATTCATGGTTCCATCAATCCTGGCCCAGATGCAGTAAAAAAGTCCAAAACCATGATAATACCACCACCATTTTTCACAGCCGGTGAAGATTTTTATAAAGTGCATAACACTGTTATGCAGTGTTTTTCTTTCTCCAAACATAACACTTTTCAGTTAACTCAAAAAGCTTTATTTTCGTCTCATCTATCCACAAAACATTTTGAACAGATTGCTGGGTCATTCCAGGAGGTCGCTGGGCACTGGAGACTAAACTCTAATCAGTAGTCCACAGCTCTACGGCCTCCCTGAACCAACTTATGGATCTTGGACTCAGCTGCAGCTGAGTCATCATAAATGAGGCCACGAGCCGAGAAAATGCCTCACAAGAAGACAATACTAGGGAATCCTCAGGTAAAGAAAATGCCCAAGCCTGTGGCTCTCCACAGAGCAAAGACAAAACTGCCACACCCACACCCAACCTGGTCCCTGTACAGACTAGAAACCCCTTACTGCACATGTGCAGGAAGATACGAAAATCCAAGGTGAGGAAATTAAAACACGTTCATATGAGGTAGAGAGTGAAAGGTAAGGAGAGATGAAAATAAATGGAACAAGAATTTACTCCCAGAAACCTAAATAAGTGAAAGAAAGAGGACTGGGAAGGAAAACAAACATACTCACTGCAGGAATTCAATTGGAGTTTACCATGCAAGGTACACCCCTTAGCTGAAGGGCTAGAACTCCTAAACAAAGTCCACCTAAAGGTGTAGCAGGCGCAGCAAGGAAGTACAGTGAAGGGTGAACATACAAATCCCCTCCCAGAATGTGATAGGGCAGACCAAAACGGGAAAATGGAAAAGACCTGGAGAGGAGCAAACCAAGATGGGGGAACAAAAGACAATTGAAACTGTCAACATTTGGACAGGGAAGAAAAGGCAATAGCTTAGCAGACAGAGGAACTGACCATAGAGAAACAGATCACTGGATCGAATCCCCAAATCGAACCCTGACAGTACCCACCTTCTACAAGGGGCCACCGGACCCTCAAAAGTGCCTACCGTTTGACCTCACTGATGGAACTCCCTCACCAGGCAATCCACATGAAGATCCTCCTAATCAACCCAGTGGTTATCTTCAGGACCATAACCTTTCCAATTAATGAGATACTGCAGACGAAGCATGACCCATCTGAAACCAAAAACTCTACCTCATACTCCATATCCCCTTCCAAATCCACCTTGGTTATATCTTAAAGACCAAGTGTCCCCTTAATTTTAAAAGGGAAGAATGGAAAGAATTATTGATCCTCCAGTCAAAAGAAAGTTGCAACTTAACATTCACATGATTTAAAATTTTAATAATTTTATTAGAGCCTACAAATTTATTTGCGAACTTACTAGATGTGATCTTTAAGCGTAGATTTTGAGGGCAACCATACAATATCTCCCACACCAAAGACAGGAGTCTTCCTATGTGTGCGGTTAGCATCTTTTTTGGCCTGATCACAAGCTACCAAAAGGGCCCTTTCGACCTCCTCCCAGACCTTAATTAATCGGGAAGAAAATCTCTCCTCCTCTGGCACGGAGGACTGTAACACTGAAAAGTTCCCAAACAATGGATGAAAACCCCCGCAGCAAAAAAAAGCGAAATCCCAGTAGCCATAGAGGTATGGTTATTTAGAGCAAACTCAGCAAGGGACAGAATCCACCCAGTCTTCCTTGATTAGAGGCAACAAAACATCTCCAATACTACTTGGGATAACCTGAGGAAAAAGGCAGCTCGAAACCCAGTGTGGAGCAAAAACTACGCTAAAAGCTAGACAGAAATTGAGCCCCTCTATCAGAAATGTTTTTGATAACAACAAGCAATTTAACGATATGAGAAATGAACAAAGTTGCTAAGCTTAACAGTTAACAACTTTTGAAGTGGGACCAAATGAACCATTCACACCACCAGAGTTAGGCATATCCGTGACAAAGTCCATGGATAACTAGGTTTAGGGAACATCATTAGGCAAGATATAATCCACTGGAGCTTGACGAGAAGCTTTAAGCCCTGGCTCAGACTCTGCATCTATGGACATACTCTTCAATATCCCTACAAGCATTCTGCCACCAAAAGGGCCTAGAAAGAAATCTCTAAGTGGCAAAAGAACCCAGATGACCAGCTAAAATGGAATCCTGCACTTTATAAAGTAGATCTACTCGTAAAGAGGGTGGCATATAAAGTTTGTTTAAAGGTAAACCTTCCAGCTGTCCTTAGTATCCTGAATGTGCTTCCTGAGATCTACCCCCAGAGCACCAACCACCATTCCCCTCACTAATAATCTTGACTGGATTTTCGTCACTAAACTCTACGGGATAAGGCATCAGCCTTGACATTCTTAGATTGGGGAGATAAGTGACGACAAAGTTAATCCGGGCCAAAAAAGGGCCCACCGAGCCTGTCTGGTGTTTAAGCACTTAGCAGAGTCCATATATACAGTAGCTTGCAAAAGTTTTCACCCCACCCCTATTTTTCTTGTTTGGTACCTCACAACCTGGAATTTCACTGTTTTTGTGAGGGTTTTCACCAGTTCATGTAAAGAACAACTACAACTGTGAACATTTGGTTTTCTTTTTATTGTGAAGCAAACAGCAAATTGGACAAAATAACTGAAAACTTCAATGTGCATAACTATTCATCCCCTTAAAGTCAGCTCTTTGTGGAGCCTACTTTTGCGGCAATTACAGCTGTACAGTTGCAAGTTGCTTTGGATAAGTCTTTGAGCTTTCCACATCTTGCCACTGGGATTTTTACCCATTCCTCAAGGTTAAACTGCTCCAGCTCCTTCAAATTAGATGGTTTCCTCTGGTGAACAGCAATCTTCAAGTCTGATCACAGATTCTCAATTGGATTAAGGTCTGGGCTCTGATTAGGCCACTCTAAAACATTTACACGTTTCACCTTAAACCACTTGAGTGTTGGTTTAGCATTATGCTTTGGTTCATTGTCTTGTTAGAAGGTGAACCTCTGTCCCTGCTGCCGAAAAACATCCTCTCAGCATAATTCTGCCACCACCATGTTTCACTGTGGGGATTGTGTCCTTAGGGTGATGAGCTGTGTTTGGTTGGCACCAGACATTGCGTTTACCTTGGTGGACAGAAAGTTCAATTTTAGTCTCATTTGACCACAGTAACTTCCTCCAAGACTTTTTTTTGCCCAATCTTCCATAAAGGCCACCTCTTTGGTTTTGGTAAGTGGCCCTCTCTTGGCAGTTTTGTTGTGGTACCATGTTCTTTCCATTTGATGATAATGGATTTGATGGTGCTCCGGGGAATCATCAGAGATTGGGACATTTTTGTATAACCCAACCCTGACGTGGACATCTCAACAACTTTGTCCCTGACTTGTCTGGAGATCTCTTTTGTCTTCATTGTGTTGTTTGGTTAGTGGTGCTTCATGCTTTAATGGTGTTGCAGCCTCTGTGACCTTTCAGAAAAGATGTGTGTATACTGACAGACCATGTGACACTTAGATTGGACACAGATGGACTTCCTTTCACTAAGCATGTGACTTATGAAGGTAATTGATTGCACCAGAAATTTTTAGAGGCTTCATAGCAAGAGGGATGAATACATATGCACATGACAATTGTTAGTTATTTTATCCCATTAATTTTATTTTTGCCTACATTTTTCATACTTTACTTCACCAACTTAGACTATTTAGTGCAGATGCATCACACACAAATCGGATTACAAAAATATTGAAACACAGGTTGCAATGTAACAAAATAGGTAAAAAGCCAAGGGGGTAAATATTTTTACAAGCCACTGTAACAGGTTGTTATGATCGGTAAAGACAGTCACCTTATGTCTTGCCCCCTCCAACCAATGTCTCCATTCGTCAAAGGCTCTTTTAACAGCCAGAAGTTCTCGGTCACCTTTATCATAATTAGATTACGCTTAAGTGAACTTCTGGGAGTAACAAGCACAAGGATGTAGATACCCACTCTTTTGTTATGAAAGAACAGCTCCAGTGATGGGCGAACCCAAGCGGTAAAGTTCGGTATCCGTACCGGACAACTAGTGTCCATGCACCCTGAACATGGATTTCTCCCGGAAGCCCATGTCACTGTTCAGGGTTCAGCAGCCTGAGCAAACCTTGTTGAAAGGCTGCATGCAGCCAATCAGTAAGCTTTTCCGGTGTGGCCACTTCCGACTGAATCACAGCCATGTCAAGTATGGAAGGGGGCCAATATTCATGGCCTCATCCCAGCCTATTAAAATCAACCTGCAGCTGTCTGCATCGCCTTTGCTTATTATTAAATATAGGAGGGACCCCACATCATTTTTTTTGGGTCCCCCTATTTTAACAACCTGTAAAGGCTACACAGACATCTGTGAGCTGATAATAGCCTGGGAACCTTTATAGATATTGGTCCCTTCCCAGGATTAATAACACCAGCCACTAGCTGTCTGCTTTCCCTCATCTGGTTATTAAAAATAGGGGGAGCCCCATGTCATTTTTTTGGGACTCCCCTTTTAATAACCAGTAAAGGCTAAGCTGACAGCGGTGAGCTGATATTAATAGGCTGGGAAGATCCATGGATAGTGGCCACTTCCCAGAATAATAACACCAGCTCACATCTGTCTGCTTTTCTTACTAATGTAATTTAAATCTGGGTGGGTTTCAATGAATAGATGGATATTATTTACACATGACATTGATAAGAATAGTCTAAATTGACTTACATTGTTTTTGGACTGTGTGTTGTCTAGCCTCACACCATTCTATTGATTCTATCCAGCCTGTTGGGTAAACTAATTAACTCAATGTTAACTGACTAATTTAAGGGATTTAAGTCATTTTTCTATCCACACTTGTTTGCAGGGCAATTGTCCTGCTCTTACCCTCATTTTTCTTCTCATTTTGCAGCCCCCTAGCCCTTACTACGACCATTTTACAGCCATTTTACATCCCCAAAGTTTGGGTCCCCATTGACTTGTGTTGGGCTCTGGTTCGGGCTCAAGTTTGGACCCGAAGCAAACTTTTAACTGTATGTTCATCGAACCTGCCAAACCCGAACATTCACGGGTCTGCTCATTTTGCATCTGTGTTCTCTAAGAAAGCAATTGTAACATCAACTGATCTTCACTGTGCTGTCAAAGGAATAAAAGAATCTACACTATCTATAAACAGAGAGATGGTGAGGGAACACTTAGCTAATTTAAATTAATTTAAATCTCCTGGTACAGAAGAATTATATCTTAGGGTACTGAAAGAGATAGCAGAGAAAATTGCAGAACCACTAGCCAAAATGTTTGAAAAATCCTAGGGAACAGAAGATGTCCCAGAAGATTGAAGAAGGGCAAATGTTGTCCCTATCTTCATAAAAGGAAAGAAGATGTAGCCAGGAAATTACAGGCCAGTGAGCCTTATTTCTATACCAGGAAAGATCTTTGAACAAATTATAAAACAGCATTCATGTAAGTACTTGGATAAGAATACAGTGATTAACCAGAGCCAGCATGGGTTTGTAGCAAACAAATCAGACTAACAGACTAATCTAATTTCCTTCTATGATGGAATCAATGACTGGGTGAATCAGGGAAATGCAGTAGATATAGTATATCTCAACTTCAGCAAAGCATTTGATAAAGTATCTCATACTATCCTTATTGAAAAAATGACCAAGTATGGAATTGACAATGCTACGGTTAGGTAGATTCATAACTGGCTCAGTGATCATACTCAAAGAATGGTAATAAATGGTTGCACATCCAATTGGAAAAGTTAATAATAATCTAATAATCTTTTTATTTGTATAGCGCAAACATATTCCGCAGCGCTTTAAAATTCACGCAATTTACAGACATTATCGGCACTGTCCCCATTGGAACTCACAATCTACATTCCCTATCAGTATGTCTTTGGAGTGTGGGAGGAAACTGGAGAACCCAGAGGAAACCCACGCACGGGGAGAACATACAAACTCATTGCAGATGTTGTCCTTGGTGGGATTTTAACCCAGGACCTCTGAGCTGCAAGGCTGCAGTGCAAACCACTGAGCCACCGTGATGCCCACAGTTTTTCAAGTGAGGTACCACAAGGTTCTGTCCTGTCCCCAGTGTTGTTCAACATTTTTATACATGATCTAGATAAGGGAACTGAAGGGAAGCTAACCAAATTTGCAGACAATGCAAAGCTAGCAGGGATAGCTAACACTAGAGAAGACAGAGAAGGGATTGAGAAGGATCTAGATAAGCTTGAACAATGGGTTGCAACTAATAGAAGGTAATTAACAGGGAGAAATGCTAGATTCTACATCTGGGCAAAAAAAATGAAATTTACATTTACAGAATGGGAGGAATAGAACTAAGCAACAGCACGTGTGAAAAAGACTTGGGTAGAATAATAGATCATAGACTGCACATGAGTCAACAGTGTGATGCAGCATCAAAAAAAGGCAATCACAGTTCTGGGATGTATTAAGAGAAGCATAGAGTCTAGATCACGTGAAGTAATTATCCTCCTCTACTCCTCCTTGGTCAGGCACCATCTGGAATACTGTGTCCAGTTCTGGCCACCACATTTTAAAAAATACATTGAAAAACTGGAGCAAGTTCAGAGAAGAGCTACCAGGATGGTGAGCAGACTGCAAAATATGTCCTGCGAGGAATGGTTAAAGGATCTGGGAATGTTTAGCTTGCAAAAAAGAAGACTAAAAGGAGACTTAAGAGCTGTCTACAAATATCTGAAGGGATATCACAGTGTAGAGGGATCAGTCTTATTCTCATATGCACATGGAAGCACGAGAAGCAATGAGATGAAACTGAAAGGGAGGAAATACAGATTAGATATTAGAAAAAACTTTTTGACAGTGAGGGTGATCAATGAGTGGAACAGGCTTCCATGAGAGGTGGTGAGTTCTCCTTCAATGGAACTTTTCAAACAAAGGCTGGACAGACATGTGTCTAAGATGGTTTAGTGAATCCTGCATTGAGCACAGGGTTGGATACGATGACCATGGAGGTCCCTTCCAACTCTTCAATTCTATGATTCATCCCTAAACAGCTCCCATCCCAATAGAGGAAGCATCTGCTTTGACAAAGAAAGGCAGATCAACCTTGGGTTAACTGAGAACAGGCCGCCTTAGAGAAAGCTGTCTTGAGAGACGAAAAAGTATTTACTGCCTCTGCTGACCAACAAGAAAAATCTGTTCCTTTCTTAATCATGTCAGTTAAAGGCTTGGCTATGACTGAAAAGTTCTTAATGAGCTTCCGATAAAACTTTGCAAAACCAAGAAATCCCTGCGAGGCTTTCAGGTTACTCGGTTGAACCCAATCAAGAACTGCTTGCACCGTAACAGAATCTATCTGAAACCCCATTGCAGAAACCAAAAGTCCTAAGAACTGGACCTGCTGTACTTCAAATTGACATTTCTCCAGTTTTTTTTTTAATCAAGTACATTTTTATTGATTTTAAAACATTTACAGAAAGGAAAAACAGAATATCCAAACCAAAATATTTGAACCCCAACTCTTCCTTCCCCACCCAATCAAACCCACCCTTTCAAATATCAGTGATACTGAACCAGAACCCAGATCTCAGTACCAGGGGTGGATTAAGAGTAGCAAGGGCCCCGGGCAGTTTAGAAGGCGCCCCCCCCCCCCCACACACACACCTGATGTATCACATGTCACATGATCCCCTGTGATAGATCATGTGATAGTTCACGTGAAATTAATTTGGCATAATATTAATTATAATAATTTTTTTTAGGCTTTGTGCCCACTATGCGTTTTTTAAGCAATTCCGCTGCAGAAACGCTTAAAAAACGCTTGGTAGAAGGTCTGCCATGTTCCCCAATGATAATCCGCATGTGCTATGCACATGCTGCGGAAATTTCCGTTGCGGATTATCATTGTGGAAAAATCCACAGCACTACCAATTATTTTGTGGAAGCTCGGCATTTTCGCCGCCATTGACTTGCATTCGAACACATGTAATCCGCATCACTGCATCTGTACATGCAGAATCCATGCGTTTCAATGTGCGGATGGTACCCGGTTTTGGAGAAGAGGAGACTCTCCTCCAGACCCGGGTACCATAGTACCTGTAAAAAAAAAGAATAAAATGAAAAATAAATATCATACTTACCTTCTGATGGCCCCCGGTGACTTTATCTGATGCGTCCTGGCTTGCCGGCAGCTCACGATGGTCTGAAAAGGATCTGCTGTGACGTCATTTAGTCATGTGACGGGTCACGCGACCGCTGACGTCGGCAGGCCATCAGAAGGTAATTATATATTTATTTTTTATTTTTTACCACTCTTTTACGGTCACACTATATAAATCCATGTCGGTTGCATGGTTTTACAGTGCTGGCCAAAAGTATTGGCACCCCTGCAATTCTGTCAGATAATACTCAGTTTCTTCCTGAAAATGATTGCAATCACAAATTCTTTGGTATTATTCTCTTCATTTATTTTGTCTTCAATGAAAAAAACACAAAATGAATTGTCCTAAAGCCAAATTGGACATAATTCCACACCAAACCTAAAAAAGGGGGTCGACAAAAGTATTGGCACCCTTTGAAAAATCATGTGATGCTTCTCTAATTCGTGTAATAAACAGCACCTGTAACTTACCTGTGGCACCAAACAGGTGTTGGCAATAACTAAAATACACTTGCAGCCAGTTAACATGGATTAAAGTTGACACAACCTCTGTCCTGTGTCCTGGTGTGTACCACATTGAGCATGGAGAAAATAAAGAAGACCAAAGAACTGTCTGAGGACTTGAGAAACCAAATTGTGAGGAAGCATGAGCAATCTCAAGGCTACAAGTCCATCTCCAAAGACCTGAATGTTCCTGTGTCTTCCGTGCACAGTGTCATCAAGAAGTTTCAATCCCATGGCACTGTGGCTAACCTCCCTAGATGTGGACGGAAAAGAAAAATTGACGAGAGATTTCAACGCAAGATTGTGCGGATGGTGGATAAAGAACCTCGACTAACATCCAAACAAGTTCAAGCTGCCCTGCAGTCCGAGGGTACAACAGTGTCAACCCGTACTATCCGTCGGCGTCTGAATGAAAAGGGACTGTATGGTAGGATACTCAGGAAGACCCCACTTCTTACCCCGAGACATAAAAAAAGCAGGCTAGAGTTTGCCAAAACTTACCTGAGAAAGCCTAAAACGTTTTGGAAGAATGTTCTCTGGTCAGATGAGACAAAAGAAGAGCTTTTTGGGAAAAAGCATCAACATAGAGTGTACAGGACAAAAAAAGAGGCATTCAAATAAAAGAACATGGTCCCTACAGTCAAACATGGTGGAGGTTCCCTGATGTTTTGGGGTTGCTTTGCTGCCTCTGGCACTGGACTGCTTGACCGTGTGCATGGCATTATGAAGTCTGAAGACTACCAACAAATTTTGCAGCATAATGTAGGGCCCAGTGTGAGAAAGCTGGATCTCCCTCAGAGGTCATGGGTCTTCCAGCAGGACAATGACCCAAAACACACTTCCAAAAGCACTATAAAATGGTTTGAGAGAAAGCACTGGAGACTTCTAAGGTGGCCAGCAATGAGTCCAGACCTGAATCCCATAGAACACCTGTGGAGAGATCTCAAAATGGCAGTTTGGAGAAGGCACCCTTCAAATATCAGGGACCTGGAGCAGTTTGCCAAAGAAGAATGGTCTACAATTCCAGCAGAGCATTGTAAGAAACTCGTTGATGGTTACCGGAAGCGGTTATTCGCAGTTATTTTGGCTAAAGGTTGTGCAACCAAGTATTAGGCTGAGGGTGCCAATACTTTTGTCCGACCCTTTTTTGGAGTTTTGTGTGAAATGATCAATGATTTGATTTTTGCTTCATTCTCTTTTGTGTTTTTTCCTTGCAAGCAAATTAAATGAAGATAATAAGACCAAAGAATTTGTGATTGCAGTCATTTTCAGGAAGAAACTGAGTATTATCTGACAGAATTGCAGGGGTGCCAATACTTTTGGCCAGCACTGTATATAGTATGACCAAGTTGACCAAGAACGCTTCACATCCGCATGTCCCTAGCAGGAAAAACGCATGTAAAATCCGCATGTGTTTTTTCTGCCAGGGAGATGCAGAAACGCTAAAAAAAAAATCCAAAGCATTTCTGCATCGTGGGCACATAGCCTTACATTAATTGTATGACTCAATATTGAGCACATGTAGCCATCTATACACGGCGGAAGGCCGCACGGCACCATCTATACACGGCGGAAAGCCGCACGGCGCCATCTTTACACAGCAGGAGGCCACATGTAGCCATCTATACACAGCAGGAGGCCGCACGGCACCATCTATACACAGCGGAAGGCCACACGTAGCCATCTATACACAGCAGGAGATCGCACAGCACCATCTATACACAGCAGGAGGCTGCACAGTGCCATCTATACACAGCAGGAGGCCGCACGTAGCCATCTATATACAGCAGGAGGCCGCATGTAGCCATCTATACACAGTGGGAGGCCGCAAGGCGCCATCTATACACAGCGGGAGGCCACATGGCGCCATCTATGCACAGCGGGAGGCCACACTGCGCCATATATACACAGAGGGAGGCCGCACGTAGCCACCTATGCACAGCAGGAGGCCGCACAGCGGCCTCCCGCCTGTGTATACAGGCCGCACAGCGCCATGTATACACAGCGGGAGGCCGCACATAGCCATGTATACACAGCGGGAGGCCGCACGTAGCCATCTATACACAGCGGGAGGCCCCACAGCGCCATCTATACACAGCAGGAGGCCGCACGGCACCATCTATACACAGCAGGAGGCCGCACAGCGCCATCTATACACAGCAGGAGGCCGCACGCAGCCATCTATACACAGCAGGAGGCCGCACGTAGCCATCTATACACAGCAGGAGGCCGCACGTAGCCATCTATATACAGCAGGAGGCCGCACGTAGCCATCTATACACAGCGGGAGGCCCCACGTAGCCATCTATACACAGCAGGAAGCCGCATGTAGCCATCTATACACAGCAGGAGGCCGCACGTAGCCATCCATGCACAGCAGGAGGCCGCACGGCGCCATCTATACACAGCGGGAGGCCACACGTAGCCATCTATACACAGCAGGAGGTGCACAGCACCATCTATACACAGCAAGAGGCCGCACGTAGCCATCCATACACAGCAGGAGGCCGCACGTAGCCATCTATATACAGCAGGAGGCCGCATGTAGCCATCTATACACAGTGGGAGGCCGCACGGCGCCATCTATACACAGTGGGAGGCCACACGGCGCCATCTATGCACAGCGGGAGGCCAAACTGCGCCATCTATACACAGAGGGAGGCCGCACGTAGCCATCTATGCACAGCAGGAGGCCGCACAGCGCTATCTATACACAGCAGGAGGCCGCACAGCGCCATCTATACACAGCAGGAGGCCGCACGCAGCCATCTATACACAGCAGGAGGCCGCACGTAGCCATCTATACACAGCAGGAGGCCGCACGTAGCCATCTGTATACAGCAGGAGGCCGCACGTAGCCATCTATACATATCGGGAGGCCACACGTAGCCATCTATACACAGCAGGAGGCCCCACGTAGCCATCTATACACAGCAGGAGGCCGCACGTAGCCATCCATGCACAGCAGGAAGCCGCACGGCGCCATCTATACACAGCGGGAGGCCACACATAGCCATCTATACACAGCAGGAGGTCGCACAGCACCATCTATACACAGCAGGAGGCCGCACAGCGCCATCTATATACAGCAGGAGGCTGCATGTAGCCATCTATACACAGTGGGAGGCCGCACAGCGCCATCTATACACAGCGGGAGGCCACACGGCGCCATCTATGCACAGCGGGAGGCCACACTGCGCCATCTATACACAGAGGGAGGCCGCACGTAGCCATCTATGCACAGCAGGAGGCCGCACAGCGCTATCTATACACAGCAGGAGGCCGCACAGCGCCATCTGTACACAGCAGGAGGCCACACGTAGCCATCTATACACAGCAGAGGCCGCAGGTAACCATCTATACACAGCAGGAGGCCGCACGTAGCCATCTATATACAGCAGGAGGCCGCACGTTGCCATCTATACACAGCGGGAGGCCGCATGTAGCCATCTATACACAGCAGGAGGCCTCACGTAGCCATCTATACACAGCAGGAGGCCGCACGTAGCCATATATACACAGCGGGAGGCCGCACGTAGCTATCTATACACAGCAGGAGGCCGCACGTAGCCATCTATACACAGCAGGAGGCCGCACGTAGCCATCCATGCACAGCAGGAGGCCGCATGTAGCCATCTATTCACAGCGGGAGGCCGCACGTAGCCATCTATACACAGCGGGAGGCCGCACAGCGCCATCTATACACAGCAGGAGGCCGCACGACGGCATCTATACACAGCAGGAGGCCGCACAGCGCCATCTATACACAGCAGGAGGCCGCACAGCGCCATGTATACACAGCGGGAGGCCGCACATAGCCATGTATGCACAGCGGGAGGCCGCACGTAGCCATCTATACACAGCGGGAGGCCCCACAGCGCCATCTATACACAGCAGGAGGCCGCACGGCACCATCTATACACAGCGGGAGGCCACACGTAGCCATCTATACACAGCAGGAGGTCGCACAGCACCATCTATACACAGCAGGAGGCCGCACGTAGCCATCTATATACAGCAGGAGGCCGCATGTAGCCATCTATAGACAGTGGGAGGCCGCACGGCACCATCTATACAAAGCGGGAGGCCACACGGCACCATCTATACACAGCGGGAGGCCACACTGCGCCATCTATACACAGAGGGAGGCCGCACGTAGCCATCTATGCTGAGCAGGTGGCCGCACAGCGCTATCTGTACACAGCAGGAGGCCGCACAGCGCTATCTATGCACAGACGGAGGCCGCACAGCGCCATCTATGCACAGCAGGAGGCCGCACGTAGCCATCTATACACAGCAGGAGGACGCACATAGCCATCTACATACAGCAGGAGGCCGCACGTAGCCATCTATACACAGTGGGAGGCGGCACGTAGCCGTCTATACACAGCGGGAGGCCGCACGTAGCCATCTATACACAGCGGGAGTCCGCACGTAGCCATCCATGCACAGCAGGAGGCCGCACGTAGCCATCCATGCACAGCAGAAGGCCTCACGTAGCCATCTATACACAGCAGGAGGCCGCACGTAGTCTTCTCTACACAGCAGGAGGCCGCACGCAGCCATCCATGCACAGCAGGAGGCCACACGTAGCCATCTATACACAGCAGAAGGCCGCACAGCACCATCTATACACAGCAGGAGGCCGCACAGCGCCATGTATACAAAGCGGGAGGCCGCACGTAGCATTGTATACACAGCGGGAGGCCGCACGTAGCCATCTATACACAGCAGGAGGCCGCACAGCGCCATCTATACACAGCAGGAGGCCGCACAGCGCCATCTATACACAGCAGGAGGCCGCACAGCGCCATCTATGCACAGCGGGAGGCCGCACAGCACCATCTATACACAGCAGGAGGCTGCACGTAGCCATCTATACACAGCAGGAGGCCGCACGTAGCCATCTATATACAGCAGGAGGCCGCACGTAGCCATCTATACACAGCGGGAGGCCACACCTAGCCATCTATACACAGCAGGAGGCCGCAAGTAGCCATCTATACACAGCAGGAGGCCGCACGTAGCCATCTATATACAGCAGGAGGCCACACCTAGCCATCTATACACAGCAGGAGGACGCAAGTAGCCATCTATACACAGAGGGAGGCCGCACGTAGCCATCTATACACAGCGGGAGGCCGCACAGCGCCATCTATACACAGCAGGAGGCCGCACAGCGCCATCTATACACAGCAGAAGGCCGCACAGCGCCATGTATACACAGCGGGAGGCCGCACATAGCATTGTATACACAGTGGGAGGCCGCACGTAGCCATCTATACACAGCGGGAGGACGCACGTAGCCATCTATACACAGCGGAAGGCCGCACAGCGCCATCTATACACAGCGGGAGGCCACACAGTGCCATCTATACACAGAGGGAGGCCGCACGTAGCCATCTATGCTGAGCAGGAGGCCGCACAGCGCTATCTATACACAGCGGGAGGCCGCACAGCGCCATATATGCACAGCAGGAGGCCGCACGTAGCCATCTATACACAGCAGGAGGCCGCACGTAGCCATCTATACAATGCAGGAGGTCGCACATAGCCATCTACATACAGCAGGTGGCCGCACGTAGCCATCTATACACAGCGGGAGGCGGCACGTAGCCGTCTATACACAGCAGGAGGCCGCACATAGCCATCTATACACAGCAGGAGGCCGCACTTAGCCATCCATGCACAGCAGGAGGCCGCACGTAGCCATCTATACACAGCAGGAGGCCGCATCTAGCCATCTATACACAGCAGGAGGCCGCACGTAGCCATCTATACACAGCAGGAGGCCGCACGTGGCCATCTATATACAGCAGAAGGCCGCACAGCGCCATCTATACACAGCAGGAGGCCGCACAGCGCCATGTATACACAGCGGGAGGCCGCATGTAGCATTGTATAAACAGCGGGAGGCCGCAAGTAGCCATCTATACACAGCGGGAGGCCGCACGTAGCCATCTATACACAGCGGGAGTCCGCACGTAGCCATCCATGCACAGCAGGAGGCCGCACGTAGCCATCTATACACAGCGGGAGGTCGCACAGCGCCATCTATACACAGCAGGAGGCCGCACAGCGCCATCCATGCACAGCAGGAGGCCTCACAGCTCCATCTATACACAGCAGGAGGCCGCATAGCGCCATCTATGCACAGCGGGAGGCCGCACAGCGCCATCCATGCACAGCAGGAGGCCGCACAGCGCCATCTATACACAGCAGGAGCCGCACAGCGCCATCTATACACAGCAGGAGGCCACACAGCGCCATCTATACACAGAAGGAGGCCGCACAGCGCCATCTATACACAGCAGGAGGCCGCACAGCGCCATCTATGCACAGCTGGAGGCCGCACAGCGCCATCTATACACAGCAGGAGGCTGCACGTAGCCATCTATACACAGCAGGAGGCCGCACGTAGCCATCTATATACAGCAGGAGGCCGCACGTAGCCATCTATACACAGCGGGAGGCCACACCTAGCCATCTATACACAGCAGGATGCCGCACGTAGCCATCTATACACAGCAGGAGGCCGCACGTAGCCATCTATATACAGCAGGAGGCCGCACCTAGCCATCTATACACAGCAGGAGGCCGCAAGTAGCCATCTATACACAGAGGGAGGCAGTACGTAGCCATCTATACACAGCGGGAGGCCGCACAGCGCCATCTATACACAGCAGGAGGCCGCACAGCACCATCTATACACAGCAGGAGGCCGCACAGCGCCATCTATACACAGCAGAAGGCCGCACAGCGCCATGTATACACAGCGGGAGTCCACACGTAGCATTGTATACACAGTGGGAGGCCGCACGTAGCCATCTATACACAGCGGGAGACCGCACGTAGCCATCTCTACACAGCGGGAGGGCGCACAGCGCTATCTATACACAGCGGGAGGCCGCACAGCGCCATCTATACACAGCGGGAGGCCGCACAGCACCATCTATACACAGCAGGAGGCCACACAGCACCATCTATACACAGCAGGAGGCCGCACAGTGCCATCTATACACAGCAGGGGGCCGCACAGCACCATCTATATACAGCAGGAGGCCGCACAGCGCCATCTATGCACAGCGGGAGGCCGCACAGCGCCATCTATACACAGCAGGAGGCTGCACGAAGCCATCTATACACAGCAAGAGGCCGCACGTAGCCATCTATATACAGCAGGAGGCCGCACGTAGCCATCTATACACAGCGGGAGGCCACACCTAGCCATCTATACACAGCAGGAGGCCACAAGTAGCCATCTATACACAGGAGGAGGCCGCACGTAGCCATCCATGCACAGCAAGAGGCCGCAC
This sequence comes from Phyllobates terribilis, assembly GCF_046119375.1. Taxonomy (NCBI): domain Eukaryota; kingdom Metazoa; phylum Chordata; class Amphibia; order Anura; family Dendrobatidae; genus Phyllobates; species Phyllobates terribilis. The sequence goes on along the minus strand of NW_027362763.1, from coordinate 384,074,413 downwards.
GTAGCCAACTATACACAGCGGGAGGCTGCACAGCGCCATCTATACACAGCAGGAGGCAGCACAGCGCCATCTATACACAGCAGGAGGCCGCACAGTGCCATCTATAGACAGCAGGAGGCCACACAGCGCCTTCTATACACAGCAGGAGGCCGCACAGCATCATGTATACAAAGCGGGAGGCCGCACGTAGCCATGTATTCACAGCGGGAGGCTGCACAGCGCCATCTATACACAGCAGGAGGCTGCACAACGCCATGTATACACAGCAGGAGGCCGCACGTAGCCATCTATACACAGAGGGAGGCCGCACGTAGCCATCTATACACAGCGGGAGGCCGCACGTAGCAATCTATACACAGCGAGAGTCCACTCGGCACCATCTATGCACAGCGGGAGGCCACACTGCGCCATCTGTACACAGAGGGAGGCTGCATGTAGCCATCTATGCACAGCAGGAGGCCGCACAGCGCTATCTATACACAGCAGGAGGCCGCACGTAGCTATCTATACACAGCAGGAGGCCGCACGTAGCCATCTATATACAGCAGGAGGCCGCACGTAGCCATCTATACACAGCGGGTGGTCGCACGTAGCCATCTATACACAGCAGGAGGCCTCACGTAGCCATCTATACACAGCAGGAGTCCGCACATAGCCATCCATGCACAGCAGGAGGCCGCACGTAGCCATCTATACACAGCGGGAGGCCGCACTTAGCCATCTATACACAGCGGGAGGCCGCACGTAGCCATCTATACACAGCAGGAGGCTGCACGTAGCCATCCATGCACAGCAGGAGGCCGCACGTAGCCATCTATACACAGCAGGAGGCCGCACGTAGCCATCTATACACAGCGGGAGGCCGCACGTAGCCATCTATACACAGCGGGAGGCCGCACAGCTCCATCTATACACAGCGGGAGGCCGCACAGCGCCATCTATACACAGCAGGAGGCCGCACAGAGCCATCTATACACAGCGGGAGGCCGCACGTAGCCATCTATACACAGCAGGAGGCCGCACGTAGCCATCTATATACAGCAGGAGGCCGCACGTACTCATCTATACACAGCGGGAGGCCACACGTAGCCATCTATACACAGCGGGAGGCCTCACGTAGCCATCTATACACAGCAGGAGGCCGCACGTAGCCATCCATGCACAGCAGGAGGCCGCACGTAGCCATCTATACACAGCGGGAGGCCGCACATAGCCATCTATACACAGCGGGAGGCCGCACGTAGCCATCTATACACAGCGGGAGGCCGCACGTAGCCATCCATGCACAGCAGGAGGCCGCATGAAGCCATCTATACACAGCGGGAGGCCGCACGTAGCCATCTATACACAGCGGGAGGCCGCACAGCGCCATCTATACACAGCAGGAGGCCGCACAGTGCCATCTATACACAGCAGGAGGCCGCACAGCGCCATGTATACAAAGCGGGAGGCCACACATAGCCATGTATACACAGCGGGAGGCCGCACATAGCCATCTATACACAGCGGGAGGCCGCACGTAGCCATCTATGCACAGCGGGAGGCGGCACATCGCCATCTATACACAGCAGGAGGCTGCACGGCGCCATCTATACACAGCGGAAGGCCACACGTAGCCATCTATACACAGCAGGAGTTCACACAGCACCATCTATACACCGCAGGAGACCGCACAGCGCAATCTATACACAGCAGGAGGCCGCACGTGGCCACCTATATACAGCAGGAGGCCGCATGTAGCCATCTATACACAGCGGGAGGCCGCACGTAGCCATCCATGCACAGCAGGAGGCCGCATGTAGCCATCTATACACAGCGGGAGGCCGCACGTAGCCATCTATACACAGCGGGAGGCCGCACAGTGCCATCTATACACAGCAGGAGGCCACACAGCCCCATCTATACACAGCAGGAGGCCGCACAGTGCCATCTATACACAGCAGGGTGCCGCACAGCACCATCTATACACAGCAGGAGGCCACACAGCGCCACCTATGCACAGCGGGAGGCCGCACAGCGCCATCTATACACAGCAGGAGGCTGCATGAAGCCATCTATACCCAGCAAGAGGCCGCACGTAGCCATCTATATACAGCAGGAGGCCGCACGTAGCCATCTATACACAGCGAGAGGCCACACCTAGCCATCTATACACAGCAGGAGGCCGCAAGTAGCCATCTATACACAGCAGGAGGCCGCACGTAGCCATCCATGCACAGCAAGAGGCCGCACGTAGCCAACTATACACAGCGGGAGGCCGCACAGCGCCATCTATACAAAGCAGGAGGCCGCACAGCGCCATCTATACACAGCAGGAGGCCGCACAGCGCCATCTATACACAGCAGGAGGCCGCACAGCGCCATCTATACACAGCAGGAGGCTGCACAACGCCATGTATACACATCGGGAGGCCGCACGTAGCCATCTATACACAGCGGGAGGCCGCACGTAGCCATCTATACACAGCGGGAGGCCGCACGTAGCAATCTATACACAGCGGGAGGCCACACGGCACCATCTATGCACAGCGGGAGGCCACACTGCGCCATCTATACACAGAGGGAGGCTGCTCGTAGCCATCTATGCACAGCAGGAGGCCGCACAGCGCTATCTATACACAGTAGGAGGCCGCACGTAGCCATCTATACACAGCAGGAGGCCGCACGTAGCCATCTATACACAGCAGAGGTCGCACGTAGCCATCTATACACAGTAGGAGGCCGCACGTAGCCATCTATACACAGCAGGAGGCCGCACGTAGCCATCTATACACAGCAGAGGTCGCACATAGCCATCTATACACAGAAGGAGGCCGCACGTAGCCATCTATATACAGCAGGAGGCAGCACGTAGCCATCTATACACAGCGGTAGGCCGCACGTAGCCATCTATACACAGCAGGAGGCCTCACGTAGCCATCTATACACAGCAGGAGACCGCACGTAGCCATCTATACACAGCGGGAGGCCGCACGTAGCCATCTATACACAGCAGGAGGCCACACGTAGCCATCTATACACAGCAGGAGGCCACACGTAGCCATCCATGAACAGCAGGAGGCCGCACGTAGCCATCTATACACAGCAGGAGGCCGCACGTAGCCATCTATACACAGCGGGAGGCCGCACATAGCCATCTATACACAGCGGGAGGCCGCACAGCGCCATCTATACACAGCGGGAGGCCGTACAGCGCCATCTATACACAGCAGGAGGCAGCACAGCGCCATCTATACACAGCGGGAGGCCGCACAGCGCCATCTATACACAGCAGGAGGCCGCACAGCGCCATCTATACACAGCGGGAGGCCGCACGTAGCCATCTATACACAGCAGGAGGCCGCACGTAGCCATCTATATACAGCCCGAGGTCGCACGTAGCCATCTATACACAGCGGGAGGTCGCACGTAGCCATCTATACACAGCGGGAGGCCTCACGTAGCCATCTATACACAGCAGGAGGCCGCACGTAGCCATCCATTCCCAGCAGGAGGCCGCACGTAGCCATCTATACACAGTGGGAGGCCGCACGTAGCCATCTATACACAGCGGGAGGCCGCACGTAGCCATCTATACACAGCGGGAGGCCGCACGTAGCCATCCATGCACAGCAGGAAGCCGCATGTAGCCATCTATATACAGCGGGAGGCCGCACGTAGCCATCATTACACAGCGGGAGGCCGCACAGCGCCATCTATACACAGCAGGAGGCCGCACAGTGCCATCTATACACAGCAGGAGGCCGCACAGCGCCATGTATACACAGCGGGAGGCCGCACATAGCCATGTATACACAGCGGGAGGCCGCACGTAGCCATCTATACCCAGCGGGAGGCCGCACGTAGCCATCTATACACAGCGGGAGGCCGCACAGCGCCATCTATACACAGCAGGAGGCCGCACGTCGCCATCTATACACACTGGAAGGCCACACGTAGCCATCTATACACAGCAGGAGGTCACACAGCACCATCTATACACAGCAGGAGACCGCACAGCGCAATCTATACACAGCAGGAGGCCGCACGTGGCCACCTATATACAGCAGGAGGCCGCATGTAGCCATTTATACACAGCGGGAGGCCACACGGCACCATCTATACACAGCAGGAGGCCACACTGCACCATCTATACACAGAGGGAGGCCGCACGTAGCCATCTATGCACAGCAGGAGGCCGCACAGCGCTATCTTTACACAGCAGGAGGCCGCACAGCGCTATCTATGCACAGCCGGAGGCCGCACAGCGCCATCTATGCACAGCAGGAGGCCGCACGTAGCCATCTATACACAGCAGGAGGCCGCACGTAGCCATCTATACACAGCAGGAGGCCGCACGTAGCCATCTATATACAGCAGGAGTCCGCACGTAGCCATCTATACACAGCGGGAGGCGGCACGTTGCCATCTATACACAGCAGGAGGCCGCACGTAGCCATCTATACACAGCAGGAGGCCGTATGTAGCCATCCATGCACAGCAGGAGGCCGCACGTAGCCATCTATACACAGCAGGAGGCCGCACGTAGCCATCTATTCACAGCAGGAGGCCGCACGTAGCCATCCATGCACAGCAGGAAGCCGCACGTAGCCATCTATACACAGCGGGAGGCCGCACATAGCCATCTATACACAGCGGGAGGCCGCACAGCACCATCTATACACAGCAGGAGGCCGCACAGCGCCATCTATACACAGCAGAAGGCCGCACAGCGCCATCTATACACAGCGGGAGGCGGCACGTTGCCATCTATACACAGCAGGAGGCCGCACATAGCCATCTATACACAGCAGGAGGCCGTATGTAGCCATCCATGCACAGCAGGAGGCCGCACGTAGCCATCTATACACAGCAGGAGGCCGCACGTAGCCATCTATTCACAGCAGGAAGCCGCACGTAGCCATCCATGCACAGCAGGAAGCCGCACGTAGCCATCTATACACAGCGGGAGGCCGCACATAGCCATCTATACACAGCGGGAGGCCGCACAGCACCATCTATACACAGCAGGAGGCCGCACAGCGCCATCTATACACAGCAGAAGGCCGCACAGCGCCATCTATACACAGCAGGAGGCCGCACAGCGCCATGTATACACAGCGGGAGGCCGCACGTAGCATTGTATACACAGCGGGAGGCCGCAGGTAGCCATCTTTACACAGCGGGAGGCCACACGAAGCCATCTATACACAGCGGGAGGCCGCACAGCACCATCTATACACAGCAGGAGGCCGCACAGTGCCATCTATGCACAACAGGAGGCCGCACAGCGCCATCTATACACAGCAGGAGGCCGCACAGCGCCATCTATACACAGCAGAAGGCCGCACAGCGCCATCTATACACAGCAGGAGGCCGCACAGCGCCATGTATACACAGCGGGAGGCCGCACGTAGCATTGTATACACAGCGGGAGGCCCCACGTAGCCATCTATACACAGCGGGAGGCCGCACAGCGCCATCTATATACAGCAGGAGGCCGCACAGCGCCATCTATACACAGCAGGAGGCCGCACAGCGCCATCTATACACAGCAGGAGGCCACACAGCGCCATCTATACACAGCAGGAGGCCGCACAGCGCCATCTATACACAGCAGGAGGCCGCACAGCACCATCTATACACAGCAGGAGGCCGCACAGCGCCATCTATGCACAGCGGGAGGCCGCACAGCGCCATCTATACACAGCAGGAGGTCGCACAGCGCCATCTATGCACAGCGGTAGGCCGCACAGCACCATCTATACACAGCAGGAGGCTGCACGTAGCCATCTATACACAGCGGGGGGCCGCACATAGCCATCTATATACAGCAGGAGGCCGCACGTAGCCATATATACACAGCGGGAGGCCACACCTAGCCATCTATACACAGCAGGAGGCCACAAGTAGCCATCTATACACAGCAGGAGGCCGCACGTAGCCATCCATGCACAGCAGGAGGCCGCACGTAGCCAACTATACACAGCGGGAGGCCGCACAGCGCCATCTATACACAGCAGGAGGCTGCACAGCGCCATGTATACCCAGCGGGAGGCCGCACGTAGCCATCTATACACAGCGGGAGGCCGCACGTAGCCATCTATACACAGCGGGAGGCCGCACAGCGCCATCTATACACAGGAGGCCGCACAGCGCCATCTATACACAGCAGGAGGCCGCACAGCGCCATCTATACACAGCAGGAGGCCGCACAGCGCCATCTATACACAGCAGGAGGCCGCACAGCGCCATCTATGCACAGCGGGAGGCTGCACAGTGCCATCTATACACAGCGGGAGGCCGCACGCATACATACATTTGAAACACAAAAATACATATAAACAGACATCACACAATGATATCTGCCTACACACTCAATCACACATACACACACTCACTCTCACACATACATACTCTCTCACACACATACTCTCTCATACACACACACACTCTCACACACACAGACTCACCATCCCCCGGCTTGTCTCCAGTCCTCTCCCGTGCAGCACTGCAGGCCGGGCACGCACTGTGTGACGTCAAAGCTAGGAGACACGGCCACGCACAGGGCTGTGTCTCCTAGCAGTGATGCGGCCCGGATTGCCCTCATTATAATCCGCCTATGCTCAGTACACATAGGAGTGTATAAGTCCAAACACATACAACATGTCTTTTCACACTTTTGTCAGGACCAGCTAACCAGCGTGCAGTCCAGATGTATAAAGTATCTTTTAAGGGTTTTTGAAACAAAATTAAACAGCAATAATTAATAGTTACGGCCCTCCCAAGGAGACCATCATTTGTCAAAGTATGCACTTCTTTTCCCTTTGAAATAAACCCCCTTTTAAGCCAAGATAAGAGATTTCACATGTTTGATGTATTCCCTGTGGGATCCCTAAGATACAGTTTTTAGCAATTAATTTCCTGGAGACAAAAAACAGTGCAATGGCAATTTTCACCATCTCTTCCACAGGCAGCTCATCAAGGTACCCAGAATACAGATCCGGGGGTCTTTAGGAACTGTACATTCATATGCCAATTATATAAGGTTAAGAACCACAATCAAAATTGTATATAATTGCGGGCAAGACCATAACATGTGAAATTTTCCTGCTTCCTCTCCAGAACAGCCCGGGCAGTTAGAATTGGGTCTGACGCCCATTTTGAACTACACTTCTGGGGATCTGTATACTCCATAGATGACATACAACTGTGAAAGTCTCCCAGGTTTACTTAGTGAGAGACTGGGGACATTCTCTAAGATAGAGGACCAATTGTCCTCAGAAATGACCCCCAACTCTAATTCCCACTTTTTTTTAACCAACAAAGGGAATTTTTTTCATAAAAGTCAAAAGCAAATCATCATATATGCAGGAAATTACAGAACATCGTTACTGATTAACTGTTTAACATATAAAATACCCATGGACCTCCAATTTCCAAATTCAGATTATTTCACAAATTCTGAGAAATATTCGCTATTCCATATGGGTGAATATATCATAAAGAATTCTATTTCTCTAATTTGTTTAACCTTAGACCAAACTTTACTAATAAGGTCCAACGTAGGGATTTCCGGTATGCCATTACATTTCCCCGCCTCCAAACAGCTCACCAGAGGTCCCCCACCTACCAAATTTTGAATAATGTTGCTTATTGAGTCCTTTGGTAATATCTCTTTCCACCCCCTTAGGTGCTGGCACTAGGTTGCAAAAAATATAACCATGAATTAGGTAACTCCAGGCCTCCTTCATCTTTCAGTCTATGTATAGTCTATAACTTGATTCTGGAGTACCCTTTGAGCCAAATTAGGTCTCCAAAAAGTATGTTTATCTTGTAAAATTGACTCAGGGGTAGCTAGACAGGTGCATTGTAAAGTATGTACAGAATCTGAGGCATCAGTACCATTTTAATAAGATTCAATCTTCCTACCACTGAGAGTTGCAATTTGCACCATTCCACTATTTTCATTTTGATTCTTTCCATTAAGGGGAGTTAGTTATTTTTTTCATAATCTGTAAGAGAGGGGGATATTATAATTCCCAAATATTGGAATTGGGAAACCGCCTCCACCTGCATTTGTTGTATTTTGGAAAGAGGAACCGGGCCATCCAGTGGACATAGCACCGATTTTCCCCAATTGATGGTAAGTCCCTATAGACGCCCAATGTTTTTGATGATTTCCATAACATTAAGTAGTGAGCTATCACAGACCCCGGATATCACCTGCATATAATGTGATTTTTCCTTCTATCTGCCCGTGTCTGAACCGCACTACTTTTGAAGAATTCCTTATCACTGCTGTCAAAGGTTCAATGGCAATGGCAAATAATAGCTGTGACAGAAGACACCCCTCCCTTGTAACTCTATGCAGCTTAAAGCTTTGACATAGCACACCATTCGCTTTAATTTTAGCTATAGGAGAAGAATATAACAATTGTACCCATGATATAAAGATAGGCCAAACCCTATTTTTTGAAAGAAAACAACCCATAGGAACCTCCACTCAACACTATCGAACGCTTTAGCAGCATCTAAAGATAACACCGCCCTGTGTCCCATATTATCAGCTGAAAGTTGCATATTTTGGATTAAGCGAAGGAGGTTAATTGCAGTGTATTTATTAGCCAAGAAACCGGTCTGGTCCAAGTTAACTATTTTTGATATAATTCCAGAGAGTCTGTTAGATAAAACTTAACTAAGATTTTGATGTCTACTATGAAATAGGCCTCCGATAGTTGAGGGGCTTTGCCTTTTTTGTGAAGTACAGTAATTATCGCCTCTTGCATAGATGGCGGTAGGGAACCTTCTAATATGGAATGGTTCTAGACTTTTAGTAGATTAGGAAGTAATATGTTACTGTGGCATTTGTAGACCTCAGCTGGGATTGCATCTACTCCAGGAGCTTTATCTCCTGGCATATCTGAAAAGGCCTTTTCTAATTCCTCCAAAAGTAAAGGTCTATCCAGCGAACATTTATCTTTTTCAGTCAACGAGGGCAATTTGGCTATGTCCAAAAAAATTTTGATATCTTCTTCTGTAGATTGAGTCTTTGAGGAGTATAAAGATTCATAGAATGAGAATGAAACTTCTAAAATCTTACCTGTAGAGTTTACCACCCGTACCCGAACACAGACTGTAAATATGAGAGAAATCCCTTTGAGCAGATGTGATAAGTAGTGATGAGCGAGCACTAAAATGCTCGGGTACTCATTGCTCGGGTCAAGCAAATCGTAATGCTCGGGTGCTTTACCTGAGCAACGAGCCCAATGTAAGTCAAAGGGGAAACTCGAGCATTTTTCCGGTGGCCTCCTCAGAGGTCTGCATGGGGCCTAAAAATTTCCCAAATTGATGGGAACAGTGCTCAAATGACATGGGAACAGCATGGGGAAGACCCCTGGAAGCGTCTCTGACTCACAGGTCACTGCTGTGAACAATAATGTCAGAGTATTACGCCACTCTTACAGACTCACAATAAAAAATACAAAAACTAAACCAAAATGGATTTTCCTGGAAAAATGTTAAGGAACATTCTTTCCAGAGTAATGATTTGAATATAAGGCAAAATAAATAACCCCCCAAAAAATGCTCCTCCACACCTTGGGCTGTGTTCACATGTAGCATTTTTGATGCATTTTTGCACTTTTGCAGTGCTTTCAACGGTGAAAAATACATTCACCAGTAAATGTCATTTTAACATTTTACTACCTTATCTGTCTAAGTGGTGTGTGAGGCATGATCAGACACATCCTGTTTCATTTATGAAGGACGGACTCTGAAAGTCACAAAGCCTATGTTTACAGGACCATCAGGCAGCCCTTACTATTGTTAAAAGGTCAGCAGTTGGCCCTCACTATTGTTAGAGGGTCATCTATGCTTTGTTGTTCCCATTATTAAGGAGCGGGTCTCCTATACTGTTATTGCATATGCAGTGACTGCAAGGGCTGCCAAAAGTTTGAACGCACCCCAATACCCCTTTGAAGAGACATAGAAGAGGGTCTCAGATTAAAAAATGTTCCCATTAAAAAGGAACGGGTCCCCTATACTGTTATTGCATATGTAGTGACTGCAAGACCTGCCCAAAATTTGAAAAAAAAAAACAATACACCTTTGAAGAGACATAGAGGAGGGCCTCAGTTAAAAAAAAAATGTTCTCATTATTAAGGAGTGGGTTTCCTAAACTGTTATTGCATATGCAGTGACTGCAAGGCCTGCCAAAAATTTTGACGCACCTCAATACCCCTTTGAAGAGACATAGAGGAGGGCTTCAGTAAAAAAAAATGTTCCCATTATAAAGGAGTGGGTCTCCTATAGTGGTAATGCCCATGCAGTGACTGCAAGGGCAGGCCAAAAATTGGACGCACTCCAGTATCTCTTTGAAGAGACGTAGAGGAGGTCCTCATTAAAAAAATTGTTACCTGTTAGGTGGACAGTTGCAAACAACTTTATTATAATGGAACGCAACCGAACTCGGGGTCCGCGGTGCAGCCTGGTGGACTGCGGCCGAACACCTTCCGGAGAGAAGGAAACAACCAACTTAAATAGCAATCCCCTCCATGTTAAAGCACACCAGAAAGGGAATAGGGATTCGCACTATCTCCGTTAACTGCACGGGAGATGTGAGATAAATAATATATCTGTAGTCCTGTTGAGGCACAGGGACTACAATGTTGGCACTAGGATGCGTGTGTGACTCACGCCGGCGAATACGTGCCCTCAACCGGCGTGCTACCGGACTGAGAAGTATCACTCCACGTGGCCTACAGGAGGTAGCGGGAATAGGGTGTCTGCAGACTGCTCGGGGTGTAAGGCGACCCCTATGTCAGAGCCAGGCTGTCAGATGAAGCTACCTGCCTATTTCATCTAGCCTGCCTATTTCCATTAAACCTGCCTGCAGAAACTAAAGCACACGTGGAGCCCAAGAGACCAAGCGTCCACACAACACCATCACTGCTCAATGATCAAAGCGCGCCGCCATGTTTGTCACCGGGCTTTTTAAAGATTAAGCCCTGCCCACCGTTGCACCATTGATGACATCACCCGTGACCAATCAGGCGGTGCCAGGTCACCGGATCAGCTGACTCCCAAACCACCAATCACAGTTCGCCATGTCACGGGCATGCTCAGTACAGAGAATCCTGGACTTAGGCTTCAGTAGCCCTGTCTCCCTACGCAACCTATGCTTCATGTTGCTAGGCACAAATACCCGAGAGACAACCTGTACATCTCGTGGACAAGCTAGGCATTGAGACTAGAGATGAGCGGTGTTCGACTCGAACTGTTCGCCAATCTCAAATTCGAGCTGTTTTGGACGGTGTTCGAGCCGTTCGGTGAACACGAACGATTTGAAAAAATTTCGGCTGTTTGAGGTTATGTTCGATAACTGTTCGTGCACCAAAATCATAACTGGATTTTTTCTCAGTAATGCTGAAAATTAATGTTAATACGCAGTTTGAGTGTACAGCGGGGCGGGGGGAGGGGCAGGGGATGGATCTCTGCAGGAATAATGAAGATCTCCATTTTTTTTTCTCTTTCCTGCATTTACAGTGGGGAGGTGCAGTCTGTCAGCCTATCAGCAGCACACACACGGAGCGAACTGCTTTTTTTCACACAAGCAAGGGCATGTGTCATTGGCAGTGTATGACACATGTCCTTGCCCTATAAGACCCAGCCATTTTCCCCGTCGCCACCATTTTCTCACTGCTGCAGCTGCGTGTTAGACGGCACCGCTGTTGCTGTGTGCGCTATACTTTGTTAATTTCAAGCCAATTTTCGCACAAATCAACAGATGGCTTGGGAGTAGGGAAGAGTTGTGATTGCAGTCCTTTTAAGGACTAGGTTACATCATTTCCTAAGACTTTTATCAGGCAGGTCTGTGCTCTTAAATAGATAGGTTGTGGGAGTAAAGACTAATTGTAATTGCAGTCCTTTTCAGGGCTAGGTTACATCAGTTCCTATCACTTTTTGCCAGGCAAGTCTCTACCAGTGCTGTGCAAATTTTTTTCACAGCATTTGGCTAAATCTTGCAAAGCAAATCCTTTTTGGCCTATTGCAGAGTGTGTTAGTCAGTGGAGTAGCCTATCTGTGTTGCAAGCTACACCACGTGTGTATAGAATACAATTTTTTTTACTGCATCTAGTGAAGTAAAACCTTTTGGGCATAGCATCATTCTATTAGTCCATCTATACTAACATCCACCAGGTTGCAAATTCAATATAATATTTTTCTGCATCGAGCTCTGAAAAAATATTTAGGCTTCTAGCAGTGTGTGGGACTTGTTCTATTAGTTCATCTATACTAACCTCCATCAGGTTGCAAATTCAATCTAATTTTTTTTCTGCATTAAGCTCTGAAAAAATCTTTCAGCTTGTAGCAGTGTGTGGGACTTGTTCTATTAGTCCATCTATACTGACCTCCATCAGGTTGCGAATTCAATATAATTTTTTTCTGCATCTAGCTCTGAAAAAATATTTAGGCTTCTAGCCGTGTGTGGGACTTGGTCTATTAGTCCATCTATACTGACCTCCATCTGGTTGCAAATTCAATCTAATTTTTTTCTGCATCTAGCTCTGAAAAAATATTTCAGATTTTAGCAGTGTGTGGGACTTGCTCTATTAGTCCATCTATACTGACCTCCATCAGGTTGCAAATTCAATATAATTTTTTTCTATATCTAGCTCTAAAAAAATATTTCAGCTTCTAGCAGTGTGTGGGACTTGGTGTATTAGTCCATCTGTACTAACCTCCACCAGGTTGCAAATTAAAAATAATTTTTATCTGCATCTAGCTCTGAAAAAATATTTAGGCTTCTAGCAGTGTGTGGGACTTGGTCTATTAGTCAATCTATACTGACCTCCATCAGGTTGCAAATTCAATCAAATTTTGTTCTGCATCTAGCTCTGAAAAAATATTTAGGCTTCTAGCAGTGTGTGGGACTTGGTCTATTAGTCCATCTATACTAACCTCCACCAGGTTGCAAATTAAAAATAATTTTTATCTGCATCTAGCTCTGAAAAAATATTTAGGCTTCTAGCAGTGTGTGGGACTTGGTCTATTAGTTCATCTATACTGACCTCTATCAGGTTGCAAATTCAATCAAATATTTTTCTGCATCTAGCTCTGAAAAAGTATTTAGGCTTCTAGCAGTGTGTGGGACTTGGTCTATTAGTCCATCTATACTAACCTCCACCAGGTTGCAAATTCAATCAAATTTTTATCTGCATCTAGCTCTGAAAAAATATTTCGGCTTCTAGCAGTGTGTGGGACTTGGTCTATTAGTCCATCTATACTAACCTCCACCAGGTTGCAAATTAAAAATAATTTTTATCTGCATCTAGCTCTGAAAAAAATATTTAGGCTTCAAGCAGTGTGTGGGACTTGGTCTATTAGTCCATCTATACTGACCTCCATCAGGTTGCAAATTCAATCTAATTTTTTTCTGCATCTAGCTCTGAAAAAATATTTCAGCTTGTAGCAGTGTGTGGAACGTGCTCTATTAGTCCATCTATACTGACCTCCATCAGGTTGCAAATTCAATATAATTTTTTTCTGCATCTAGCTCTAAAATAATATTTCAGCTTCTAGCAGTGTGTGGGACTTGGGCTATTAGTCCATCTATACTGACCTTCACCAGGTTGCAAATTCAATCTAATTTTTTTCTGCATCTAGCTCTGAAAAAATATTTCAGATTTTAGCAGTGTGTGGGACTTGGTCTATTAGTCCATCTGTACTGACCTCCATCAGGTTGCAAATTCAATCTAATTTTTTTCTGCATCAAGCTCTGAAAAAATATTTCAGCTTGTAGCAGTGTGTGGGACTTTGTCTATTAGTCCATCTATACTGACCTCCATCAGGTTGCAAATTCAATCAAATTTTTTTCTGCATCTAGCTCTGAAAAAATATTTAGGCTTCTAGCAGTGTGTGGGACTTGGTCTATTAGTCCATCTATACTAACCTCCACCAGGTTGCAAATTAAAATAATTTTTATCTGCATCTAGCTCTGAAAAAATATTTCGGCTTCTAGCAGTGTGTGGGACTTGGTCTATTAGTCCATCTATACTGACCTCCATCTGGTTGCAAATTCAATCTAATTTTTTTCTGCATCTAGCTCTGAAAAAATATTTCAGATTTTAGCAGTGTGTGGGACTTGCTCTATTAGTCCATCTATACTGACCTCCATCAGGTTGCAAATTCAATATAATTTTTTTCTGTATCTAGCTCTAAAAAAATATTTCAGCTTGTAGCAGTGTGTGGGACTTGGTCTATTAGTCCATCTGTACTGACCTCCATCAGGTTGCAAATTCAATCTAATTTTTTTCTGCATCAAGCTCTGAAAAAATATTTCAGCTTGTAGCAGTGTGTGGGACTTGTTCTATTAGTCCATCTATACTGACCTCCATCAGGTTGCAAATTCAATCAATTTTTTTTCTGCATCTAGCTCTGAAAAAATATTTAGGCTTCTAGCAGTGTGTGGGACTTGGTCTATTAGTCCATCTATACTAACCTCCACCAGGTTGCAAATTAAAAATAATTTTTATCTGCATCTAGCTCTGAAAAAATATTTAGGCTTCTAGCAGTGTGTGGGACTTTGTCTATTAGTCCATCTATACTGACCTCCATCAGGTTGCAAATTCAATCAAATTTTTTTGTGCATCTAGCTCTGAAAAAATATTTAGGCTTCTAGCAGTGTGTGGGACTTGGTCTATTAGTCCATCTATACTAACCTCCACCAGGTTGCAAATTAAAATAATTTTTATCTGCATCTAGCTCTGAAAAAATATTTAGGCTTCTAGCAGTGTGTGGGACTTGGTCTATTATTCCATCTATACTGACCTCCATCAGGTTGCAAATTCAATCTAATGTTTTTCTGTATCTAGCTCTGAAAAAATATTTCAGCTTGTAGCAGTGTGTGGGACTTGTTCTATTAGTCCATCTATACTGACCTCCATCAGGTTGCAAATTCAATATAATTTTTTTCTGCATCTAGCTCTGAAAAAATATTTCAGCTTCTAGCAGTGTGTGGGACTTGTTCTATTAGTCCATCTATACTGACCTCCATCAGGTTGCAAATTCAATCTAATTTTTTTCTGCATCTAGCTCTGAAAAAATATTTCAGGTTGTAGCAGTGTGTGGGACTTGTTCTATTAGTCCATCTATACTGACCTCCATCAGGTTGCAAATTCAATCTAATTTTTTTCTGCATCTAGCTCTGAAAAAATATTTAGGCTTCTAGCAGTGTGTGGGACTTGGTCTATTAGTCCATCTATACTAATCTCCACCAGGTTGCAAATTAAAAATAATTTTTATCTGCATCTAGCTCTGAAAAAATATTTAGGCTTCTAGCAGTGTGTGGGACTTGGTCTATTAGTCCATCTATACTGACCTCCATCAGGTTGCAAATTCAATATAATTTTTTTCTGCATCTAGCTCTGAAAAAATATTTCAGCTTGTAGCAGTGTGTGGGACTTGTTCTATTAGTCCGTCTATACTGACCTCCATCAGGTTGCAAATTCAATCTAATTTTTATCTGCATCTAGCTCTGAAAAAATATTTAGGCTTCTAGCAGTGTGTGGGATTTGGTATATTAGTCCATCTATACTGACCTCCATCAGGTTGCAAATTCAATATACATTTTATCTGCATCTAACCCAGCCAATACTTTTGGCCTAATACCACAGTTTGGCCACTCAGCTCTGCTCGGTTCCCAACCATTGTTTTTTTGTGCTAACAACTCCAGAGTTGTGAATTAATTAACCACCAAAATGAGTGGAAAAAGGCCTGCTGCTGGTGGAAAGGGGAATAGGCGTGTTGGGAAGGGGAAAAAAGGTTGTGTCCATGGGGTAGGTGTTAAAGCAACAGTAACATCTGCAGAAGAAAGACCATCTTCCAGCCAAACTAAAATGTCTACTTCTTTTAGCGGACAATGTGATAAGATCCCTTTCTTACGGCCACGCCAATCGCAACAAATTCCAGATGAGGCACAAAAACAGGTGCTTCAACGGATATCAAGTGCTCCTTTAAGTGGGCTCTCCTCCACCTCACCTTCAACATCACAAATACTCCAGTCCTCAGAGGTGTCACCCCAATCGCACTTGCTTCCTCACAGCTCCCAAGTCTCCAGCTGCCCGACTGAGTATGGGGTAGAACAGATGGTTGAGTCTGCACAGCTGTTTACTCATACTACAGCCTGGGAATCAGAGGTCGGCTCCAGAGCTTCTGTGAATCCAGACGAGGAAATGATGTGCACTGATGCCCAGAATCTTTATGAGTCGGATCCAGGACCAGACGCAGAAGGTTCTGACCATAATGTAGACCCTCGTTCCCAAACTGTAACTCCTGTTGGTGGAGACAATGAGGAAGACGATGATGAGAATCAAATACCTGATTGGAGCGACATCTTTAGTTTTTTGTCATGGCAGGAACAGGTTGGCTCTGAGGACGACGGGTGTGATAACACACAGGGTGATGATGATGAGGTTGGAGATCCCACTTACTGTCAACCCACAGTCAGCCAAGAGATGAGGTCAGCAGAGGAGGTGGAGGAGGATGCTAGTGATGACGAGGTCAGGTTGCGCCTTCCTGGACAGAGACGTAGTACTGGAAGCACGTCAACAACTGCATCCTCAAACACAACTCTGCCTCTGACCACAAGTCGTGGTGGCTCTTCAGGTCGCATGGGTGCTAAGCCTTGCATAGCCTGGGCATTTTTTCAGATCGATAAAGATCACCCAACTCGTGTTATCTGTAACATTTGTCAGCAAAAGCTAAATAGAAGCCAAAAATACATAGTTTGAGTACTTCATGCATGAACCGGCACATGGACATGAAGCATAAGTTGCAGTGGGAAGCTCACTGTGCTACAATGCGGTCTATCCGGCCGGGCCAACTACCGTCTGCCCCATCTTGTGCATCTGCGGCCTCTTCATCCTCTGTGACTGGGGGGACAGCAGTCACACCTGTTTTGGAACGCAGACCTGCCACCTTTTTACCCGCAGCAGCCAGCGTGATTGGCAGGTCAGCATTTTCTTTGGAGGTGGTAACACCAGCTGGTGTTGAGCGCTGTCCGACATCGATAGCACCACCTTTGGATCAAGGCAACCTAACATGTCCGCCTGCATCTTCGTCACAGACCGGCAGTTTACCGGGGACACCCTTCTCAACCCCGTCTAAGCACAACAGCCAGCCCTCGGTCCCTCAGATGTGAACAAGTAAAAGACCATTTCCTCCTAGCCATGAGAAAGCTAAGAGGTTGAATTTCACCATCTGCAAGCTCTTGGCTACAGAAATGCTTCCTTTCCGCCTGGTGGACACAGAGGATTTTCGAGACCTTATGTCCGTCGCAGTGCCCCAGTACCAGATGCCCAGTCGGCACTACTTCTCAAAGAAAGGTGTGCCTGCGCTCCACCAGCATGTCGCACACAACATCACCGCTTCTTTGAGAAACTCTGTGTGTGACAGGGTGCATTTCACCACAGACACTTGGACGAGTAGGCATGGACAGGGGCGTTACATGTCGCTGACTGGACACTGAGTAACTATGGTGACAGCAGGACAAGGGGCTGCTGTCCAAGTTTTGCCGTCCCCACGAGTTGTGCGTCAATCCTCTTTATCTCAAAGTTCCTCCACTGCTTCTGCCTCCTCAACCTGCTCTCGGTCCTCCACCTGCACCCAAAGTCTGTCTGGTCATGCCACAAGCTTTCTAACTGCGCAGAAGCGATCCTGCACACCTCCTTACTATGCTGGCAGCAGGGCTCAACGTCATCAGGCGGTTTTTACTTTGAAATGTCTAGGAAATGTGAGTCACACAGCTGAGGAGTTGTGGTCAGCTCTGGAGAACCAGTTTCATGAATGGTTGTCTCCACTGGACCCGAAACCAGGGAAGGCCGTGTGCGACAATGCTGCAAACCTGGGTGCGGCCCTTCGCCGGGGCAATGTCACACACGTGCCTTGTATGTCTCACATGTTGAACCTGGTTGTCCAGCAATTTTTAGCCCACTATCCCAGACTAGATGGCCTTCTGCAGAGGGCACGGTCGCTGTGTACTTACTTCCGCCATTCGCATCCCACAGCTCAGCGACTTACATTTCTACAGAAGTCGTTGGGCCTGCCACTTCACCGGTTAAAATGCGATGTGCCTACCCGGTGGAATTCAACTCTGCACATGTTGCAGCGACTGTGGCAGCACCGACAAGCCCTGGTGCAATACGTTCTGACGTATAGCCTGGGCCAACGAGATCCAGAGGTGGGGCAAATCATGCTGGAGGAGTGGTCTCAGATCAGGGACCTATGCACCCTTATGCACAGTTTTGAAATGGCGACGAAGATGTTTAGTGCTGACGATGCCATTATCAGCATGACTATTCCGGTGATTTACACGCTGGAGCACATGTTAAACAGAATTCGGAGTCAGGTGGTGGCACAAGAGGAGGTGGAGGAAGTAGAGGAGGAGGAGTTGTATGCGGAAGGACTAACATCTGCAAGGTCCAGACGGTCGGCAGCACCAAGGCGGCAGGCATGTGAGGGTGGGGGAGATGGTTTTACCAGGGCGCATGGTAGCAGCCAAACTAGTGAGGAAGGTGCAGGAGCCCAGGAAGAAGTGGAGGACGAACTGATGGAAGACTCATCAGATGAAGGAGACCTTGATCACATTTCTGTTGTGCGAGGTTGGGGGGAGAGGACAGAGGAAGGAAGCATGATTGTTACCTCGCCACCAACACAACAGGGACTTGGTGTTCCTGGATGCGCAAGACACATGAGTGCCTTCTTGCTGCACTACCTGCAACATGACCCTCGAATTGTGAGAATTAGAAATAATCCTGACTACTGGTTTGCCACACTGTTAGATCCCCGGTACAAAAGTAAATTTGTAGAAATTATTCCTGCCATAGAAAGGGATACACGCATGCAGGAGTATCAGCAGAGACTGTTGCAGAATCTTACATGTGCTTTTCCACAAAACACCTGTGGTGCACGTAGTGAATCTCACAGTTCCAACTTGCCAACCGTGGGACCGTCGAGTGTTCAGCACTCAAACCGTAACAGAAACACAGTATCTGCTGGTAACATCAATTTTGCGGAATCATTTCACCACTTTTTTAGCCCATCCTTTGCAAGGCCACAGGAGACAAGAAGTCTGACACATAGTCAACGCCTAGAGACGATGGTACAGGAGTATCTCCAAGTAAACATTGAAGCCATGACTGTGTCACTAGACCCTTGCTCTTTTTGGGCTTCCAATCTGGATAAATGGCCGGAGCTCGCCACTTACGCCTTGGAGATCTTGTCATGCCCCGCAGCCAGCCTTCTGTCTGAACGTGTGTTCAGCGCTGCTGGTGGTGTGCTGACAGATAAGCACACGCGGCTCTCCACTGATAATGTAGACAGATTCACGTTCATAAAGATGAACAAATCATGGATCCGAAACGACTTTTCTACCCCTGTGTCATCCTGGGGATAGTAAAAGCTTGATGATTTGTTAAAATCACCTCACCAACCGTTTTAAGCTTTAAAATGACTAATCATGTTTATCTGTATCTTGGCTGGAAAATAATTTGGGCTTTGTAGCAGTGTGCAGTACTGATTCTATTAGGCCATATATACTAAGCTCCACCAGATTTAAAATTACTAATCATGTTTTTCTGTATCATGGCTGGAAAATAATTTGGGCTTTGTAGCAGTGTGCAGTACTGATTCTATTAGGCCATCTATACTAAGCTCCACCAGATTTAAAATTACTAATCATGTTTATCTGTATCTTGGCTGGAAAATAATTTGGGCTTTGTAGCAGTGTGCAGTACTGATTCTATTAGGCCATCTATACTAAGCTCCACCAGCTTTCAAATTAATAATAATTTTTAGCTGCATCTAGCCCGGAAAATAATTTTGGGTCTCCTAGATGCGCAAGACACATGAGTGCCTTCTTGCTGCACTACCTGCAACATGACCCTCAGATTGTCAGAATTCGAAGTAATCCTGACTACTGGGTTGCCACACTCTTAAATCCCCCACACTCTTCGATCAACCTTTTCATTTTAATAAAGAACAAAAAAATGGTCATTTTTGAAATTATAAGCATTAGCAGGTTATTAGAAACTGAAATCAAACAGTTTTCAACTCAAAACTTTATTCTAGGTGATGTTACATTTGCACATAGGACCCCTTGTTCGAAAGGAGCTTCTGAACTGTCTCGTCCATTGAATTTGTCAGGTTTTGGATGGTTTCTGCTTCAATTGTTTTGCATGAGGACAGAATACCCTCCCAGAGCTGTTGCTCAGATGTGAACTGCCTCCCGCCATCATATACACTCCTTTTGATGATGCTCCAGAGGTTCTGAATGGGGTTGAGGTCAGGGGAGCATGGGGGTCACACCATAAGTTTGTCCCCTTTTATGCCCATATCAGCCAGAGATGCAGATGTGTTATGTGCAGCATGAGACGGTGCATTATCATGCATGAAAATGATCTTGCTGTGGAATACACGGTTCTTCTTCTTGAACCATGGCAGGAAGTGCTGTTTGAGAAACTCCACATACATTATGGAGTTCATCTTTACCCCTTCAGGGATCCTAAAGGGGCCGACAATCTCTCTCCCCATGATTCCAGCCCAAAACATTACTCCACCTCCTCCTTGTTGGCGCTGTAGCCGTGTTTGCGTGGGGTGTCCATCAACCAGCCATCCTCCACTCCATCCATCTGGACCATCGAGCGTTGCACGGCACTCATCGGTGAACAAAACAGTTTTGAAGTCTGTCTTCATGTATTGTTTTGCCCATTGGAGCCATTTCTGCTTGTGTGCAGTGGATAGAGGAGGTCGACAGGATGGCTTACGCACAGCTTCAAACCTCTGAAGGACTCTGCATCTTGTTGTTCGGGGGACGTTGGAGGCACCAGCAGCTTCAAAAACTTGTCTGCTGCTATGACAAGGCTTTTTTGCCGCTGTTCTTTTAACCTGACGTAATTGCCTGTAGGAAAGAGTCCTCAATTTTCCCTTATCAGCACGCACACGTGTGTACTGTGAATCAGCTACATACTTCTTGATTGTGCAATGATCAGGATGAAGTGTCTTGGCAATGTTGATTGTAGTCATGCCTTGACCTAAACACTCCACAATTTGTTGCTTCTCAGCAGCCGACACATCCTTTTTCTTTCCCATTTTGGAAGAAAATGTAGGCTGCTTAATAATGTGGGACAGCCTTCTTAAGTAGTCTTGCCTTTCATTGTACACATATGCCAAACTAATTAGCACAGGTGTCTGCAATTGCTTACAGTGATATAAAGAGCCCTGACACACATCACCATCAATGAGTTTAACTGACAAACAAACAAATTCTTCCCTTATCACTCCTAAACACTTTTTGCATAATAATTTGGAACACAGTGTACATGTGCTTTTCCACAAAACACCAGTGGTTCACGTAGTGAATTTTACAGTTCTAACTTGCCAACCGTGGTCTGTATGGAGTTGTTCAATAAAGGGCCCAAAATTAAGATAACATAGATGGGAGAGGTCTCTATGAATAGGAATTCCTAAGTATTTGATACCCTGTGAGGGCCAGGCAAAGGGAAAGTTGGACTGGATGGAATCCTGTATGGATTTGGGGAGGGAGACATCGAGGGCCTCAGACTTCGCTGCATTGATTTTAAATTTGACCATGTAACAAAGTGATCTATTTCAGCCATAACAGCAGGGATGGATATATGTGATTGCATGATATATACTAGGACATCATTAGCAAATGTAGAGCACTTGTACTCGGTGCCTCCCACCTCAATCCACCTAATATTGGGGTTATGGCGAATTGATGAGAGCAGGTGCTCCGTCACTAGGATGTATAAGAGAGGGGACAGAGGACATCCCTGCCTTGTCCCATTGGTGATTGTGAAAGGTGATGAAAATGTTCTGACGCGCCCCCTGGGCCTTGGGAGACCCGGAGTCGGACCCTTTTTGGTGGATGCTGGTGGTTGCAGTCTCCGTGGCGGCGACCCGGTTCCGTGGCTCAGGGCAGTCAAACCAGTGGCGGAAGTATTTATGTGGTTTTGATGTTTAAATGTCCGACTACGCCACCCGTGGATTGCGGTCAGAGTGAACCGCCGCTGCAGGGCAGACCGCTGAGGCTGGTGTTGTGGGTGCAGTAGAGTGTAGTATAACTCCCCACGGGAGGAGTACAGCCTCAGGGCAGTGTATGCGGAGGATGGGGGTGATGGTGCAGGGCAGCAGCAGTAACTACACGGAGTCAGTGATGCAGTCCAGGGCCTTTACTCACAGTTCTAATTATCCAGACCACTTCTGCAGGTAACGGCTGCCCACGTCGTACAGTGCACACCAGGTGAGGGGCTCAGACATCTCCCAGATAACTTTGGAGTACTTCACAGGACCCCCTTTGTGTGTCCTTTGTCTGGCCTTTCTTACCAACGCTTCTGTCCGGCTGCCTCGGGCCTCCTCTTAGTAAACTTGGCGCCAGTTTCCCTGACCCTATGTGGTGCCTTCCTAGCAGGTGTAGCGAGGGGCTGCGCCACATAAAATGTCACAGCCTCCGGTTTCTAGCTGAGGGTCGTTTCCCGCCTCCACTAGTTTCAGGGACCGGTCTCCCCCTTTGGCCTGACCCCTCCACGCAGGTGGATTTGGGCGTGCAGTGGCGACTCGCCCATCCGCACCCCTGGGATCCCTTCGTTCCTCGTTCCTGGAGCCTTCTCCGCTCCTCTTCCTTCCTTCTTCCTCTTCCAGGCCTGGGCCTCTGTTACTAGGCCCACATCCGGAGCAGAGCTCATGCAGAGCCCCTGCTCCCTGTCACTTCTGCTCAGACTTCTCTGCACTGAACTAAAATGGTGCCCACCTTTTATACTCCCTTCTCAATGCACCCAGGAACTGCTTCCTCCCTGCTCCTGCACTACAGGGTTCCCCTTCCTCGGTGTTCCCTCCCCCCACTCCAGCCAGGGACAGGGACTGTCGTGCCCATCTCAGGGGCATATTGGTCGCCCTGCCCCACGGCAATGTGGTGTAATGCATGCAGGTCTCGGGGTCCTGATCCACACTCCATCCTTACCTGAGAGTGAGATATCACACCTCTGGGTGAGGTGCAATACTTCTGTAGCAACCGAGCCCTCGGGGTGCTACAATTCCATTTATCTTCAGCCTAGGTGACGTATTGCGATACAGGGCCGTGATTTTGGCTATAAAAGGGTCCCCTAGATCCCTACCCCAAGCTTTTTAAGAGAATAATATATGGCGTGCCAGGAGACTTTATGGAATGCTTTCTCAGCATCCAACGAGAGTATCTAATTACAAATTTTTAACTGCATCTAGCCCAGGAAATACTTTGTGCCTAGTAGCAGTGTCTGCTAGTCAGCGGATTATCCCGGCTGTTAAGCAAGCTACACCACCTGTAGTTTGGACACTTAATTTTTTCAAAGGAAATGCTTCGGGACCCCGGGATATTCAGTGAAGAGCATCAGGAGGCACCCCAAGGCATAGAGGCTGGGACTGGCGGTAGGACGCCTTGCTTTTTAACTGCAGCAGCTTTAGTGGACGCTACTGGAGCTGGAATTACACGGCTGCTGGCATGAGACTTCTCCTCCAATAGATCCTTGTAAAAGGATTTGAAGTGTATTCATTCAAATTAGAGAGACAAATTAAATTAAAAAGCTTAGACCTGCCTCCACCACAGGGGGGTTCGTTCGACCCACCAGCGGACAGGCACCAGTATTAGGAGAGGGGGGCTGGCTGTCAGGCTCCACCGCAGCTCTGGCACAAACCCGGCGACACGGAGGTCGCACGGGCAGGAACGGACTGGCCGTGTCGGCTTCACACTTTTTTGGTTTTAGAAGGGCATGACATGCCTATATCTGTGTCTCCCCCTCCTTTTACTCCTCCACCTCTTTTCTTTTCGCATGACTATATGTACTTGTCACTTTTCCATGTGTTAGTTGTGTCTTCTGAGCAGTTTGTCAGCTTTTGGACACCTTTGAAGGTGTTTTCTGTGTGTTTCTATGTGGTTTTGTTTGCCTGCCATTGGTTTTAACGGTGTTCAAAGGTGTTCGACGAACCAAACCGAACTCAAACACTATGGGGGTGGCTCAACACTAGTTGAGACTGACAACGATGCTGAGCAGCATCCACCCCGGGTGGACTGGAATGGGAGACCACAGAAGGCTCTGGACCCATTTTGAATCCAGCAAACGCCCGACGCCTAACATTATCCCCCCTCCACTTGACACTCATTTTCCTCAACGAGCAGGGGAGCATGAATGTGGTCCACCGGTTCACAGGGATGATCCTCAGATCCATGGACCCTCCAGTGTACTGGGTAACCATTTTTCTCACGAACTATCTTAGACCCCATAATAGCCTGCGCCTCGAGATTATCACCCCTGGTGTCTGTAGCAGGTTGGGGTTCAGCGAGTTTTGTCAGGTGAACGGGTCTAAGGAGCGACACATGGAAAATGTCGTGACCCCTCAGGTGTCGTGGTAACTGTAACCAGTGCATTACAGAGTTTACTTGGGTCAAAATTTTGAAAGGACCAATAAAGAGGGTGGCAAACTTAGCAGATTCCCGCATACTTTAGTATTGCGAGTCGTGAGCCACACTTTGTCGCCCGGATAGAATACGGGAGCAGGACGACGAAGAGTGTCAGCCGACTCTCTATATGTGGAGTTCGCCACGGGTAACGGGTGGAGAAGGCCAGCCGGACTTTGACGGGATGATTTATCTCTCGCACAGAAGGCACACGCAAGAACATATTCCTTAACGTCCTGGCGCCACCGGGGCCACCAATAGGACCGTTGAAGGGACTTTGTGGTACGTTTGACCCCAAGATGGGCTCCAATCTTAGGGGCATGAGCCCAGGAGAGCACCTCATCTTGTAGATTAGGGGGAACGAACGTCCTCCCTGAAGGAACCTGGTTTAAGGGTACTGGAGCCACCCTCCACATACCCTGGGCTCATCATCGTCCTCAGCCGTATCCATGGACTGGGACAAAAGGTCTACCCGAGGGTTATTTTTGACCTAATCTGACACGACCTAGGTCTTGGGGACAGACAGGGGATCTGTGCCGGAGGTCACATCGGTAGAAGGGTCAGAGACTACCCTCCGGGTGACTGTAACCATACACTGAGACACACAATTCTAACTCCAGGAAGAAATTCTCCCCATATTCCAGTCAATGTGTGGTGTGTGACAACGTAACCATAGAAGACCCAATAACACCTCATCTAATCCCCCGGGAATAATAAGAAAGTAGATAACCTCCCAGTGACCCTGAGGAAATGACATGGTGAGGGGAATCGACTGGTGGGTGATTTGTGTGTCCAGGAGTGAACCTTTGACTAGCCTAATGTTCATTGGTCTTGGCAGTAACTCTATAGGGATGGCATGCCTCTGGGCAAATGTAGATGACAAAAAATTGCCATCAGCGCCAGAATCCATCCACGCCTTGGCAGTAACTGCGGATGCGCCGAAGGACAATGTCACCTTATACAATAATTTGGAGGAAGAAGCCCCAGAATCTAACACACCTCCTCCAACGGTGGTTAGACACACTCGTTTTCCCGACTGCTTGGAACCTTTATTAACGGGGAACTCCAAGAGATTTGCAGGTCGGGAACGAGAGGGGTTAGACTCAGTCCGGGATATATCCATAGCCTCAGGCTCCGGGTCGGGAGTCGCAGGTTTGGAAATGGGTCTAGAGAAGGATGGTGCCAACCGACACTGAGGTCTGGGGACCTCCAGCTCTGACTTGTGTTCTGCATGTCGCAAATCTATTCGGTTAGCGAGAGAGATTAACTCCTCCAGGGAGGTTGGGATCTCTCTGGTGGATAGAGCATTTTTAATATGTCCAGCCAGACCCTTCCAGAACACCGGGATTAAAGACCGCTCAGACCAATCCAATTCAGCCGCTAAGGTTCTGAACTGGATGGCATAGTGGCTGGCGGTGACCGAACCCTGGACCAACCCAAGAAGCTTAAGGGCCGTATCATGCGTGACCTGAGGACCTAGGAAAACACTCTTTAGGGCATTAAGAAAGAGACCCGCATTAGCCACTACCGGGTCATTGCGCTCCCACAGAGGTGTAGCCCACTCCAAGGCCCTGTGAGAAAGTAATGAAATAACAAAACCCACTTTGGCCCTTTCGGAGGGGAACCGTTCCTCCATCATCTCCAACTGAATGGAGCACAGATTAATAAAACCTCTGCAGGATTTGCTGTCAAAACGAGGTAATGGGGCGGTTGCAGCTGCCGCAGCATTTACTGCAGCCGAGTTAACCAGATTGGCTCCTTGAGAAGCCGCCTGGGTAGCTACTGCAGTGATATCAGCTACCGGGTCAGCTTGTTCCAGAGTCCTAAGTCTGGCCTCAAGTTGCTGTATATAGCGCTGCAGTTGCTGGTTGTCAGCCATGTTCGGCAAGACCCTGGCGCTCTGATACTGTTAGGGGGACGGTTGCAAATAACTTCATTATAATGGAACAGAACCGAACCCGGGGTCCGCGGTGCAGCCTGGTGGACTGCGGCCGAACACCTTCCGGGAGAGAAGGAAACAACCAACTTAAATAGCAATCCCCTCCATGTTAAAGCACACCGGAATGGGAATAGGGATTCACACTATCTCTGTTAACTGCACGGGAGATGTGCAATAAATAATATATCTGTAGTCCTGTTGCGGCACAGGGACTACACTGTTGGCGCTAGGATGCGTGTGTGACTCACGCCGGCGAATACGTGCCCTCAGCCGGCATGCTACCGGACTGAGAAGTATCACTCCACGTGGCCTACAGGAGGTACTGGGAATAGGGTGTCTGTAGACTGCTCGGGGTGTAAGGCGACCCCTATGTCAGAGCCAGGCTGTCAGATGAAGCTACCTGCCTATTTCATCTAGCCTGCCTATTTCCACTAAACCTGCCTGCAGAAACTAAAGCACACGTGGAGCCCAAGAGACCAAGCGTCCACACAACACCATCACTGCTCAATGAACAGAGGGCGCCGCCATGTTTGTGGGTGGGCTTTTTAAAGATTAAGCCCTGCCCACCGTCGCACCATTGGTGACGTCACCCGCGACCAATCAGGCGGTGCCAGGTCACCGGATCAGCTGACTCCCAAACCACCAATCATGGTCTGCCATGTCACGGGCATGCTCAGTACAGAGAATCCTGGACTTAGGCTTCAGTAGCCCTATCTCCCTCCGCAACCTATGCTTCATTTTGCTAGGCACAAATACCCAAGAGACCACTTGTATATCTCGTGGACCAGATAGGTGTTGGGACTGATGACAATGCTGAGCAGCATCAGCCCTGGCTGAACAGGAATGGGAGACCACAGAAGGTTCTGGACCCATTTCAAATCCAGCAAACACCTAACAGTTACCATTGTTAAGGAGTGGGTCTGCTATAGTGGTAATGCCCATGCATGGGCTGAAAAAACTTTACCACTGGGGGGTACACATGAACATTCTGTGTAACATTCAGAATGTTAGAGGTAGGCCTTTAAAAAAATTCCTAGGGGCACCATAAACAAACACTCTTAAAAAAATCATGTGGGTGTTGCATCATGGTCACCCTGGTTATATGGTGGCAAAGGAGGAGGACAACAGAAAATAGACAAAATCAGGAAGCGTATACCCATGTCTGGATGTGAAGAGGTGCATGGGAATAGACGCCCCCCCAAAAAAGACACTGAATTTAACTTTATGTTCCGCTGCTCTCATCCAGGGGTGTTGCGAAGTCTGGCCCAATCCAACCGTTATTCATTTTTATAAGAATCAGCCTGTCAGCATTTTCAATTGACAGGTGGATGCGCCTATCAGTTATAATGCCCCGACACTAAAAACCCGCTCTGACTGACAAAATGCTAGAGGCAGGGCAGGCCAGGACCTCCAAGGTATAGAGAGTCAGTTCCTGCCACGTCTACAGCTTGGATACCCATTAATTATAAAGCACAGAGGAATCATGGAGGATGTTGGTACAGTCTGCAAGGTACTACTTCAGCGTCTTCCAAAACTTTTCCCTCCTTGTCAGGGCCTGGGCGCTGGGAGGGTCTGAGAAAACTTTCTCACAACTTTGACAGTGTTTCCCTGCCTCTGCTTCATCGTATTTGTGTCTCCCTCACCTGTACTCCTTGTTGTCCAACGAACTGTGACCTCTGCCACCAGCATTTTCAGATGGGAATTTTTTTAATAATTCCACAACAAGGGTGTTCTGGTAATACAAAATTTTATTAGACCTCTCCACCACGGGAAGGAGAGACTTGTGTCTGTGGCCACCCCACTGCTTGTTCCTGCCAGTTGTGGTGCTACCCCTCCCTGACCCTGTGTGCTGCTGTCCTTGCTATTCATGTCACCTTGCCAAGTTGGGTCTGTGACTTCATCGTACACCACCTCTTCTTCCACGTATGCATCCTGGGCCTCCTCCTGACTTTTTGGCAATTGTGTCTCATCATCATCATCCACCTCTTGCGACAGTTTCCCATCGTCGCCTTCGTGTGACCGTGGCTGCTCAAAATTTGGGCATCGCTACATGCAATCTCCTCTTGTCCCTCTTGAAGTGGACTGGGCGAGAGGCCTGAATCTATAAATGGAAAAGTGAACAGCTCTTCAGCGTGTGCAAGTGTGGGATCAGTTGTCTCCGGGCACTCGGCATGGTGGTAGGAAGGAGGATCAGGGTGAGTAATATGTGGTCCAGACTCACGGCTACTGAGACTTGACCGTGTGGAAGACAGAGTGGTGGTGGTGTCAAACTGACTGGAAGCATTATCTGCTATCCAACCAACAACATTTTCACACTACTGTGGCTTCAAGAGTGGTGTTCACAGCCCCTAGTAATTGGGACAGGAAGGTAGTTAGACATGATATGGGTGTTTGTTGTGCTTCCTCAGCAGGCACAGTTTCATCTTGCCCACAGCCTCGGCATCTGCGTGAACCATCACAATCACGTCCACTTCCCCGTCCTTTGCCACAAGCCTTGCCCATTTAAAATGGAGTGTAATATTTAGCCCGCTCCAAAAAATGTCACAATTATTACCGCAGTAATATGGGATCACGTCTGATGACCACGATTTTAGGAAGTGGCCTTATAGAGGTAGTATTGGTCAGCAACCAAGTGTGAATAGGTTCAACAACACAAAGCTGGCTGACTTTAATTGGAGTATATTTAGCACACTCCACAAAATGTCTGTATTATTACCCAGTAATATCGGATCACGTGTGACGACCACGGTTTTAGCCAGTGGCATGTAGTATAGTATTGGTCAGCGACCAAGTGTGAGGAAGTTCAACAAAACAAAGCTGGCTAACTTTAAATGGTGGGTAATATTGGAGCGGAAGTCACAGTGACTCCCAGCGCCTGCGCACTGGAGCAGACAAGTAAATTAGTGCAGGTTGAAAAAAAAAGCACCTCCAGCTATAAGCGCATTACGCATGCACGGGATGTTTAGCTCTAGACTGAACGTCACAGGGCCCTGTGATGTGCAGGGGAGGGCAAGGGATGGGAGGAATATTTAAATTAAGCATATAGGTGGGCATTTCTTGGCGTCCCACGGACGCCAAGCCTGGAAAAACTAATTGAATAAAAGAAGATTTCTCTGCAATCAAACTTGTAATATGGGCCATACAGGTAAGTATAGATTTACATTTCTATAACCTGTATGCCCATATTAGAGATCTGATAACTCCAAAGGGGTGACAGATTCCCTTTAAGCAAATAATCAGGATTAAGGGAAAAAAAAAAGCCCTGATATGTAGGACTATGAATATCTGTAACAGCAGCAGACAGAATGTGCAATAGACCCTATTGTGCTGTGTACACTGTCCACAAACCCTGCCTGCCTAACTCCTGCTATCACCAGTAATATATGCAGCTGGATTAGTCCTCAGAAAGTCTGTTAGTTCAGATGGATGTATATCTTGTTGTGGAATACCTATACCTAACTATTAAAGTGCCAATTCTGTCCCTCACTCAGCAGCACCTCTCCCTAGTCTGCCTGTTTCCGGGATAGACTATGATGAGCATGGGGTCACCAGGTCTTATATAGACCTGATGACGCGGTGCGGACAGCCAATCACTGTAATGCTACAACCAACATGACTACTTCATTACAGTGAGTGGCAGGCAATCCCTGCATGTTAATTGGCTATCTAAAGAGCGTCAAACATGCGGGGCGCGGACATGAGCTCCCGCCCGAGCACCCCGGAAATACACGCCAAGCGCCGAGCATCTTGAGCAGTAAGATGCTCGGGCGAGTATCGAGCAGTGGCGAGCACTCTCGCTCATCTCTAGTGATAAGCGATAATAGATGCCTCACTCTTTCCCCTTCTACAGAACAAGATTACTTTCTGAAAAACCCTCTTCCTTTCCATTTTTGTAAAAGTGTTTGATTGTTAAGTGTTTGGGCTTCTTTTAACCGGTTTTGAGCAGAGGATGAAGGATTTTCTACCAAATGAAGTTGGTAAAAAACCGCCTGATATGCTTTTTTGGTTTTCATTTTACTCCCAGCTATCTCTTTAATGAATAGACCCCTTAAATAAGCTTTCATGTACTCCCATACTACCAAAGTAGATGCTGTCCCATCATTAAATTGGAAAAACGCTTTCAAATATGAAGATACCTTATCTACATTTATAATTTGCCGCCAGAAAGCATTTAGCTTCCACATTTTGGGGGAGCTCCTGCCCAGTAAAAGTGATACACAAAATAGACTGTGATCTTAGATGACCCTTGGCCAATTTTGAACGTCCTGGACCAAAGAGTCCATTAAGGAGTTACCTAGAGCAAGGTCAATACGTGAAAGGGAGTTATGAGTTGTAATGTAGCCGGAAATTGGTAAACCTTAGGAAACCTACTTTTCCACAAATCTATCAATGTCAGCTCTTTTATATATGACCCAAAGGGGGTAATATTACCTTTTACTTTGCTGATGACATGTTTTCCCTCATCCCAGCGTCCATCTATAATATTGTTAACATCGCCTATAATCAGCAGCGGTACACCTTGATGCTGTGATATTATTTTTTTGCAATGCCTATCCACTGTATTGAGGCGGGATGTAAACCGAAGCAACAGGAATCACTGTATCAAATACCCTACATGTTAGAAATACAAATTGCCCATCAATATCTGTATTAACATATTGTATATTAGCTTAAATGGGACAGCCGAGTGAATCAATATAGAACCTCCTCTAGAATATGATGACAATTTAGAGTGCTAACTTGCCTGCATCCATCTCTTTTTTATCAAAGGTGTTCTCTCTTTTGTAAAATATGTTTCCTGAAGACATATAGAAGATTTATAGGATTGAATATACTGAGAAATTGCAGCTCTGTTTAACCCATCCAGGAGACCTTTAATATTTGAACTTAGAATTTCAATGGTTCCTGACATTTTGGCTATCGTCAAACAATTTACTCAGGTCCCTACTGTCTATTAAACCTTTTGGTATATTTTCTGGATTTAAACTATTAAATATTTTTCAGTAAAATATGACAACAAAGGGTGGGACAAAACAAATTCCCCATAACTCACTCCCTCCTCCCATCTTCCTCCCCTACCCAACATAAAAGTGCAAGGAGTATAATTTCCTTTTCCCGCTGAGAGAGCACGCGAATCTACTTCCAGTGCAGATGAAAAATCTCCTAAAAGAAGTGTGATTTATCCAAAGCTACAACTCTCAATCGTGACGGATGCAACATACAATAACATAGCTTTAGGATACTCAATCGTTTCTTCATTTCTGTGAATTTCATCCTCTGTTTTTGAACTTCCGTGGAGAAATACGGGAAGATGGATACTTTGCGTTTATACACAGGTCTTGTATGTCTCTCGCACGTCTTAATATGATATGATGTCACAATCTCTGTAGTGCAGAATCCTTGTTAACATTGGACGAGGGAGGTGTCCAGAGGGTAAGGGTCTTGAAAGAAACCGGTGAATAGCAAATGAAGGTGTAAGAGCATCAGTCCCAAACTTATTTTTAAGCCAGTTTTGCATAAATTCAGTAGGAGCATTCCATTCTGTTTTTCCTGGGATTCCTATTAGTTTTAGGTTATTCCTTCTCATGCGGCTTTCTAGGTAATCTGTTTTAGCAACCAGTTCATATATACAGTATGTTGGTCTGACCTAGTTTGGACCCTTTCTACATTCAGGATATCATCTTCTTTAGTGCTCACTCTCTCCTCCAGTTCCCTCAATAACCCCCTTCAGCTCAGACTTAATATTAGACATGTTTTCTTTTAAACTACACATTTGTTGGGTCAGTGTAGTTAATGTGGTTAATCTTTGATTGCTGGCTCATGTGAATCCTCCCCCAGTGCAGCCTATTGATTAAAGTCTCTATTAGCCTAATGACCACAAATCTACCCATCAGAGAGCAAAAAATGTCATTTATGAAATTTTGAAACACCACCGGAGCATTGGTTAAGCCGAACGGCAACACAAAATTTTCAAAAAGACCTTCAGGCGTATTGAATGCGTTCTACCATTTGTCAACCTGGCGAATGGGTATAAAGTTACATGCCCATCGCAATTCAAGTTTTGAAAACCATTTAGCTCCATATAATTGGTTAAAAATGTCAGATATAAGGGGCAAAGGGTGAGGATTGCGAACCGTGATTTTATTAATCTCTCTAAAATCCAGGCACGGACACAACCCTCCATCTTTTTGTTTAACAAAAAAAAAAAAAGCACGGCAACTGGAGAAGTGGAAGGCCGTATATGATCCTTAGCCAGACTCTTTTGAATATATTCTTTCAAGGCCTCCCTCTCTGGAAGAGAAAGGTAAAACAAACGAGTTCAGCATTTTATCTCCTGGTATAAAATCGATAACACAATCATATGATCAATGGAGCAGAAGAACTTCACACTCAGTTTTAGAAAAAACTTCACTGAAGTCATGAAAAAGCAACAGTCACCCCATGACCTAACCTCTTGAGTGTCCCAAATTGAAGCATGACAGTAGCCCCCCCTTTAAGAAACGACTACTAGACCCACCGAGATCCCCAACTGCTGACCCCGTAGATAGAACTCCCTCACTAGGCAATCGTCATGTAGGTCTTTAGTATCCACCCTGGAGCTATCTTCCAGTCTGAAACCCTTCCACTTAACAAGAAAGTGAAGTCTCTGTCTGACACGTTTGGAGTTCTGACACGTTGGAGCTCAACCGTAACTGGATTAATTATCTTGATTATCTTATACTGTCCAACAAATGTAGGAGCAAATTTTCTAAACTGAACTTTAAGACGGAGATTTTTAGTGGATAACCAGACAAAATCTCCCACCCTAAAGACAGGAGCCCTCCTACTTCTGCGGTTGGCAGTTCTCTTGCTACGATCACAAGTTATCAAAAGACCTCTTTTAACATCCAAACCTTGACCAAAGTAGAAGAATATCTTTCCTCCTCTGGAACCACAGACTGCAAACCAAAAAAATCTTCAAAAACCGGATGGAAACTGCACAAAAAAAAAAAGCGAGGTACCAGTAACAGTAGAGGTGCGGTTATTGAATGCAAGCTCAGCCAGGGGTAAGAAAATCCATCCAATCCTCCTGATTAAATGAGACAAAACATCTTAAATATTGTTCCAATTCCTTCTTCATTCTCTCTGTCTGACCATTAGTCTCAGGATGATAACCTGAGGAGTATGATAACTTAATTCTCAATCTAGAGTAAAAGCTACGCCAAAAACTAGCCAGAAACTGAACCTCTGTATCGGAAATAATGTTTTTAGGAACACCATGTAGTTTAACGATGTGGAAGATAAACTAAGCTAAACCTTTAACCGTAGGCAATTTTGGTAGAGGAACCAATTGAACCATCTTGCTAAAATGGTCACCCACCACCGACACCATAGTATTACCATCAGAATTAGGCAAATCCATTACAAAATCCATAGGCAAGTGGGTCCAAGGTTGAGACAGAACCTTGTTAGGCAAAAGAAACCCTGCCGGGGCCTAGCGAGAAGCCTTAGACCTGGCACAAATCCTGCACTTACAGACACACTCATCCACATCTTTTTGAGTACTCTGCCACCAAAAGGACCTGGATCAGCTCTCCAGGTGGCGGAAGAACCAGGATGTCCAGCCAACATCGAGTCATGAACTTCTTAAAGAAGATCAGTGCAAAGCGTGGAACGCACAAAAACTTGACGGTTGCCAAGCCCTCCGGTGCTCCATCTTATGCTGAGATTGATACCCAAAGCACCCACCACCACCCCTTTACTAAGAATTTTGACTTAACATTCTTAGTACCAGGGAGATGTGTCACAGAGAAGTGAAACCGAGTGAAAAAGAGAGCCCACTGGGCCTGTCTAATATTCAGGCACTTAGCAGCATCAACATACAGTAAATATTTGTGATCAGTTAAGACTGTTATTCTATGCTTAGCCCCTTCCCACCAATGTCTCCATTCCTCGAAAGCTCTCTTAACCACCAAGAGTTCCCGATCTACTATATTACAGTTGGACTTTGCTTGCAAGAATTTTCGTGAGAAAAAAGAACAAGGATGAAAGTAACCATCCTTCTTCTGTGAAAGAACAGCACCCATCCCTACATAAAAAGGAATTTACCTCAACCACAAAAGTCAAATCAACATTGGGGTGACTGAGAACAGGAGCCTTTGAAAAGGCTAACTTGAAAGCAAGCAAAAGCATCAACAGCCTCAGAAGACCAAGGGTGTGGATGCTACCCACCAAAGAGGAAAAAGTATAATTAATGAAGTTCTGAAATACAGCAGAAACATTGATTAACCCCTTAATGACCAGAGCAATTTCCGTTTTTGCGTTTTCATTTTTTGGTTCCCTTCTTCCCAGAGCCATAGCCTTTTTATTTTTAGTTCAATATGGCCATGTGAGGGCTTATTTTTTGTAGGACAAGTTGTAATTTTAAACGCCATCACTGGTTTTACCATATTATGTACTGGAAAACTGGAAAAAAATTCCAAGTGAGGTAAAATTGCAAAAAAAATGCAATTCCACGGTTGTTTTTTTTTTTTTTTTACCACGTTCACTGAATGCTAAAACTGACATGCCATTATTATTCTCCAGCTCATTACGAGTTCGTAGACACCAAACATGAATAGGTTCTTTTTTATTTAAGTGGTGAAAAAAAAATCCAAAGTTTGCTAAAAATAAAAAAGGCGCCATTTTCCAAGACCCGTAGCGTCTCAATTTTTCTAGATCTGGGGCCAAGTTACATCTTATTTTTTGTGTGTCGAGCTAACGTTTTTATTGATACTATTTTAGGGCAGATGTGATGTTTTGATCGACCATTATTGCATTTTATTTCAATGTTGCGATGACCAAAAACGTAATTCTCGCATTTAGAATTTTTTTCTCGTTACGCCGTTTACCGATTGGATTAATTATTTTTTTATATTGATAGATCGGGCGATTCTGAACACGGCTATACCAAATATGTGTATGTGTTTTTTTTTTTAAATTATTTTATTTTGAATGGGGCGAAAGGGGGGTGACCTAAACTTTTATTTTTTTTTAATTTTTTCATATTTTTAAAACATTTTTTTCCACTTTCTGTATGCTTCAGTAGCCTCCATAGGAGACTAGAAGCACCAGTTGTCCGATCGCCTCTGCTACATAGAGGCGATGAGCAAATCGCCTCATTGTAGCAGAAATGCTCATGTGCTATGAGCGCCGACCACTATGTGGCACTCATAGCTAGCGACACATGACAACCACAGGGGTCTGCTGCAGACCCCGGGTTGTCATGCCAACCCATCGGTGACCCACGATCATGTGACTGGGTCACCGATGGGCGGGGCTAATGCCGCGCTTCCAGCACGGCGATGTTAAATGCTGCTGTCAGAGATTGACAGCGGCTTTTAACTGGTTAACAGCCGCAGGTGGATCACAATACCAACCGTGACTGTTGCGGGCACATGTGAGCTGTAAGAATCAGCTGACATGTGCCTGATTCAGTGCGGGCTCAGCGCCGGAGCCCTCACTGAACCGGGGGTGATGGTAAGGGGTTAAAGCGAATGGCATTACCAAATTCTCAGAGTGACCCTTGAGAGTATTGAAGGCAGTCTTACACTCATCACCTTGGCAAACACATATAAGGTTATATGCCTATGCCCCTCTCAGATTCAGTTTAGAAAACCATTTGGCCCCCGCTAGTTGATCAAAAAGATCAGGAATAAGAGGTAACAGGTATGGGTTACATACAGTAATCGTATTAATCTCTCTAAAATCCAAACAAGGACGCAAACCACCATCTTTTTTCTTTACAAAGAAAAATCCCACGGTGACTTGTGAGGTGGAAGACCTTATGTGACCCTTGGAGAGACTCTTTTGAGTGTACTCTTTCAAGGCATATTGTACTGGAGGAGGGAGATTAAACAGATGGGATTTAGGCAATTTGGGATAAATTGGGATAAATTCTATAGCACAATCATATGACCTATGCGGGGGAAGCACTTCACTTTCAGTCTCAGAAAAAACATCTTCAAAATCCTGAATAAAATCTAGAAGAGATTTCATGGATGTCACAGATATAGACAAAGAATTGTAAAAACAAAAATTCCCTCAAGACTCAGCTTCACAACACCTCCCAATTGTGTTTCACCAACCAGGGCATACCCAACACAACTTTAGCTGGTAATGAAGGAATGACCATGAAAGACATAGATTCTGTATGTAACACTCCCACTCTCATGCACACATTCTCCACCTTAGAAGTAACATGACTTTGGGTAAGGGGAGAATTATCAGTTGCTGATACTTGAAGAGGATGACCGAGAGCTGACACTGAGTATCCACACTTGATAGCAAAATCACTGTTAATGAGTCTAAGGCAGAACCTAAGTCAACAAATGCAGAGGTAACAATAACTCCAGATCTGGTAACCAAAGATATCTTTTAAAAAACAACCATTAGTATGCATGGGAGATAACTTCAAACTGTTAGGATCAGTTAGGATTTGAACTGATGCAAACCCTCAAAAAAAAAGTGAAATTCCAGCTTGTGAGGTAGCAAAACACGAAAAAAGTCAAGGGGGGGTGAATACTTCCACAAGTCACTGTATTTTGGCCTACTCATCCAAACTGACCAAACTGCTCCAGCTATTTCAGGATTGAAGGGTGCCTTCTCCAGACTGCATGTTTCAGCTCCTTCCACTGATGTTCACTGGGAATTAGATCAGGACTTGTAGAAGGCAACTTTAGAATAGTCCAATAGACATTCTTGGATGTTTTTAGCTGTGTGTGCTGGGTCTTTATCTAGTTGAAGCAGATATGACCTGCGACTCAGACCAAGCTTTCTGACACTGGGCAGACAAATCTCACTCCGAAATGCCTTGATAGTCTTAAGATTTCATTGTAGCTTTCACAGATTCAAGATACCCTGTGCCAGATGCAGAAAAGCAATCCCAAAATATCACTGAGCCTTTTTCACAGTAGGTAAAATGTTCTTTTCTTTGTATGCTTCATTTTTGCATCTGTGAACATAGAGCTGATGTGACTTGCGAAAAAGCTCCAGTTTTGTCTCATCTGTCCAAAGGACATTCTCCCAGAATCATTGTGGCTTGTTAGTATACATTTTGGCAAATTCCATTCTCTATTTTTTACAAAGAAATAAGAACGGGGGTGCAATAATGCTGTTACCCAGGCAAACAAAATTATTAAATGAGGATGTGCTTACCTTGCGGGGTTGTGACATGCACAACTCATGTATTAAACTTGAGAGAGGGCTGCTGGAGACACCAAAACTAGGTGGTTAGCAATGTAGAAGAATGATGAAAGGTGTTAGTAATTCCGCGCTCCTCCGTTAAATTAGATTATACAGGATCCAGTCCATTTGTGATAGATTTATTCCTTTGACAAGCTAAAAACAGTCCCGTCCACTTCATCAAGTGTATAGCTTTGAGAACATTCTCTATTTTTTGTAATTTGCTTTCAACAGTGGTTTCTCCCTCAGTTGTCTTCCACAAAATCTACTTTGGCCAAGACAGCCATGGGTAGTGCAATCTGACACTAATGTACCTTGACCATGGAGGTCAACTATAATCTCTTTGGAAGTTGTTCTGGGCTATTTGGTTACTATTCATATTATCCATCTCTTCAAATTTGTCATCAATTTTCCTCTTGTGTCCACATCCGTGAAGATTAGCTACAATCCCATATACCTTAACCCCTGTACGACTTTGGGATTTTCCGTTTTTGCGTATTCGTTTTTTGCTCCCCTTTTTCCCAGAGCCATAACTTTTTTATTTTTTGGACAATATAGCCATGTGAGGGATTGTTTTTTGCGGGACGAGTTGAACTTTTGAACGACATTATTGGTTTTAGCATATTTTGAACTGGAAAACAGGGAAAAAAATCAAAGTGTGGTGAAATTGCAAAAAATGTGCAATTCCACAATTGTTTTTTTTTTTTTCACCATGTTCACTAAATGCTAAAACTGACCAGCTATTATGATTCTCCAGGTCATTATGAGTTTGCAGATACCAAACATGTATAAGTTCTTTTTTACTTAGGTGGTGAAAAAAAAATCAGTTTGTAAAAAAAAAAAAAAAAATGGCGCCATATTCCGAGATTTGTAGCTTCTCCATTTTTCAGGATCTTGGGCTGTGTGAGGGCTTATTTTTTTGCGAGCTGACATTTTTATTGATACCATTTATGGGTAGATGCAATGTTTTGATCACCTGTTATTGCATTTTATTGCAATGTTGTGATGAACAAAAAAACTTAATTCTGGCGTTTTGATTTTTTTTCTTTGTTAACCAATCAAATTAATTATTTTTATATTTTGATCGGGCGTTTTTGAATGCCGTGATACCAAATATGTGAATTTTTAATTTTTTTATTGTTTTATTTTGAGTGGGGTAAAACGGGGGTGATTTGAACTTTTATATTTTTTCATTTTTTTAAAATATTTTTTAAAACTTTTTTTTCTACTTTTTACATGCTTCGATAGTCTCCATAGGAGACTTGGGGTTTTCTTGTTTTAACATAAGGGAACCAACAATTGTATCCATGTGTGTATATATGTTTACATATGCTTACTTGGAAAGATAGATTGACATGTACACACATGGGTTAATCATCGTGACAAAACAGAGAATGAACTCGAGCATGATGTGAACAGAGCCAATGTACTTTCCCCGCCATTCCCTGCTTCTACAGGACCTGTACTTCAAATCTTTTTGGAGACTTCAATCTACAGGCTGTGCCATTTATATGGATACACCTAAATAAAATGGGAATGGTTGGTGATATCAACTTCCTGTTTGTGGCACATTAGTATATGGGAGGGGGAAAACGTTTCCAGATGGGTGGTGACCATGGTGGCCATTTTGAAGTTGGCCATTTTGGATCCAACTTTATTTTTTTCAATGGGAAGAGGGTCATGTGACACATCAAACTTATTGAGAATTTCATAAGAAAACAATAGTGTGTTTGGTTTTAACGTAAATTTATTCTTTCATGAGTTATTTATAAGTTTATCATTGTTTACAGCCATTGACATGTCGCAGAGGTTAGAAGACCCCATTAATGTCCAAAACAGATCTTTTGCCAAAATGTTGAAAGAGGGATCCCATTGAATATTATGGGGCTTGTTTTTAATCCATTATGTGTCAGTTTTTAGAACAAAAATAATGCTGTATTTGATTCGCTTTTTCTTATGGTACAAAGGAACCCAGACCCTATTATAATCAACAAGATCCCGATGCAACAGTTGTGCAAAGGATCTATTTTGGACATTAATTCCCTTTGTCTGTTCTTCAAAACTGGTCAGACAAATACAATATCTGAACAGAAGTGTGAACAAAGCTTTATTCATTAGTCCGCTTTTAGAAAAGTAAAAATTCCTTGATTGTTAAGGTATTGGGCTTTAAATCAAAAGATAATCATTGAGAGAGATCTCATTGCTGTATTCATGCACCCTACTGTTGATCAGGTTAAATTTTGAGTATGAATATTTTGTGGCATTACAAGGTCACGTCAGGTTTTTAGAAAAATGTTGATAGTAAATGATCAGGCACTAAATGTAAAACCAGTCTCTTAGGCATGATGATGAGCGAAGTTTTCTACTAGAATGTAGTGTATCAAAAGTAACCAATACCATTTATATTGCAATGGTAAATCACCTTTATATTCTTTCAACACTGATTAGTAATTTTAGAATGAAGCTGCAAAAAACTAAGTGGTTGTTTAATGAATATAATAGATATTTATATGAAGTAGAAAGTTGTAGCAATCAGCGTAAAAGCTTGTAAAACTATTATTCTAAACGCAAAGCTATTAGATATAAATATATTAAAATATTTAGGGGCATATTTCAAGTTGAAGAAATTTATTATTCAGTAGATGGACTGAAGAAGTCAGATTATTTGGTGGTAGTAAAATTGATCTCATAGTAGTCTATATACAGTCTACATTATGGTTAATTAGTGTATCTTTTTTTTATGAACGTGCTATGTGCAAAGCTTTGTAGTAGTTTAAACATGTGGATAAAATAGCATGAATTAATGTTAGTTTAGTGCCTGCAGGGATTAGACATTTAAATCTAGAGAAATTATTTATGTGGATAATGAAGCCTTGATTATAGCTTGTACATAAAAAGATTATATGAATTTTCATAACTATTTCCGCAGTTAGTAGGTTGGTCCTGATAATTTCTGTTTATACAAAATAGTATTGGGACACCTACAGATTTCACATTTTATTACATCTCATTCTATATGCGTTATATATTATATTAATATAAAGTTCATCCCCTCTTTGCAGCTATAACTGTGTTCACTCTTCTGGGAAGGCTTTCTACAAGATTTTGGACTGAGTCTGTGGAACTTTTTACCTGTTCATCCAATTTTGGAGGTTAAACAATGATGGTTGTATAAAAATATACTATAAGCATTTATACAGTGCTACTCCAGCATAAATGAGTACTCCCTCTTTGAAAAGTAAGATTTTAATCAATATCTCACTAAACCAAGAACAATTTCTAAAATTTTTACATGTCTGAGTTTTATGAACATTTTCCCATAACAAGAAAGTTAGGTTAATAATATAACTTTCATTACAAAATCCTCAGTTTTACTCAAAATCTTGATGCTAAAATGAATACACCCCACATAAAAAACAACTACATTTAGTATTTTGTATGACCTCCATGATTTTTAAGGACAGCACCCAGTCATCTATGTATATAATGAATAAGTGGAAGACATTGCAACATTTT
Organism: Phyllobates terribilis; assembly: GCF_046119375.1. Classification (NCBI taxonomy): domain Eukaryota; kingdom Metazoa; phylum Chordata; class Amphibia; order Anura; family Dendrobatidae; genus Phyllobates; species Phyllobates terribilis. Next base: position 384,033,266 of record NW_027362763.1, on the reverse strand, counting down.
TTTCCATTTTTTTAAGAACAACCTCTTTTAGAGCCTGAATGCTGGATGGAGAGTGATGCTCAACTTGTCTCTTCAGAATTCCCCATTGGTGATTGGGTTCAGATCAGGAGATATTCTTGGCCACTGAATCACTTTCACCCTGTTCTTCTTCAGAAATGCAACAGTGGCTTTAGATGTGGGTTTTGAATCACTGTCATATTGGAAAAGTGCATGTCTACCCAAAGGCATGGAGTGATAGTACCATCTTCTCTTTCAAGGTAGAACAGTATATCTGTGAATTCTTGATACCATCAATGAAATGTAGCTCCCAAACACCATCAAACCCACATAAGGACACTGTCACCAACATGTTTCTTTGTAGGCACCATGGATTTTTCTTTATACTCCTCACCTTAGCGATGCTATACAGTTTTTAAGTCATTATTTCTTAAAACATCTATTGTGATTTTATCACTACAGCGCATAGAGTCCCAGTAGTCTTCATATTTTTCAGCATCGGTCCATGCAAATTGTAGGTGGACTTTTTTGTGCATGGGCTTTAGGTGAGGCGTCCTATGTGGATGACACCCATGCATCCCATGCCTCTACAGTATACGCTGTTTTGTGTCATGGGAAACACACCAATTTGGTTTTCTACTGCTCTAGCTAACTGCAGTGAACTTGCATGTTGATTTTCTTCAACCCTTCTCTTCAGAAGACACTCCTGTTCAGGTGCTAACCTCTGGAGGCAGCCTAAACGTTTCTGTGAGATGGTTAAATGTTGTATCACTTTGCTACAGTATTCTGACTGATCAGTAAAGCTTTGCTGATTTACTTGTAGTCTTCAACTTTGTATAAATATATTGTTTTCTTTCTCAGGTCTTGTGACATTCTCTTCCATGTGTTGACATTGCTGACAGCATGAAAGGGTTTTCTTTATTAAGTAACACCCTTTATAGTCAACTGTCTGCTGGACACCTGTTTAATGAATAACTAGACTTACCTGTGGTTGAATTTTAATTACAATTTTGTATTCTAAGCTTTAGCTTTGCTCCTAAGATTTTCATTGGGGAGTACTCATTTTTGCAACCTGGTCTTGAATAAATTTGTAAGAAAAAATACTTTTTGGGTGTGCAAAACAACAATTGTTATTTGCAATCAGTGACCCACATTTGTTTGAGTGTTTTGTAGTATGATATCCCATAGAAAATGTTGATTGTGAAAGGTTTTATGACAAATCTCATGGGTTGTACTCATTTATGCCGAGGACTGTTAATTCCAAATAACAAAGCTGTTTACTGATAAAGCTTCCAGTTGCCCTGGAAAGAGGTGTATAACAGTGTGTAACAGTATCCTAGGACTTTATAAACCCCCTTTCAAGCTCTTAAACACAAACACAGACATAGTAATTTCAAAGTGACTTCACTAGAGAAACAGATGGTAACTGGTAGTAATCAACAGCACATTAATAATAATAATAACATAATGCACTGAAAGACTTCTCTTTTATTAAAAACAATCCAAAAAGTATAAATCTTTGTAATTAGGGATCAGGCAGATGACTTTATGCAGACCATTTACTGGAACTATCACTGTCAGAAGTTACATCATCTTTCTGTGACTGAGACATGTGCTGTACCATATTTTCCATAACACCCTCCAGTTCCTCCATACTAATACGCAAAGAAGTCTAATTGTGGCCTGTATTTGATAGCACTAATGTCCAACCTGCTCGTGCCAGTGGTAATAATGATGCCTTTGCTGCTAGCGACCCCACACTCAGCTGTGGCATGGTTTTTATTTCTCTTACACAATCACAAGCTTTTCAAAAGCTTTTGATACGGTTCCACACAAAAGGTTGATACATAAAATGAGAACAATGGGGATAGGGGAAAATATATGTATGTGGGTTAAGAATTGGCTCAGTGATAGGAAACAAAGGGTGGTTATTAATGGAAAACACTCAGACTGGGTCTCAATTAACCATGGGGTACCACAGGGGTCAGTATTGGGCCCTCTTCTTTTTAACATATTTATTAATGACCTTGTAGGGGGCATACTGAGTAATATTTCAATATTTGCAGATGACACTAAGCTCTGCAGGGTAATCAATACAGAGGAGGACAATTTTATATTACAGGAGGATCTATGTAAACTAGAAGCTTGGGCTGATAAATGGCAAATGAGCTTTAATGGGGAAAATGTAAGGTAATGCACTTGGGCAGAGGAAATAAAATGTATAATTATATGCTTAATTGTAAAACACTGGGCAAAACCGTAACTGAAAAAGACCTGGGTGTATTGGTGGACGACAAGCTCACGTTTAGTGGACAGTGTCAGGCAGCTGCTGCAAAGGCAAATAAAATAATGAGATGCATTAAAAGAGGCATAGATGCTCATGAGGAGAACATAATTTTACCTCAATACAAATCATTAGTGCGACCACGCTTAGAATACTGTGTACAGTTTTGGTCTCCGGTGTATAAGAAAGACATAGCTGAACTAGAGAGGGTGCAGAGAAGAGCGACCAAGGTTATTAGAGGACTGGGGGGTCTGCAATACCAAGACAGGTTATTACACTTGGGGTTATTTACTGTGGAAAAAGAAGGCTTAGGGGTGATCTTATTACTATGTACAAGTATATGAGGGGACAGTACAAAGACCTTTCTACTGATCTTTTTACTCTCAGGCCAGAGACGGGGACAAGGGGGCATCTTCTACGTCTGGAGGAAAGAAGGTTTAATCATAATCACAGACGGGGATTCTTTACTGTAAGAGCAGTGAGACTATGGAACTCTCTGCCGCATGATGTTGTAATGAGTGATTCACTCTTAAAATTTAAGAAGGGCATGGATGCCTTTCTTGAAAAGTATAATATTACAGGTTATATATACTAGATTCCTTGATAGGGCGTTGATCCAGGGAACTAGTCTGATTGTCGTATGGAGTCAGGAAGGAATTTTTTCCCCAATGTGGAGCTTAGTGTTTGCCACATGAAGTTTTTTGCCTTCCTCTGGATCAACATGTTAGACTATGGGTTGAACTAGATGGACTTAGTCTTCCTTCAACCTTAAAAACTATGTTACTATGTAATCACATCCATTTACCATTGCTATATTTTGTTTTACCACGCACTATGCTATAATAAACTTTTGCAGGTCTTTTCGAAAACATAGGTATACAGTTAGGTCCAGAAATGTTTGGACAGTGACCTAATCTTCGTGATTTGAGCTCTGCTTGCCACTAATTTGAATTTAAAATGAAACAACTGAGATGCAATTGAAGTGTAGACTTTCAGGTTTAACTCCTTAATAACATCTGACGTACTAATACGCGTCTGTGCCCTGGGACTTAAGAGCCAGACCCGTATTAGCACGTCATCGCGATCGCACGCGCACACAGGCTGTGCGGGAGCGATCGCCGCCGGGTGTCAGCTGATTGTCACAGCTGACACCCGATACTATGTGCAGGGAGTGGTCCTGCACCGCTCCCAGCACATTAACCCCTGCAATGCTGCGATCGAAGTCGATCGCAGCCGATTGCAGCATTGCGGGGGCAAGGGGAGGTGATCGCAGATACTCACCTCCTCTTCCGGCTTCCAGCGCTGTCTGCAAAGGCTTCCCGGGTGTTGCCATGATGACCCGATGTCGTCATGACAAAATCCGGGTCACCAGACAGCAGGAAGATTGTTTGGACATGCGCAGTGCATCTCCAAACAATCTTCTCACTGTGCAGCGCTGATAGCCTGTATGACACACGGATGGTGCAGCATTCCTGTGCCATGCAGGCGATCAGAGAAAAAAAAGTGAAAGTCCCAGAGTGGGACAAAGTAATAAAGTATAAAAACTGTCAGTAAGTGAAAAAAAAAAAAAAAATTGCAAAAATATAAAAAAAAAATAAATAAAATAATCCACCAAAAATAAAAATATAATGTACCCATCAATAAATATTATTATAAAAAAAAACAAAAAAAAACAATAAAAGTACACATATTTGGTATCGCCTCGTCCGGAACAACCTGACCTATAAAACTGTCCCACTAGTTAACCCCTTCAGTGAACACGGTAAAAAAAAAAAAAAAAAAACGAAGCAAAAAACAATGCTTTATCACCATACCGCCAAATAAAAAATGGAATAACACGCGATCAAAAAGACAAATATAAACAAAAATGGTACCGCTGAAAACGTCATCTCGTCCCGCAAAAAACAAGCTGACATACAGCTCCATCAGCCGAAAAATAAAAAAGTTATAGCTCTCAGAATAAAGCTATGCTAAAAAATATTTTTTTCTATAAAATTGCTTTTATTATGTAAAAGTGCAAAACATAGAAAAATGATATAAATGTGGTACCGCTGTAAACGTACTGACCCGAAGAATAAAGCTGCCTTATCACTTTTACCACACGTGGAACAGAATAAAAAAAAAAAAAACAATTCCTGAATTGTTGGTTTTTGTTTATTCTGCCTCCCAAAAATCGGAATAGAAAGCGATCAAAAAATGTCACGTGCCTGAAAATGGCACCAATAACAACGTCAACTCATCCCGCAAAAAACGAGCCGTCACATGACTGTCTGCCAAAATCTGGAAAAATTATAGCTCTCAAAATATGGCAATGCAAAAGCTAGATTTTACAAAAAATGCGTCTTTTTGTGTGTGACAGCTGTCAGTCATAAAAACCCCATATGATTCTGGTATTGCTGTAATCACACCGACCCGAAGAATAAAGTCGTCTAATCGCACGAGGAACGGCGTCAAAAATAAACTCTTGGGTTAGGATTGGGCTAGGGTTAGGGCTGGGTTTGGGGTTAGGGTTGTGCTAGGGTTAGGGTTGTGCTAGGGTTAGGGTTGTGCTAGGGTTAGGGTTGTGCTACAGTTAGGGCTGGGGTTGGGGTTAGGGTTGGGGTTAGGGTTGTGATGGGGTTGGGATTTTTTTCAAAAGTAAGAAAAAAGATGACGATATGGCGACTAGTGTTGAGCGCAAGTGCTCGCTACTTGAGTTTGCATCGGGTGCTCTGGTATGCATTGAGTATCGTGGGTATTTGAGTGACATGCTCGAGTCTCTGCCCCATATGCTTCGCGGCCAAAAAAACTTTACGGGGATTGCCTGCCATGCACGAGCGATCCCCGCATGTTTTTTTTTGGGTGTCTAATAACCGTGAAACATGCGGAGCAGGGACTGGAGCATGTCACTCGAGCACACGCTGTACATGGTGCATACCTGAGTACCCGATGCAAACTCAAGTAGCGAGCACTTGCGCTCAAGACTAATGACAACTTATTCAATATGATGACCTAATGTAAACAAATTCTGTGTCGTACCTCTGGGTTCAAAATGTTCACTATACACCTTAATAAAATCCTTGAGGGGTATAGTTTCCAAAATAGGGTCACTTGTGGGGGAGCTCCACTGTTTAGGCACATCACGGGCTCTCCAAACGCGGCATGGTGTGTAACAAATTGTCGGCTCAAATTGTTAGCGGACATCATGTTGCGTTTGGAGAGCCCCTGTGTGCCCAAACATTGGAGCTCCCCCACAAGTGACCCCATTTTGGAAACTAGACCCCCCAAGGCACCTATCTGGATGCATAGTGAGCACTTGGAACCCCCAGGTGCTTCACAAATTGATTCATAAAAATTAAAAAGTGTTTTTTTTTTCACTTTTTCATTTTTACGAATAAATTTGTGAAGCACCTGGGGGTTCCAAGTGCTTACTATGCATTTAGATAGGTGCCTTGGGGGGTCTAGTTTCCAAAATGCGGTCACTTGTGGGGGAGCTCCAAAGTTTGGGCACACAGGGGCTCTCCAAACGCAACTTGGTGTCCGCTAACAATTTGAGCCGATTTTCCATTCAATTTGTTAGCGGATACCATGTTGCATTTGGAAAGTCCCTGTGTGCCCAAACATTGGAGCTCCCCCACAAGTGACCCCATTTTGGAAACTAGACCCCCCAAGGCACCTATCTAGATGCATAGTGAGCACTTGGAACCCCCAGGTGCTTCACAAATTGATTCATAAAAATTAAAAAGTGTTTTTTTTTTCACTTTTTCATTTTTACGAATCAATTTGTGAAGCACCTGGGGGTTCCAAGTGCTTACTATGCATCTAGATAGGTGCCTTGGGGGGTCTAGTTTCCAAAATGGGGTCACTTGTGGGGGAGCTCCAATGTTTGGGCACACAGGGGCTCTCCAAACACAACATGGCGTCCGCTAATTATTCAAGCAAATTTTACAATCAAAAAGTCAAATGGTGCTCCTTCCCTTCCGAGCCCTGCCGTGCGCCCAAACAGTGTTTTTTCAACACATATTGGGTATCTGCGTGCCCAGGGGAAATTTCACAACAAATTTTGGGGTCCATTTTTTCTTGTTACCTCTGTGAAAATAAAAAAAATTGGGTCTAAAGTAACATTTTTGTGAAAAAAGTTAAATGTTCATTTTTTTCTTCCATATTCAAAAAATTCCTGTGAAGTACCTGAAGGGTTAATAAAGTTCTTGAATGTGGTTTTGAGCACCTTGAGGGGTGCAGTTTTTAGAATGGTGTCACTTTTGGGTATTTTATGTCATAAAGACCTCTCAAAGTGACTTCAAATGTGATGTGGTCCCTAAAAAAATGGTTTTGTAAATTTTGTTGGAAAAATGAGAAATCGCTGGTCAACTTTTAACCCTGATAGCTCCCTAACAAAAAAAAAATTTGGTTCCAAAATTGTGCTGATGTAAAGTAGACATGTGGGAAATGTTATTTATTAACTCTTTTGTGTGACATATCTCTCTGATTTAAGGGCATAAAAATTCAAATTTTGAAAATTGCAAAATTTTCGCCAAATTTCCGTTTTTTTCACAAATAAACGCAAGTGATATCGAAGAAATTTTACCACAATCATGAAGTACAATATGTCACGAAAAAACATTCTCAGAATCAGGGGGATCCGTTGAAGTGTTCCAGAGTAATTACCTCATAAAGTGACAGTGGTCAGAATTGTAAAAATTGGCCTGATCATTAATGTGCAAACCACCCTTGGGGCTTAAGGGGTTAATTAAGAGGGTTGAACAAAAATATCCTGTGAAAAATTTAGGAATTACAACCATTTTTCAACAAAGCCTCCTCATTTCAGGGGCTCAAAAGTAATCGGACAAAGTAACTTTACCATATATGAAATGTTCATTTTAATACTTTGTAGAGAATTCTTTGCAAGCAAGGACTGCCTGAAGTCTGGAGGACATGGACGTCACCAATCGCTAGTTTTATTCCTTTGTGATGCTTTGCTAGGCCTTTACTACAGCTGACTTCCGTTTTTGCTTGTTTGTTGGTCTTTCTGCCTTAAATTTTGTCTTAAGCATGTGAAATGCATGCTTGATGGGGTTGAGATCTGTTGATTGACTTGGCCATGGTAGAATATTCCACTTTGCCTTAAAAACTCCTAGGTTTTCCTTCTGTACACTGAAGCGCCATCCAATCAATCCTGCTGCATTTGGTTGAATCTGAGCAGAAAGTATAGCACTGTACAACTTCAGAATTCATCCGGCTGTTTCTGTCTTTAAGTCACATCATCAATAAACACTAGTTGACCCAGTGCCATTGGAAGCCATGCATGCCCATGCCATCACTCTGCCTCCACCATGTTTTAGGATGTGGTGTGCTTTGGATCATTAGACATTCCAAACTTCCTCCATACTTTTGTCTTTCCATCATTCTGGTACAGGTTGATCTTAGTTTAATCTGTCCAAAGAATGCTTTTACAGAACTGGGCTGGTTTCTTTAGATGTTTTTTGGCACAGTCTAATCTGGCCTTTCTATTTTTAAGGCTGATTAATGGTTTTCACCTTGTGGTAACCGTCTGTATTTGATCTCATGAAGTCATGTTTTTATGGTAGACTTAGATACTGAAACTCCTACTTCTTGGAGAGTGTTTTTCATTTGGGTGGATGTTGTGAAGTGGTTTTTATTCACCATGGAAAGGATTCTGGAATCATCCACCACTGTTGTCATCCATGGACATCCAGGCCTTTTTGAGTTCACAAACTCACCAATGCTCTCATTTTTTTGCAGAATGTAATAACAAACTTTTCATTTGGTCCCTGCTGAGAATTCTAATATCTCTCTGATGAATTTCTTCTTTTTTTTAGCCTAATGATTTTCTGTTCCTCTTCTATTGAGAGCTTCTTTGCCCGCATTTTGTGGGTTCACAGCAACAGCTCCTAATGCAAATGCCACACCTGGAATCATCTGCAGACCTTTTACCTGCTTAATTGATTATGGATTAACAAGGCAATAGCCCATGCATGCCATTAAAGAGCTTTTCAGATAATTGTCCAGTACTTTCGGTCCCTTTAAAAAGAGGTTGTTACATATTAAAGAGTTGTAATTCCTAAACCTTTATTCCAATTAAGATGTGAATACCCTCAAATTAAAGCTGAGCGTCTTCACTTTAACCCTATATTGATTATATAACTGTATCTTGACTATGTTTTGGTAAACAGCTAAAATGCCAAAACTTGTGTCACTGTCCAAATATTTCAGCCCTTAACTGTATATCCAAAAATGCAGAACCTGCAACAGGGTATTCTATTGGTTTGACATGTACAGATATTAAATTTGACTAATAGAACTAGTAAAAAAAATTGCTAGTAACTTGCTTAGTTTGTGTGGTACACAACCATAGTTAAATGTCTGGATTTTTGAGAATTTTCTTTTGTATTTTTGAAAAACAATTATTCCCCCCTTAACAAAAAGGATTGTAAAATGTAAGAACTCACTACACTCATTTATGGTAAGCAAGGACATCTTTTGTAGCTGACGCTGATTTCAGAATTGTTTTTCTGTAAAAAAATACTATGTTTCCTTGATTCTGCATTCAAGTGCATTATGAATGAAGATAAACATTGTAATTATAATATAAATGAAGCAGGACAAATGCCAGTTACAATATATCACAAATCAATCACGCTGAGTCTGACACTTTCCATATGTCTTTTGCCCCCTATCAATTGAATCTCTGTATTATATGCAGAATGCTATGCTCAGCTTCTTCACTGCTGCAACTGAACAACACATTACTGCCTGGAGTTTTTGTCTAATACTTTAAGGCTTTCTCTCCCTATCTCTATTGTTGAGATGTGAGGTCTGATCTCCTCTAACTATCCTAAAATCACCATAAAATTGCTGCTGCATTCCCAGTGTAGGCTATTATACAAGTTATGATCTGACTGCCTGTACTATACTTTGTGATGTGATGGGCATCATGGGGAAGCCCACAGACTCTTGTGTGTGGGTATGCCAGCCTTCCTTGGCTGATGTAATCTTCTGCAATATGTACAAATTTTGTGGGTATATTTTTTTGTTATTTGCACGAATCAAATCACACAATTTTGAAATTCGCCAGGACCTGCAAATTTCATAAAATTCGACTAGAATTGATTCATCCATCTCTACTGGCTATTCACTGTCCAGACCATACAGTTCAAAATACTAACAGTGAAAAACTAATGATGACTTATAAGGATGTCCATAATCTTGTCTCCTCCATACATCTCTAATCTATTCCCCAGATTTTGCCCACATATAATATACATCTCTGATCTATTCCCCAGATTTTGCCCACATATAATCTACAATCCTAACAAAAACTTTTTCTTTGTTCTCTTTTACTTGCTTCTCACACAACTATCTCCTGGATTCCTTGTTTGCATTTCCCTTAGTCTGAAACTATGTACTCAAACTGATGTACAGCAACCTGAATACTCCAACTAAGTACAGCAACTTGAATACCATCCTTTTTACAAAACCTTATGACCTACATTAATCCTGCTACCTTCACCTTCTACCTTTACTATATAGATTGTAAGCTTCTGCAAGCAGTATTCTCTATACCAGTATGTCACCTGTTTAGCCATGTTTATTGTACTTGTTTTTATACTATGTTATATACTTATGTTAAATATTATGTTTTTACATTTTCATATGCTCCTCACCATTAGTTATGGAGTGCTTTATATAAAGAAAAATACTATTGTAATAAACCACAATACTATTGTAATAATCTATAAAACAGTGGTGATTAAACCTGTCAAACTGTCGCCTTCTCACAGTAGCACAACTTTCAATGAACCTGTCAGATCTCAGGTTACCATTAGATTATATTTTAATTGGGCAACAAATTCCTAATGTTCACAGGCAGCTATTGTATAGATGTAGCAATTATGAACTGGAACTCGATAGCATGCTCAACTATTGGCCTATAATATTTCATTATCATGTCTGCTCATACACTTTCTAGTAGAACGGTTTGACTACATAAATGGCAAAGGACCTCAAGGCACACAATGTTAATAAGTTAGTGTGCCGGTTGTTAAATTCAACTAATTGCTACACTAACGACCAGTATGCACCAACTTTTGGAACGTGTAGAAGAGACCTGGGATCAGATTTCAGTCGAGACATGCTTGAATCTGATCGAGAGCATGCCCAGAAGGATTCAGGCAGTGTTGAAATCCAAAGGTGGATTTACAAAATGATATAAAATTAAAATTTAGATTTTTAGTAGAAAAACAGTAACAATGCAGTGACATGACAAGAATCTGCATAACTAATCATATGCAAAATAGTTGTAAGGCATTTGTGAATGATTGATCAGTTTAAACTTCAACCCAATTATTGATTAAATTGAGAAGGAGTTAAAGGGGTTGTCCGTCCAAATCGATAAGTCTCTAGTCACTCTGAGTGACTGCAGACTTATGAATTCCCCCAGCCCACGCACTGTGCTCTGCGGGGATTCACCAGTTTCAGACTCGGGACCAGAGGGTATATATGCGTCCACTTGTATTGAGTGAGTGCCTCACTCCATACAAGTGTTTGGAAGCGAGGCCGCAGCCACTGGCCGGGAATATGTATAACTTATACATACCCTCAGGTCCCGGGTCTGAAACCGGCAACTCCCCGCAAGCCAGAGCAGTGCGTGCGCTGGGGGAAGTGACTGCAAACTTATCGATTTGGACTGGACAATCCCTTTAACCCCTTTCGGACCTTGTCAGTAATAGTACGTAGCTGTGCCCTGGGACTTATGGACCAGCTACATATTATTACGCGCGCTGCGATCGCGCCCGCACACAAGCAGTGCGGGGCGATCGCCGCCGGGTGTCAGCTGATTGTCACAGCTGACACCCGGTGCTATGTGCTGGGAGCGGTCCCACACTGCTCCCGGCACATTAACCCCCGCAATGCTGCGATCGAAGTCGATCGCAGCATTGCGGTGGCAAAGGGGGAGGTGATCGGTATGCTCATCTCTCCTGCCGGCGTCCTGCGATGTCTGCGGCGGCTTCCGGATGTTGCCATGATGACCCGATGTCTTCATGACAACATCCGGGTCACTAGGAGGCAGGACGTTCCTTTGGTCATGCGCAGTGCGCAACCAAAGTAATGTTTCCCCTGTGTGCAGCGCTGACAGACTGCATGACAAAGAGAGCTGCTGCTCTCTATGCCATGCAGCCGATCAGGCTGCAAAAAGTGAAAGTCCCATAGTGGGACAATGTGTAAAAGTAAAAAAAAAAAGTAGAAAAGTGAAAAAAAAAAAAAAAAAAATTGTAAAAATATATAAAAAAAAGAAAAAAATAATCCCCAAAAAATAAAAATATATTGAACCCATAATATTTATTTATTATGAAAAAAAACAAAACAATAAAAGTACACATATTCGGTATCGCCACGTCCGGAACGACCTGACCTATAAAACTGTCCCACTAGTTAACCCCTTTAGTGAAAACGGTAAAAAAAATAAATAAAAAACGAAGCAAAAAACAATGCTTTATCATCATACCGCAAAACAAAAAATGGAATAACACGCGATCAAAAAGACGAATGTAAATAAAAATGGTACCGCTAAAAACGTCATCTTGTCCCGCAAAAAACAAGCCACCACACAGCTCCATTGTCCGGAAAAAAAAAAGTTACAGCTCTCAGAATAAAGCGATACAAAAAAATTATTTTTTCTAGAAAATCGTTTTTATTGTGTAAAAGCGGCAAAACATAAAAAAAACTATATAAATGCGATACCACTGTAAATGCACTGACCTGAAGAATAACACTGCATTATCAATTTTACCACACGCAGAACGGCATAAAAAAACCCGCAAAAAAACAATTCCTGAATTGTTGGTTTTTGTTTATTCTGCCTCCCAAAAATCAGAATAGAAAGCGATCAAAAAATGTCATGTACCCGAAAATGGTACCAATAAAAACGAAAACTTGTCCCGCAAAAAATAAGCCATCACATGACTCTGTCGGCCAAAATATGGAAAAATTATAGCTCTCAAAATATGGTGATGCAAACACTAGTCTTTGCAAAAAAAAGCGTCTTTTAGTGTGTGACAGCTGTCAGTCATAAAAACCCGATATGAATCTGGTATTACTGTAATCACACCGACCCGAAGAATAAAGTTGTCTAATCACTTACACCACACGAGGAATGGCGTAAAAAAATGAACTCTAGGGTTACGGTTGTGCTAGGGTTAGGGTTGGGGTTGTATTAGGGTTAGGGCTAGGGTTGGGGTTTTTTCAAAAGTAAAGAAAAAAAAATGATGACAATATGGTGACCAGTGTTGAGCGCAAGTGCTCGCTACTTGAGTTTGCATCGGGTACTCGGGTATGCACTGAGTATCGCAGGTGCTCGAGTGACATGCTCGAGTCTCTGCCCCATATGCTTCGCGGCCCAAAAAAACGTTGCTGGGATCGACTGCCATGCACGAGCGATCCCCGCATGTTTTTTTTTTGGTGTCTAACAACCGTGAAACATGCAGGGCGGGGACTCGAGCATGTCATTCGAACACCCACGATACTTGGTGCATACCCGAGTACCCGATGCAAACTCAAGTAGCGAGCACTTGCGCTCAAGACTAATGACAATTTATTCAATATGTTGACCTAATGTTATCAAATTCTGTCGTACCTTTGGGTTCAAAATGTACACTATACCCAATGATAAAATTCTTGACGGGTCTAGTTTCCAAAATGGGGTCAATTGTGGGGGGTTTCCACTATTTCGGCACATCAGGGGCTTCCAAAATGCAACATGGTGTCCGCTCTTGATTCCAGGCAATTTTGCGTTCAAAAAGTCACACAGTGCTCCTTCCCTTCTGAACCCTGACTTGCGCCCAAACAGTGTTTCTTCCCCACATATGGGGTATTGGCGTACTCAGGAGAAATTGCACAACAGTTTTTAGGTTCCATTTTCTCCTCTTACCCTTGTGAAACTAAAAAAAATGGGGCAAAAAGATCATTTTTGTGGAAAAAGTTAGATTTTTTTATTTTCACGGCTTCATGTTCTAAACTTCTGTGAAGCACCTGGGGGTTAAGGGTGCTCACCACACTTCTAGATAAGTTCCCTCAAGGATCTAGTTTCCAAAATGGTGTCACTTGGGGATTTCCACTGTGTAAACGCAATATGGCATCCGCTAATTATTCAAGCAAATTTTACATTCAAAAAGTAAAATGGCGCTCCTTCCCTTCCGAACCCTGCCGTGCGCCCAAACAGTGGCTTTCCCCCACATATGGGGTATCGGCTTACTCAGGAGAGATTGCACAAAAAGTTGCATGGTGCAATTTCTCCTGTTACCCTTATGAAAATGCAAAACTGGGGGCTGAAAAACATTTTCATGGGAAAAATGTGAAAATTTTATTTTCACGGCTCCATGTTATAAACTTCTGTGAAGCACCTGGGGGTTCAAGCTGCTCACCACATAAGTTCCCTGAGGGGTCTAGTTTCCAAAATAGTGTCACTTGTGGGGGGTTTCCACTGTTTAGGCCCATCAGGGGCTCTCCAAACGCAATATGGCGTCCGCTAATTATTCAAGCAAATTTTACATTAAAAAAAAAAAGTCAAATAGCGCTCCTTCCCTTCTGAGCCTGGCTGTGCGCCCAAACAGTGTTTTGTCCCCACGTATGGGGTATCTGCATACTCAGGGGAAATTGCACAACAAATTTTGGGGTCCATCTTTTCCTGATACAACCTGCAAAAATAAAAAAATTGGGGTCTAAAGTAACATTTTTGTGAAAAAAGTTAAATGTTCATTTTTTTCTTCCCCATACCAAAAATTCCTTTGAAGCACGTGAAGGGTTAATAAACTTCTTTAATGTGGTTTTGAGTACCTTGAGGGGTGCAGTTTTTAGAATGGTGTCATTTTGGGGTATTTTCTGTCATAAAGGCCCCTCAAAGTCACTTCAAATGTGATGTGGTCCCTAAAAAATTTTTGTAAATTTTGTTGGAAAAATGAGAAATCGCTGATCAACTTTTAACCCTTATAGCGCACTAATAAAAAAAATTTTTGGTTCCAAAATTGTGCTGCTGTAAAGTAGACATGTGGGAAATGTTATTTATTAACTATTTTGTGTAACATATCTCTCTAATTTAACGGAATAAAAATTCAAATTTTGAAAATTGTGAAATTTTCAAAATTTTCGCCAAATTTCCAATTTTTTCACAAATAAACGCAAGTGATATCGAAGAAATTTTACCACTATCATGAAGTACAGTATGTCACGAAAAAACAATATCAGAATCAGCAGGATCCGTTGAAGCTTTTCAGAATAATTATCTCATAAAGTGACAGTGGTCAGAATTGTAAAAATTGGCCTGGTCATTAACGTGCAAACCACCCTGGGGGGTAAAGGGGTTAAGAGAATAAGAGGTGGTTACTTGTTTGGCTCATGCTATAATAATAATATTAGAATAATATGTTTTCAAGACTTTTGTAGCAACTACAAATGCTCCTGAAGCATGTTGGAAGAGAAAATCTCTTTACTGATGATAATCATTTCTTTATTTTTACTATTATTATGGGGATTATGTGTTGCCGGACATGAGGAAAGATAATTTATTCTCTGAATAAAGGATAACAAAAAGGATAAGTATGTTAATCAAGAGGTAAAACAACTTCTTGTGTTATTAGAAGCTTAGTTGCAGGATTAACACTTGCATATTCGTTAAATATATCAATTCTAGCTGCAAATTAAAAAAAAAAAATAGATTTTACCTCCTGAATTATATCTCTAAATAATAATATATTATGAAAAATGTGGCCTTGAAGGGGCAGCTGTCCATTAAGGAGACATTATTGTATTAGATTGATACAAAAAAAGAGAACATTGTATACATTTGATGTACTTTGACTTTTTTTTCTGCTCGCTAAATATAAGCCATAAGATACTGATAATATAAAGATTTAATTCCCTCCATCGTTCTATATATTCATAACATCCATGAGACTCTTTTGGGAACCAATGAGCTTCTTGTAGACCATCATATACTCAATAAATGGTAAAGGGATCTATAAGTCACTCTGGAGATTTATGAAATGAACAAAAGGATAATGGTGCGTTAGGAGGGAGTAAACTGAGGAAACTGGTAATGAAATCAAAGGTCTGGGGATATGTCCAATGGAAATTGATTCATTGATCAGTAGGAGCATTTAACTTGGAGAGTTATATACAAACATGAAACATGCATTGTCTAAAAATGCATATCAAAATGCATTTTTTGGCATGCTAGCTATGGGTAATAATGTACAAAGGTAAATAATGTACAAAGTAAAGTGGTGGTCCAAAACTAAACTATATTTTGTTCCTAAATTTCTATCTATTTAATGTCATAATCAAATCTTTTTTTAAATTTACTTTAATTTAAAAGTCCCTATCGTTAACTTACTTGTGGGAGAGCTGTTGGTCTCTGCTCGCTTGCTCTCCTTACAATGTGCACTAATTGTGCGCTCTCTTGCATTGTCACTATGCACTGAGATGAATAGTGGATAGGGACAAGATCTTCCTGAGAATAAATCGGAATTAACATTTGACGCATGCTCATTAGAGCAGGGACTATACCAGCCCCTGAAATGGATGTCACTTATGACGCTTCATTTCAATATGGAGTAGAAGGTGCTGCAGTGACCACAGCCTCTGCCCTCTGATGATGACTCATTTGAGTATCCCAGCATGTACTGGGGTTTATCAAACGAAGCATCATAACACAGGAAGTAGTAAAGAAAAAAAGAAAGCAGTTAGATAGAGTAGTGAGGGAATTATAGGGACTTTTTAATTAAGGTATATTATAAAAAAGATTAGATTATGACATTAAACAGAGATTTAGGATTAAAATTAATTTTACTTTCGGACCATCCCTTTAAGATACAAACAGTATTACTGAAGAGACAAAGAAGGAAGACAGATAACAATTTTTTGTTTGTAACATTTAAAGGGGTTTTCCCATGAATAAAAGTTAATTTTAGTCAATAGATCTTGGAATAATAATAATAAGTTCCACAATTGGATGTGTTTAAATAAAATGTTCCTGTGCTGAGATAATCTTATAAATGTGCCCCTGCTATGTACTGTGTAATATTTGTGTCTGACCATTCAGGAACATGGTCTGATTATACCACAGCTCCTGGGCTGGGGGGGACGCAAAAGAGTATACAGACAGGACAGCAGGGGTTCACAGCTGATTCTTTCTGTGAGGTAAAACATTTCACTACCTGTTGTTAAGCAATGTTTTATTGCAAAGAAAGAATCATTTGTGATCTCCTGCTGAAATGTCTGTATACTCTTTTGCTTCATCACCTGGCCAGGAGATGTGGTATCATCAGACCATTTCCTGTGTGGTCAGATACAGCCATTACACAGTACATAGCAGGGGCACATTTATAAGATTATCTCAGCACAGGAACATTTTATTTAAACACATCCAATTATGGAAATTATTATTATTCCAAGATCTATTGATTACAGTGATTTTTTGTTCGTGGAAAAACCCCTAAGTGGTTAACCTTGAAACGTGTCTTAATGTAAATGATTTACCACAATCTTACCAAAATTGTACTCTTATCCAATATTACCTAATGTCCTCATCCATTAGGAGCCATTAATATCCAATAATATGATTAGATATGACATTTAGATAACCCTATCAAATAAACTATAAAATCCACATTCTCTACCTGGGGTTTCTATTGGAACAAACCCCGATAACACTTTTAACATCATATAATAGATATAAAGGAGAATAAAGAGAATGATAGATTATAAGAAAACTATAATACTCTCTTTGTATCTCATCCTATTTTCTGTTCTAAATTAACACAGATAGAGAGTATTTAACTACTGTACGGAACAATCCATAATACAAACTATTCTAGTTAATATAATATGTTTATGATGGCATAAACCAGTGAACAACAGATAGACGCTAGCATGGTCTATGGAGCATCTTCTCCTCTTCAGACTCGAAACCTGTCGTTTCTTCTTCTATGCTCCCTTTGTCTAAGTGGAGGGAGTTGGGTAAGACCTTCATCACCTGCTCCTGTAGAAAGAGTAGGCCAGTCTAGAATGTCCACATTAGGGATATGTAGAGCCTCAGTAAACGCTAAAATGCCATTTGGATGACTTTAGCATGTGGACTCTACCAGCTTGACGGATCCTTAAACGGAACAAAAATCTCCAAGTATAAGGAATGTTGTGACTTTGCAGTACTTCAAGGAGGGGTTTCAAAGCTCTTCTTTTTTGCAAAGTCCATCTAGAGAGATCTGGCAAAATCTGAATCGTCTTCCCGGAGTGTTATATATTGCTTTTCAGCCGAGCCTGAGACATTATGGCATCTTTAATTTGCTACCTATTGACTCTACAAATAACGTCCCTCGGATAGTCAGGGTCCACAGGTTTGGGACCTAGAGCTCTATGAGCCCTGTCCAGTTCTACAGGGGAATCCATAGGACCATTTAAAATGGAATTGAATATATGGCGAAGTGTTATATTCAGGTCTTTTGGTTCAATTGTTTCAGGTAAGCCTCTGATCCTTATGTTATTTCTTCTGCCCTTATTGTCTGCATCATCTAGCATGTCAGTAAGCATCTGGATTTGATATAAATGAGCCAGTAAGGCAGAGTCTTGAGAGTCCACCTAGTGGACAGTGCCGCTGTAGCAGTCTCAGAGGGACTCAATTTGGAATATAATCTTCTGAATAGCCTACCGTGAGTACGTATCTTCTCCTTTTGGTGTCCCATCGATATTTTATCTTGATTTAAATCTTTTCTTTTTTTCTTAAATCTTAGGTAGAGCCTACTCTTGGTGGATGTGAATTTCTTTGATTGTGGCATTTGAATAAATGAACATGGGAATGATGCACAGAGGGGCACTTGGGACACAGGGGCATGGTGGCTACCCTGTGGAGGAATCTGGATGATAGAAACATGTTTTTTTTTTCTATGAACATATATGTACATTGATAGGAGTGTGTTCCCCATGCCTCTGTTTCCCTTAGTCTGTTCTTTCTGTTCATTTTCTTTTTTGGTGTTTTATCCCCTATTTTTTGATATGTATTGGGCATTTGGATGAATAAAGTGGTGTGGCATGTGTGCATTGGACACATGGATGCATACATATTGTGCATTAAATGCCTCACTCTTTGCTCACATGTATGCCTGTATGATTCCCCCCTATGTTTAAATCTGAGCTGTGGCTGAGATTGGTGATCGCAGTTACAGCGATGTGCTGGCGGTTGCCTTGTTATGGGCACCGCCTATCCGCGGATCATTGTTTCTGGGTTGCAGTGGTGGTGCCTGGATGCAGGCGCCCCCCTTCCCACTTGTCTCTGCCTTCCGGTCAGCAGGGATCATGTGATTGTCATGGGATCTCCTGAGTGACTCAGGACGTGATGTTTTGCCGGCATAGACCGGAAACAGTGAGCGCCATGGTGGGGACGTATGAAGCAGGTGTTTGTGAATAGGTGGGAGACTTGCTTTAAAAATGAATTATGGCGGAGTGACCTGCTTCAATAAAGGCTTCCTTTTATGGTGTGTTCACCATCGCTATTGGTGGAATTCACCGATATGGAGTAATTAACTGGTCTGGAGTGAATGGTGGGTGGGTTCCATAGTGACGGAAGTGCCGTCTGCACAGTCAACACTTGCTGCCGTGTTATTGGGGTTCAGTAACGTCAGCTGTTCCCCTGCTGTGCGGACGGCAATTTCTCCTGCTCTGTCCACATCCACTGTACTACTGATTTAAAACCTCCTCCAAATACACCTCTGGCTCCTCTGTTTTCAGTATTATCCCTGAGCTCCAACACCGCCAGTTGGCGCTCGGAAGTTCCGTCTGCACAGTCAACACTTGCTGCCATGTTATTGGGGTTCAGTAACGTCAGCTGTTCCCCTGCTGTGCGGATGGCAATTTCTCCTGCTCTGTCCTCATTCTCACTACTACAGATTTTAAAGTTGCTCCAATTACACCTCCGGCTCCTCTGTTTTCAGTATTATCCCTGAGCTCCAACACCGCCAGTTGGCGCTCGGAAGTGCCGTCTGCACAGTCAACACTTGCTGCCGTGTTATTGGGGTTCAGTAACGTCAGCTGTTCCCCTGCTGTGCGGACGGCAATTTCTCCTGCTCTGTCCACATCCACTGTACTACTGATTTAAAACCTCCTCCAAATACACCTCTGGCTCGTCTGTTTTCAGTATTATCCCTGAGCTCCAACACCGCCAGTTGGCGCTCGGAAGTGCTGTCTGCACAGTCAACACTTGCTGCCCTGTTATTGGGGTTCAGTAACGTCAGCTGTTCCCCTGCTGTGCGGACGGCAATTTCTCCTGCTCTGTCCACATCCACTGTACTACTGATTTAAAACCTCCTCCAAATACACCTCTGGCTCCTCTGTTTTCAGTATTATCCCTGAGCTCCAACACCGCCAGTTGGCGCTCGGAAGTGCCGTCTGCACAGTCAACACTTGCTGCCATGTTATTGGGGTTCAGTAACGTCAGCTGTTCCCCTGCTGTGCGGACGGCAATTTCTCCTGCTCTGTCCACATTCTCACTACTACAGATTTTAAAGTTGCTCCAATTACACCTCTGGCTCCTCTGTTTTCAGTATTATCCCTGAGCTCCAACACCGCCAGTTGGCGCTCGGAAGTGCCGTCTGCACAGTCAACACTTCCTGCCGTGTTATTGGGGTTCAGTAACGTCAGCTGTTCCCCTGCTGTGCGGACGGCAATTTCTCCTGCTCTGTCCACATCCACTGTACTACTGATTTAAAACCTCCTCCAAATACACCTCTGGCTCGTCTGTTTTCAGTATTATCCCTGAGCTCCAACACCGCCAGTTGGCGCTCGGAAGTGCCGTCTGCACAGTCAACACTTGCTGCCGTGTTATTGGGGTTCAGTAACGTCAGCTGTTCCCCTGCTGTGCGGACGGCAATTTCTCCTGCTCTGTCCACATCCACTGTACTACTGATTTAAAACCTCCTCCAAATACACCTCTGGCTCGTCTGTTTTCAGTATTATCCCTGAGCTCCAACACCGCCAGTTGGCGCTCGGAAGTGCCGTCTGCACAGTCAACACTTGCTGCCATGTTATTGGGGTTCAGTAACGTCAGCTGTTCCCCTGCTGTGCGGACGGCAATTTCTCCTGCTCTGTCCACATCCACTGTACTACTGATTTAAAACCTCCTCCAAATACAGCTCTGGCTCCTCTGTTTTCAGTATTATCCCTGAGCTCCAACACCGCCAGTTGGCGCTCGGAAGTGCCGTCTGCACAGTCAACACTTGCTGCCATGTTATTGGGGTTCAGTAACGTCAGCTGTTCCCCTGCTGTGCGGACGGCAATTTCTCCTGCTCTGTCCACATTCTCACTACTACAGATTTTAAAGTTGCTCCAATTACACCTCTGGCTCCTCTGTTTTCAGTATTATCCCTGAGCTCCAACACCGCCAGTTGGCGCTCGGAAGTGCCGTCTGCACAGTCAACACTTGCTGCCATGTCATTGGGGTTCAGTAACGTCAGCTGTTCCCCTGCTGTGCGGACGGCTATTTCTCCTGCTCTGTCCACATTCTCACTACTACAGATTTTAAAGTTGCTCCAATTACACATCTGGCTCCTCTGTTTTCAGTATTATCCGTGAGCTCCAACACCGCCAGTTGGCGCTCGGAAGTGCCGTCTGCACAGTCAACACTTGCTGCCGTGTTATTGGGGTTCAGTAACGTCAGCTGTTCCCCGGCTGTGCGGACGGCAATTTCTCCTGCTCTGTCCACATCCACTGTACTACTGATTTAAAACTTGCTCCAATTACACCTCTGGCTCCACTCTGTTTTTAGTATTTACCCTGGGTTCCAGCACCGCCAGCTGGTTCTCGGTAGTTCCATTTGCTCTTGTACCTTCTACTACCCATCCGGGTTCCAGTACCGTCAGCTGGTTCTCGGCAGTGCCTTTGGATTAGGTGCCTCCTTCTCAGTATCCAAGTTCCACCAACATCTGCTGGTTCTTGGTAGTGCTTTCTGGCACAGGTACCTCCTGCTTAGTAACCGAGTTCCAGTACCGTCAGCTGGTCTTCGGCAGTTCCATTGGCTCTTGTACCTTCTGCTACCCATCCGGGTTCCAGTACCGTCAGCTGGTCCTCGGTAGTTCCTCAGCTTTCTTGTACCTTCTGCTACATTTCCAAGTTCAAGCTTTTTGAAATGGTTCTTGGTAATCACTCTGGATCTCCCTGACGAGGACCCTGAAGACGAGGACCCTGAAGACCAACCCTAAGAAGACGAGGACTCCGAAGACGACGACCCTGAAGACGAGGACCCTGAAGACCACCCCGAAGAAGACGAGGACCCTGAGACCACCCCGAAGAAGACGAGGACCACGAAGACGATGACCCAGAAGACCAACCCGAAGAAGACGAGGACCCCGAAGACGAGGACCCCCGAAGACGACGACCCTGAAGACCACCCCGAAGAAGACCAAGAAGATGACCCTGAAGAAGTTGCCCAAGAGGACAAAGAAGAGAAGACAAGCACCAAGATACAGAAGAACAAGAGACAAAAAACTTAGAAGCAGAAATACAAGAAGCTGCAGAACAAAAAGCGGAAGAACATTAAGCATACGACTAAAAATCAGAGCAAAAGATAATATCTAAATTATAAGCAGAAGATGACTAAGCAGTGTATGGGGGTGAGTCCGTTCCTCCTCGTGGTGCCTCTGGAAAAGACCTGCTGCTGCAGGCCAAACTGAACGCGGACAAATCCTGTTGTAAATCTTTTGTGACGGGCAGAACGAAAGGTGTAATGTCCAACCTTTTATAGATAACAACTACAGGAATGCCTGTCACAAATAAGAATATGATGAAGAAGAAGAATATGAAGAAGATGAAGAAGTAGAATATGAAGAATGAAAAAAAAAGAATAATACGAAGAAGGTGAAGAAGAAGAAGATGAAGAAGGTGAAGAAGAAGTGGATGAAAAAGATGCAGAGGATGATGAAGGAGAAAGTGTGGGAGAAGTAAAAAAGAAGGTGAAGAGCATGGAAGTAGTGAAACATAAATATCTGACAAAATATAAAAATACTCAACATAGTCAATATTTCCGTAACTCAGAACGTGTTAAAAAATATATTAATTCCTGCTATTCCATTTGATTGGGTGTAATGCACACGCCCGGACTGAGCGGCGTGTGCGTGTGATTGTAGTGATTCCACTGGACCGTGCCGGAGAGTGAATGCCTGGAGGGGCGTAACTAGGTATTCACCCAGGGTCGCACGACGGCATACGACGCCAGTGCACCAAGGAGGAACCGAGCAGAGGGACCAGGTGCTACTCCAGGACAGACCCCGGACACGGCTGTTGACCCACACAGGGGAATACAGGAACAGACTGGTAGGCTGGCACACAGACTGGTGGGTATAGGCAGGCACGACTGGTATGCAGGCAGGCGGGAAAGCAGGCAGGGGGGTACAGGCAAGCACAGCTAGAGTGCAGACAGGGAGGCACTAGCAGGTAGGGACACTAGCGGGATAGGACCCAGTACACACTGGGACTCAGGAACAGAACCACAGATGTGGCGGACAAACACAGCAGAGTGAGGCCGCCAAAAGAAGTGAGCGAGAACAGGGCAGGACAAGACCGCCTGGAGCGGTGAGCAAGAGTAGAGCAGGACAAGGCCGCCAGGAGCGGTGAGCAAAGGGTCAGAGCTGAGCGAGACTGCAGGAGCAGTGAGCAAGAGTAAAGCAGGACGAGACCGCCTGGAGCGGTGAGCAAGAGTGGAGCAAGACTGCCGGAGCAGTGAGCAAAAGGATAAGAGTGGAGCGAGACTGCCGGAGCAGTGAGCAAAAGGATAAGAGCGGAGCAAGGCTGCCGGAGCAGCGAGCAAAGGAGTCAGAGCAGGCTAGAACCACCGAAGCGGTAAGCAAAGGAGTCAGAGCAGGCTAGAACCGCCGGAGCGGTGAGCAAAGGAGTCAGAGCAGGCTAGAACCGCCGGAGCGGTGAGCAAAGGAGTCAGAGCAGGCTAGAACCGCTGGAGCGGTGAGCAAAGGAGTCAGAGCAGGCTAGGCTGAGCAGGGGGGACAGGGCTCTGTTCACACGGAACAGACAGGAAGGGAAAGGCAGAGCCAGATACCCACAGACTGACACTGCAGCGGAATACAGGAGTGGGTCTGGGAATACGGCCCCCAGAGAGGCAGGACGAACAGGCAAGGAGCGAGTTCAGACAGGACAGACAAAATACAGGAGCGGGTCTAGGTAATCAGCCCCTAGAAGGCGGGAGGAACAGGCTAGGAGCGTGTTCAGACAGGACAGACAAGATACAGGAGCGGGTCTAGGTAAACGGCCCCTAGAAGGCAGGAGGAACAGGCTAGGAGCGTGTTCAGACAGGCCTGGAAATACAGCCTCCAGGATAGGCAGACAAGAGAACACAGACAGGACTCAGTTCAGACTCGGGAACTGATACCGCAAAGCAGGAGACATAGACAGGACTCAGTTCAGACACGGGAACTGATACCGCAAGGCAGGAGACAAAGACAGGACTCAGTTCAGACACGGGAACTGATACCGCAAGGCAGGAGACAAAGAACGGGACCTGGCACCTTCAGAGTGCAAGCACACACTGAATGAAACACTATGCTCAGGCAGGGATAGATGGGAGCAGCTGAGCTATATACCAGGTGACAGACAGCAATAGGCTGAGGACGCACAAGGGGTGTGACCCACAGCAGGTACAAAAAGCAGGAAGTAATCGGGCGCCGCCCTTAAGCAGCAGAAACAGACACAAACAGACAGCATGGAGGGAAGCCAGAGAGACATTCTGGACTGGAGATCAAGTGCGCGCTCTTGCACAGTGGGAGATGGACCACCATGCAAGGACGTCGCCAGGTATGTTACAGTACCCCCCCCTTACGCCCCCTCTTCTTCAGGCCTGCCAGAATCTTCCGCAGGGATTTCGAGGACCAGTCGTTCACTTCAAGGAGATCACTTCCACTGTCCACAGGAAAAACTGATCTCATCTGGTTAGCTAGGATGCTACCTCCTATCCAGCCATCCTCAGCAACAGACGAAACGGGTGGAGTACCAGGAACAGCACACAAGGAAGTCTCTCTCCACATATTTTCAGGTGGCACCCCAGAGGGTACAGGAGACAACTGGAAGTCCTTCACCGGGTTGGAGGGGGACAGAGACTTGGGGGTAATCTCTGCTTCGAGGTACATCTTGTCAAGCTCACAGGAAGAAATAGACGGGTTATCAGGTACATAATGAGGAAAAGTCACTGTCTCTTTGTTATCTGGTGGTACCCCGGAGAATTCAGGAAACAACTGGAGGTCCTCCGCCGGGTCAGAAGAGTGCAGAGGCTCAGAGAAAACATCTGCTTCAGAGTACACTAGGTCGGACTCACTGGAGGAAGCAGGCGAGGTATCGGGTACCGAGTATAGGAAAGTCTCTGTCCATTCACCACCAGGTGGCACCCCAAAGGGTTCTGGAGACAACTGGAGGTCCTCCGCCTGGTCAGAGGAGTGTAGAGACTCATGGGTAACCTCTGCTTCAGAGTACACTGGGTCGAACTCACTGGATGAAGCAAGCGAGGTGTCAGATCCAGGATATAGGAAAGTCTCTGTCCATTCACCACCAGGTGGCACCCCGAAGGATTCTGAAGACAACTGGAGGTCCTCCGCCTGGTCGGAGGGGTGTAGAGACTCGGGAGTAACCTCTGCTTCGGAGTACACTAGGTTGAACTCACTGGATGAAGCGAGCGGGGTATCTGGTACAGAGTATAGGAGAGTCTCTGTCCTTTCGCTACCAGGTAGCACCCCGAAGGGTTCTGGAGACAACTGGAGGTCCTCCGCCTGGTCGAAGGGGTGTAGAGACTCGGGAGTAACCTCTGCTTCGGAGTACACTAGGTTGGACTCACTGGAGGAAGCGAGCGAGGTATCAGGTACAGAGTATAGGAGAGTCTCTGTCCTTTCGCTACCAGGTAGCACCCCGAAGGGTTCTGGAGACAACTGGAGGTCCTCCGCCTGGTCGGAGGGGTGTAGAGACTCGGGGGTAACTACCACTTTGGGGTACCCATTGTCAGGCTCACAGGACGAAGCGGACAAAGTATCGAGTACCGGGTGTAGACAAGTCTCTCTCCATTTGTCATCGAGTGGTATCCCGGAGGATTCAGGAGGCAACAGGGGGTCCTCCGCCAGGTAGTAGAGGTGCACAGGCTCTGAGGTAACCACAGCTTTGGAGCATCCTTGGACATGCACACCGGTAAAAGTGGGTGAAGTATCTGATGCCGGGTGCAGGAAGTTCTCCTGTGTGGAGTCTGGATGGGCAGAAGTCTCTTCGGGCAGGAGAACTGGTACACTACCCACGCACATTACCCGTTGGGGCTTCTCCGGGATACAGGGAGATGAAGCTTCAGTAGGGACTTCAAGGTTGGGGTCAGGAGGTCTCAGGGAGGACAGACCGTGGCGTGACGGCTTGCCTCTACGTCTAGCACGTCTGGACTGCCTCTTGAGGTTGGGAGAAGTATTCCAGTAAGCATAGTCACCCTGTGAGGATTCTGGGTGGGCAGTAGTCTCATTGCGCTGGAGGACTATTGCGCTACCCACACACATTACCCATCGGGGCTGCTCCGGGATATTGGGAAGTGAAGCTTCAGCAGGAGCCTCCGGGTTAGGATCATCGAAGACCATTAGAAAGGACACCAGGAAGGCCATTAGGTCCAGGAGGATCGGATCCTGTGTTTCATATAGGGGGTTGATCCATTCCAAGGCATCACCCGCCAGGTAAGACATAATGAATGCCACCTTAACCCGATCGGTGGGAAAACATAGAGGGTAGAACTTGAAGTGTAGCATGCATTGCTCCACAAATGCACGACTTTGTCTTGGATCCCCATAGTAACGTAGCGGATCCGCAGGAACGAGAGCAGATAGATCCATCTGGACGGGTGCGTAATTCGCCTGGAACTCAGCTAAGAAAAAAAAAAATTATTTATTTATTTTAATGCATGTCTTCGCTGGAAAACTTCTCAGAGAGCGAAGGCCGTGGGGCTCAACGGGAACAATGGCCTGAGCATGCTGTAATGCACACGCCCGGACTGAGCGGCGTGTGCGTGTGATTGTAGTGATTCCACTGGACCGTGCCGGAGAGTGAATGCCTGGAGGGGCGTAACTAGGTATTCACCCGATCCGACCAGGGTCGCACGATGGCATACGACGCCAGTGCACCAAGGAGGAACCGAGCAGAGGGACCAGGTGCTACTCCAGGACAGACCCCGGACACGGCTGTTGACCCACACAGGGGAATACAGGAACAGACTGGTAGGCTGGCACACAGACTGGTGGGTATAGGCAGGCACGACTGGTATGCAGGCAGGCGGGAAAGCAGGCAGGGGGGTACAGGCAAGCACAGCTAGAGTGCAGACAGGGAGGCACTAGCAGGTAGGGACACTAGCGGGATAGGACCCAGTACACACTGGGACTCAGGAACAGAACCACAGATGTGGCGGACAAACACAGCAGAGTGAGGCCGCCCAAAGAAGTGAGCGAGAACAGGGCAGGACAAGACCGCCTGGAGCGGTGAGCAAGAGTAGAGCAGGACAAGGCCGCCAGGAGCGGTGAGCAAAGGGTCAGAGCTGAGCGAGACTGCAGGAGCAGTGAGCAAGAGTAAAGCAGGACGAGACCGCCTGGAGCGGTGAGCAAGAGTGGAGCAAGACTGCCGGAGCAGTGAGCAAAAGGATAAGAGCGGAGCGAGACTGCCGGAGCAGTGAGCAAAAGGATAAGAGCGGAGCAAGGCTGCCGGAGCAGCGAGCAAAGGAGACAGAGCAGGCTAGAACCACCGTAGCAGTAAGCAAAGGAGTCAGAGCAGGCTAGAACCGCCGGAGCGGTGAGCAAAGGAGTCAGAGCAGGCTAGAACCGCCGGAGCGGTGAGCAAAGGAGTCAGAGCAGGCTAGAACCGCCGGAACGGTGAGCAAAGGAGTCAGAGCAGGCTAGGCTGAGCATGGGGAACAGGGCTCTGTTCACACGGAACAGACAGGAAGGGAAAGGCAGAGCCAGATACCCACAGGGTACTTGCAGTGAAGTAGCGAGTGGACCACAAACTCACAAACGGGAGTACAGAGACAACAAGCAGGAGTTAGGTACGAGTTCAGACTCTGCAGAAAAAGGAAGGGAACGGACATAGAGGCAAAACAGGTAAAGGATAGGAGAGAGTTCAGTCTGGAACTGAGTGTACGGAGGAGACCGACACTGCAGCGGAATACAGGAGTGGGTCTGGGAATACGGCCCCCAGGGAGGCAGGACGAACAGGCAAGGAGCGAGTTCAGACAGGACAGACAAGATACAGGAGCGGGTCTAGGTAATCAGCCCCTAGAAGGCAGGAGGAACAGGCTAGGAGCGTGTTCAGACAGGACAGACAAGATACAGGAGCGGGTCTAGGTAAACGGCCCCTAGAAGGCAGAAGGAACAGGCTAGGAGCGTGTTCAGACAGGCCTGGAAATACAGCCTCCAGGATAGGCAGACAAGAGAACACAGACAGGACTCAGTTCAGACACGGGAACTGATACCGCAAAGCAGGAGACATAGACAGGACTCAGTTCAGACACGGGAACTGATACCGCAAGGCAGGAGACAAAGACAGGACTCAGTTCAGACACGGGAACTGATACCGCAAGGCAGGAGACATAGACAGGACTCAGTTCAGACACGGGAACTGATACCGCAAGGCAGGAGACAAAGAACGGGACCTGGCACCTTCAGAGTGCAAGCACACACTAAATGAAACACTATGCTCAGGCAGGGATAGATGGGAGCAGCTGAGCTATATACCAGGTGACAGACAGCAATAGGCTGAGGACGCACAAGGGGTGTGACCCACAGCAGGTACAAAAAGCAGGAAGTGATCGGGCGCCGCCCTTAAGCAGCAGAAACAGACACAAACAGACAGCATGGAGGGAAGCCAGAGAGACATTCTGGACTGGAGATCAAGTGCGCGCTCTTGCACAGTGGGAGATGGACCACCATGCAAGGACGCCGCCAGGTATGTTACATTGGGCTAAACCTCTATGCCTTTATTGTCTCCCCCACCTCCCCCAATACATTCTATT
Organism: Phyllobates terribilis; assembly: GCF_046119375.1. NCBI lineage: Eukaryota > Metazoa > Chordata > Amphibia > Anura > Dendrobatidae > Phyllobates > Phyllobates terribilis. Next base: position 384,004,926 of record NW_027362763.1, on the reverse strand, counting down.
TTTCTGTATTTTCATGACTATGAAAATTGTACATTCACACAGAAATCATCAAAACTATGAATTAACACAAAAAAAGTGTGAAACAACTGAAAATATGTCTTATATTCTAGGTTCTTCAAAATAGTCACCTTTTGCTTTGATGACTGCTTTGCACACTCTTGACATTATCTTGATGAGCTTCTAGAGGTAGTCACCGGAAATGGTTTTCACTTCACAGGTGTGCCCTGTCAGGTTTAATAAGTTGGATTTCTTGCCTTATAAATGGGGTTGGGACCATCAGTTGTGTTGTGCAGGAGTCTGGTGGATACACAGCTGATAGTCCTACTGAATAGACTGTTAGAATTTGTATTATGGCAAGAAAAAAGCAGCTAAGTAAAGAAAAACGAGTGGCCATCATTACTTTAAGAAATGAAGGTCAGTCAGTCCGAAAAATTGGGCAAACTTTGAAAGTGTCCCCAGGTGCAGTTGCAAAAACCATCAAGCGCTTCAAAGAAACTGGCTCACATGAGGACCGCCCCAGGAAAGGAAGACCAAGAGTCACCTCTGCTTCTGAGGATAAGTTTATCCGAGTCACCAGCCTCAGAAATGGCAGGTTAACAGCAGCTCAGATTAGAGACCAGGTCAATGCCATACAGAGTTCTAGCAGCAGACACATCTCTTCAACAACTGTTAAAAGGAGACTTTGTGCAGCAGGACTTCATGGTAAAATAGCTGCTAGGAAACCACTGCTAAGGACAGACAACAAGCAGAAGAGACTTGTTTGGGCTAAAGAACGCAAGGAATGGACATTAGACCAGTGGAAATCTGTGCTTTGGTCTGATGAGTCCAAATTTGAGATCTTTGGTTCCAACCACTGTGTCTTTGTGCGATGCAGAAAAGGTGAACGGATGGCCTCTACATGCCTGGTTCCCACAGTGAAGCATGGAGGAGGAGGTGTGATGGTGTGTGTGTGCTTTGCTGGTAACATTGTTGGGGATTTATTCCAAATTGAAGGCATACTGAACCAGCATGGCTGCCACAGCATCCTGCAGCGGCATGCTATTCCATCCAGTTTGCATTTAGTTGGACCATCATTTACTTCTCAACAGGACAATGACCCCAAACACAACTCCAGGCTGTGTAAGGGCTGTTTGACAAAGAAGGAGAGTGATGGGGTGCTATGCCAAATGACCTGCCCTCTACAGTCACCAGACCTGAACCCAATCGAGATGGTTTGGGGTGAGCTGGACCACAGAGTGAAGGCAAAAGGGCCAACAAGTGCTAAGCATCTCTGGGAACTCCTTCAAGATTGTTGGAAGACCATTTCCGTTGACTACCTTTTGAAGCTCCTCAAGAGAATGCCAAGAGTGTGCAAAGCAGTCATCAAAGCAAAAGGTGGCTACTTTGAAGAACCTAGAATATAAGACATAATTTTAGTTGTTTCACACTATTTTGTTAAGTATATAATTCCATGTGTGTTAATTCATAGTTTTGATGACTTCAGTATGAATGTACAATTTTCATAGTCATGAAAATACAGAAAAATCTTTAAATGAGAAGGTGTGTCCAAACTTTTGGTCTGTACTGTAGATATGGGTATACTTGACAAAAAACAGGAAATGGTCGAAATGTTGTATGTATTTGATGGCAAAATAAATACAAGCATTTGATTCAACTCCGTGGATTGGACCCTGTTCCTTCTCTTGTGCAGTGCCGCTGTAGCAGTCTCAGAGGCTGTAACCCTTTCACTCCATTGTTGTACTTCATCCCTTAGGGTAGATAATTCTGCTCTGTATGAATTTTCCAGTCTTGAACATACTGTTCCATATCTTTCCTGGTCGGAATGTCTTTAATCCTAGCATTTAAATCTCCAAAGTCTATCATTAATGGGTTTATATTGGATATCTGTAACTGTTGAGGAATGGTTTCCTGAGAAGGTAAGGAAGGCATTTGTCCTGTATGAGAGTTAACTGTAGACTCTGAGTACCAAGCACTTGTGGCTATATGAGGAAAATCAACATCTGCCATATCAATAGTCTCTGATGTTGTGAGGAATTGGCATTGCGGGGAAAAGCCACATTCCCCTCTCTTTCTAGTGTCTCTGGCAGCCCCTGTATAGTTAGATTCACTTTCTCTTTCTGTAATTGTGCTGTGATGGCAGAACAGCTTTAGGGTTCCTGCACCTCCGTGCCATCTTGCCTCTGCATCAAGGACGCATCCCTGGGTACATTCACTGGCCCCTGGGAACTCCCTAAAGGGCTCCACGATCTCCCCACAATACTTTTGTCACTGGAGCACCGGTACATTCCAGAAGCAGGTAAGTGCTGTCGGCCATGCTTCCTGCACGCTCCTCCTGGGGAAGTCCTGATAGGAAATGCCTCAATAGTGAGGAGAGGCGACTCCTGAGCTGTGGGTACGGTGCTCTGTGGTACCTTTTTATTTTTGGCTCCCATCTGTGAAGTATTGTTAGACTTAGCTGGATGGTGGTTTCTTTGGCCCGGGTCAGAAGCTAAGCACACACATGTCTCTATCTCCCCATGGCCAGGCCATGCCCCCCCTTTGGATACTTTTATTTTTAATGGGGAAAAGGGGATGATTCAATTTTTTTTTTTTCCTTTTTTTAAATAATTTTTACTTTTTAATTTGTTTTTCTCCTCAGGTACTTCATATAATTCAAATCACGGTCTCCTTTGAGGTCGAGGCACAGGCTGAGTTTGGAAGAAGCAATGTCATGGCAGGCAAGGGGTTCTTCAGCAGACCCCCCTGCTGCTATAGCAACTTATTGGTGCCCTGCAATCACATTCCCGGGGCGCCAATGGTTTCCACCTGCGGCAGTTAGAGGCAGATCCTGGTTGAGTGTCACAGCAATTATCTGGTAAGGGACAGGTTCAGTCTCTGAGCCCGCTCTATACACCTGCTCCTGAATTGAGTCATATATACACAGCGGATGTTGAGAAGAGGTTTTAAACTTCAATCAAACTGATGACCTATTGATAAGATAGATCATCAATATTAGATCATTGGGGGTTCTATAGTCGACACCCCCACAGATCAGCAGTTAGCTAGAAAGAATAAACACCGTATGGATTAGAACACCACCGCTCCTTCAAACTGTTTAGTGGCTGATACCAGGTGTTGCACATCAGCCCCTATTCAAACAATTATGGGATATCCATTGCATAAAAGACAAATTTCTGACAGGGGTTACACTTCAAACTAAATAGTTAACTCCAAATTAAAACACAAAAATATACGGTACTTTGCTTTTTAATGTTATGTAATTAAATGCATCATTTTACTTTTACATAAACCAATTAGGACAAAAAATATCAGCTACTTGACCTGTGAAAACTATAGCTAGAGTGGTGGCCAAAAGTATTGGCACCCCTGCAATTCTGTCAGATAATACTCAGTTTCTTCCTGAAAATGATTGCAATCACAAATTCTTTGGTATTATTATCTTCATTTAATTTGCTTGCAAGGAAAAAACACAAAAGAGAATGAAGCAAAAATCAAATCATTGATCATTTCACACAAAACTCCAAAAATGGGCCAGACAAAAGTATTTGCACCCTCAGCCTAATACTTGGTTGCACAACCTTTAGCCAAAATAACTGCGAACAACCTCTTCCGGTAACCATCAATGAGTTTCTTACAATGCTCTGTTGGAATTGTAGACCATTCTTCTTTGGCAAACTGCCCCAGGTCCCTGATATTTGAAGGGTGCCTTCTCCAAACTGCCATTTTGAGATCTCTCCACAGGTGTTCTATGGGATTCAGGTCTGGACTCATTGCTGGCCACCTTAGAAGTCTCCAGTGCTTTCTCTCAAACCATTTTATAGTGCTTTTGGAAGTGTGTTTTGGGTCATTGTCCCGCTGGAAGACCCATGACCTCTGAGGGAGACCCAGCTTTCTCACACTGGGCCCTACATTATGCTGCACAATTTGTTGGTAGTCTTCAGACTTCATAATGCCATGCACACGGTCAAGCAGTCCAGTACCAGAGGCAGCAAAGCAACCCCAAAACATCAGGGAACCTCCGCCATGTTTGACTGTAGGGACTGTGTTCTTTTCTTTGAATGCCTCTTTTTTTTTCCTGTACACTCTATGTTGATGCTTTTTCCCAAAAAGCTCTACTTTTGTCTCATCTGACCAGAGAACATTCTTCCAAACTGTTTTAGGCTTTCTCAGGTAAGTTTTGGCAAACTCCAGCCTGGCTTTTTTATGTCTCGGGGTAAGAAGTGGGGTCTTCCTGGGTATCCTACCATACAGTCCCTTTTAATTCAGACGCCGACAGATTGTACAGGTTGACACTGTTGTACCCTCGGACTGCAGGCAGCTTGAACTTGTTTGGATGTTAGTCGAGGATCTTTATCCACCATCCGCACAATCTTGCGTTGAAATCTCTCGTCAATTTTTCTTTTCCGTCCACATCTAGGGAGGTTAGCCACAGTGCCATGGGCTTTAAACTTCTTGATGACACTGCGCACGGAAGAGACAGGAACATTCAGATCTTTGGAGATGGACTTGTAGCCTTGAGATTGCTCATGCTTCCTCACAATTTGGTTTCTCAAGTCCTCAGACAGTTCTTTGGTCTTCTTTCTTTTCTCCATGCTCAATGTGGTACACACAAGGACACAGGACAGAGGTTGAGTCAACTTTAATCCATGCTAACTGGCTGCAAGTGTGATTTAGTTATTGCCAACACCTGTTAGGTGCCACAGGTAAGTTACAGGTGCGGTTAATTACACGAATTAGAGAAGCATCACATGATTTTTCAAACAGTGCGAATACTTTTGTCCACCCCCTTTTTTAGGTTTGGTGTGGAATTATATCCAATTTGGCTTTAGGACAATCCTTTTTGTGTTTTTCCATTGAAGACAAATTAAATGAAGATAATAATACCAAAGAATTTGTGATTTTAATCATTTTCAGGAAGAAACTGAGTATTATCTTACAGAATTGCAGGGGTGCCAATACTTTTGGCCACCAGTGTATATAAACCAATAAAAACATTCCCAAATTATTACAATGGCTAAAACTGTGACATATAGTAAGCGTAAGCCTCATATATAACATTCTCACTAAATTAAATATTTGATTACACTTCTCAATATTTAATAGGCATGCATAAATATATAAATATGATACACAATTAACAAATCACTGTAATTGTTTTTCTTTTTCTTATTTTCTTCATCTTAGATCTGTTTGTTTAACATTTGGGAACATAGGAAACAATTTTATTTTTAATCTCTGTAGAGTCATATTTATTGATGTGGAAATTAAAGTATGGAGGACTCCAGATAATTTATGACACTAATTAAACATAAACTACTATTATAAAATTATATGATCAACTGGAAAATGCTTATAAAATGATATTGTACGAATGTTATGTTAACATAAAACTAGAGAAAAGTTAAATTTACATAAAAAATAAACCTTTTTACATTTCAAAAAGTTTCTATTGTATTTTCAATAAAAACCTTAGATAAAGTTTTCTTTAACAATAAAATTCTCACAAAACTTAATTTCCAGTTGACAGCAGATAAGTTCTATTGAATATAGCATCTGAAAAGATACATTTTATGAAACTTAACTTAATTCGTAAAAAATTATGGAGAAGCCATAAATAGCCTGAGGCAAAGTCTGTATGTGTACAATAAAAACTACAATAATCTGAACAAAGGTTGGACAATTCACCATAGTTACAATTTAACATCTGTGATCGGTAATCACAACAGAAACTAAAAGTTCAGTAAGCCTTTTTTCCTTTCTTTTTTCACCTTATTGTGTTGTAGTTTTCATAGTACTGAGTACAACAATACTTTTACATTTCATACATTTCTCTTATGTAAAATTTAAATGTATCACTTAAAGGGCTTTCTTTTCTAAAATTTGGTGGTTTTTAGATATTTTTGATAGTTTTTATATCAATTAATAGTGCAACAAAAGGTGTATTGGTGGCCCGGAGGGGAGAGTCTCCTCGTGGAAAGTCCATTATCCAGATGGAGGAGCTATACTTCGCTGGTCGCAGAATAGTTACCATTAAGACTTTAGGCCTACGACATATGGGTTACAACCTGCTCACTCCCTAGTGAGTATAAGACTTAAAATATCTTTGTTCTTTTTCTTCTCTTCCTTTTTGCTCTCCCATTTTATTTTTCTCCCACCTTCTAATCCCTCCCCCTCCTCCTCCCTCCTTCCTTTTGATTTTTTCTGTTGTCATAATATTTGATTGGGTAATTATGTAACTTTTAACATTTGATTCTCTGAACACGAAAGGTTTTAATGTTCCCCAAAAAAGATCTAAGATATTATATGGAATGCATGGACAACGGGTACATATATTACTCCTTCAAGAGCCACATTTTAAGAAGGATCATGTTCCCCCCAATATTAGAGACCGGTGCTATACCAAATGGTTCCACAGCGTCAATCCAGAGTCTCGATCGAGGGGTGTCTCTATAGCTATCCATAAGAATTGTAGACACACAACTTGATACAGAGGGATAGTACATCATTCTAAAAATGAAAATATATTCAACTTTATATACTATTGCGGGCTGGTATGCACTAAATCAAGGTCAAGTTATTGAATGCCGCTGTTTCCTAAAAGTTTTATCTGATTTTGCAGATGGTGTTGTAGTAGTGGGTGGAGATTTTAATCTCACACTGAATCCCTCAGTAGACACCACCATGGGGCTGGGGGCCGTTTCCTCTCAGGCAATTAGCATTGTTGAAGAAGGATCTGCAACTCCTCTGGCTGTCTGAAGTTTGGTGGATTTTGAACATCAAAGGTAGAGACTACACCTTTTACTCTTCACACGATTCTTACAGCAGGATTGACTTTTTTTTTTTATTAGCCACCATGCACTATCATGGCAGCCTCAACCCTCCATAGGTATCTTCTCCTATCTTCTTAAACATTACTCCTCCCGATAGTTCAAATCGTCCTTGGGCGTAGAGATTAAATGATAATTTGCTTAAAGATAATATCTGCTTAAATTATATTAAAGACACAATTGATCTCTTTCTGTCCACTCATTCAGGAGACACTACTACTTTACCATTGCAGTGGGAGGCCTAAGACCATTAGGCCCATCAAACTGGCATGATAAATACGTAGGGGGACGTCCAATCTTGCCTGTGGTACTGGATGGCATTCCTATGAGTGCCCTACTAGACATTGGGTCACAGGTCACCACCATCCCGTACGTGCTCTTCAAGCAGTACTGGAATGATTCGGAAATAACCCGCTACCCAGACGACGACCTGAGTATCATCGCCAGCAATGGTCAGCCCGTGCCGCAGGTGGGATTCAAGGAGGTGACCATTAAAATCGGTAAAGTCGAACTAGCGGCACAAGGACTGATTATAGTGGACATCGACCGTCATGAGAGTCACCCTAGAATCACCCTGGGAACCAAAGTAATTGAAAATTGTCTTGCAGAGGTGATTCTCATTTTACAGCAGGTTGCCAAGAACGCCAGTTCCGGCCAGCAGCGTGTGCTCCAAAAAGAGATCCGGGCACTGATGAAGCGGCAACAGGTGGAACTATCTGGTGGTGAGATAGGTAGCATGAGAATGTGTGACCCGTTCCCTATTGCCATGCCCCCAAAAAGTGAGATGATGATTTGGTGCCGGGCAGCTCTTGGTCTAAGAGGTAGAGACTACCAAGCAATGGTAGAACCCGTCTACTCAGACAGTAGGCCCACCATTTTGACAGCACGGGGGGTGGTCGATGTACGCCATGGGAGGGTGCCCGTTCGCATCATAAATATCGGTGAGAGAGAAGTACACCTGCCCCGGTATGCCACGCTAGCTAAATTGTTCACCATAAACCAGAATTCTGTACAGGCCGTGGAACCCTTGCCTCCATCTCAACCAGAGGAAGGTAACGGCTCTAAGAAACCAATGGAGGACTGGTGTCAGCAACTACATCTGGGTACTGACTCCACTCCCTCACACCAGAAACAAGGAGTCTATCGGGTGGTTCAAGAGTACGAGAGAGTGTTTAGTAAACACCCGTTAGACTTCGGGCGAGTAAAGGGGGTAGAACACCACATCCCCACGGGAGACCATCCTCCCATAAAGGAGAGATACCGACCCGTACCCCCTGCACACTACCAACACGCCAAGGGGATGCTTAGAGACATGAAGGAGGCTGGGGTAATCAGGGACAGCTGTAGCCCCTGGGCAGCTCCACTAGTCTTAGTGAAAAAGAAGGACAACACTATGAGAATGTGTGTAGACTACAGGAAGGTCAACCGTATCACACACAAAGATGCGTACCCGTTACCAAGGATAGAAGAGTCCTTAGCTGCATTAAAATCTGCTAACTTCTTCTCTACTTTGGATCTCACTAGCGGGTACTGGCAGGTTCCTGTAGCAGAGGCAGACCGGGAGAAGACCGCATTCACCACCCCGATGGGTCTCAGCGAATTTAACTGTATGCCGTTCGGGCTCTGCAATGCACCAGGAACCTTCCAACGGTTGATGGAATGCTGTCTGGGACACCGGAACTTCGAGACGGTCCTGTTATACCTGGACGATGTCATCGTCTATTCCAAGACCTACGAGGACCACCTGAAACACCTGGCAGAAGTGTTCGAAGCTCTGGCAAACTACGGCCTAAAGGTGAAACCCTCCAAGTGTCACCTCCTGAAACCAAAGGTGCAATACCTGGGACACGTGGTGAGTGCTGACGGAGTGGCTCCTGACCCTGATAAGATCACCGTGATTAAGGACTGGCCAAGACCCTCCAGCATAAAGGAAGTGCGGCAGTTCCTCGGGTTGGTAGGCTACTACCGAAGATTCATTCCCAGTTTCACCAAAATGGCAGCCCCTATGCAGGACCTCCTGATAGGTCAATCTCGAAAAGCCAAAAACCAGAAGCCGCCCTTCAGGTGGGAAAAGCTGGAAGAGGAGTCCTTTTGCCAGCTGAAGATGGCCCTCACGGGGGATGAAATCCTGGCATATCCAGACTACAGCCAGCCCTTTATCCTCCACACGGACGCAAGCAACATCGGGCTAGGAGCCGTGCTGTCCCAGATCCAGCAAGGAAAAGAACGGGTAATCGCTTACGCTAGCCGAAAGCTACGACCCACCGAGAGGAACCCTGAGAATTATAGCTCATTCAAGCTGGAGTTCCTGGCAGTAGTGTGGGCAGTGACCGAATGTTTCAAGCATTACCTTGCCTCCTCCAAATTCATCGTGTACACGGATAACAACCCGTTGACACACCTGGACACTGCAAGGCTCGGTGCTCTGGAACAGAGATGGATGGCTCGCCTGTCAAACTTTGAATTCACCATCAAATACCGGGCAGGACGCTCCAATGCCAACGCGGATGCCCTGTCTAGAATGCCGAACTTACCGGACGTAGGGGAAGATCCAGAAGATCTGGAAGAAGTTGAGCTCCCTGCGTTCCACCATCATGGGATCACCCTGTATTCCCACCGGGTGAAGGACAGGCGCTCCGCGACGTTCAATCCCTTGCCCCACTACAACTGGGCGGAGACGCAAGACAGTGATCCCGCAGTCCGTCTGGTGAAGGAAATGCTGACCCAAGCCGATGCCAGTCTGGACCCAGACGCCCCAGAGGAGACTAAGCAACTGTGGAAGGAGAAAAGTAGGCTGTTCCTCTACAGGGAGAAGTTGTGCCGGAGAATGGTTAACTCTCGAACACATGAGTTGACCTGGCAGGTAGTGGTCCCCAGACGAGACGCGGCTATGATTCTGGAGGCGTACCACAACGGAGCAGGACATTTCGGGTGGAAGAAGCTGGAGTTCTTGTTGCGTGAACGGTTCTACTGGGTAGGCATGAGAGGAGCCATCGAGAGGTGGTGCAGAGACTGTGGACCGTGTCACCTAAGAAGGAAGGACTGTGCCAGCCAGAAGACTCCCTTGCAGCCCATCATCACCCGACAGCCACTGGAACTGGTAGCCCTGGACCATGTGAAACTGGCTCCAAGCAGATCTGGGTATGTCTACGCCCTCACAATCGTAGATCATTACTCCCGGTTCCTGGTGGTGGTCCCGGTCAAGGACTTAACGGCTCAAACAGCAGCTAGAGCCTTCCAGCAGCACTTCTGCCGTCCACACGGGTACCCGGACCAAGTGCTGACAGACCAAGGGCCAGCCTTCGAAGCGGAAGTCTTCCAGGAGTTCTGCAACCTGTATGGCTGCACGAAGATAAGAACAACGCCCTATCACCCTCAAACCAATGGACTCTGCGAGAAGATGAACCAGGTGGTGATAGACCTCCTGAAAACATTGCCCCTGGAAGAACGCAGTATGTGGCCTGAGAAGCTGCCTGATCTGGTGGACCTATACAACCACATCCCTGTAGGTTCTACCAACTGTACCCCGGCTTACCTAATGAGAGCGAGACCTGGTAAGCTGCCTATCGACCTGGATATGGGAGTCCTGACGCCCGTGGACACCTCGCCAGAGGCAGACTGGGATACAGAACGGCAGCAGCAGTATCGGAAAGTACAGGAGAGCGTAGAGCGAAGTCTGTCTCAAGCTAGAGAAAGGCAAGAGAGGGCTTATAATCAGTATGCTCCCGCTGTTCCCCTGGTACCTGGAGAGCAGGTCTTGAAGAGGAAAAGATGGCTCCACAAGTTGGATGACCAGTGGGAGAAGGACCCGTACACCGTACTGCCATCAAGCCATGAGAACCCAAGGATTTGCGTGATCAGTAAGGATGGAGGAGAAACCACAGCCGTTGTCTCCAGAGACCACCTGAAGAAGTGTCCCGAGCAGCTGCAAAACCCTGAAGAAGAAGATCAAGAAAACCCTCGACCCGTAGAGGAAAGGGAAGAAATGATCAGGACTGTACTCGGAGACTTCCCCCGGTCTTGGACACAGGTAAACGGTGCTGTCGTGGTACCCGTCCTCACCTTTCTCCAGCCAGCCCCGCAAGTGCCTACAGAGGAACCGGAAGAGCTGGAAGAGCGGCCGGCCCAAGAGGCAGAAGAGTCCACACCAGCAGTACAGGAGGATCAACCCTCTGCTAGTAGTGAGCCTGCCGTGCCCCTAGTGAGCCAAAGAGTGCGTAGAAAGCTGCCCAGCTTGCCCATAACACCTCCTACACCCTGTAGTGCAGGACCAGTGAGTGAGCTCCGTAGGTCCACTAGGGTTACCAGAGGCCAGATGCCCGTACGTTGGAGAATCTAAGTTGGCTAATTGCTTTAACTATTTTATGTTTACCTGTTTTGTTGTAGCCGTTGCTAATTATGTTTTTCAGTTACAGATTTCTTTATATGGACTGACAGGTTATGGACAGTGAGTAACCGGAACTCTGTTGTAAATATGTTTGGAGCGTAACCCAGGAATGGACTAAAGACTGTTAAAGACTCGGGGCAGGACAGACCCCTACCTGGTTACGGCTCCCTGTTCTTTGGTGAAATGGACACCCTTATTGCTTCCCGGTTACGGACACGCCGTGACCATCTCATGTATTTAATTGTTCCTGTTTATACCCTGTTATGTTTTTGAAAAAAAAAAAAAATATATGTTTAGTCCGGGAGTACTAAATTTCACTAGGGGGGAATGTGGCACCCCAGGGGTCTGGTTTCCACAGTAATAGCAATATTACGTCTGTGAGCAGGTGGGAGGTCTCCTGGGCAGGAATCCTAAGCATGCCACACCTCCTGCCCAGTCCTGGGAGGGGAAGAACTTCCCCTACATAAACTGGGGCTGAGGCAGGGTTAGGAGAGAGGAGTTCCAGACAGAGACGGAGTCTGGTCTGGACACGCAGAAACAGGGACAGATAGACATCAGGAGCTCTGTAGGAGCCAAGGAGAAGCGCCAGGGGCTGGATCTGTGCAGAGCTCGCCCTGGGAGAAGGTACTAAAACCGGACACAGGAGTCCGAGGCTGTGGGGACTAAGATATACCCAGCAGCAGAATCCATCCGGCAGGGGATTCCAGGTCCTCTGGCCATAAAAGCCCGGAGGGTCAGTCACAACGAAGGGACCAGCACCGCCATCCCGGAGCGGAGGCTAACAGGAGGCCCCAGGTCACCAGCCATACGGGTGAGCACCACACGGTATACCCAGGGACGTGGGCTACTTGTAACCGCCGAAAGCAGGGTAGCCAGGAAGGGTACAGACTAACGGGAAGGCCTACAACTCCACCTGGCCAGGGGAACTCCGGCTTACTCGCAGACTAACCAGGCCCCAACTACTAGCCAGTACTCCCGGGGGAATTTGCCTTGTACCATCAGTAAAGACCCTGAACTGTACCCTCGCGTCTCCGTGCTTCCTTGTCGCACCATTAGTGCTGGGACATCCACACCATCACTCCCAACATCAACCTCATCCTCTGCCCTGAGGCCATACCCCTCCCGTTGGGGGTTATACCATCCACGCTGCACATCCGTACCACCGGCCTCAGCGGACTGCCCTGCAGCGGCGGCTTCATAGCCGCATTCAACGGGTGGCGTAGTCGGACACTAATACCATCATACCAATAACTGCCACTTAGTTTGACCACCCTGGGCACAGACCGGGTCACCGCCACACGAAGACTACTACCCCCATCGGATCCGGCTCCGGGTATTCCCTGCGCGCACGCACGCCGCACTACAGCACTGGCCCAGGGGGCGCGTCATAATTGTTATGGAGCATTTGGCAAATGCAGTGAGGAATAACCCCAGTGTGCACTGTGTATATCACGACACCAGTACAAAGCTTCTCTATACAGAGATGACCTCCTTCTGTATATATCTCAACCCCACATTATCCTACCCACATTGGTAAATGAGTTTGATCGTTTTGGGGATTTAAGTAACTTTTAGATTAACAGCACTAAGACAGAGGCTTTAAATGTTACATTGGACCCCGGAGAGGTTGAGTTGGCCAAAAATAATTTTCCATTTAAGTGGCAAATGAGCGCAATTAAATATTTAGGTATTTTCATATCGGCCCAGGTGAATAATCTCTATACATTAAATTACCTCCCACTGTTCAAAAAAACTCTTACAGACCTTGTGAAATATGACAAGAAACCTCGTGGTTCTGACAAATCAATACATTTAAAATGAACATTCTCCCTAGATTTTTATTTGTTTTTCAAACACTCCCCATTATACCCGCATCCAGTTTCTTTAAAACCCTTAAGTCGACGTTGATTAAATTTGTATGGAAACAGTATAGACCCAGACTTAAATATCAAACATTGACTAGACCTTGGACTCTAGGAGGCACAGGTTTCCCTGATTTGCAAATATATCACCAATCAGCTTTGTTGGCTAGACTTATTGATTGGCATTTTTATGCGTCATCCAAACAGTGGGTCACAATAGAAAAGGAGTGCTGTAACATACCCCTTAAATGCCTACCATGTATCATGAATGGAGAGAAAACTCCTATAGTAGCTCAGGCACTTTTAATTAAAGCCACTTTGAAAATTTGGGATAAGATGAAATGGAAAAAAGATTTGTTGAGTTCTTATAATCCTTTAATCCCCATATTTTTAAACCCGGACTTTCCTCCAGGCTTTGGTAAAGTCAGATTCCTTGGGTGGAACATAGAGTCGGATCTTCGGTTACATCACATTACAAAGGGAACAGAGATACTTTCCTATGAGGAAATTCAGAATCAGAACCGCACACAGACATTGGTTTGGTTAGAATATGCACAGTTGAGATCCTATGCTTATAAACGGAGGAGAGGGGACATTGCGATGTGCTGCAGTCAGAAAACGCCCTTTGAGAGAATGTTCATGAGGTGGCACCCCCAGTCCCATGTGATCTCTCTTCTGTATGGCATGCTCAACCAGACATCAATAGAGATGACTCTTGGCTTTATGAGTGCCTGGGAAACAGAGATGGGATGCACCTTTTTGGAAGAGGACATAAGGAAGGCATACTTGTTTTCCCATAAACTATCCTCCGCTGTATATGCACAGGAAAAAAACAATAAGATGGTACCGATGTCCTGATAAATTACATGCGATTTTTCCATCAGTATTGGATAGGTGTTGACGCTTTGGAACTGAAATGGGTTCAATGCTGCATATTTGGTGAGAATGTGTAAAAATAAAACCATTGTGGCAAAAGGTTTTTTCAATATACAATAAAATTACAGGGGATAATATTGCACTAACCCCGCAGTTAGCTCTCCTCTCTATGCTACTAGGTTCTATTGCAACTCAAAAATGTAACCTTCTACGTTTCTGTTTGATCGCAACTCGGGCGGTGATCCCTAGACACTGGCGCACAACTGATATGCTGTCAATAGTAGAATGGCAGGAAGAGTTTTCATATATTTATCAAATGGAAGAATTAAAAGCAGAAGCCTCTGGAGATAACACCTAATTTATACGGATTTGACAGCCTTGGATTCTCTTTAAAGAATCCGCTGAATTTCAGAGTCTGTTCATGGTATAGAGACTACTTGCATGAGAATGGGATATCAGAGAGGCTATAAGTGTTATTTTGTTATTACGTTAATGTGATTAATAATTATGCCTAATCATACATTTCTCACCCCTTTTCCCTTTCCCCTTTTCATACCTTTTTCAACTTCCTGAGTTGAATACTCTTGTTTTGATATAAATGGTTAAAGGTAATATTACATGACAACGTTTAGAACATAACAGGAATTATTGGAAATAAGAAATGTTTATTGTCCGTTTTGATATTATACCAGTGAATTATTAAGAAACAGTAATGTAGCCGTGGAATTATTATTGACATTCTGTTATATGATTTTGCCCTGCATGACAATATTCTTGTAGGTGTTCTTTTTGACCCCTCTTTTCTGTTATTATGAAACAAAATCTTTTTCTCTTTATAAAATCTGATCGAACATAAAAATAAAAATATCCAAAAACTAAAAAATGATATATCACTGCACCCATAAATGTCCGATCTATCAAAATATAAAAATAATTAAACAGTAAAACACCAAAAATCAAAATGCCAAAATTGTGAGTTTTATGCCGCACAAAAATTAAATAAGAAATCAAAATGTTATAACTCACCCCGCAAAAAAGAAAGCCCTCACAAAGCTCTATTGCCCAAAAAATGAAACTGTTACAGATCTTTGAAAATGGTGACACACCAAAAAATGTATTTTTAACAAATATCCAAATTTTTCTTCACCATTAAAATAATTTAAAAAACTGGACAAGTATGGTATTTCCATAAATGTATTGACCTGCTAGATCAATTTCACCGCACTACGAACACAATAAATGCTGGAATTGCGTCTTTTATTTTCTCGCAATTTCACCGTACTTAGAATTTTTTTCCCCACTTTCCAGTACATTTTTTTGTAAAATTGTGTCATTCAAAAGAACAACTCATCCTGCAAAAAACAAGCTATACAGCTTTGTGGACAGAAAAATGAAAAAGTAATGGCTCTCGTAAGAATAGGAAAAAATTAAGCACAAAAATGAAAATTCACTGTGGCTGGATAAGGTTAAAACTTATCTTTTTAGAATAAACAGTAATGTGTATGTACATGAAGAATAGAACTATTTATTTCCATTATATGACTTGTATCATGAATTTTTCACCAGTTATTCAACCTGCAGAATCGATCTCTAATTTTCAGTTCTCTCTGAGCTACTGGGTGAAGAGTAGCTGCTAAGATATCTCCTTTACACCGCAAACACAGAGAGATGAATATCTGCTCCTGCTTTTCTGTAACTCAGACAGCCAGCAGCAATGCGGAAAACATTACAGTATATAGCAGTACTGAGCTGTGTGGTTGTAAATCTATTGCACAGTGGGCGCTGACAGGATTCTCTGGTGCCAGCGCCAGGACAAGGCAGGCGTGTGACCCCAAGTATGCAATTTGCATACGTGGAGTTTACTGCTGACTAGACATGTGTGGCCTAGTCAATATAAGTGAATTGAGCAAGGCCAGCCACGTCTCAAGATGTGTTCGGAAGTATTCAAATGGCATACTTGTGGTCACATTACCGCCTGCTCCTGGTACCTGGCAATCCTAACTGAGTACCATGTGTGCGCTGTGAGGATTCACAAGTCTGCAGTCACATAGAGTGACTGCAGACTGGAGCCCCAATGCTGGACAACCCCTTTAATGCAATCATAAGATCGCATGTTCAAGTTCCCTTAGGGACTAATAAATATTGGAAAAAATGCAAAAAAATTTGTTTGTAAGTGTTAAACCCCACCAATCCAAGTTTACCCAATGAAAAATGGGAAAAAAATAAACATAGATTAAAAACATCACATATTTAGTATCATAATGACATGTATTATATATGTACACTGTTTCATCATGTAGCCCACAAAGTAAACACTGTAAAAGAAAAATAGAAAAAACAATGCCAGACTTGGCATTTTAATCACCCTCCTCACAAAAAACAACTAAATAAAAGTGATGAAAAAGTTGTACATATCCCCAAATGGTGTCAATAAATTCTACAAATCCCCATAAAAAAATGATTTAAAAGAATAAAACATATTATAGAGAAGGAGGAATGTGGATTCTCTAGCATTGTCCATAAAGTTAAAACGTCAAGTTTATTTGTAAATTCGTAAACACTAATCACATGACATACCACCAAGTGGCCAGATTACAAACCAAGGTGTTTACGGACCATGCTTCAGAATCCACATTCTTTCTTCTCTACGATTAAAGCGCCTCTGACCAGGGCAACTCCATGTGGTGTTCCACATCCAGACATTGTGCAATCAACTCTGGTGATCTGACTTTCCTCTCCCTCTCCCCTTTTTCAGTAATAAAACATATTGACTCTACCCACTTTATATAGTTTTTTTATCATATCAACCTGCAGAATAAATTTAATATGTCAACTAAACTGAATAGTGAACATTGTTTAAAAATAAAAAAAAATCATGAAATATGATTTCCTTTGTACATTCCAACTCTAGGAAAGTGTAATAAATATGTGCTCTGCAAGTAACAAGAGTAACAGGACCATAATGACAGCCTTCCTTTTTACATTCTTTACTCACGGAAAACAATGTGTGTCACAGAGTGCATAGTGACAAGGGCAAGTAATTATTTTTTTTGAAGACAGAAGAAAAATCTCCCTAATCCATAAATTTAAACACAACTGTCTACCTCACAAAGTGTGTGCTCTAAAATTTCTATTTTCTTTTTTTGCACACTTTGTTGTTATAATAATACAATAATTAGACCCGTAAATGTGACATGAATACAACGGCCTGTTGCAGGTGCTGGCTTTTGGGACATTAACCTTCCAAGCTTTCCTTGTCCCATCCTGTTTTGTTAAGGTCTGGGGATATTATTTATTGTTTTAATATTTTAAAGCAACGGCATATTCAAATTTTTTGATACATGTTTTAATTGTCCAGTTTAGCAAGGGCAACATGTTCATTTCTCGTTGTGATCTTACGTGCACTTCGCAGTTTAGCATCATTGTCCAAGCAGGGATAATTAAAAAAAATTCTAATAAATACAAAAAAATAAAGCAGCTGTTTTACTAGTCGAATTTAACAATCGTAAGTGCTCCATCAATACTGCTGTCTGTTGGCGCAAATTACATTTTGTGGGTACCTACCTAACTACATGATTGTAAACAAAAAATCTATATAAAAAATTAAAAAAAAGGTTATGTTTTTGCACAACTAGTCATATTTCGTGCATGAAAACTAAGTACCTATGTAGCGTAGCTAAGAAAATAAGTACCAACGTAGACATATAGTTTTTTAACATTAAGGGGGAGAATTTAAAACAAGTAGTTATAAAATGAAAACCCCCAAATAACTCAGTATTTTTCACATAACTGTTTTACTAGTTATCTCTTCCCCTATTTCCTTATAGAGTGTAAGCTTGCGAGCAGGTTCCTCACTCCTCTTGGTATGTGTTGAACTGTTATAATGTCTTATCTTTTTTGTACAAGTACCCTTTTAAGTATAAAGTGCTGCGGAATATGTTGGCACTATAGAAATAAAAATCATTATTATTATTATTTGCAATTTGGCAGCTGTAGAGTTGTGGGCTGTTGCAGCATTTTAAGGCCATTTTCCTACATCCTGGCACTTGTTACGTGGTCTCTTTTTGGGGCAATGGGGAATAATCTGTTTTAATCAAGAAAACTGAAAACAAATTATTACAGTAAAGAGAAGCATTTAACTGTGCAGGTCAGGTTTTGGCGCACTTGTTTAAATTGTCCAACTAGATACACATACACACCGCAGTGATATTATGGACATGCTGTTGTTGCATTAGCCTTTTTGTCCATTATAGGAATAATCTAGTTCTTTAAGATTGATGGACTATCTATAGGGTAGTGATATCAAACCTAAACCTCCGGCACTAATTTATGAGAAAACAATGATATATCGTTTCAAAAATATTTGTTTTAATTCCAAGAAGTGACCATAGTAAGATAATAACCAACGGAACGTTTCGTTTCGGCTAATTGCCTTTATCAAGGTTTATCTGTGTCAATGAAAAATATTACATTTAATAAGGTCACACAAATAATAAAGCCACACATATTACATACGTATATAATTTTGACATACATAAAGCTCATATGCACGGTTGTCAAGTAGTAGGTCACTTGTTTCTAATATAGGTGATCATATTCAAGTGCAAATTATACCTATAATATAAAAAATAACAATTATCATCATAATAATGATGTTGCTCAGTAAGAAAAGCATCCAATGCCTTGTAGAAAGAGGAAGTAGGGAAAGGCAAACCCAGAGTTCCAAAGGTATTTGTTTCAGAACAGCCATGAAGTAGGATATTTAGAAACATAGTGCAATACATAGTAGGTCATGTGTATGCCCCAAAGATAAAGGGAAAAGAGAGACAAAGATGTTCAAAGTATATATCAGATTGGATATAAAGCTATGCAACTTACCTATTAGCATATAGAAGTCCCTCTCGAGTATGTCCATTTAATGTAGCAGTCAAAAGATGCGCCAGTGTGAGCACATGGGAGATAAGTCCCATTTTATATGCGTCAGAGCAGGAAGAGGTATCGCCGTGAATGAGAGATGCGGTGCAGTATATATCTATATATACTATCTATAGGGTAGTTTATGAATACTGGATCAGTGGGGTGTAACAACCGGCACACCCGCCAATCAGCTGCTCCCAAAGCCGGCAGTGGTTGGAAGTGATTAGTTATGAAGCTGCACAGCTCTATCAGCTACATAGTAGCCATGGATGGCTACTGCATATCTGCCCCTAGTCAAAAAATAGGGGTGGATCTGCAGTACACCGCTGCAACCAGAATGCAGCTGACATAGCTGTGCTTTTTCTCCCGGCAACCAAGCACATCTGGCCAGCGGCGGCACTGGGAACAGTTGATTGGCAGAGTTGCTAGATGTTGCACCCCTACACAATCTGGTATTGATGATCTATCCTAAAAATATGCCATCAGTATTAAAATGTCTGACAACCCTTTTAAGTAAATGCTGCCTAGTATTTATGATTTCTGGTTGATTCCTTATTTTTCCAGGGTTGGCATTATACTTGTGTCCAAAATGTATGTTAAAAAGAACCCGTCATGTAAAATAACGCTATTAACCTGCAGATATAGGTTTAATCTGCAGGATAATA
This sequence comes from Phyllobates terribilis, assembly GCF_046119375.1. NCBI lineage: Eukaryota > Metazoa > Chordata > Amphibia > Anura > Dendrobatidae > Phyllobates > Phyllobates terribilis. Next base: position 383,985,392 of record NW_027362763.1, on the reverse strand, counting down.
GTGTTCTGACACCGTGCTGACGTCGCACCTAGAGCCCCTCTGCCAGGAGGAAATGAACTTTATTCCTCCCAGCAGCCATTCTCTTTCAGTCACAGGGGTGACCGCTCAGTCACAGTCAGAATCACCGCTCAGTGCATAGAAAGCGGCAGCTGTAACCACACCCTCGGCCCTGACTGGCAACTGGCTCTACATTATAGTAGACTGTTAGTGCTGGAGACATGGTTACAGCCGCCTCTCACTATGCAAAGAGCAGTAACTGAAACCATTCTGGAGACACCCCTTTGAATGAAAGAGCGAGACTGCTGGGAGGAATAAAGTTCATTTCCTCCCGTCAGCTTGGCTCTCAGTGCGGTGGTCACACTCTTAACCTGCAGATTAACTTCATATCTGCACATTAATAGCATTATTTTACATGACCAAAATGTGACACTGGCAATGGATGTGGCAGCATGTGAGAGAAAAAAACCCATGCTATGGTAAAAATTGTGGGAGTCATTAGTAGGAGCAGCACCACTGGAACTAATGGAAGCAATTGTCCGGGTAGTAGTAGTACTAAACACTGGTCAGACTTAGCCTCCTTTGCCTCTGGCAGATGTATCAGTGATAAGGAAATGAAGGGCATCATGGAATACAGGTCACATCACTCGGCTCAGTCACAGCAGGATGAGGTAGCCTCTGACAATGACACCATCGGCTCTATTCAGTTTCCTGCCTAGCTCACCTCCTCTACTGTCATAATGCAATAATGTTGTGCATAGGAAATATGACACTCCATCAGCACATGACGTGACATCACCTGCTCATTGCTTTACATGAAGCCGGATAGCAATCATGCTCGTCTTTCTGTCAACCAGGTGGCACCCTCAAGTGGTACCTGGTTGGTATCATCATCACCATGATCATTGTCATCCACGACTATTGCTTGTCATACTCCGAGTAAATAGCAAATATCAATCCCTGATTGTGTTGAGAATACAATCATACACTCCGAGTCACCCACTGTTTGCAGACTAAGCTGTCAATTGTTCAAGTTACTGGTGGTGCAGTCGCTGTTATACCACCATGTGGAGTTGTCTGTTTTTCCAGATGTGATGACATGTTCTCAGCCTCACTGAAAGATACCAATTTAGCAGTATTTTTCATATAAATGTGAACACACACTCTGCTCTCAGTTTTGTGCAAGGACAATACAGGAGTTTGATTGTGCAGTAGTTGTATGTTTTGAATTTCATCAATGCATACCACCACAGCTGAGACAGGTGCTGCGCCTACCTGACTGGGAGCTATGTCTGTTTCCACTGCTAGGCAGCAGTTATCTACATATATACATCTTCTGGTTGGATACTGCTCAACAGACATGACCCATCTCCAACAGCCAAAGGTCACAGTAACAGTGTTGATTTCACATGCTGACTTCATTCTTTTTGCTCATGCATGGAAAAGCCCTGTCAAGTGGTTTTACAGCTTGAAAGCATGGGTGAAAAAAGCCACACTTCAGAGGAGTTGCTGCTGTCCTTTAAGTGACAAATTTCACACTTGCTGTCTCCCTGTGAACTGCAGCTGGGAATTGTCATGAGCTATAATGACTAGAAGTGATGGCTATAACCAGGAAAGCTCATTTCAATCGTTCTTATGTGACTTAGCATGTCCTCTCGGTTTTAAAAAAACACAACGCTCTGCCAGGGCAATGCCTGATTTGCAACATCGCATCACAGGAATTTCACGCTGCATATGTTGAAGTATCTGTAAGAGCAGCGTAAAGTGGTGACTATATCATGCTGCAGCTGGTAAGGGAACCCTACTTCAAAGAGGCAAGAAAATTTGTCAGGAGTCCCAGTGGAAGTGTGGAATCAATATCAGTGTCATTACCCTCATAATTACTGTGAAAAAAAACACTCATCAGAATCCAAGAGGTCATGGAGGAAGAATAGCAACTTGCTGTCCTGTGTCTTTTGGGGACCCTCAAGTTTCATGTTACATGCTGCAGGATTTGGAGTAGGGGGAAGAGGAAAAAGAGCAGCAGTAGGTGGATGTAGAGATGGACTTAAAGTTGGCACAGGCAGGGGACGAGGCTAACAGTCAAAGGGACAATATTGATGATGATGATGATGCTGGCCATGACCATAACCTTCGCATCTGGGAGATGAAATTGAACCATCGAGGTCTCCGGTTATGTTGTGCAGCATGACAAGCTGTATTCTGTAATAATATAATTGGATGAAAGGCGTATAGTTGTCATCAAGCACATGTGTAACTATTGAATAACCATGTTTTAAGGCCTTTGTGATAAAAACAACATGTGAGAATTTTTTCTGGCTTTTGAAAGGGAGTCCAAATTGGTACATAGCCCGCGTGACTGATTCACAGACCTCTGTGTTATCCCTGCATACCCAATGCCCCATGTCTGTGCTAGCGTTAGGGCTAAAACAAGTAACCAAGACAACAGCAGCAACAACAGCTGCCATATATTTGACATCATGGACCAGATGTTTTATTTGTCATTGCATCAACCTGATTCAGTGCAGCAAACAGTGATGCACTGACTGAATAGCCAGGTTTAGTTGTACCTAGACTGTGTTTTTTCACAGGCCGATACCCTGATCCCCAATCCTATAGAGTTGTGGGTCAGCAGGGTGGACCAGGAGTTAGAACTGGCTCAGTTATGCCATGGGCATACTATCATGTCCAGCCTCCAGTGTTTATGTCTGAAAGGGTATTCAGAGCAGCCTGTAGCTTTGTCACACCCAGGCAAACCAAGTTATTTGACACAAGTGTGGAATACTTTACATTTGTCAAAATGCATCAGGTATGGGTCAGTGCCAACTTTCATTCATTTATAAATTATGCTAAAGATTAAATTGGACATACCATCTTCCTGCTTGGCTGCCCACTGTGTTTCCCACATTGTTCTGCTACCACTATTGCTGATGGCCCGCTTAGCTAAGAATCACAACCATGCCAGCTAAACATCTCTTTACTACCCACTGTGCTTTATAGTGGTAGATATTACTGATGCTCACATTTATACTCTCTTGAGGTTACACAAACATGAAACAGATTTCAAAATATGACTACTTTTTGGAAAGGCTTGTAGTAAACCCATTGCTTCTTCACTTTGAAAACAGTCTGCCTGTTTATGCTCTATAAAAAAGGAAACATTTTGGACAACTTTGTAATTGCAAAATAATTTTGAGAATAGTATATCTGTTGCAGATCACAAAAAAGGAATAATCTTTACTCTTAGTTGAGAAGCCATTATTTATTCACATTCAAAACAGAACACCTGTTTTTGCTTCCTATATAAATGGATATTTTTTAACCAGCTTGAGAAAAAAAAATATTATTTCTTTATTTAGAAAATTACAAAACTCTTCATACTCAACAAACAGGGATCATTCATGCACCCCCCCACCCCATTATAAAAAGCCATGACTTATTCCCTTTGCACTGCATGTGTATAAACATCAGCAAGAAAGGGATCTATCACCCCTCCAAGGGATAACTTTTAAACTAATTTTACAATTAAGGTAGCCTTAAAAATCTGATTCTACAGTGTGTTAAATCGGCTATTGGTTACTAATATCCATTTTCCTCCTAGCTAGAAAAATTAAGGTTACTTAGAGTTTAATAAAGCTGTGTTGCAATAAAGAGCTCAAAACAGGTTCACTACATTCAATGTAGAACTTAAAGTGCTACACATGTAGTTCCCAGGAAATTAGAGTCTTTGTATTATTTCGATTTGCAGTGAATTTATTTTGAGACAAATCAGCAAAGCTGGAGAATTTGGGCAGCATGGTGGCTCAGTGGTTAGCCAAGTACAACATCTTCAAGGAGTTTGTATGTTCTCCCCATGTTTGTGTGGGTTTTACTCTGGGTATTTAGGTTTATTCCCACATTCCAAAAGACATACTGATAGAGAATCTAAATTGTGGGCCCCCACATGGGCATAGTGCCCATAATGTCTGTAAAGCACTGTGGAATTAATCGCACTATATAAGTGAGTAAAATAAATAATAATTTCAATTTTATGCAACACGTAAATAACAATTTAAAACAACAAAAAAACTGAAAATCAACTGCTGTTTTTTTCTATTTATCCCATAAAGAGTTAATAAAAGTTTATTAATAAGTTATGTGTACCTCAGCATACTGCCCTCATACCACTTTGCTGTTGAAAAAATAAAAATACTATGGCTGCATTGTCCAAAGGCCCAAAATAGGAAAGGGAATGTGTCATCATTATTTTATATTATGAAAATGAAAACTATTTATTTTTATTTTTCTAAACAATTATTAATATTTTTCTAAGTTAGATAATATAGAAAACTGAAAATATAATTTACATATTTTCCAATTTTAGACAGTAGGGGAAACTGCTGCACGCATTTGTCAAAAAAAGCTATAATGATGCTAACTAGCATTAAAGGGGTTTTTCCACGAACGAAAGTTGATTTTAATCAATCGATCTTGGAATAATAATAATTTTCATAATTGAATGTATTTAAATAAAATGTTCCTGTGCTGAGATAATCTTATCAATGTCCCCCTGTGTAATGGCTGTGTTTGACCATGTATGGAACACGGTCTGATCATACCACTTCTCCTGGGCAGGGGAGAAAGCAAAAGAGAGGATACAGACATTACAACTAGTGTTGAGCCACCCCCGTAGTGTTCGAGTTCGGTTCGGTTTGCCGAACACCCTTGTGTTCGCCGAACTGTTCGTTGAACTGTTCGTCGAACACCTTCAAACACCGTTAAAACCAATGGCAGGCTGATAAGGGCAAATTGAGGACTCTTTCCTACAGGCAATTACGGCAGGTTAAAAGAGCAGCGGCAAAAAAGCCTTGTCATAGCAGCAGACAAATTTTTGAAGCTGCTGGTGCCTCCAACGTCCCCCGAACAACAAGATGCAGGGTCCTTCAGAGGTTTGCAGCTGTGCGTACGCCATCCTGTCGACCTCCTCTATCCACTGCACACAAGCAGAAATGGCTCCAGTGGGCCAAACATTACATGAAGACTGATTTCAAAACTGTTTTGTTCACAGATGAGTGCCGTGCAGTGCTCGATGGTCCAGATAGATGGAGTGGAGGATGGCTGGTTGATGGACACCCCACACAAACACGGCTACAGCGCCAACAAGGAGGAGGTGGAGTAATGTTTTGGGCTGGAATCATGGGGAGAGAGATTGTCAGCCCCTTTAGGATCCCTGAAGGGGTAAAGATGAACTCCATAATGTATGTGGAGTTTCTCAAACAGCACTTCCTGCCATGGTTCAAGAAGAAGAACCGTGTATTCCACAGCAAGATCATTTTCATGCATGATAATGCACCGTCTCATGCTGCACATAACACATCTGCATCTCTGGCTGATATGGGTATAAAAGGGGACAAACTTATGGTGTGACCCCCATGCTCCCCTGACCTCTACCCCATTCAGAACCTCTGGAGCATCATCAAAAGGAGTGTCTATGATGGCGGGAGGCAGTTCACATCTAAACAACAGCTCTGGGAGGGTATTCTGTCCTCATGCAAAACAATTGAAGCAGAAACCATCCAAAACCTGACAAATTCAATGGACGAGAGAGTTCAGAAGCTCCTTTCGAACAAGGGGTCCTATGTGCAAATGTAACATCACCAAGAATAAAGTTTTGAGTTGAAAACTGTTTGATTTCAGTTTCTAATAACCTGCTAATGCTTATAATTTCAAAAATGACCATTTTTTTGGTCTTTATTAAAATGAAAAGGTTGATCGAAGAGTGTGGGGGATCTAAGAGTGTGGCAACCCAGTAGTCAGGATTACTTCGAATTCTGACAATCTGAGGGTCATGCTGCAGGTAGTGCAGCAAGAAGGCACTTATGTGTCTTGCGCATCTCGGAGCACCAAAATTATTTTCCGGGCTAGATGCAGCTAAAAATTATTATTAATTTTAAATCTGGTGGAGCTTAGTATAGATGGCCTAATAGAATCAGTACTGCACACTGCTACAAAGCCCAAATTATTTTCCAGCCAAGATACAGATAAACATGATTAGTAATTTTAAATCTGGTGGAGCTTAGTATAGATGGCCTAATAGAATCAGTACTGTACACTGCTACAAAGCCCAAATTATTTTCCAGCCAAGATACAGATAAACATGATTAGTAATTTGAAAGCTTAAAACGGTTGGTGAGGTGATTTTAACCAATCATCAAGCTTTTACTCTCCCCAGGGGTAGAAAAGTCGTTTCGGATCCATGATTTGTTCATCTTTATGAACGTGAGTCTGTCTACATTATCAGTGGAGAGCCGCGTGCGCTTATCTGTCAGCACACCACCAGCAGCGCTGAACACACGTTCTGACAGAACGCTGGCTGCGGGGCATGACAAGATCTCCAAGGCGTAAGTGGCGAGCTCCGGCCATTTATCCAGATTGGAAGCCCAAAAAGAGCAAGGGTCCAGTGACACAGTCATGGCTTCAATGTTTACTTGGAGATACTCCTGTACCATCGTCTCTAGGCGTTGACTATGTGTCAGACTTCTTGTCTCCTGTGGCCTTGCAAAGGATGAGCTAAAAAAGTGGTGAAATGATTCCGCAAAATTGATGTTACCAGCAGATACTGTGTTTCTGTTACGGTTTGAGTGCTGAACACTCGACGGTCCCACGGTTGGCAAGTTGGAACTGTGAGATTCACTACGTGCACCACAGGTGTTTTGTGGAAAAGCACATGTAAGATTCTGCAACAGTCTCTGCTGATACTCCTGCATGCATGCATCCCTTTCTATGGCAGGAATTATTTCTGCAAATTTACTTTTATACCGGGGATCTTACAGTGTGGCAACCCAGTAGTCAGGATGATTTCTAATTCTCCCAATTCGAGGGTCATGTTGCAGGTAGTACAGCAAGAAGGCACTCATGTGTCTTGCGCATCCAGGAGCACCAAGTCCCTGTTGTGTTGGTGGCGAGGTAACAATCATGCTTCCTTCCTCTGTTCTCTCCCCCCAACCTCGCACAACAGAAATGTGATCAAGGTCTCCCTCATCTGATGAGTCTTCCTTCAGTTCGTCCTCCACTTCTTCCTGGGCTCCTGCACCTTCCTCACTAGTTTGGCTGCTACCATGCGCCCTGGTAAAACCATCTCCCCCAACCTCACATGCCTGCCGCCTTGGTGGTGCCGACCGTCTGGACCTTGCAGATGTTAGCCCTTCCGCATACAACTCCTCCTCCTCTACTTCCTCCTCCTCCTCTTGTGTCACCACCTGACTCCGAATTCTGTTTAACATGTGCTCCAGCATGTAAGTCACCGGAATAGTCATGCTGATAATGGCATCATCAGCACTAAACATCTTCGTCGCCATTTCAAAACTGTGCAGAAGGGTGCATAGGTCCCTGATCTGAGACCACTCCTCCAGCGTGATTTGCCCCACCTCTGGATCTCGTTGGCCCAGGCTATACATCAGAATGTATTGCACCAGGGCTTGTCGGTGCTGCCACAGTCGCTGCAACATGTGCAGAGTTGAATTCCACCGGGTAGGCACATCGCATTTTAGCCGGTGAAGTGACAGGCCCAACGACTTCTGTAGAGATGTAAATCGCTGAGCTGCGGGATGCGAATGGCGGAAGTGAGCACACAGCGACCGTGCCCTCTGCAGAAGGCCATCTAGTCCGGGATAGTGGGCTAAAAATTGCTGGACAACCAGGTTCAACACGTGAGCCATACAAGGCACGTGTGTGACATTGCCCCGGCGAAGGGCCGCACCCAGGTTTGCAGCATTGTCGCACACGGCCTTCCCTGGTTTCAGGTCCAGTGGAGACAACCATTCATGAAATTGGTTCTCCAGAGCTGACCACAACTCCTCAGCTGTGTGACTCACATTTCCCAGACATTTCAAAGTAAAAACCGCCTGATGACGTTGAGCCCTGCTGCCAGCATAGTAACGAGGTGGGCAAGATCCCTTCTGCGCAGTTAGAAAGCTTGTGGCATGACCAGACAGGCTTTGGGTGCAGGTGGAGGACCGAGAGGAGGTTGAGGAGGCAGAAGCAGTGGAGGAACTTTGACATAAAGAGGATTGACGCACAACTCGTGGGGACGGCAAGACTTGAACAGCAGTCCCTTGTCCTGCTGTCACCATAGTCACCCAGTGCCCAGTCAGCGACATGTAACGCCCCTGTCCATGCCTACTCGTCCAAGTGTCTGTGGTGAAATGCACCCTGTCACACACAGAGTTTCTCAAAGAAGCGGTGATGTTGTGTGCGACATGCTGGTGGAGCGCAGGCACACCGTTCTTTGAGAAGTAGTGCCGACTGGGCATCTGGTACTGGGGCACTGCGACGGACATAAGGTCTCGAAAATCCTCTGTGTCCACCAGGCGGAAAGGCATCATTTCTGTAGCCAAGAGCTTGCAGATGGTGAAATTCAACCTCTTAGCTTTCTCATGGCTAGGAGGAAATGGTCTTTTACTTGTCCACATCTGAGGGACTGAGGGCTGGCTGTTGTGCATAGACGGGGTTGAGAAGGGTGTCCCCAGCAAACTGCCGGTCTGTGAGGAAGATGCAGGCGGACATGTTAGGTTGCCTTGATCCAAATGTGGTGCTATCGATGTCGGACAGCGCTGAACACCAGCTGGTGTTACCACCTCCAAAGAAAATGATGACCTGCCAATCACGCTGGCTGTTGCGGGTAAAGAGGTGGCAGGTCTGCGTCCCAAAACAGGTGTGACTGCTGTCCCCCCAGTCACAGAGGATGAAGAGGCTGCGGATGCACAAGATGTGGCAGACGTCGGTTGGCCCGGCCGGCTAGGCCGCATTGTAGCACAGTGAGCTTCCCACTGCAACTTATGCTTCATGTCCATGTGCCGGTTCATGCATGAAGTACTCAAACTATGTATTTTTTGGCCTCTACTTAGCTTTTTCTGACAAATGTTACAGATAACACGATTTGAGTCATCTTTATCGATCTGAAAAAATGCCCAGGCTATGCAAGGCTTAGCACCCATGCGACCTGAAGAGCCACCACGACTTGTGGTCAGAGGCAGAGTTGTGTTTGAGGATGCAGTTGTTGAGGTGCTTCGAGTACTACATCTCTGTCCGGGAAGGCGCAACCTGACCTGGTCGTCACTAGCATCCTCCTCCACCTCCTCTGCTGACCTCATCTCTTGGCTGACTGTGGGTTGACAGTAAGTGGGATCTCCAACCTCATCATCATCACCCTGTGTGTTATCACACCCGTCGTCCTCAGAGCCAACCTGTTCCTGCCCTGACAAAAAACTAAAGTTGTCGCTCCAATCAGGTATTTGAGTCTCATCATCGTCTTCCTCATTGTCTCCACCAACAGGAGTAACTGTTTTGGAATGAGGGTCTACATTATGGTCAGAACATTCTGCGTCTGGTCCTGGATCTGTCTCATAAAGATTCTGGGCATCAGTGTAGATCATTTCCTCGTCTGGATTCACAGAAGCGCTGGAGCCGACCTCTGATTCCCAGGCTATAGTATGAGTAAACAGGTCTGCAGACTCAACCATCTGTTCTACCTCATACTCAGACGGGCAGCTGGAGATTTGGGAGCTGTGAGGAAGCAAGTGCGATTGGGGTGACACCTCTGAGGACTGGAGTATTTGTGATGTTGAAGTTGATGTGGAGGAGAGCCCACTTAAAGGAGCACTTGATATCTGTTGAAGCACCTGCTGTTTTTGTGCCTCATCTGGAATTTGTAGCGATTGGCGTGGCTGTAATAAAGGGATCTTATCACATTGTCCGCTAAAAGAAGTAGACATTTTAGTTTTGCTGGAAGATGGTCTTTCTTCTGCAGATGTTACTGTTGCTTTAACACCTACTCCACGGACACAACCTTTTTTCCCCTTCGCAACACGCCTATTCTCCTTTCCACCAGCAGCAGGCCTTTTTCCACTCATTTTGGTGGTTACTAATTCACAACTCTGGAGCTGTTTGCACAAAAAAACAATGGATGGGAACCGAGCAGAGCTGAGTGGCCAAACTGTGGTATTAGGCCAAAACTATTGTCTGGGTTAGATGCAGAAAAAAATTATATTCAGTTTGCAACCTGATGGAGGTCAGTATAGATGGACTAATAGAACAAGTCCCATACACAGCTAGAAGCCCAAATATTTTTTCAGAGCTAGATGCAGAAAAAAATTATATTCAATTTGCAACCTGATGGAGGTCAGTATAGATGGACTAATAGAACAATTTGCAATTTTTCAGAGGTAGATGCAGAAAATAATTATATTCAGTTTGCAACCTGATGGAGGTCAGTATAGATGGACTAATAGAACAAGTCCCACACACTGTTTGCAAGGCCAAATATTTTTTCAGAGCTAGATGCAGAAAAATATTATATTCAATTTGCAACCTGATGGAGGTCAGTATAGATGGACTAATAGAACAAGTCCCACACACAGCTAAAAGCCCAAATATGTTTTCAGAGGTAGATGCAGAAAAAAATTATATTCAGTTTGCAACCTGATGGAGGTCAGTATAGATGGACTAATAGAACAAGTCCCACACACTGCTAGAAGCCCAAATATTTTTTCAGAGCTAGATGCAGAAAAAAATTATATTCAATTTGCAACCTGATGGAGGTCAGTATAGATGGACTAATAGAATAAGTCCCACACACTGCTAGAAGGCCAAATATTTTTTCAGAGCTAGATGCAGAAAAAAATTATATTCAGTTTGCAACATGATGGAGGTCAGTATAGATGGACTAATAGAACAAGTCCCACACACTGCTAGAAGCCCAAATATTTTTTCAGAGCTAGATGTAGAAAAAAATTATATTCAATTTGCAACCTGATGGAGGTCAGTATAGATGGACTAATAGAACAAGTCCCACACACTGCTAGAAGGCCAAATATTTTTTCAGAGCTAGATGCAGAAAAAAATTATATTCAATTTGCAACCTGATGGAGGTCAGTATAGATGGACTAATAGAATGATGCTATGCCGAAAAGGTTTTACTTCACAAGGTGCAGTAAAAAAATTGGTATTCTATACACAGGTGGTGTAGCTTGCAACACAGATAGGCTACTCCACTGACTAACACACTCTGCAATAGGCCTAAAAGGATTAGCTTTGCTAGATTTAACCAAATGCTGTGAAAAAAACTTGCACAGCACTGGCACAGACCTGCCTGGCAAAAACTGATAGGAACTGATGTAACTTAGTCCTGAAAAGGACTGCAATTACAATTAGTCTTTACTCCCAACCTATCTATTTAGGAGCACAGACCTGCCTGATAAAAGTCATAGGAAATGCTGTAACCTAGTCCTTAAAAGGACTGCAATCACAACTATTCCCTACTCCCAAGCTATCTGTAGATTTGTGCGAAAATTGGCTTGAAATTAAGAAGGTATAGCGCACACAGCAACAGCGGTGCCGTCTAACACGCAGCTGCAGCAGTGAGAAAATGGTGGCGACGGGGAAAATGGCTGGGTCTTATAGGGCAAGGATATGTGACATCCACTGCAAATGACACATGCCCTTGCTTGTGTGAAAAAAAGCACTTCGCTCCGTGTGTGCGCTGCTGATAGGCTGACAGATTGCACCTCCCCACTGTAAATGCGGGAAAGAGCAAAAAAAATGGAGATCTTCATTATTCCTGCAGAGATCCATCCCCTGCCCCTCCCCCCGCCCCGCTGTACACTCAAACTGCGTATTAACATTAATTTTCATCATTACTGAGAAAAAATCCAGTTATGATTTTGGTGCACGAACAGTTATTGAACATAACCTCGAACTGCCGAATTTTTTTCAAATCGTTCGTGTTCGCCGAACGGCTCGAACACTGCCCAAAACAGCTCGAATTTGAGATTGGCGAACAGTTCGAGTCGAACAACGCTCATCTCTAATTACAACATGAGATCACAGCTGATTCTTTGTGTGAGGTATAACATTTCTCTGCCTGTTTTTAAACAATCTTTTACTTCAAAGAAAGAATCAGCTGTGATCCCTTGCTGTAATGTCTGTATAGTCTTTTGCTTCCTCCCCTGCCCAGGAGATGTAGTATGATCAGACCATGTTCCTGTACGGTCAGACACAGCCATTACAGAGGGGAACATTTATAGGATTATCTCAGCACAGGAACATTTTATTTAAATACATTCAATTGTGGAACTTCTTATTATTCAAATAACTATTGATTAAAATGAACTTTTGTTTGTGGGAAAACCCCTTTAAGATATCTGAAAATGTTTGCAGTAACTGCCAATATCACTCTTCCTCTCCTCTTTTGAGGGAAAATAATGTTGGAATTATAGTTCAGCGTCATTTTGTCAGTGACGTCACTCTTACTCAAACATGTACATGTCACATTGACCTTCCCAGGAGCAGAACGAAGCAGCAAGGAGCGGCGTGTGTGGAGAAGCAGCAAGGACTAACACAGCATTGAGGACCTGCAGAGCAGCGAGGGTGGATCAGTGAGGTGAGGGGTCCTGCTGGCAGAGGATCAGTGGAACTTAGCTCGCATCGCTGGACTCCAAAAATATGATACTTGGCTCCCCCACAGTCTGTACATTTTGCACATTAGTGAGTTAATACAGTCGCTGATAAAGAATCATATACAGCATAGTGACTTACTGCTGACTTTCTTTCTGATGCAGTCGCTCACTTTTCTCGTATTTTTCAACTGGTCCAGACCGACGTGACAGCTTCTTTCAGCCAGGACACATCTGAAGAGTCAACAATAAAGACACATTTGACTTTTCACATTTCCAGCACCGTCACCATCTTTTCCTAACCTGCACAACCTCCCCATCCTGCCTGCTCTTTCGGCATGGATCAGTAACCCCAATACTTCAAATATCATGTCATTACTATCAAAGAAAGACACTGTGCCAGATAGAGGGGGCCTCTAAAAATAATAGTGTGCAATAGAAAGTAGATTGAAAACCAAGAGAAGCCTCTACATATCCTAATCTAGGGGAGTAGATAGGCAATGTAACAACCAAAGTACTCTTAGAAAATAAATTTTATTGATCACAAATATCAGTAAGAATATAACACACAATTAAAAATTAGGTGCCTCTCATGTGAGGGACCAGCCCGACTGACAAATATCTCAATTATTTATAAATATACGTAGATTCCTAGTGTATAAAGTACACAGTTCAACCACGAATAGCTACAAGCACCACAACCCAGAACAGCAATGATAATATTAAATCTCCAGAAACTAGAAAATACAAACTTGGTGTTGCATTAATAGGTCGCTAACTATAACAGCAAAAGAACAAAAAATTATATACCATGGATAAAGTGTCAGTGCATACTAGCAGCAAGTTCAGCTGTAAGGTGCCAGAACAGGAGTATATAAATAAACATTAAAATCTCCATGTAATACAAGGGCCCTCCTAGTAGCAGCAGATGAAATTAAGCATAGTACAAAAAAAGTGTCCGTGCATGGTAGCAGCAAATAGAATTGAAAGAATGCCAATACCCAATGTGAGATAATTATGTATTCAGGAATAGGAACAAGACATTGGCCATATTTCTACCTGTGTGGAGCTGAGGATGGATTCACGAAACGTGCATTGGGGTAGAGGGATGCCTGACTGACACAGTTCACGCTTCCACTGATTTCCAGCCCCACACAGGTAGCAATATAGCCAAGGTCTTGTTCCTATTCTTATAGCCTCTTATACACTATATTATGACCCCCACAGCCCCTTATATGTAAAATGATGGCTCCCCCAGTTCCAGGTATAAAGTATGATGACCCCCACAGCTCCCCATCTCCTGTATTATGGACCCCACAGCTACTTATATATCTTTGACGCTAGTTATGCCCCTGGACCTGGCTATATAAAATTAAGAAAGAATTCATGTTTTAAGTATTTTAAATATAATATTATTAAACATACTATTTGTTAAAAAAAAAAAAAGGGACACATTACCTTTAAAGGGTAAAGGATCAGCGCTACTAAAATGGTTTTACCTTTTAGAATAGGTGTGTGATCTAGTAACAGTAAAATAAGACAGATATTTAAGAAGTTATGGAAATTATATACTACAACTGGGGTGACGTGCCTCTACTGACTGTGTCTAATACAAACATGCTCTGTTGTACTGACCTATCTGAATAATTCTTCTTTTAAGTCGTGTATTTAGTTTACTTCTGGTTTAACATTTGCAAATTAATTTAAAGGGAACCTGTTAGCAGAAAAAACACTATTAACCTGCAGATATGGCGTTAATCTTCAGGTTAATAGTGATATTAACTTGCCTGGCACCTGCACTGCTGTATGCTGCGAGGAGAAAATTTATTTTATTCCCCTGAGCAGCGTTCCAGTTTCAGGGGGGCAATGTCAGAGTGGGTTCAGTCACCGCTTTAAGTATACAAAGGCGGCTATAACCACACCCCGGCACTGACTGACAGCCGGCCCCAATACAGAGCCAGTGTCAGTGTGTGCTCAGAGCGGTGACTGAACCCACGGCGGTACCGCCCCCTGTGACTGAAAACCGGAACGCTGTCGTGGGGGAATAAAGTTCATTTTCTCCCTGCAGCCTTCAGCTAAGTGCAGGCACCGAGCAGGTTAATAACGCTATTAACCTGCAGAGTAATCCCATATCTGCAGGTTAATAGCGTTTTTTTCTGGTGACAGGTTCCCTTTAACAATTTTAATATAAATCTGAAAAAGTGTTTACCCTATCTGAGGTTTTTTCAGTGTTGTGAAAGTTTACATTTATTGAAAATACATCAGTGCTTGATAATTTACCTAAGAAATGTCCTGATGGTCTTTTTAATTACACGTAGAAAAATAATTAACTTACATTGGTGTGAGCAGTGTCAATAAATCCTGTGCTGATTTGTATCATCCTTACATCTAGAACAGACTTTAATCTAGGCACAAACTAATCCGTTTTCTATTTCATGGCTTGCAGGCATAGCTTACATCTATTGGCTAAATAATGAGTACTCTTTACAAAGGCAGATACTGTATCTAACTGAGCACAACTTTAAAATTGAGGAAATAAGGTACTTTATTTTTCTAGAATTTGAAGCTAATTTGCAACTTACATTATCTGTTAGGAATGCTATGATAAAACATATATACATCTACACTGCAATGCAATATGCTACATTCTTGTGCACCCATTGAATGGCTGTGATTTGCTTGAAAAGAGTGCTAACATAACAATAGGTATTGTACTCACTACAAATAAATCAGTCGTGTCTCCTATTGTCTAATTTAAGGCCTAAATACTCTTTAGGCTAATTTCTGCCAAACCCATCAAAATCGATAGGTTCGGTTGACAGTCTAATGTGCATTAGTGGACTGGCCACCCGATCATCAGCAAGGATGTCTATCGGGCATGTCTAATTTTGTTCTTCCAAATGCATTGTTCTCCCAGAGATAAGCCACCCACTGAAGGGGTGCTTCTGTGTACAGGAGAGTCGGCTGAGATGGCTCTCGGACAACAATCGGCAGAAACATTGTTCGGCCTACAGCCATCTAATGTGTATGGCCGGCTTTATTGATTTTGCTAATAAGCCTCTAGTTTTAATATTCTTGTAAATGTTTTATAATAGTGGCAATATTAGCAAGAGTTCACATTCTGATCATTTACACCCTCAGTGCACAGTTGCTCCAACTACAAAGCACCATCCTGAGACTTGTATATAGTCTCAAAATAATAAATCACTGCCCAAAATTTATAGTTTATATTATTTTCTATGAAGCTTGCATTCGACTTCTGTTGCTTCTTATCTCCCGCCATACCTGTATACGTTCCCAGTCATGCACAACAGTCTGAGGATCATTGTTTGTGTCTTCCATAACACCTTTGTTCAGAGCACACTTCTCTGAGAGGTGTTTGCTCTTGAATGCAGGCCTGTGCTTATAGAGTAACAGTCGTTTTAATTTTTCCTTCATAAATCAATAGTACAAATGAAAAAAAGAATCTTTGTAATATATCTCATCAGAGAAATCTGTTCTTTCTCCTCTTGGATGGATTACTCATATTCAAAATTCTCAATTCATGGGTAAAATCTGTATTCAGCGAAGACAGATTTTTACATTACTGAGATAGGAGATTACAGTTGCCACTCATAAGATTCTATGTAGACAGGAGGGTGGCAGGGGAGGGAAGAGTTCTGTCTCTATCTCCTCCCCCTCCCCTCTAAATAGAATCTTATGCGTAGCTAATGTTTTTCCTATCTCAGTAATGGGAAAATATGTCTTGACTGAATACAGATTTGACCAATGAATGGAGAATTTTGAGTATGACTGATCAGTCTCGGTGGAGAATGAAGCAGATCTCTGTGATAAGATATATTACAAAGTTGCTTATTTTCATGTGTATTATTGATTTATTAAATAAAAATTAAAATGATGGTTACTCTTTATCTGACAGGCTATTTTCCATTCAAAGTACAAACAGGAAACCTCTGCTCTATGTGCTTTGAATTGACAGTAGAAAGAAGGAGCAGGATGTCACATGATCATACATGACAGCTCAGAAACAGAGCAGAATTTTAAAAGCAAATCAATTCTGAAGTTTCTTCATTTCTTCATTTCTCATAGGCTTCACTATAATTGTTTGTGCTGGAAAAATATATTTGCTTTAAGGAAATAGAAGTAGGAGAATTGGCACTGTGTGACAGTGTAGCGGAGGTTGCACTATAGATAAAGTATAGATAGACTTATGTGACTACTAGAAAATGTGTTCTGTTCTGCTTTTCTCTGCTGTACTGCAGCAGACGTTCTAGTGGTTTTAACATATAAGTTAAAAACAGCTATAGATTTACTTTGTGGAGCTGGTATTACTTTGCAAGTCTTTCACTCATCATTGGAAATATTAAAATGTTGATACATTATACATATAGAACAATGAATGTTAACTTTTTTAATATTTGTCCAATTTTCAGCATTTCTTACTTTTGGATGATGTCTACCAGTCATTTGTGGCCTGTAGCGCTACTGCTTTTCAAAAATGTAAGTAGAATAAGTATTTAACTATATCATTTCTTTCTATCATTTATTTTGAATTTTTGTAACATATTGTGGCATGCCATACATTTTACAAAATGGAAAAAAAAAAAACATTTCCCAATGTTGTTCCTTAAGACAACTACAAAGTACAAAACTGAAAAGAGAGTACAAAATAACAGTAGGGGATACAATAAGACTGGCGGTAATGCAAATGAGGCTAGGTTCACAGCACATTTGGGATCAACATTTACCGTATTTGCCAGGAAATTCTCCCAAAATATACATCTCATGTGCCCATAGACACAAAACAAAACATAAAAGACTTGGCACTACCTTTTATCCCATTGACTTCTATTATCCAATGAAGATTATGTTCTCTGAGATCAGGTTGCGCTACTTTATTCCATGAGGAGGTGCTCAGCCGTTGTGAAAGCATTTCACACATTCGTATTGAGGGTAAAAAATTTACTGAGATGCTCCAAATATGGTAAAAACTCTTCCATATTATGTCATATTAAAAGCGCAAGCACATGTATTTCATTTTTTGTCTTTGCCTGTAACCTCACTTTTAATATGAAGTAACAACAAAGAGTTTTTAAAGTACCCATAGACTTATATCAGCAAAGGCTTTACCAAAACAGTGTCCTTTTTAATGTGTTTGGTCAGTATACAAACTATGCATTTTCCTCAACTGTACTGAAAAGTGATTTTTAATGCAACTGTATATAAAAAAACCTTATACTGCACATTTTAAAGGGAACCTGCTAGACTTGAGTGGATCAATCCGCAAAGAATTGAACCGAAGTCGAACTTCTTGAAATCCACTGTTCCACCTGAATTGGAATACTCTGCAATTTAATTCAGGATAATTGGCAAAAAGGCAATTCACTCTTAGTTAGCGGGTTAATGGTGTCAAGCATGGCACAGTCCTCCCCATACCTCTAGTTACCATCCAGCTATACCAAGCAGATAGGTTGCAGCCATTAAAAAAGCTGTATTTATAATACAGAGCTCGAAACATATTCAATTGACTCCAAGTCACAGTGTTCTGCAAATATTTTCCAGGCAATTGGAAGGTTTTTAATTATGCAATTAGCATGAATATAATTGCGGGAAAATTTGGCAAATTTCAATCTCAAACAATCCACTCATCTTTAGAACCTCCCAGGTTCTACAGACACACAAACTCCACTAAATGATTTAGAGCCATAATCTGCATGTGTGAGTGATGACAATAAAAGTTTAAAAGTTCTTTTTGCGGACATATTACTGTATAGTACATGAAGTGCATGATTTTATTGCTGGATTTTGGCTCTAAATCATCCTGGAGGCAATTTGATAGGGCAAGAGGTCCAGACAGGATCCCTAAATTGAACTGTAGAATCCTAAACGATGGGTATTAATCTGACAACATCCAAGAACTTTCAATTCAAATGCTAATAATCTATACTACTCATTAGGACATTCAGCAGACAAAACTTACTTTAAATATTACTTTATGATTTTACTAGAAAACGGAAATAATTCACTCCAAACTGCAAAGTGTTCAAACTCAGCTTTAGCTGAAACATGTCTTGATTCATATTTACTCTTTTTTTAACATGTATTCTCATTTTTAATTACTTATTCATGATTTCATTCATTTTTGTGTAGGGTAGAAGACAATGCTGTAGTGGAGCTTGGAGGAAAAGCTACAAGGACACTATTCAGCCATCTTTATAGTGTTTAAATGAAGAGTTGATTACCCGCTGTCTGCTGTTATGTATATATGTTATACATAAAAAACTACATAGAGTTAATCATTCATACTGGTTTGCCATACAATTGAGGCAAAATATGTATATATTATAAATAAACATTACAAATGTATGTATCCAAGTGATTTTTGAATTATATTGCCCAGTTTATATATTTCGGCATATTGAAAATACAAAGGGAATGATATAAAAAAGAACCATGAAACAGGAAATTTAAAATGAAATATATAAGGCATAAAAATTACAGAAATGACTGACTCAGTGGCCCCACTGCCCATTTCGCAAACCTTTCTGACAAAATAAACTGTCTGTTCTGACTTGGATTTTTGCTGTTTCACACTCTGCATTAATTTAGAATTAAACTCTGTTCAAATTGTGTAAATTATAGACGTTTAAAAGGATATTCCACTATAGTCTATTTAGTCGGGGGCAGATGAATGATTTGGGAATACATAAAAAATATTACAGTATGTGACTCAACTATCCCAGCTCCAAATTTCCATTAATTTACTCTAGTTTAAAACTAGTATCTTGAACTACCATCACATGAAGAGGTAGGTGTGGATCGGAAATATATTTGACTTGATGGTCTAAATCTCCCAGAATGTTAAGGCTCCCATATGTTCTCCCCTTATTATATAGTGTGCTATTATGGAATGATATGGTGCTTAATAGTGTTGAGCGAGTATGTTCTATTAACCCTTTCGCCGACTATGCTCGGGCTGAGCTCCGAGTATTTATAGCTGCTCGGTGATATGGTTGAATCGCTCCCGTGTGCATGATTTGCAACTGTTTGACAGTTTTATTACATGTGAGGAATGTCTATTTCTTACACATTCCTCACATGTAATAAAGCTGTCAAACAGTTGCAAATCATGCACATGGGAGTGATTTAACCATATCACCGAGCAGCTATAAATACTCGGAGCTCGGCCCGAGCATACTCGGACAGAACATACTCGCTCAACACTAGTGCTTAATAATTAAGTAATCCCTTTTTTTCATTAGGTGCCTAAACTAAGAATTTACTTAGGGACTTGCCGAGGTTTGTGATATTGTATATAACGTATTTTTCAAACTACAAGAAGCACTTTTTCCCCCAAATTTGGGAGGAAAATGGGGGTGCGTCTTATAGTCCAAATGTAGCTTACCGGGGGTGGAGGGCAGTAGTGGAGCGGGGTTACAGGACAAGCCGAGATCTCAATCTGCACATGCGCCTCCTCCGGCGGCCATTTTCCTGAAGCCCACTGCCAGGAGATCAATATGCGGAGCTGGGACTCTGCTCCTGCCTCAGACATTTTCCTGAAGTACACCTTTGGGAGATCAATGGCTCCTGCCTCGCACCGCCAGGACACCCCCTTCTCCCAGCCTAGGGCCCGCAGCATCACCCTACTCCTAGCGCTGCTGGCTTCCTGCATCGATGACCCTGACTATTGTAACCCCGCTCCACTGCCGCCACACCCCCGTTAAGCTACATTCGGACCATACGATGGACCCCCATTTTCACATTGAAATTTTATTTTCCTCTTCTAAATTTGTGGTGCATCTTATGGTCCAGTGCTT
The DNA here is from genome assembly GCF_046119375.1 of Phyllobates terribilis. NCBI lineage: Eukaryota > Metazoa > Chordata > Amphibia > Anura > Dendrobatidae > Phyllobates > Phyllobates terribilis. The sequence continues at coordinate 383,965,147 of NW_027362763.1, read as the reverse complement.
CTTATAGTCCAAAAAATATGGTAGATCAGAGTTTTCTACCTTGATTACTGAAAGGTAGCTCAATGGTGACTCAAAACCATTTTTAGTTCAATTAACTTTTACTCTTTTGGGGGCTCTATATAAAGAAAATGGTAATCTGGAATTGATTATTACATCTTAAACTGTGCTTCAAGAAGCCATGGTAATATTTTACAGCAATATTCTCACCTCTTCAATCTTTAATTACTTCCCTGTGGAAGTTGGAAGATGGTCTTGAATGCAAAATAGATGTGCAAGATTCTCAGAATGTGTCAAGTCATATGTGCAATAATCAGTCAAAACTGCACTCATAAAGGCTGTGGACTGGATCGGAACCCACATCTTTTTGAAGCTTCAATCAAATGTTTAATTGGGAGGCAGCATGCCGATCCATTCTTCTATATCTATATTGTCAAGCATTATATGGTTTTATACTTTTATTTGGTTGGATTACAAAATTGCTACCATGAAGTCAACAAAAACATTAGTTAAAGCAAATGACAAGTAGGCACACATTTCAATCAACTGGCAAAGATAAGTATGAACGCTATCACAGTAGCTTCTAGAAACATTGTGCATGTGATAAGACCATTCAATATCGTTTCATGATTTTCACTTTTGGTTCCCTACAATTAGAATTGTAGGGTTTTATGGACTATGGGTAATTGCACACTTTCACAAATACAAGAATTATATATAATTATATGTACTTTTGTTTGATTTCCACATGCTGAATCCCTTGTCCTTGTAGGCAATTATAGTGGGGTCATTAATACTAGAATGGTGGGGTAAATGTTATAACCCTCCTGTTAGTTTTTTTCTATTTTGTGGTCACGTGACCTGCTGCCTATTTATTCCAGCTCTGTCCTTCTGGCTTTGCTGGACTTCAGTGTTACTTTGACTCTTATTCTAGCCAGGTGCTTTGTACCTATCTCTATAGTTTGCTTGGTCATTGGACCTCTAAGTATTTTGTCTGTTTGTCTTTTTGCTCCGCTACAACTTCTGCTAGGAGGTGTCCAATTTTGTCCCAGTCCTTAGTACTTTTAGGGACCCCTCCCTTATATCTATAGGTCTGCGTTCAGACTAGCTGAGGACGAAGGCGGGTCTGTTCACAAGGAACAGGTTGCCCGCTGCATCGTAGAGAATCAGCTTAGTCCTATTGTAGGGACAGTTTTCCTATCTTTCCTTAGTTCTTGTAGCAGATCATAACAGGAAATGTACCAAGTCTTTCTTCAAATAAGATATTTTTGTATGTTCTTAAAATTTGCCTGCCATTTATTTGTATGGGAAATTTTATTATATGATGTAAAATGTGCAATGTATGACTCTAAAGACTGCTCTTACAATTCTTAAATAAAGCTTTATGTTTAATTCAAAAAAATATTAGAACAGTGGGGGGTCCAACTATCATCACCCCCTTCGATTACCTTTTTGAAAAAAACTCTGACTCCTATGTAAGTGCCACAAATGTTTTAGTGCTTTTACAAAATGCTGGTATTAAGGGTTTAATTTGCAGCTTAATTGGTTTTAAAACAGCAAAGGCTTTAACCCCACCCTGGCACTGACTGACAGACAACTTTGCAGTGCATCAGTACTGAGCTGGCTGTCAGTCATTGCCGATGTGTGGTTACAGCCTGAGTAGTGACTGAAGCTGCACCTCTATGACTAAAACCACAAGGCTGCTGGGAGGAATAAAGTTAATTTCTTGCAGCAGCCAGGCTTTCAGTGTAGTGACCGCACAGTTTTAAAACACTATCAATCTGCACATTAACCCTATATCTGCAGGTTAATAGCGTTTGAGGACATGACAGGTTCCCTTTAAACTTGCCTCCTTACTTTTTTTTTTGCAGACATTGTTCCATGCGATAGTCAATCTCCCATTCAATCTAATATTAATGACCTATTCTATGGAAAATGTATTTGTTTTAAAAGACTGAATGACAAGAGATGAGCAGATCACTTCTCAGCCCAGCTTATAATTAGCCAGGGAGATGTTATCTGTGCAAGGTACGCTGCACAGATGATGTCACGTAAGGCCGGTGAATAAATTGCAAGACTGGGGAACCAAGAAGCCCAGGAAATTCACAATGCTCTTGTCCACGGCCAATACAATAGAAAAACTTGGCACTCAGGAAGTTGCAGTGAAAGAAAACAAATTTTATTTGGCAATCCTTATGGTTGTTGTTTAGCGTTTCGTTCCTACAATGGACCTTCAGCAAAACGTATTGCCTTTTGAGATGTGGGTATATGACCACATTGAGATTATTGTCATTTTTGTTGTTTGTTAAGTGACCTCAACCCATCTGGCAAGGGGAAAACATGATAAACGTTGGTAACCAACAGTTGTATTTGGGTGGCATGCATGGGTCTAATATAGGAAGGACTATTATTACAAGAAAGTGTGCAAAATAGAAAACACGAACATTTTGTGAGGTGAGCAGTTCTGTTTACATTTCTGGATTATGGAGATGAATTTTTTACTCTTTAAAAAAATATATTTTGGTTTGCCCATCTTATAATGCAGGCAGCGCACACACAAGACTTGGTTTCAGAACTTTTGTTTAGCAACAAAATTGTGTGTGAAGAATAATACAAATACTGTTATTAATCTGCTGTTACTGCAGTATATCACTGATCAATCAATTCACAATCACACTAACTATGCAGGTACAGCACCTCTATATATCACTTAAATCTTTGGATTAGTATATACAAACAGAGACTATCACTCCTATTTTCAATCTGCTTAACCATTGTAGTAGTACACCACAAGCAGATTAAGCCTTTTTCTAACTCTGTGTGGAATGAGCTGTGCTAACCTGTATCCAGGGTTGGATGTGCCCACCTTAGAACCGGAGAATCCTCCGGTGGGCTCTGGCTTCTCCTTCAGGAAAGTTCATAGCGCAAAACTTGCAGCTGCTATGGGGCGCTTGAGTGGGGGAGAAAGGTGGGCCCTTAGAATCAAATCCTCTGGTGGGCCCAATGTTCTTCAGTCTGACACTGCCTCTATCTCTACTCTGTAAAATCCTAAAATGGCAGTCCTTGGCAGGACCTCATCTTTTATACTTTTATAATTATGATATTATTATCCCCATCACTGTGCCTTCAACAGTGTGTGAAATAGCACTTTTTTTTTTCAACCCATGTAAACAGAAGTACCCAAATTCACAGTTTTTCAGGAAATTCAAATTTTGATAAAATTCAGTTTAAAATTGTTCCCCTGTGGATCAATCTGCTCATCTCCAATCAGTCTGTTCGGCTCCTCATTCTCTATACCATGATACCTAGAGAATGGAATGCATTTTCAATGTGACAGGTTCGCTTTATCATTAGTGTTGTATATGAAGAGGCAACAAATCGTGATCAACTGGTTAAAATAGAAAAGTCTATATTATTTTTTTCCAAATAGTACTTATAACATTAGCAATCACTGAATGGCTGCAAATTCCAAAATATATATCATATGCAATAAAATAATCTGTTTTCACATTTCTTCTATAGTCTGATGTGTATTTATATTGTTTATTCTTCTATACTTCTAGATATTAGTTATTGGTTATGTTAAACTTTATTAACAAATGTATGTTTTAGCTATGAATAATATATCTTTGTTTATCTGCACATCAGCTGTTTTTACTGCAATAGTAGTGAAATTACTTATTGTTTTCATTGGAATCCAAAAAATCTGTCTGATGTAAGTGGCTCTGAATAACTGTGTTCATTATGTGTTGGCCTGATATCCAGGATCTGTTTAGAAGATAAATCACAACCCAGTGGTGATAAATAACCATGGATATTCCGCATTTCCTTTGAATCAAATATTGATGCACAACTTGTAAGGGAGAGGTTTAAGGTATACATGTTGCATATGCACAATAGCTTCATCACTCAGTTTATAATGTAAACACATCAACTATGCTGGTATTTTTGACAGCAGGTATTGGGCTGCAGACTCTGCTATTCTTGCTGTCAAAATTACAGAGAATGCAGACGGAGGCTCTCCACACAACTGTCACCAGAGCCTAATAGTTCATTGGATTGAATGTGTCGCCTTTTAAATGACATCTGGTTCCATTACATCTTTAAAATGTCTTTCAAGCTGAAATTGGCCTTAAAGCTTGTCAGAGACAGAGAAAATACAGTAGATTGTAAGCCTCATTGAGGAGAGTCATGGATATGAATGGTGACAACCTATGTACACTGCTGTGGATTATGTTTCCACTATACACGCAACAATAAATATATAAATAAAGCATCAGTATGATATACAGTGGTGACAAAAAGTTTTGCTTTTTTTTTTTAAAGTGTGATTTCTTCTATCTGGTTGTTGTGATGCCATTCTCCTGGTGATTTTAGTAAACCGGAAGCAACTGGTTGTCTGCTATCCCTTTGTGTTAGTTTTCAATATTTGCTGGGCCAAATGTTTTGCATATTTTGTCATGGGTAGTCGATTTTTGCCTATTTTTTTTTTTATGTCTGTGTTTTAGGTTAAAATATGGCAAACACAAAGCCAAATGTTTTACCAGATGTCAGGAAGCTTATTATTCTGAGAGTGAAGTCAAAAGCCAAAAAGAGGCAGCTATGGAATTCAACTGTTCTCAGTGTCACATACATTAAAGAAAGAAAAAGAAGGTTATCGAAGAGATGACAAACCTAAAAGTCGATGACCACGGAAAACTTCCTCCAGAGTTGGTCACTTTATTAAGGAAAAGTCAGCATCTGATGTCCATAAAAGTGCTGTACAGATTTCACACGAAATGAAAGAAGAATATTGAGGCAAAGTGAGTCGCCAAACTGTGGTGTGACGGCTAAGAGCAGTAGGGTTGAATGCACGAGTTCCAATCAAGAAGCCTTTCATCTCTGCAAAGAACCGGAGGGTCCAACTTAAGTTTGCCAAAGAACACAACCAATGGAAAGAGACAGATTGGTCTAAGGTGTTGTGGTCGGATGAATCCAAGTTCAATCTGTTTGGTAGTGATGGCAAGCACTATATATACCGCCCAACTGGAAAACGTAATGATGTAAGGTACCAAACACCTACAGTGAAACATGGTGGTGTTAATGTCAAGGTTTGCACCTGCCTTTGGCCCTCTGCATAGAATTGATGGAAATATGAATGCTAACATATGGCTATAGCTATACTGGAGAATGTAATGCTGCCACATGGTAAAACCAAAGTAGGCAGGGGATTTAAATTCCAGGAAGACAATGATCCACTAAGCACACATACAATTTAGTTAAAAATTGGTTAGCAAAAAAAAATAGAAAAATGTTCACCTGTTGCAAAGGCCAAGCCACTCACCTGATTTAAACCCTACAGAGCATCTTTGGAATGAGTTAGGGCGATGAGTTTTGGTCCGTATCCATAGCAATAAAGATGAATTGTTTGCAGATTTACAAATGGAATGGAGCCAGATTCCTCAAGATGTCTTGAATACCCTAATGGCTTCAATGCCCCATCGGTGTGGTGCAGTAATTAAAGCAAGAGGTTATGCTTTAAAATACTAAGTTATGACGTTGTAAACAATGAATTACTCTCTGTGTTGTGATCAATAAATAGTATATGCAAAACTTTTGGCAGTCAGTTTTCTTTAATTAAATGACCATACCTATATTTAAAAGCATTTTGGTTAAAATTAAGGTCTTGCATGATGACAACTTTATGCACTTTCAATTCATCACCAGTGAAATGGCATCACAACCAAAAGACACTAGTAATCACACTATAAAAAAATTCAAAACTTTTGGCAGTCACTGTATATGATTTGCAAGTTAAGATTGGAAAGATTGCAATAAAAGTGACATTTCTTATCAGAAAGAACATATTTTTCACCATTTATATACAGTTATTTCATATAGTATCACCTTGCATAGTGCACTTTTAGGTTTACACTAGTATGCTACTCTTTAAGACCTTCTCTGCCAGAGGTACAGTTCCATGTGACACCGTGCAAATAAATCAGAGAGGCCTCCTTAAGCCGCTAACAGGGCAACTGCTGAGAAAGGACGACAGCAGAGCCCAATGCAGCGACAACATTTTGGTGGAAAAATATAAGGACAAGAGGGTGTCCTTATCTTTACCACCATACACCGTGATAGTAGCTCCTTTGTCACTGTCCAATGTACCACAACAGAAGTCCAAAAGCCAAATTGTATATTGGATTATAATAAGTTCATGGGGGGTGTAGATCTCTCAGATCAGGTTCTCAAACCATACAGAGCTATGCGAAAAGCAAAAGTATGGTTCAAAAAGTTGGCCGTGCACATTGAACACTGTACAATGCTTTTGTGCTGTTGTGATGTGCAGGCACCTTCCTTCAGTTTCAAAAGGTAGTCATCAAGGTCCCAAAGTTTGGAAATCAGGAAGGTAAGGGTCCAAGTACTTCTGAAATTGATGGTGCTCGTATTTTACCAGGCCAACATTTTCCCAGTGAGGTTCCCCAAACTGCAAGGAAGGGAAGAACACCAAAAAGGTGCAGAGTATGCTCCAAGAGGGGAATACCAAATGCCACAGTTTAACATTGTGAAACCTGCCCTGAGAAATTTGGCCTTTGTGAAACATGGACGAGGGATGACCACAGGATGAGGGGTACAGCAGCAATCAGCAGACAGGCACAAAGATTAGAAAATATAATATGGATATTTACTAACCGGTTTATAAAACAAAACAAAAGATGGTAGATAAACAGTGTATAAATAACAAATACAATGACAGCAGTTACTCTCAATAATACCAATTAAGAGTATACACAGGTACAGTTAACAGAATTAACAGTTATATGCAAGCAAAAATACATGCAATTATCCCTTTCTATGCATATATCCATAAAACGACAGTGTTGTGTCAGTACTTTAATAATTACCTACTCGGAGCAGTTTTTTTTAAGTGTCTCGTACAGAAGAGGACTTTTCTCCTAACTAACTCGACCTCCATAAAGTTATTTACATATGCGCATATATATTCAGTTGTAAATGGTACTGATACGCCCTGAGACTGAAGTGTCCTCGCTGGTCTGGGTCCCGAATAAGCAGAAACGCTAAGTTGAAGCTCTTAGAGAATGCCAATCTCTTAAATGCAGGGCTTTTTTAAGTCCTTAGAAATAAGGCCTCATGTGGCCTAGCCCAAGATGCTGTGTCCTTGGTTGTTATCACCGAGTCGGCTCATGTCAAGCTGAACAATGCGTCCCTGAGTCACTAAAAACAGATCAGAGTCACACCGCTCTATCCAAACCTTTTTCAACGATGCATAGCATCACTGTCTCCTTGAACTCTCCTAGCAACAGTCACCAACTGCTAAACCCCTGCGCTGCAACTCCGGCCTCTCTGCTGCACTCTACTGGTCATATCATATATCATATCACAAATCTCCAACAATACAGTAAACTGTGATTAACCCTTACATTTGCATTAAGGATTGCTTCAAAGCATATCACATATCCATAAGTTAATAAAATTTGGTTTTACCTTGTTAACACAACACTAGTGTTGAGCGAGCACTAAAATGCTCGGGTGCTCGAAGCTCGGGCCGAGCTCACCGTGATACTCGAGTGCTCAACCCGAGCAACGAGCCCAATGTTAGTCTATGGGAGACCGGAGCATTTTTGCGGCGGCACCCCCGGCAGTCTGTAGAAAGTCTAAAAAGTGCCCAAAACGATAGTGACAGTGTTCAAATGACATGGGGACAGCATGGGGATCACCCCAGGAAGCATTTCTGATCCCCAGGTCACTGCTGTCAACAACGTGGTCAGAGGTATTAAACCACTTTTACGGGCTCACAATAAAACGTTCAAAAACGAAACTGAAGTGGTTTTCCTGTGAAATATGTTAAGGAGCTTCCTTTCCAGGGTAAAGACTTGTGTATAAGGTAAAATAAATAACCCCAAAAAAAATACTACTCCACACCTTGGGCTATGTTCACAAGTAGGATTTTTTTATGCGTTTCTGCACTTTTGTATTGCTTTCAACCGTGACAAATGCATTCACCGTGAAATGTCATTTTAACATTTTACAATCTTATCTGGTCATGTGCTGTGTGACACATGCATACAGTGCTGAAAAGACATGGGAACAGCATGGGGAACACCCCTGGAAGCATCTCTTGTCACTGCCTAAAAGTGTGCCCATCAGAAGTGATCCTTGCCGCATCAGAAGATGCAGACTTGCAACTATCCCCGTGCAAGTCCTTGTCCCAGGGCAGTGGTCAATTGTACCTCCCCCATTCCTTGCAATGCAAGCGCAAGTATGCAGCCTGCCACCCACCCACCCCCAGGCTGCAATACCATACTACTAGTTTGCACTTGAAATGGGGCCTTTTAGTCTGGAGGAGGCCGAAGCTGGCCAATACCTCATGGCTGCTTCGGCAGCGAGGTATCCATACTCAGTCCCCAGCCGCCCGGCGGCTGGGTGTCCACGCTCGGTCCCCAGCCGCCTGGGGGCGGCCAGGTGTCCATAAACGGTCCCCAGCCGCCCCTATTTCTCCTGTCAACATCCCCCACACTTTTCTTAGCCTGGCCTGCTTTAGGGCAGCATTGGACGAGCCCACCAGGGTACCAGACTCCTCCGGTGGGCCCTGGCTTCTCCATCAGGGGAGTTGAGAGTGCCAAGGTGAGGAGCATGATGATGATGATAGAAGTTAGTATCTGCTTTGTTTTCTTGGAATGCAAGCGTATGTGTGCAACCTGCCACCCACCCACCCCCAGGCTGCAATACCATACTGCTAGCTTGCTTGCATTTGAAATTGGACCTTTTAGGCATGTGGAGGCAGACGCCGGCCACCATGTCATGGCTGCATTGGCGGCCTGGTATCCATACTCAGTCCCCAGCTGCCCGGCGGCCGGGTGTCCATGCTCGGTCCCCAGCCGCCAGGGGGCGGCCGGGTGTCCATACTCGGTCCCCAGCCGCCCCGCGGCCAGGTGTCCACACACAGTCCCCAGCCGCCTGGGGGCGGCCGGGTGTCCATAAATGGTCCCCAGCCGCCCCTATTTCTCCTGTCAACTTCCCCCACACTTTTCTTAGCCTGGCCTGCTTTAGGGCAGCATTGGACGAGCCCACCAGAGAACCAGACTCCTCCGGTGGGCTCTGGCTTCTCCATCAGGGGAGTTGAGAGTGCCAAGGTGAGGAGCAAGATGATGATGATAGAAGTTAGCATCTGCTTTGTTCTCTTGGAATGCAAGCGTATTGCTGGATTCTTTCCTGCTACTATCCCAGTTCTATGACTCCCGTTAAAACAAAGCTTCAGGTGATGAATAATGGATGAGGTGGTGGCAAAGGAGAAAGAGCAGGAGGAACAGGGACCATTCACATCAATATCAGGCCAGTCAACCACACATGTCTTGTAGGATATGTTTCTGTACAAAAAGGAGCAATTCGGCTACACAGTTATAGGGCATACAGTGAGTGCAATGCCTACCAAAAATTTCGAGGCACTCCAATGCCCCTTGGAAGTGACATGGAGGTCAGAGGGCCTTAACTAAACCATTTTTTTCATTTATAGCAACTGGGTCTCCTGTGCACTGATGGCCTAAGCAGTGAATGGAAGGCTTTCCAAAAATTATGAGGAACTGCAATGCCCCTTGAAACAGACGTGGATTACAGCATACTAAAAACCTTCTACCCATTATTGGGGAGTGGGTCTCCCTTAGTGTTCGCCTATGCATTGAAAAGCAAAAGCTGACTAAAATTAGGAGGAAATGCAATGCCCGTTGGAAGAGTCGTAGAGGTTAGAGTTAATTAAAAACAACATTTCAATGCCCCTTGGAAGAGCTGTGGAGTTCAGAGTGGTTTAACAAGACGGTTTTAATGCCCCTTGAAAGAGACGTGGAGGTCGCAGTAGCTTAACTAGACGGTTTTAATGCCTCTTGGAAGAATGGTGGAGGTCGCAGTAGCTTAACAATATGGTTTTAATGCCCCTTGGAAGAGACGTGGAGGTCGCAGTAGCTTAACAAGACAGTTTGAATGCTCCTTGGAAGAACGGTGGAGGTCGCAGTGGAATAAAAAGACCATATCAATGCCCCTTAGAAAAGTGGTGGAGGTCGCAGTAGCTTAACAAGACAGTTTTAATGCCCCTTGGAAAAGTGGTGGAGGTCGCAGTAGCTTATCAAGACCGTTTTAATGCTCCTTGGAAGAGACATGGAGGTCGCAGTAGCTTAACAAGACGGTTTTAATGCCCCTTGGAAGAGACGTGGAGGTCGCAGTAGCTTAACAAGACGGTTTTAATGCCCCTTGGAAAAGTGGTGGAGGTCGCTGTAGCTTAACAAGATGGTTCTAATGCCCCTTGGAAGAGACGTGGAGGTTGCAGTAGCTTAACAAGACAGTTTTAATCCCCCTTGGAAGAGACGTGGAGGTTGCAGTAGCTTAACAAGATGATTTCAATGCCCTTGGAAGAATGATGGAGGTCGCAGTAGCTTAACAAGACGGTTTTATTACCCCTTGGAAAAGTGGTGGAGGTCGCAGTAGCTTAACAAGACGGTTTTAATGCCCCTTGGAAAAGTGGTGGAGGTCGCAGTAGCTTAACAAGATGGTTTTAATGCTCCTTGGAAGAGACGTGGAGGTCGCAGTAGCTTAACAAGACGGTTTTAATGCCCCTTGGAAGAATGGTGGAGGTCGCAGTGGAATAAAAAGACAACATCAATGCCCCTTGGAAAAGTGGTAGAGGTCGCAGTAGCTTAACAAGATGGTTTTAATGCCCCTTGGAAGAATGGTGGAGGTCGCAGTGGAATAAAAGACAATATCAATGCCCCTTAGAAAAGTGGTGGAGGTCGCAGTAGCTTAACAAGACGGTTTTAATGCCCCTTGGAAGAGTCGTGGAGGTTGCAGTAGCTTACAAGTCGTTTTTAATGCCCCTTGGAAGAGACATGGAGGTCGCAGTAGCTTAACAAGACGGTTTTAATGCCCCTTGGAAGAGGCGTGGAGGTTGCAGTAGCTTAACAAGACGGTTTTAATGCCCCTTGGAAGAGACGTGGAGGTCGCAGTAGCTTAACAAGATGGTTTTAATGCCCCTTGGAAAAGTGGTGGAGGTCGTAGTAGCTTAACAAGATGGTTTTAATGCCCCTTGGAAAAGTGGTGGAGGTCGCAGTAGCTTAATAAGACTGTTTTAATGCCACTTGGAAGAGACGAGTAGGTCGCAGTAGCTTAACAAGATGGTTTTAATGCCCCATGGAAGAATGGTGGAGGTCGCAGTGGAATAAAAAGACAATATCAATGCCCCTTGGAAAAGTGGTAGAGGTCGCAGTAACTTAGCAAGACGGTTTTAATGCCCCTTGGAAGAGACGTGGAGTTCAGAGTAGCTTAACAAGATGGTTTTCATGCCCCTTACAAGAGCCATGCAGTACAGCATATTAAAAACATTATTCCCATTATTGGGGAGTGAGTCTCCCATAGTCTTTGCCTATTCCTTCCAATCAAAAGTTGACAAAAATTAGAATGGAGGAACTTGCTGGCAACACGGACCACTGTCACCCTGGTGGTATAGTGGTGGTGGAGGCTGAGGATAAGGAGAAGAGCAAAATACAACCAAAATGAGGAAGCATATACCCTTGTGTGGGTGTTAAGCGGTGCATGGGAATACACCTCCCAAAATAACACAGTGGATTTGACTTTATGTTACTCTGCTGTCATTTGGTGGTGATGAGAAGTCTGGCCCAATCTAGCCCTTGTTCATTTTGATAAGGCACAGCTTGCCAGCATTGTCAGTTGACAGGCGAGTGCGCTTATCAGTTATAATCCCCCCAGCGGCACAAAAAACACGCTCCGATAACACGCTAGCAGCAGGGCAGGCCAGGACCTCCAAGGTGTACAGAGCGAGTTCATTCCAAGTGTCCAGCTTGGATACCCAATAATTAAAAGGCACAGAGGAATCATGGAGGACGCTGGTACAGTCAGCAAGGTACTCCCTCACCATCTTCTGAAACTTTCCACTCCTTGTGAGAGTACCCCGCGCCTCAGGGCCTGTAAGCTGGGCGGGTCTCAGAAAACTCCCAGAATTCTGACAGTGTTCCCCTGCCTCTGCTGGATTGGAGTTGCGTCTCTCTCGCCTGTTCGCCTTGGTTGGTCAACGAACTGTGACCTCTGCCGCTAGCGTGTTCAGATGGGAATTTTTTTAACAGTTCTGCTGCAAGGGCCTTCTGATACTGCCACATTTTTGTAGACCTCTCCACAGATCTGCCTGCTCTTTCACTGCTGTCCACAACTCACAAGCAGTGTGAGGTTTATCACCTAAGCTTATGAGTTTCAGCACAGCCTGTTGCCGCTTGGCTGAGGCAGTACTGCAGTGCTTCCAGCTTGTAACTGATGTGGTGATATCTGAGATGGAGGCTGAACATGAGGAGGAGGAGGAGGATGATGCGCAGGAGCTGTACACTGTGGGGGCAACACTGACTGACATAGGGCCCACAGTCCTCAGTGTGGGGAGGATGTGTTCCGTCCCAAGGTCCGACTGGGTCACGGCTTCCACTATGTTTACCCAGTGTGCCGTCAGGGAGATGTACCACACCTGGCCACAAGCACTTGTCCACGTGTCCGTTGTCATGTGGACTCTCCCAGTAACTGCATTGTTGAGGGCACGGCCAATGTTTTGGGACACGTGCTTTTGTAGTGCGGGGATGGCATACCGGGCAAAATAGCGTCGGCTGGGGACCGAGTACCGAGGGACGGCCACCGCCATAAGGTTGCGGAAGGATTACGTCTCCACCAACCTAAAAGGCAGCATTTCCAACGCAAGCAGTCGTGAAATGTGCGAATTTAGGACTGTGGCCTGTGGTGCGTTGGCTGCGAATTTGCGCTTTTGTTCAAAGCTCTGGGATATGGACAATTGAACCCTGCGGTGGGTTGTGGACGTGGACATTGATGCTGTTTCTTGAGAAACTGCCATAACAAGTGAAGACTGAGAGGAGGGGGCATCTTTGCATGCAGTATGGACAGGGGATTGCCTTGCACGCACAACAGGGGGTTCTATTACACGCACAACAGCGGAAGAAGCAGTGGTGACACCGGCTGACACTGGTTGTGGACCCTGGCGTTCCCCCCACAAAGTCGGGTGCTTTGCTGACATGTGCCTGATCATGCTGGTGGTGGTCAGGCTGGTAGTTTTGTCACCCCTGCTGATGCTGGCATGGCAGATGATACAAATGGCCTTTTTGGGGTTATCAGCAGAGTCTTTAAAAAAATTCCAGTCTCTGGTAGACATACCGGTTGTACTGGCAATGTCCCTTGTGTTGGTGTTACGGGGAACTGTTGCCCGCCTTCTGTGTGCGGCCACCACACTGCTTCTTCGTGCCTGTTGGGGTACTCTGCCTCCCTCCCCCTGTGTGCTGCTGGCCTCGCTCTGCGTGTCCTCCTGCCACGTTGGGTCAGTTACTAGATCATCCACCACCTCCTCCTCTTCCACTTGCACACCACGATCCTCCTCCTTACTTTGTGGCAATTGTGTCTCGTCATTGTCCACCTCTTGTGACAAATTGCCAGCGTTGACTTCCTCTGTCCGTGGCTGTTCAAATATTTTGGCATCACTAAATGGGATCTCCTCTTCCACCACTTCAAGCTGAGCAGGCGAGGGGCACAAATATTGAAATGGACCAGTGAGCAGCTCTTCAGAGTGTCCAAGCGTGGGATCAGTTGCTGTCTGATGACACCCGGCATGGTGGGAGGAAGGAGCATCAGGGTGAGGAGGAGTATGCGGTCGAGACTCACGGCTACTAAAACTTGACCATGTGGAAGACAGAGCGGAGGTGGTGGTGCCCAGGTAACTGGAAGTATTATCTGCTATCCAATTAATAACCTGTTCACACTGATAAGTTCGCAATACTGGTGTTGTAGTGTGCTTCCCTAGTAATTCGTTCAAGATGTGGGAGCGAGAAGATGTGGCTGTTGGTTGTGGCACATTTTCACCTTGGCCACGGCCCCGTCCTCTACACGCACCATCACCAGAATGTCCAGTTCCACGTCCCTTGCAATGCGCCTTGCCCATTGTAAATGAAGTAAAATAGCTTACACTCGCCCTATCAATGGAAAAAGGGTAATAAAAAGGAGATTAGAACCGTGGAAGAGGAAAACCACAGTTTTATTTCTCTGGCCTACACCAGACTCTTTTAAACAGATATATTTGCGTCTGAACAGTCAGGGAAACACTATTACTGTTTTTTTTTTACAGCAAAAAATGCCAAAAGCAGGATAATAGAGAGATTTGACCCGTGGAACTGCAAAACCACAGTTCTATTTCTCTGGCCTACACCAGACTCTTTTAAACAGATATATTGGTGTCTGAACAGTCAGGGAGACACTATTACAGTTTTTTTTTACGGAAAAAATGCCAAAAGCAGGATAATACAGAGATTTGACCCGTGCAACTGCAAAACCACAGTTCTATTTCTCTGGCATACACCAGACTCTTTTAAACAGATATATTGGTGTCTGAACAGTCAGGGAGACACTATTACTTTTTTTTTTTTACGGAAAAAAATTCAAAAGCAGGATGATGCAGAGATTTGTCCCGAGGAACTGCAAAACCACAGTTTTATTTCTCTGGCCTACACCAGACTCTTTTAAACAGATATATTGGTGTCTGAACAGTCAGGGAGACACTATTACTGTTTTTTTTACGGCAAAAAATGCCAAAAGCAGGATAATACAGAGATTTGACCCATGAAACTGCAAAACCACAGTTCTATTTCTCTGGCCTACACCAGACTCTTTTAAACAGATATATTGGTGTCTGAACAGTCAGGGAGACACTATTACAGCTTTCTTTTATGGCAAAAATGCCAAAAGCAGGATAATAAAGAGATTTGACATGTGGAACTGCAAAACCACAGTTCTATTTCTCTGGCCTACACCAGACTCTTTTAAACAGATATATTGGTGTCTGAACAGTCAGGGAGACACTATTACAGTTTTTTTTACGGCAAAAAATGGCAAAAGCAGGATAATAGAGAGATTTGACCCGTGGAAATGCAAAACCACAGTTCTATTTCTCTGGCCTACACCAGACTCTTTTAAACAGATATATTGGTGTCTGAACAGTCAGGGAGACACTATTACAGTTTTTTTTTACGGCAAAAAATGCCAAAAGCAGGATAATACAGAGATTTGACCCGTGGAACTGCAAAACCACAGTTCTATTTCTCTGGCCTACACCAGACTCTTTTAAACAGATATATTGGTGTCTGAACAGTCAGGGAGACACTATTACAGTTTTTTTTACGGCAAAAAATGCCAAAAGCAGGATAATACAGAGGTTTGACCCGTGGAACTGCAAAACCACAGTTCTATTTCTCTGGCCTACACCAGACTCTTTTAAACAGATATATTGGTGTCTGAACAGTCACAGACACACTCAATTTTTTTGGGGGGGGCGAAATACCAAAAGGCTAATAAGACGCGTATTTGTACAGTCTGACTGAGGAAAAAAAAAATACAGGATTTAGATGAAAAAAAAAAAGGATTTTTCCTGGCCCCTGAGACCGGGGGATAAGTCTAGCAATTTGACCAACAGGAGCACACAGGACTGTAATGCAGCGTTTGCTGGTATAACCACTGCGTCTCCTCTACAGCCTGCCTGCCTGATATCTGGGATGGATATTAGTCCTGAGAAGGACTGTTTGTTTGATTTGGCAGGCTTTAGAGACCCTACACTACCTATTTCGCACTATATATCTCTCCCTAACTCAGCAGCACTGACCCTACACTGTCTGATCCCGGGTGACTGAGTCCAAGATGGCGGTGCCCGGTTTTAAATACTCGAGGTGACGCTGTGCAGCCAGCCAATCACTGTAATGCCCACAAACAACATGGCTGCGGCATTCTAGTGACTGGCTAGCAATACCTGCATGTTCATTGGCTATGTAAAGAGCGCCAAACGTGCAGGGCGGAGACCCGAGCTCCCGCCCGAGTAACCCGGAAATGCTCGGTGCTCGCCGAACATCCCGAGTAGTGAGATGGTCGGGCGAGTACCGAGCAGTGTCGAGCATGCTCGCTCAGCACTACACAACACACTTTTATAATCTGATGTACTCCACACAACTTACACATACCACCACATTATAAATTCATACACCAGTAAAACCAAAAACATTATTATCATTACTGTAACTATGCCACGAGATAATTCTTTGAGGCGTGTAGTTTCCAAAAAATAGGGTCAATTGTGGGGGTTTCCACTGTTTAGGCACATCAGCGGCTCTCCAAACATGACAAGACGCCTGCAGACCATTGCATCAAAGTCTGAGCTCCAAAACATCACTCATTCCTTTTGGAGCTCGGCAGTGTGTCCAAACAGTAGTTTCCCCCCACATATGGGGTATCGACACACTCTGGAGCAATTGCACAACAAATTTTTGGGACAATTTTTTTCCTGCTACCCTTATGAAAATAAAAAAATTGGGACTAAAAGAACATTTTTGTGGGAAAAATGTGATTTTTATTTTCACAGTTCAACGTTATAAAATTCTGTAAAGCACCTGGGGGTTCAAGGTGCTCACCACACATCTAGATAAATTTCTTGAGGGGTCTAGGTTCCAAAATTGGGTCACTTGTTGAGGTTTCTACTGATTAGGCACATTACGGGTCCTCCAAATGCCACATGGAAGTCAGGTATTGATTCCAGATGATTTTGAGTTCCAAAAGTCAAATGGTGCTCCTTCCCTTCCAAACCCTGCCGTGTGCCCAAACAGTAGTTTACCACCGCATATGGAGTATCGGCATACTCAAGAGAAATTGCACAACAAATTTTCTGAAGCATTTTCTACTGTTACTCTTATGAAAAATGCTAAATTTGGGGCTAGATTAAAATTTTGTGGGAAAAAGTTAAATTTTTATTTTTTCCTTCCACATTGCTTTAACTCCTATGAAGCACCTGAAAGGTTAATAAACTTCTTAAATGGGGTTTTAAGCACTTTGAGGGGTGCAGTTTTTAGAATGGCTTCACATTTTCTGTCTCATAGGCCCTTCAAAGTCACATCAAATGATGGTTTTGTAAATTTTGTTGGAAAAATTAGAAATTGCTTATCAACTTTTAGCCCTTTTAACTTCCTAAGAAAAATTAAATATGTTTGAAAATTATGCTGATGTAATGTTGACATGTGGGAAATGTTATTTATTAACTATTTTGTGTGACATAAGTCTGGTTTAAGAGCATGAAAATGAAAAGTTTGAAAATTACGAAATTTTTAACATTTTTGCCAAATTTCCGATATTTTCACAAATAAATACAAGTCATATGAAACAAATTTTACCACTAACATGAAGTACAATATGTCACAAAAAAGAATTTCAGAATCACTTGGATCTATTGAAGCGTTGCAGAGTTATTACCTCATAAAGTGACACTGGTCAGAATTGAAAAATATGGCCTGGTCAGGAAAGTGAAAACAGGCTTTGGGGTGAGGGGGTTAAACGATTACTGTCCAATCAAACTCATTCAAACGCAATAAATGTTAGAAAAGATCTTAAAGGGGTTATTTTTACAAAAAGATTTACTAAAACATGGGAGTATTCAAAACCTGTTTATGAAATGAAAGCTCAGTTTTGATTGCTTCCAAAGGGAAATGATAGATTTTCTTTTTGACAGTTTTCATATATGACACTCATTTTGACATACAGTGGGTAAAATAAGTATTTGATACATTGCCGATTTTGCAAGTTTTGTCACCTACAAATAATGGAGAGGTCTGTAATTTTTATCGTAGGTACACTTCAATCTAAAAATCAAAATTAGAAAATCACATATGTATGATTTTTAAATAATTAAATTGCATTTTATTGCATGAAAACAGTATTTGATCACCTACCAACCAGCAAGAATTTTGGCTCTCACAGACCTGTGCAGCCCTCCAAGACTGCACTCATTACCTGTATTAATTGCACCTGTTTGATCTCGTTACCTGTATAAAAGACATCTGTCCACACACTCAATCAATCACACTCCAACCTCTCCACCATGGCTAAGATCAAAGAGCTGTCTAAGGACACCAGGGACAAAATTGTAGACCTGCACAAGACTGGGATGGGCTACAGGACAATAGGCAAGCAACTTGGTGAGAAGGCAACAACTGTTGTCACAATTATTAGAAAATGAAAGAAACACAACATGACTGTCAATCTTCCTCATTCTGGGGCTCCATGCAAGGTCTCACTTTGTGGGGTAAGGATGATTCTGAGAACGGTCAGGAATCAGCCCAGAACTATATGGGAGGACCTGGTCAGTGACCTGAAGAGAGCTGGGACCACAGTCTCAAACATTTCCATTAGTAACACACTATGCCGTCCTGGATTAAAATCCTGCAGGGCACGCAAGGTCCCCCTGCTCACACCAGCAAATGTCCAGGCCCATTTCAAGTTCACCAATGACCATCTGGATGATCCAGAGGAGGCATGGGAGAAGGTCATATGGTCAGATGAGACCAAAATAAAACGTTTTGGTATCAAATCCACTCGCTGTGCTTGGAGAAAAAAGGATGAGTGCAACCCCAAGAACACTATCCCAACTGTGAAGCATGGTGGGGAAACATATTACTTTGGGGGTGCTTTTCTGTAAAGGGGACAGGACGACTGCACCATATTGAAGGGAAAATGGATGTGGTCATGTATCGTGAGATTTTGGCCATCAACATCCTTCCCTCAGTAAGAGCATTGAAGATGGGTCATGGCTGGGACTTCCAGCATGACAATGACCCGAAACACACAGCCAGGGCAACTAAGGAGTGGCTCCGTAAGCAGCATTTCAAGGTCCTTGAGTAGCCTAGCCATTCTCCAGAGCTGAAACTCAATGTTGCCCAGCGACAGCCCCAAAACCTGAAAGATCTGGAGAATATGTGCATGGAGGAGTGAGCCAAAATCCCTGCTGCAGTGTGTGCAAAGTAAATTGGGAGTTTGCAGCCAGTACTTGGGTGGATGGAAATAAAAATTTACTATAAAGACATTTTATCATTAGACCCCTTTAAGAAATTATGCAAATATAAAGTCACTTGGAAATAGATATGTAGTAAATTAGTGCCCCCAATTTACTTTGGCTATGTAATTTACCATGCAAATAGACAGCATGTCTGAAACTCTTAACACATCAGGATGACAGATATTAAAAGTAAAACACCCCTGTAGTTTGTGAGCTAAATAGGCATAATTAAAATATATACATATATTATTTCTATCAGGATTTGAACTCTGACACTGTAATTTCAGAGGCTGATGCCTTACCATTGCACTATCCAGTCAAGTGATAATATCTGGCAGCTTTTCTTGTCTTATGACATCAACCATGAAAATACTCAGGGTGACTAAAAGTCATTGTGATTCTGATTCTGATGTTTGAAGAAAGTCACACATCAGACTCACACATCAAAATCAAACATCAATTGAATTTGGCTTGCTTGCAGTCTGTGCATAAGTCCCAATCAGATATAGACAAGTTTGCACTGAAAATCATATAACCAAATAGAACTCCCAAGTATTAAAAACTGAGTTTATAGCTCAATGGTTAGTGCACTGTCTTTGAGACACAGAATTTTGGGTTCAAGTCCCATCAGCAAACAGTTACTTTTTTTTTTTTTTATTATTATTATTATAGTTGTAAAAGTCACTTGTAAAAGTCATTTGTCAAAGTCACTTGTCAAAGTCACTCGTCAGAATCACTCATCAAAATCACTCGTCAAAATCACTCGTCAAAATCACTCGTCAAAATCATTTGTCAAAATCACTTGGCAGAATCACTTGTCAAAATCACTTGTCAAAATCATTCGTCAGAATCACTCGTCAGAATCACTCGTCAAATCACTCGTTAGAATCACTCGTCAAAATCACTCGTCAAAATCACATGTCAGAATCACTCATCAGAATCACTCGTCAAAATCACTCTTCAAAATTACTCGTCAAAATCACTCGTCAGAATCACTTGTCAGAATCACTTGTCAAAATCACTCATCAAAATCACTCATCAAAATTGCTCATCAGAATCACTCATCAAAATCACTTGTCAGAATCACTTATCAAAATCAATTCTCAGACAGGGTATTTAGCCTCAAACTAACATCATTCTGTTGTTTGATTTTGATATTTGATCATGTCCTAAAATGGACACTGTAGGAGGGAATGGAAATAGATAGGAAGATTGGGGCATGGTCAGACCACAATATGTCACCTATTGTAGCAGATGGGTTCCAAGAGAGAGCGTGATGACTCAACAGGAAGAAATCAATGCGACTATGTGAGCCACGGGTAGGAGAAAAATATGAATAATCCTTACCCTGAGGATTTAAAATGCAGCAAACATCTGTCAATCTGAGGGCATGGATGACCCATTTCAATGAACGAAGCTGTCTCAGAGGAACGACACCCCTTCCTGAGGAGGAGTCTAACACGGGATTCCATGTGAAGTTGAAGTCTCCACCTGCAATCAGAACTCCTTCTGCAAAATCAGAGAGGGACGTTAAAAAGGACATACATGTGCATCTCCACCTGCAATCAGAACTCCTTCTGCAAAATCAGAGAGGGACGTTAAAAAGGACATACATGTGCAGATCTGATCTTTGTTAGGGAGGTATCAGTTTGCTATTGTATATGTTGATTCTGCTATTTTGAGTTTGAGGAACACATATCTGCCTTGATCATCAATGAGAGAATCTATGAGAGTATAGGCCAACGACTTGTGTATGGCTATGTATACACCCTTAGAGCGTGAATCCAGATTAGTGCTGTGGAACCACCGAGAGTAATACCTATCTCCAAAAAAAGGCATATGCCCAGTTTTAAAGTGCATTTCCTGTAACATAAGAACCTGGACTCTTTGTTTGTGCATAGAGTACAAAATTTGTGAACGTTTCTGTGGGACATTAAAGCATCTTACATTCAGTGAGCCTACTTTTACAGAGGACATGATTACCAAGGGGGACGAAAGGAGTGGGGCAAGATGGGAAACGGAAATACACAGAAAACTAAGAAGAAATTACAGGATATATAAACTAAAAACCAAAACAAAGTTATATAACAAAATGAAAGAAAAACAATCTGGTGAGGGGAAATAGGTATATTTTACACCTGCACAGCAGAGTGTAAACCCCCCTGGGAGGATGGGTTTTCTACTGGGGAGGCCCCCCCAAACCAGACATCAGGCCATACCATTTTGTCTTAAAACCTATGATAGAAAAGCAGCCAAAAGCTGTCAAAGATTAGTATCTACTTATCATTATATTAAACGTTGAATCAGTATATCACATATCCTTATGGAATAATATCCATACTGTCCAAGAACGGAATATTATTGACATAATATAATCAAATCTTATTATTGAGAGCCAGTCATATAAATGAAATATTCGTAATATACTCATTGCTGAAAACATTTTAGAGGAATATAACACTCTAATATCTTTCACAAGATTGACTAGCGCTGAAGGCTAGCGTATTGACCACAGGATCCATTTGTAATAGACAATTCAATCTGGGGAGTGAGGGATATGTTTTCCATTGTTCCCTCTCCTGAATTCTTCTCTGGATTTGTTTCTTGTCGTACTTTATGGTCGTGGATTGAGATCCGACTTGGGGCCTCGCGGGAGACTCGGCCAATCCTCTGTTGGTATAGATATCCCCAAACCTGTAACAAAAGCCGGAATGTCTTCAGGGCAACGTATCACATGTAAAGCCCCTGAATGGCGGACCTGTAGACAGAAAGGGAAACCCCAAGAGTATAGAATGCTCTGCTGTCTCAGAACCTCTAATAGAGTCTTTAATGCCTTCCTCTTCTGTAGTGTGTGGCGCAATAGATCAGACATGAGTTGTATAGGATATTCTTGATATAAAATAGAGTCACATCATGAGGTTTTGTCGCATCAGAGAATCTGGGGCCCAAGGATCTATAAGCCCTATCTAGCTCCAACTCATTCTCTAAGGGCAGACCCAAGATAGAGTTAAACAAATGACGTATTGTCTCATCCAGTTCATGGTGTTCAGTTGTCTCTGGAAGTCCTCTAATCCTAATATTGTTGCGCCTTCCTCTGCTTTCAATATCATCTATCAAATCTGTTAGGTATTCCAGTTGCTATGAGTGAGAAGACAAAGTTTGTTCATGAGAATTTACTTGTTGAGCGATGGATGCTCTATGTGATTCAGCAGCAGACACTTTTTCTGTTAACTCTTGCATGTCCCCTCTAATGGAGGCTGCTTCAGCCCTTTAAGAGGGCTCCAGTCTAGACATATAATTCTCCATGTCCCTCTGGTTGGAATAGCTCGTATTCGATCTCTGAGGTCTCTCACTGCCTCATATTGTAATGAGTCATCCTGTTGGCTCTCCTCTGAGCAGACAGGGGAAGAAGAATGTAATAATGCAGGGAAGGAGCCTCTCTCAGGGGAACTCCGGGCATCAGTGTGTGACTGGGGCCTCTGCAGGTCTGGACCCGCAGCAGAGATAAGTACTGCCCAATCTGGTTTGTCCAGGGGCACCAAGTGATCCTCTACCACGCACCTGAGCTCCGAAGATTCAAAGCCGGGATCTGCCATCTTGGACTGAGGGAGATCCCCCGCAGCAGCAACGAGGCCTCCCGCATCTCCCCAAGTCCGGGAAGCCAGATCCGCGTCCTCCGCCGATGAAGGTATCGTCCGCTCTGCTAATGTTGATGTGGGGGAGCATTTACCCCAGGAGCTTTGGACCTCTGATGCAGGAGATGAGGAGCGCCGGGCAGGGACAGCCGATGCCATCTTTGATCCCACTCTTGCAGGAGAGGCAGATGCTGCAATTTCTTAGGTATCAGGTAATAATTGTTGGAGGGGCCCGCTGAGTACTCACACTGGTCTGCATTATATTCTTCTTTTTTGCCGGCATTGGCAGTGTTTTGGCCTGATTTGAAGTGATAGACATGCCCTGAAGCTGGTCTAGGGACGGGAGCAGACAACCATGCGACTTCACTCCTCCATAGCCAGGCCACGCCCCTCCATTCAAAGAAATTTCAACAAATTCTTGATGTAAACATTAAGATTTGAGAGTCCTCAGTCGCTGATACCTTTTAATGGTTAACTGAAAAGATGGTAACAAGTTGCAAGCTTTCCAGACTACTCAGGTCTCTTCATCAGGCATTGTATGACACAAAATCTGAAGAGTCACATATTCATACACAATAGGACACAGAAATAATGCAATAGACGAGACAGGTAATGTAAAGCAGAGCTATTACTGTGGGAGAAAGGTAAACAGTTCTGGCTGTAAATATTGGTTTAGTTCATAAATAAGGACTGTGAAAGTTTTATTGTCTAATGATTGAGATTTCCAGGGTTATGATGACCCCAAAGCTCTGAGGAGCTCATTCCTTAGTCGATGTAAGTAAAGAAAGCAAAGAAAGGAGCGCAAATAGCGCCGTTATCCAATAGACAGCAGTAAAGATAAAAGGGAAATTGCTCACCTCTGTGGGAATTCCAGCAAACCCTTAAACCGCAGGGGTTAAACGAAATCACAGAAGTTTTTCTTTGAGAATTCCAGCAGTCACTTTTTACACCTCCCCAGTTCTTTTTCAATACCCAACATATAGCCACCTATCCCCAAACCCAACACTCCTGCTGGCACCACCCACATTATAGCCTTCCAGTTACCTCTCACCACTCTTACAGCTCCTTTTTTCAGCTGATAAAACAAATCAAGAGCCCTAGCGTAGCGGCCTATGTGCCTAGCATGACTGCACATAGCAACTTGAGCAAGTATTTAAGCTCTAGCCCTCCATGGTTCATCATGATTAATATTAGACCTATATTTTATTATGTTTAAAAGAAAAGATTTTTTAATTATTCTCTAAATATTTTAAATTACTTTGTACTTCTTTTCTCCTTTTGAGCAAATGTTCATGTGCATTATGATTTTAGATGTGTTTCCAAGATTTCCTTCCCCTTTTTTTTCTCTCTCTCTCGCCCCTTTTTTTTTTCCCTCTTTTTGGCGCCAAGGGGTGCTTTGGCAGTTTGTTTTTTCACTCCATGTGCTAGCATGTGTATATATACCTTCCATGTTGTAACAAGTAGCAGCTATGTACCTGAAGAAGTGGACGGGATGTCAACGAAGCACGAAGTCTTTTATAGCTTTTACAGTCTCCAATAAATGCTGGGAACATTATCCATCTCTGGCATATATATACATTTTTTCATGGAGGAGCGCGGTGATTAATAGCACCTTTATCATTTGTATACTAGACTACTCGAAGATCCCAAGGGACCTGTGCCTGCTGCAGCACCTCAGCATATACTTTCTCATGAGTTGTGCATTTCACAACCCACAAAGGTGAGCAATTTCCCTTTTATCTTTACTGTTGTCTATTGGATAACAGCGCTACTTGCGCTCCTTTCTTTACTTATTTGAGTTATTGCCAACTGAGCTGGGGACAGCAGCGCACTTTGGTTAATTTGGGAGCAGCATTAGCGAATCCATACCGTTAACATGGAATATTTTAACAGACGCATGTCAACCAGAGAACGGCTTATTAAACAAGCCATAGGAATCACTATCCCATACTCTGATGAATCTTTCACCTTAAATTCAATGGACTTCAATGAAGAGGACACCAACATTATGAAGAATTTATTTAATGAATTTGAGGAATCACTTAAAGATGAGCTACGTCTCGACCTGGACATTCGTTTTCTAAGGATTTATATGGAGGAGAAACTATGTCCTCGGAGTTTGAGAATAACAATTCCCTCACCATTCCCTGAGGACAAACCATTTAATAAGGAATGGACTACTATTTTGGACACGTGCATGCACAATCTGCTAAAAAGCATACATACAAAAAGGTCAGAAATATGTCTAACAATTACTAATAGAATATTTGATATCGCTAAAAATCTATTACCATTTGAAACCCATCCTGTGTTTGGAAAGATTGATAGCAATATTGCAACAAGTATTTTACAGAATGTGCATGAAATTATCATCAAAAAGGCAAAAAAACTACAGAGAGATAGGTATGATTACAAAAGACTAACTAGTACTACCTCACATACTAAAACGTCGGTCATATCCAGTGATCAGTCATCTGATCCTTTGAGAACAGTGGGTTCCTATCCTCCTCCCCACAAAGGAAGGATGTTCTCTAATAGTTATTGTCATAAGAATAAGAACAATTACAATAAGACTTACAACTGCACACCTGCATTCACACATAGCAAAAAACAACTCACGTTGTCAAATACTAACAATAGAACGAAAGATGGACAGAAGGATGTAATTAATATGCGCATATCTACTACTGTTAACTCTCCACAGAGCAATAGCAGTAATAAGAGTCTGGTCTCTATCATGTCTCCCACCTGCAATACTATAGGTAGTGCAGTTCCTAAAAGGCTGGTAATGCCTACACAGGCTAGTTCACCCTCCCGTGCAATACCTATTGGGGAAATGTGTTTCCCTAAGGTAATAAACCCCGTTCCTGTCTCTTTATTAACCTTAATACCACCTATCACTGACAAGAGTCCACTTAAATCCCTAAATTCTCTCATAGCTTATCAAACGCTGGCCAAAGCTAAAAAGAATTTAGAGGATATAAAACAACAGATCAATCAGATACTTGAGGAGAGGAGAAGATCTCTCACGCTGGTTAATAATGATATATTCCAAAATCATATGCCCTCAGATATTCCGGATTTATTGAATCTCTCACTTCATTGCACCCCTGTGTCCGTTACATTGTCTCCATCAGAAAACATGGAGATGGTAATGAATTTTGCTATGGATTTTGTCAGCCCTAGAATCAATCAGAGGGTAGTAGTTGATAACACGGGGATCTGTGTCACTGATTTTTTACCCCAGGCTATTTCCCTGGGACAAGAGACAATAGATTGGTTCTTTCACAGACTAGGAAAAAGAAAAAATCCTTCAGAGGTACTAGAGGAGGAATCAAAAACAAAAAGAGCAACAAAAGAGAAAAAACAATAGGTTACAAGAGTGAGAAATACAATATATACAATCTATCTTCCTATAATTTGAGTAAAGATGAGCAAAACCTATTATCCAAGGGCTTATCTTTCTGTCCCACATACAAGCCAAAGGAATTTGATATTTTTTTGGATTTGCAATCTTTTATTAGGAAATTAACCATTAAAAGGCACTTCATGGTTAAACCGGATAAACATCAGGAGGAGATGAATAATGATAGTATAGCAGTCAATCCGTATGACACAACATTACACACTTAATTAAGAAAAAAATCCTACTTCTATCCTGTGGAGAGTAAAAGCCACCAGATAGATACTTTTTGCGACATCACTGTCCAAGATTTCAAGGAGGTTATGAGTAGAGATGAGCGTTGTTCTACTCGAACTGTTCGCCAATCTCAAATTCGAGCTGTTTTGGGCGGTGTTCGAGCCGGTCGGCGAACACGATCAATTTGAGAAAAATTCGGCTGTTCGAGGTTATGTTCGATAACTGTTCGTGCACCAAAATCATAACTGGATTTTTTCTCAGTAATGATGAAAATTAATGTTAATACGCAGTTTGAGTGTTCAGCGGGGCGGGGGGAGGGGCAGGGGATGGATCTCTGCAGGAACAATGAAGATCTCCATTTTTTTTTCTCTTTCCCGCATTTGCAGTGGGGAGGTGCAATCTGTCAGCCTATCAGCAGCGCACACACGGAGCGAAGTGCTTTTTTTCACACAAGCAAGGGCATGTGTGATTGGCAGTGTATGTCACATGTCCTTGCCCTATAAGACCAAGCCATTTTCCCCGTCGCCACCATTTTCTCACTGCTGCAGCTGCGTGTTAGACGGCACCGCTGTTGCTGTGTGCGCTATACCTTGTTAATTTCAAGCCAATTTTCGCAGAAATATACAGATAGCTTGGGAGTAGGGAATAGTTGTGATTGCAGTCCTTTTAAGGACTAGGTTACAGCATTTCCTACGACTTTTATCAAGCAGGTCTGTGCTCTTAAATAGATAGATTGTGGGAGTAAAGACTAATTGTAATTGGAGTCCTTTTCAGGACTAGGTTACATCAGTTCCTATCAGTTTTTGCCAGGCAGGTCTGTGCCAGTGCTGTGCAAGTTTTTTTCACAGCATTTGGCTGAATCTAGCAAAGCTAATCCTTTTTGGCCTATTGCAGAGTGTGTTAGTCAGTGGAGTAGCCTATCTGTGTTGCAAGATATACCACCTGTGTATAGAATACCAATTTTTTTACTGCACCTAGTGAAGTAAAATCTTTTGGGCATAGCATCATTCTATTAGTCCATCTATACTGACCTCCATCAGGTTGCAAACTGAATATAATTTTTTTCTGCATCTAGCTCTGAAAAAATATTTGGGCTTCTAGCAGTGTGTGGGACTTGGTCTATTAGTCCATCTATACTGACCTCCATCAGGTTGCAAATTAAAAATAATTTTTTTCTTCATTTAGCTCTGAAAAAATATTTGGGCTTCTAGCAGTGTGTGGGACTTGTTCTATTAGTCCTTCTATACTGACCTCCAGCAGGTTGCAAATTGAATATAATTTTTTTCTGCATCTAGCTCTGAAAAAATATTTGGGCTTCTAGCGGTGTGTGGGACTTGGTCTATTAGTCCATCTATACTGACCTCCATCAGGTTGCAAATTAAAAATAATTTTTTTCTGCATCTAGCTCTGAAAAAATATTTGGGCTTGTAGCAGTGTGTGGGACTTGGTCTATTAGTCCATCTATACTGACCTCCATCAGGTTGCAAATTAAAAATAATTTTTTTCTGCATCTAGCTCTGAAAAAATATTTGGGCTTCTAGCAGTGTGTGGGACTTGGTCTATTAGTCCATCTATACTGACCTCCATCAGGTTGCAAATTGAATAAAAAAATTTTCTGCATCTAGCTCTGAAAAAATATTTGGGCTTCTAGCGGTGTGTGGGACTTGGTCTATTAGTCCATCTATACTGACCTCCATCAGGTTGCAAATTAAAAATAATTTTTTTCTGCATCTAGCTCTGAAAAAATATTTGGGCTTCTAGCAGTGTGTGGGACTTGGTCTATTAGTCCATCTATACTGACCTCCATCAGGTTGCAAATTAAAAATAATTTTTTTCTTCATTTAGCTCTGAAAAAATATTTGGGCTTCTAGCAGTGTGTGGGACTTGTTCTATTAGTCCTTCTATACTGACCTCCAGCAGGTTGCAAATTGAATATAATTTTTTTCTGCATCTAGCACTGAAAAAATATTTGGGCTTCTAGCGGTGTGTGGGACTTGGTCTATTAGTCCATCTATACTGACCTCCATCAGGTTGCAAATTAAAAATATTTTTTTTCTGCATCTAGCTCTGAAAAAATATTTGGGCTTCTAGCAGTGTGTGGGACTTGGTCTATTAGTCCATCTATACTGACCTCCATCAGGTTGCAAATTAAAAATAATTTTTTTCTGCATCTAGCTCTGAAAAAATATTTGGGCTTCTAGCAGTGTGTGGGACTTGGTCTATTAGTCCATCTATACTGACCTCCATCAGGTTGCAAATTGAATAAAAAAATTTTCTGCATCTAGCTCTGAAAAAATATTTGGGCTTCTAGCGGTGTGTGTGACTTGGTCTATTAGTCCATCTATACTGACCTCCATCAGGTTGCAAATTAAAAATATTTTTTTTCTGCATCTAGCTCTGAAAAATATTTGGGCTTCTAGCAGTGTGTGGGACTTGGTCTATTAGTCCATCTATACTGACCTCCATCAGGTTGCAAATTAAAAATAATTTTTTTCTTCATTTAGCTCTGAAAAAATATTTGGGCTTCTAGCGGTGTGTGGGACTTGTTCTATTAGTCCTTCTATACTGACCTCCAGCAGGTTGCAAATTGAATATAATTTTTTTCTGCATCTAGCTCTGAAAAAATATTTGGGCTTCTAGCGGTGTGTGGGACTTGGTCTATTAGTCCATCTATACTGACCTCCATCAGGTTGCAAATTAAAAATAATTTTTTTCTGCATCTAGCTCTGAAAAAATATTTGGGCTTCTAGCAGTGTGTGGGACTTGGTCTATTAGTCCATCTATACTGACCTCCATCAGGTTGCAAATTAAAAATAATTTTTTTCTGCATCTAGCTCTTAAAAAATATTTGGGCTTCTAGCAGTGTGTGGGACTTGGTCTATTAGTCCATCTATACTGACCTCCATCAGGTTGCAAATTGAATAAAAAAATTTTCTACATCTAGCTCTGAAAAAATATTTGAGCTTCTAGCGGTGTGTGGGACTTCGTCTATTAGTCCATCTATACTGACCTCCATCAGGTTGCAAATTAAAAATAATTTTTTTCTGCATCTAGCTCTGAAAAAATATTTGGGCTTCTAGCAGTGTGTGGGACTTGGTCTATTAGTCCATCTATACTGACCTCCATCAGGTTGCAAATTAAAAATAATTTTTTTCTTCATTTAGCTCTGAAAAAATATTTGGGCTTCTAGCAGTGTGTGGGACTTGTTCTATTAGTCCTTCTATACTGACCTCCAGCAGGTTGCAAATTGAATATAATTTTTTTCTGCATCTAGCTCTGAAAAAATATTTGGGCTTCTAGCGGTGTGTGGGACTTGGTCTATTAGTCCATCTATACTGACCTCCATCAGGTTGCAAATTAAAAATAATTTTTTTCTGCATCTAGCTCTGAAAAAATATTTGGGCTTCTAGCAGTGTGTGGGACTTGGTCTATTAGTCCATCTATACTGACCTCCATCAGGTTGAAAATGGAATAAAAAATTTTCTGCATCTAGCTCTGAAAAAATATTTGGGCTTCTAGCGGTGTGTGGGACTTGGTCTATTAGTCCATCTATACTGACCTCCATCAGGTTGCAAATTAAAAATAATTTTTTTCTGCATCTAACCCAGCCAATAGTTTTGGCCTAATACCACAGTTTGGCCACTCAGCTCTGCTCGGTTACCATCCATTGTTTTTTTGTGCAAACAACTCCAGAGTTGTGAATTAGTTAACCACCAAAATGAGTGGAAAAAGGCTTGCTGCTGGTGGAAAGGGGAATAGGCGTGTTGGGAAGGGGAAAAAAGGTTGTGTCCGTGGGGTAGGTGCAGAAGAAAGACCATCTTCCAGCCAAACTAAAATGTCTACTTCTTTTAGCGGACAATGTGATAAGATCCCTTTCTTACGGCCACGCCAATCGCTACAAATTCCAGATGAGGCACAAAAACAGCAGGTGCTTCAACGGATATCAAGTGCTCCTTTAAGTGGGCTCTCCTCCACATCAACTTCAACATCACAAATACTCCAGTCCTCAAAGGTGTCACCCAAATCGCACTTGCTTCCTCACAGCTCCCAAATCTCCAGCTGCCCGTCTGAGTATGAGGTAGAACAGATGGTTGAGTCTGCAGAGCTGTTTACTCATACTATAGCCTGGGAATCAGAGGTCGACTCCAGCGCTTCTGTGAATCCAGACGAGGAAATGATCTGCACTGATGCCCAGAATCTTTATGAGTCGGATCCAGGACCAGACGCAGAAGGTTCTGACCATAATGTAGACCCTCATTCCCAAACTGTAACTCCTGTTGGTGGAGACAATGAGGAAGACGATGATAAGACTCAAATACCTGATTGGAGCGACAACTTTAGTTTTTTGTCAGGGCAGGAACAGGTTGGCTCTGAGGACGACGGGTGTGATAACGCACAGGGTGATGATGATGAGGTCGGAGATCCCACTTACTGTCAACCCACAGTCAGCCAAGAGATGAGGTCAGCAGAGGAGGTGGAGGAAGATGCTAGTGACGACGAGGTCAGGTTGCGCCTTCCTGGACAGAGACGTAGTACTGGAAGCACGTCAACAACTGCATCCTCAAACACAACTCTGCCTCTCACCACAAGTCGTGGTGGCTCTTCAGGTCGCATGGGTGCTAAGCCTTGCATAGCCTGGGCATTTTTTCAGATCGATAAAGATGACCCAACTCGTGTTATCTGTAACATTTGTCAGCAAAAGCTAAGTAGAGGCCAAAAAATACATAGTTTGAGTACTTCATGCATGAACCGGCACATGGACATGAATCATAAGTTGCAGTGGGAAGCTCAGTGTGCTACAATGCGGCCTAGCCGGCCGGGCCAACCACCGTCTGCCATATCTTGTGCATCCGCGGCCTCTTCATCCTCTGTGACTGGGGGGACAGCAGTCACACCTGTTTTGGGGCGCAGACCTGCCACCTCTTTACCCGCAACAGCCAGCGTGATTGGCAGGTCATCATTTTCTTTGGAGGTGGTAACACCAGCTGGTCTTGAGCGCTGTCCGACATTGATAGCACCACCTTTGGATCAAGGCAACCTAACATGTCCGCCTGCATCTTCCTCACAGACCGGCAGTTTGCCGGGGACACCCTTATCAACCCCGTCTAAGCACAATAGCCAGCCCTCGGTCCCTCAGATGTGGACAAGTAAAAGACCATTTCCTCCTAGCCATGAGAAAGCTAAGAGGTTGAATTTCACCATCTGCAAGCTCTTGGCTACAGAAATGCTGCCTTTCCGCCTGGTGGACACAGAGGATTTTCGAGACCTTATGTCCGTCGCAGTGCCCCAGTACCAGATGCCCAGTCGGCACTACTTCTCAAAGAAAGGTGTGCCTGCGCTCCACCAGCATGTCGCACACAACATCACCGCTTCTTTGAGAAACTCTGTGTGTGACAGGGTGCATTTCACCACAGACACTTGGACGAGTAGGCATGGACAGGGGCGTTACATGTCGCTGACTGGGCACTGGGTAACTATGGTGACAGCAGGACAAGGGGCTGCTGTCCAAGTCTTGCCGTCCCCACGAGTTGTGCGTCAATCCTCTTTATGTCATTTTTCCTCCACTGCTTCTGCCTCCTCAACCTCCTCTCGGTCTTCCACCTGCACCCAAAGCCTGTCTGGTCATGCCACAAGCTTTCTAACTGCGCAGAAGGGATCCTGCACACCTCCTTACTATGCTGGCAGTAGGGCTCAACGTCATCAGGCGGTTTTTACATTGAAATGTCTGGGAAATGTGAGTCACACAGCTGAGGAGTTGTGGTCAGCTCTGGAGAACCAATTTCATGAATGGTTGTCTCCACTGGACCTGAAACCAGGGAAGGCCGTGTGCGACAATGCTGCAAACCTGGGTGCGGCCCTTCGCCGGGGCAATGTCACACACGTGCCTTGTATGGCTCACGTGTTGAACCTGGTTGTCCAGCAATTTTTAGCCCACTATCCCAGACTAGATGGCCTTCTGCAGAGGGCACGGTCGCTGTGTGCTCACTTCCGCCGTTCGCATCCCGCAGCTCAGCGACTTACATCTCTACAGAAGTCGTTGGGCCTGCCACTTCACCGGCTAAAATGCGATGTGCCTACCCGGTGGAATTCAACTCTGCACATGTTGCAGCGACTGTGGCAGCACCGACAAGCCCTGGTGCAATACGTTCTGACGTATAGCCTGGGCCAACGAGATTCAGAGGTGGGGCAAATCACGCTGGAGGAGTGGTCTCAGATCAGGGACCTATGCACCCTTCTGCACAGTTTTGAAATGGCGACGAAGATGTTTAGTGCTGACGATGCCATTATCAGCATGACTATTCCGGTGATTTACATGCTGGAGCACATGTTAAACAGAATTCGGAGTCAGGTGGTGGCACAAGAGGAGGTGGAGGAAGTAGAGGAGGAGGAGTTGTATGCGGAAGGGCTAACATGTACAAGGTCCAGACGGTCGGCAGCACCAGGGCGGCAGGCATGTGAGGGTGGGGGAGATGATTTTACCAGGGCGCATGGTAGCAGCCAAACTAGTGAGGAAGGTGCAGGAGCCCAGGAAGAAGTGGAGGACAAACTGATGGAAGACTCATCAGATGAGGGAGACCTTGATCACATTTCTGTTGTGCGAGGTTGGGGGGAGAGGACAGAGGAAGGAAGCATGATTGTTACCTCGCCACCAACACAACAGGGACTTGGTGCTCCTGGATGCGCAACACACATGAGTGCCTTCTTGCTGCACTACCTGCAACATGACCCTCGAATTGTGAGAATTAGAAATAATCCTGACTACTGGGTTGCCACACTGTTAGATCCCCGGTACAAAAGTAAATTTGCAGAAATTATTCCTGCCATAGAAAGGGATGCACGCATGCAGGAGTATCAGCAGAGACTGTTGCAGAATCTTACATGTGCTTTTCCACAAAATACCAGTGGTGCACGTAGTGAATCTCACAGTTCCAACTTGCCAACCGTGGGACCGTCAAGTGTTCAGCACTCAAACCGTAACAGAACCACAGTATCTGCTGGTAACATCAATTTTGCGGAATCATTTCACCACTTTTTTAGCCCATCCTTTGCAAGGCCACAGGAGACAAGAAGTCTGACACATAGTCAACGCCTAGAGACGATGGTACAGGAGTATCTCCAAGTAAACATTGAAGCCACGACTGTGTCACTGGACCCTTGCTCTTTTTGGGCTTCCAATCTGGATAAATGGCCGGAGCTAGCCACTTACGCCTTGGAGATCTTGTCATGCCCCGCAGCCAGCGTTCTGTCTGAACGTGTGTTCAGCGCTGCTGGTGGTGTGCTGACAGATAAGCGCACGCGGCTCTCCACTGATAATGTAGACAGACTCACGTTCATAAAGATGAACAAATCATGGATCCGAAACGACTTTTCTACCCCTGTGTCATCCTGGGGAGAGTAAAAGCTTGATGATTGGTTAAAATCACCCTACCAACCGTTTTAAGCTTTCAAATTACTAATCATGTTTATCTGTATCTTGACTGGAAAATAATTTGGGCTTTGTAGCAGTGTGCAGCACTGATCCTATTAGGCCATCTATAATAAGCTTCACCAGATTTAAAATTAAAAATAATTTTTAGCTGCATCTAGCCCGGAAAATAATTTTGGGGCTCCGAGATGCGCAAGACACATAAGTGCCTTCTTGCTGCACTACCTGCAGCATGACCCTCATATTGTCAGAATTCGAAGTAATCATGACTACTGGGTTGCCACACTCTTAGATCCCCCAAACTTTTCGATCAACCTTTTCATTTTAATAAAGACCAAAAAAATGGTCATTTTTGAAATTATAAGCATTAGCAGGTTGTTAGAAACTGAAATCAAACAGTTTTCAACTCAAAACTTTATTCTAGGTGATGTTACATTTTCACATAGGACCCCTTGTTCGAAAGGAGCTTCTGAACTCTCTCGTCCATTGAATTTGTCAGGTTTTGGATGGTTTCTGCTTCAATTGTTTTGCATGAGGACAGAATACCCTCCCAGAGCTGTTGCTTAGATGTGAACTGCCTCCCGCCATCATAGACACTCCTTTTAATGATGCTCCAAAGGTTCTGAATGGGGTAGAGGTCAGGGGAGCATGGGGGTCACACCATAAGTTTGTCCCCTTTTTTGCCCATATCAGCCAGAGATGCAGATGTTTTATGTGCAGCATGAGATGGTGCATTATCATGCAGAAAAATGATCTTGCTGTGAAATACACGGTTCTTCTTCTTGAACCATGGCAGGAAGTGCTGTTTGAGAAAATCCACATACATTATGGAGTTCATCTTTAGCGCCTTCAGGGATCCTAAAGGGGCCGACAATCTCTCTCCCCATGATTCCAGCCCAAAACATTACTCCACCTCCTCCTTGTTGGCGCTGTAGCCGTGTTTGCGTGGGGTGTCCATCAACCAGCCATCCTCCACTCCATTCATCTGGACCATCGAGCGCTGCACGGCACTCATCCGTGAACAAAACAGTTTTGAAATCAGTCTTCATGTAATGTTTGGCCCACTGGAGCCGTTTCTGCTTGTGTGAAGTGGATAGAGGAGGTCGACAGGATGGCGTATGCACAGCTGCAAACCTCTGAAGGACCCTGCATCTTGTTGTTCGGGGGACGTTGGAGGCACAAGCAGCTTCAAAAACTTGTCTGCTGCTATGACAAGGCTTTTTTGCCGCTGCTCTTTCAACCTGACGTAATTGCCTGTAGGAAAGAGTCCTCAATTTGCCCTTATCAGCACGCACACGTGTGTACTGTGAATCAGCTACATACTTCTTGATTGCCAAGACACTTCATCCTGATCATCGCACAATGTTGATTGTAGTCATGCCTTGACCTAAACACTCCACAATTTGTTGCTTCTCTGCAGCCGACACATCCTTTTTCTTTCCCATTTTGGCAGAAAATGTAGGCTGCTTAATAATGTGAGAGAGCCTTCTTAAGTAGTCTTGCCTTTCATTGGACACACTTGCCAAACTAATTAGCACAGGTGTCTGCAATTGCTTACAGTGATATAAAGAGCCCTGACACACATCACCATCAATGAGTTTAACTGACAAACAAACAAATTCTTCCCTTATCACTCCTAAACACTTTTTGCATAATAATTTGGAACGCGGTGTACATGTGCTTTTCCACAAAACACCAGTGGTTCACGTAGTGAATCTTACAGTTCTAACTTGCCAACCGTGGTCTGTATGGAATTGTTCAATAAAGGGCCCAAAATTAAGATAACATAGATGGGAGAGGTCTCTATGAATAGGAATTCCTAAGTATTTGATACCCTGTGAGGGCCAGGCAAAGGGAAAGTTGGACTGGATGGAATCCTATATGGATTTAGGGAGGGAGACATCGAGGGCCTCAGACTTCGCTGCATTGATTTTAAAATTTTACCATGTAACAAAGTGATCTATTTCAGCCATAACAGCAGGGATGGATATATGTGATTGAGTGATATATACTAGGACATCATCAGCAAATAGAGAGCACTTGTACTCGGTGCCTCCCACCTCAATCCACCTAATATTGGGGTTATGGCGAATTGATGAGAGCAGGTGCTCCGTCACTAGGATGTATAAGAGAGGGGACAGAGGACATCCCTGCCTTGTCCCATTGGTGATTGTGAAAGGTGATGAAAATGTTCTGACGCACCCCCTGGGCCTTGGGACACCCGGAGCCGGACCCTTTTTGGTGGATGCTGGTGGTTGTAGTCTTCGTGGCGGCGATCCGGTTCCGTGGCTCAGGGCGGTCAAACCAGTGGCGGAACTATTTATGTGGTTTTGATGTTTAAATGTCCGACTACGCCACCCGTGGATTGCGGTCAGAGTGAACCGCCGCTACAGGGCAGACCGCTAAGGCTGGTGTTGTGGGTGCAGCAGAGCGTAGCATAACTCCCCACGGGAGGAGTATAGCCTCAGGGCAGTGTATGCGGAGGATGGGGGTGATGGTGCAGGGCAGCAGCAGTAACGACACGGAGTCAGTGATGCAGTTCAGGGCCTTTACTCACAGTTCTTATTATCCAGACCACGTCTGCAGGTAACGGCTGCCCACGTCGTACTGTGCTCACCAGGTGAGGGGCTCAGACAACTCCCAGATAACTTTGGAGCGCTTCACAGGACCCCCTTTGTGTGTCCTTTGTCTGGCCTGTCTTACCAACACTTCTGTCCGGCTGCCTCGGGCCTCCTCTTGGTAAACTTGGCGCCAGTTTCCCTGACCCTATGTGGTGCCTTCCTAGCGGGTGGAGCAAGGGGCTGCGCCACATAAAATGTCAGAGCCTCCGGTTTCTAGCTGAGGGTCGTTTCCTGCCTCCACTAGTTCGGGGACCGGTCTCCCCCTTTGGCCTGACCCCTCCACGCAGGTGGATTCGGGCGTGCGGTGGCGACTCGCCCGTCCGCACCCCTGGGATCCCTTCATTCCTCGTTCCTGGAGCCTTCTCCGCTCCTCTTCCTTCCTTCTCCCTCTTGCAGGCCTGGGCCTCTGTTACTAGGCCCGCCTCCGGAGCAGAGCTCATGCAGAGTCCCTGCTCCCTGCCACTTCTGCTCAGACTTCTCTGCACTGAACTAAGATGGTGCCCACCTTTTATACTCCCTTCTCAATGCACCCAGGAACTGCTTCCTCCCTGCTCCTGCACTGCAGGGTTCCCCTTCCTCAGTGTTCCCTCCCCCCACTCCAGCCAGGGACAGGGACTGTCGTGCCCATCTCAGGGGCATATTGGTCGCCCTGCCCCACGGCAATGTGGTGTAATGCATGCAGGTGTCGGGTCCTGATCCACACTCCATCCTTATCTGAGAGTGAGATATCACACCTCTGGGTGAGGTGCAATACGTCTGTAGCAACCGAGCCCTCGGTGCTACAGTTCCATTTATCTTCAGCCTAGGTGACGTATTGTGATACAGGGCCGTGATTTTGGCTATAAAAGGGTCCCCTAGACCCCTACCCCAAGCTTTTTAAGAGAATCATATATGGCGTGCCAGGAGACTCTATGGAATGCTTTCTCAGCATCCAACGAGAGTATCTACTTACAAATGTTTAACTGCATCTAGCCCAGGAAATACTTTGTGCCTAGTAGCAGTGTCTGCTAGTCAGCGGATTATCCCGGCTGTTAAGCAAGCTACACCACCTGTAGTTTGGACACTTAATTTTTTCAAAGGAAATGCTTCGGGACCACGGGATACTCAGTGAAGAGCATCAGGAGGCACCCCAAGGCATAGGGGCTGGGACTGGCACTAGGATGCCTTGCGGTGGACAGCCGAGCTCGATCCTTATAAAAGCTTTTTAACTGCAGCAGCTTTAGTGGACGCTACTGGAGCTGGAATTACGCGGCTGCTGGCATGAGACTTGCCCTCCAATAGATCCTTGTAAATGGATTTAAAGTGTATTCATTCAAATTAGAGGGACAATTTAAATTAAAAAGCTTAGAGCTGCCTCCACCACAGAGGGGCTCTCTCGACCCACCAGCGGACAGGCACCAGTATTGGGATAGGGGGGCTGGCCGTCAGGGTTCACCGCGGCTCTGGCACAAACCCGGCGACACGGAGGTGGCACGGGCAGGAGCGGACTGGCCGTCTCGGCTTCTCACTTTTTGGATTTTAGAAGGGCATGACATGCCTATATCTGTGTCTCCCCCTCCTTTTACTCCTCCACCTCTTTTCTTTTCGCATGACTATATGTACTTGTCACTTTTCCATGTGTTAGTTGTGTCTTCTGAGCAGTTTGTCAGCTTTTGGACACCTTTGAAGGTGTTTTCTATGTGCTTCTATGTGTTTTTGTTTGCCTGCCATTGGTTTTAACGGTGTTCGAAGGTGTTCGACGAACAGTTCGACGAACAGTTCGGCGAACACACGGGTGTTCGACGAACCGAACCGAACTCGAACACTACGGGGGTGGCTCAACACTAGTTATGAGGACTCCAATCTCATACAGAGATAATAATCTAAACCGACAAGAGAAGTTAGCACTTAACCACTTCGCACCAGAGCCTGTTTTTGCCTTCCTGACCGGGCCAATTTTTTCAATTCTGACCACTGTCACTTTATGAAGTAATTACTCTGGAACGCTTCAACGGATCCCCCTAATTCTGAGATTGTTTTTTCATGACATATTGTACTTCATGATAGTGGTAAAATTTCTTCGATATCACTTGCGTTTATTTGTGAAAAAATCGGAAATTTGGCGAAAATTTAGAAAATTTTGCAATTTTCAAACTTTGAATTTTCATGCCCTTAAATCAGAGAGATATGTCACACAAAATAGTTAATAAATAACATTTCCCACATGTCTACTTTACATCAGCACAATTTTGGAACCAAATTTTTTTTTTTTAGGGAACTATAAGGGTTAAAAGTTGACCAGTGATTTCCCATTTTTCCAACAAAATTTACAAAAACATTTTTTTAGGGACCACATCATATTTTAAGTCACTTTGAGGGGTCTTTTTGACAGAAAATACCAAAAAGTGACACCATTCTAAAAACTGAACCCCTCAAGGTGCTCAAAACCACATTCAAGAATTTTATTAACCCTTCAGGTGCTTCACAAGAATTTTTGGAATGTGGAAGAAAAAAATTAACATTTAACTTTTTTCACAAAAATTTTATTTTAGACCCAATTTTTTTTATTTTCACAGGGGTAACAGGAAAAAATGGACCCCAAATTTTTTTCTGCAATTTCTCTTGAGCGCGCAGATACCCCATATGTGAGGGAAAACCACTGTTTGGGCGCACTGCAGGGTTCAGAAGGGAAGGAGCACCATTAGACTTTTTGAATGTAAAATTTGTTTAAATAATTAGCAGACGCCATGTTGCATTTGGAGAGCCCCTGATGTGCCTAAGCAGTGGAAACCAACCACAAGTGACACCATTTTGGAAACTAGACCCCTTAGGGAACTTATCTAGATGTGTGGTGAGCACCTTGAACCCCAAGGTGCTTCACAGAAGTTTATAATATTGAGCTGTAGAAATAAAATTTTCACATTTTTCCCACAAAAACGTTTTTCATCCCTTAACTTTGCATTATCATAAGGGTAATAGGATAAATTGCACCATGAAATTTGTTGTACAATTTCTCCTGAACATGCTGATACCCCATATGTGGAGGAAAACCATGTTTGGGCGCACGGCAGGGTTTAAAAGGGAAGGAGCGCCATTTGACTTTTTGAATGTAAAATTTGTTTGAATAATTAGCAGACGCCATGTTGCATTTGGGGAGCCCCTGATGTGCCTAAACAGTGGAAACCCCCCACAAGTGACACCATTTTGGAAACTAGACCCCTTAGGGAACTTATCTAGATGTGTGGTGAGCACCTTGAACCCCAAGGTGCTTCACAGAAGTTTATAATATTGAGCTGTAGAAATAAAATTTTCACATTTTTCCCACAAAAACGTTTTTCATCCCTTAACTTTGCATTATCATAAGGGTAATAGGATAAATTGCACCATGAAATTTGTTGTACAATTTCTCCTGAACATGCTGATACCCCATATGTGGAGGCAAACCACTGTTTGGGCGCACGGCAGGGTTTAAAAGGGAAGGAGCACCATTTGACTTTTTGAATGTAAAATTTGTTTGAATAATTAGCGGATGCCATGTTGCATTTGGGGAGCCCCTGATGTGCCTAATCAGTGGAAACCCCCCACAAGTGACACCATTTTGGAAACTAGATCCCTTAGGGAACTTATCTAGATGTGTGGTGAGCACCTTGAACCCCAAGGTGCTTCACAGAAGTTTATAATATTGAGCTGTAGAAATAAAATTTTCACATTTTTCCCACAAAAACGTTTTTCATCCCTTAACTTTGCATTATCATAAGGGTAATAGGATAAATTGCACCATGATATTTGTTGTGCAATTTCTCCTGAACACACCTATACCCCATATGTGGAGGCAAACCACTGTTTGGGCGCAGGGCATGGTTTGAAAGGGAAGGAGCGCCATTTTACTTTTTGAATGTAAAATTTGTTTGAATAATTAGCGGACGCCATGTTGCATTTGGGGAGCCCCTGATGTGCCTAAACAGTAGAAACACCCCACAAGTGACACCATTTTGGAAACTAGACCCCTTAGGGAACTTATCTAGATGTGTGGTGAGCACCTTGAACCCCAAGGTGCTTCACAGAAGTTTATAATATTGAGCTGTAAAAATAAAATTTTCACATTTTTCCCACAAAAACGTTTTTCATCCCTTAATTTTGCATTATCATAAGGGTAATAGGATAAATTGCACCATGAAATTTGTTTTGCAATTTCTCCTGAACACGCCGATACCCCATATGTGGATGCAAACCACTGTTTGGGCGCACGGCAGTGTTTGAAAGGGAAGGAGCGCCATTTGACTTTTTGAATGTAAAATTTGTTTGAATAATTAGCAGATGCCATGTCGCATTTTGGGAGCCCCTAATGTGCCTAAACAGTGGAAACCCCCCACAAGTGCTACCATTTTGGAAACTAGACCCCTTAGGGAACTTATCTAGATGTGTGGTGAGCACCTTGCACCCCCAGCTGCTTCACAGAAGTTTATAATATTGAGCGATAAAAAATTTTTTTCACATTTTTCCCACAAAAAATGTTTTCCATTCCCTAATTTTGCATTATCATAAGGATAACAGGATAAATTGCACCATGAAATTTGTTGTGCAATTTCTCCTGAGTACGCCGATACCCCATATGTGGGGGAAAACCACTGCTTTGATGTACGGCAGGGTTCGGAAGAGAAAGGAGCGCTATGTTGGCTGGGATAGGTTGCAGACACCATTTCACATTTGAAGAGTCGCTGACATGCCGAAAC
Source organism: Phyllobates terribilis (assembly GCF_046119375.1). Classification (NCBI taxonomy): domain Eukaryota; kingdom Metazoa; phylum Chordata; class Amphibia; order Anura; family Dendrobatidae; genus Phyllobates; species Phyllobates terribilis. The sequence goes on along the minus strand of NW_027362763.1, from coordinate 383,924,212 downwards.
AGCAGAAACACCCACAAGTGACCCCATTTTGTAAACTAAACCTCACAAGGAATTCATCTAGGGAAGTAGTGAGTATTTTTTAATTTTTTAATTTATACTATTGGGCAGTGAAAAAAGCATAATTATATTTTTACCACAAAAAAATGTTTTACCCTCAGATTTTACATTTTCACACAGGGCAATGGGTAAAAATAGTGCCGAAATGTGTCACACAATTTCTTCTAAAAGTGGCAATACCCCATATGTGGCTGTATCGTACCGAGATCTGGGGGGGACGGAGCGCTATTTGACAATTGGAGAACAAATTATTGTAGAATAGGCATTTGGATTTGGGAGCACAAAATTTTCTGAATTTCTTTTGGGGGGGGCAACGGCCATTTCGCTCTTCCAGAGCTTTACTGCTACCAGTAACTTGGAAGTCCCTTATATTTTTAACAGATGATGGACCTGAGTGGGGACTAGCTTTTTTTGAGGACTGAGTTGAAGCTTTTATTGGGAACATTTTACGTAACATTTATCCGGCGCTCTAGGCTGAGCACTTACATCGGGGTTTCCATCTAAATTTCCAAGTGATGTAATTCAGATGAAACCCCTGCGGGATCCCTTCACAGTAATGAGGCAGCAGAGTTACTCTGGACTCCGTCTGGCCTCTGTTTAGCGGTGTCTTTTTTTCTGAAGTGCACAAAACTGTGGCCAACCACACTTTTATGCACGCCTAAAACAAATGACAACTGTGGGATCACAGGCCAGACGGCATCCACAGTGGCCTATATCTGCCTCATTACATGGAATCTTCCGTCATGGGTTCCGTCAGAATCACGTATTTCAGAGATTTACACGGAAACTCTGGTGTAAGTGCTCAGCGCAGAGCGCAGGATAAATGTGGGCAGAGCCTTACTGCGATCTTTGGGAGACATAATAAACAAATCAGTAGCAGGTGAAGAATTGGTTTTATTTATTTTTTACGCAGTTCCCCGTGCGGTATAAGTGATGAGATTCTTCGGGTCGGTGCGATTACAGAGATACCAGATTTATATCGGGTTTTTATGACTGACAGCTGTCACACACTAAGAGACGCTTTTTGAGAGCTATAATTTTTCCATATTTCGTCCGACAGAGTCATGTGATGGCTTGTTTTTTGTGGGACGAGTTGACATTTATATTGGTATCATTTTTGGGTACATGACATTTTTTGATCGCTTTCTATTCCGTTTTTTGGGAGGTAAAATTAACAAAAACCAACAATTCAGGAATTGTTTTTTGAGGTTTTTTTTATGCCGTTCTGCGTGTGGTAAAAGTGATCAGGCAGCGTTATTCTTTGGGTCAGTACGTTTACAGCGATACTACACTTACTATATTTTTTTTTATGTTTTGGCGCTTTTACACAATAAAACAATTTTATAGAAAAAATATTTTTTTTGCATTGCTTTATTCTGAGCGCTATAACTTTTTTATTTTTCGGCTGATGGAGCAGTATGGTGGCTTTTTTTTTGCGGAACAAGATGACATTTTCAGCGGTACCATGTTTATTTCCATTTTGCTTTTTGATCGCATTTTTTTCCACTTTTTGTTTGGCGATATGATGAAAAAGCATATTTTTTTGCTCCGTTTTTTATTTATTTTTATTAAGGTGTTCACAGAAAAAGTTTATTCGTGTGACAGTTTTATAGATCGGGTTGTTTCAGACGCGGCGATACCAAATATGTGTACTTTTTTTGGTTTTGCATAAATATACGGATTTATTGGTTTAATATTTTATTTATTTATTTTTATTTATTTTGTGATTTTTTTTAACAGTTTAAAAACATTTTTTTTACTTTTTTTTTTACATTTTTACTTAGTCCCTGTATGGGACATTAATTTTTATTTTTCTGATCACTGATCTCATGTAATGTAATAGACATGTATTACATTACATGAGATCTTTGCTGACTTTCACAGTCAGTGTGTCCTGCCAGGCTTCAGCTGCAGGCTGAGCCAGGCAGGACACCATATATGGCAGATCTGGAGGCGGTCATGTGACCTCCAGCTGCCATAGCAACGCAAGATCCTGGAAGGTATAATGGGGCCGTCTGAGAGATCACTATAGATCGCGGCGTATAGAAGACAGCAAAGGGTTAACATCACTGGGACCTGATCCAATCAGGTCCCGATGATGTTCCCTGTCAGAGCTAACGCTCTGCACCGGAATCGCAGTGCTTGCAGGACCCTGGGGGTCCTGAGCGCTGCGAGACCACCCACCTTTTTTAAACGTCGGAGCTGCACAGAGCCCAGCAAGCGCCGACGTTTATCTACAGTGGGCCGTCGCGAAGCGATTAATAATCTTTGAAATAATAGAGACATAGTCCTCAGATCAGCGGACAAGGGGGGTGGTATAGTTATCCAGGATTATGATGTGTATACAAAAGAAGCACTGCAGATATTGAGTGATGATAACTATTACAAAGAGATTTTGTATAATCCCATTTTGAAAATGATCCCTATTTATAAGAAACTGATATCTAAAGCAGTAGATGAGAATATATTAAATGACAACAAAAGAAAGTTCTTGACTGTCCAAAGTCCTTGTATGCCCTTCTTTTATCATCTTCCCAAAATTCATAAGGATGAAAAAAAACCTCCAGGGAGACCGATTATATTGGGGATAGGCTCCCTTACATCAAATCTGGCTGAATACTTTGATATACTACTACAACCACCTGTCAAAAATTTAAAGAGTTACCTGCAAGACTCCAGCCATCTTCTTAGATTAACCTATGACATCAAATGGAAAAAATCATACACTTTCCTTAGCCTAGATGTTAACTTTTTATATACAAATATTGATGTTGACGTTGGTCTATTATGCATAGAGTATGTAATTTCCAGGGACATACGGCTGTCTTCCAGCCAGCGATCTTTTAATATAGCAGGTTTATCTTTCATCCTAAAAAACAATTTTTTTACCTTTCTAGATAAGACCTACCATCAAATTAAAGGAGTTGCAATGGGCTCTAAAGTAGCACCTACGTTTGCCAATTTATTCATGGGATTATTTGAGCAAGTTTTTATTTACCAGGGAGACTTCCATTAGGGGGTTGTATTTTATAGAAGATACATAGACGATCTGATCTTCATCATTAACAGGAATATCACTGATCCCACCATGTTCTTTAATTTCCTCAATACAAATAATTGGGGCATCTCTTTCAATCAGGACAGTAATGAACTCACGATTAATTTTTTTAGATCTAGTTTTATATGTAGAGGAAGACAGGATACTTAGCAAAACTTTCTTCAAATCAGTGGACACTAATAGCTATATTCATTTCACTATTGGTCACTACAGAAAATGGCTCACCAATATTCCCCACTATCAGTTTCAAAGTATTCGTAGGAGCTGCTCAACAGAAATCGAATATGACAAACAGTCAGAAATTCTCAAAAAAGGTTCCAACAGAAATATCCTGAGACATTGGTTGTAGAATCTTGCAAACAGGTCAAAGAAAGATAAGACCAGGGCTCATTACTTATGGGTTCAACACACAAAAAAGATGTGGGTTTTGAACATGAACAGAAATTCATTACTACATACAATCAACAACACAAGAAAATTAGAGAAATTATTCAAAAAAACTGACATATTCTATTAAATGACCAGACATTAAAACAGGCATTACCAAAAAAACCCTCTCTAATCTTTAAAAGGGCACCGACACTTAGGAATATCTTGGGCCCCAGTAGATTGCGTGGACATGGAACAATGATTAATAAGAATAATGAAAAAGTCAGGGACAATATGGTCACCAAGTGTGGTAAAAGAGGTTGCAAGTGCTGTGAATCTATTTTGCATTCCATAGACAATTTCACTTCTGTAGCCACTAGCGAGAATTTCAATATCTCTCATCTCATGTCATGTGGAACTTATTATGTGATATATGTCATGGAGTACAGTTGCCCCAAACAGTATGTGGCAGAACCACCCAGGCACTACATAATAGGTTGAATTCACATAGACATAATATCACCACAGGATTTATTAAACATGGGCTGTCCCGACATATGGTCCTTCATCACAAACAGGACCTTAGGTAATTAAGGGTATTACCTATTGAACACATTCCTATTGACACTCCAAATAGGGTGCAATGTTTAAAAGAAATCTACTGGATTTATAAACTAAAGACGCTTAAACGTAGGGGTTAAACAAAATCACAGAAGTTTTTCTTTCAGAATTCCAGCAGTCACTTTTTACACCTCCCCAGTTCTTTTTCAATACCCAACATATAGCGGGCTATGTGCCTAGCGTGACTGTACACAGCAACTTGAGCAAGTATTTAAGTTCTAGCCCTCCATGGTTCATCATGATTAATATTAGATCCATATTTTATTATGTTTGAAAGAAAAGATTTTTTAATTATTCTCTACATATTTTAAATTACTTTGTACTTCTTTTTTCTGTTTGAGCAAATGTTCATGTGCATTATGATTTTAGATGCGTTTCCAACATTTCCTTCCACATTTTTTTTTCCCTCTCTCGCTCCTTTTTTTTATTTTCCTCTTTGGCGCCAAGGGGTGTGTGTACATATACCTTCCATGTTGTAACAAGTAGCAGCTATGTACCTGAAGAAGTGGACGGAACGTCCACGAAACTTGTAATCTTTTATAGCTTTTACAGTCTCCAATAAATGCTGGGAACATTATCCATCTCTGGCATATATACAGTACAGACCAAAAGTTTGGACACACCTTCTCATTTAAAGATTTTTCTGTATTTTCATGACTTTGAAAATTGTACATTCACACTGAAGGCATCAAAACTATGAATGAACACATGTGGAATTATATACTTAACAAAAAAGTGTGAAACAACTGAAAATATGTCTTATATTCTAGGCTCTTCAAAGTAGCCACCTTTTGCTATGTGCTACTACCACTGCTTGCTTCATGACTTCTGCAATCAATATGAAGGGGCTCTGTCATTGATGTTGGATGTGTGTGCACCTTTAGGATCAGTCTTTAATATCTTAAATAAGCTTTATCTCCGACTCCAGAGTCGGACGTTGGACGGATTCTCTCGACACCGAGAAGTTTGGGTGCGGCTACTGTGAGAACAAGTTGGTTCTAGTAACCCCAACCTGAGAAGATCCATCAGCGACCATCCAGCTCCATCAATAGTCCGATCATCGGCTTGGCCAAGATAGCAGCACACAGTTGAAGTCATCCAGAAGACTAGTGGAAAGTCACATCTCAGTCTTCCACCATTTCTCGGGCGGCACGGTGACTCAGTGGTTAGCACTGGTGTCTGCAGCACTCAGGTGGTGGAAACAAATCCGACCACGGACATCTGCATGGAGTTTGTATGTCCTCCCCGTGTCTGCGTGGGTTTTCTCCGGGTTCTCCGGTTTCCTCTCACACTCCAAAAATATACTGATAGGTTAATTGGCTTATTCCAAATTGTTCCTAACATGAATGATGGTTGTCCCTATACAGTGCTACAGACTATGTCAGCGCTATATTATTGAGTGGAAACAAATTCATCATTAAATACAAATGCTTTAAACAAACTTATTATTGTAATGTTGCCTTGTGTCAGTCATTCATACACAGATTATTTACAAAAAAGTTATGTCCTATAGTGGGACGTCTGGAGGTGAGAACACGGATTCCGCCATACCGATGGCCAGGGACAGGCATGCGGGTGCTAACGCCTACATGGACAGGCAGGACAGGCTTACACTGGTAATATACAGCGTATACACCACAACGACTCATCACACATCAAACCAAGCAATGTCATCAAGTTTCAGAGCTCCCATAGAAATGAATGGTGATAGCCGCACATGCGCAGCCACCTTTCCAATTCTGACAGTGTGTAACGGGGTCGTTCTTGAGTTACATGTGTGTCCCTGATCTCAGCAATGGGACCTGCATCTAACAAATATTTATGACATATGCTTTCGATAGGGGATGAAATAATGTCTTCAATGCGCTTCGTCACGTGTCCACGGGCATGCTCGCGATTTCTAATGCTGACCCTATGCTGCTCTCTGATTCAGTTATGTCACCAGCAACATGGTGCATTAAGCATTAATGCTTTAAAGGGCACAGCTCAACTTTCCATCCTAATGTGGCACCTCAAACGTCACAAATTTTTCCAGGGCATTCATAAGGGGTATCTCTTCATTATCGTCATGAAGGGGTAACAGCTGATCAGCAGATGTGCTCACTGATCTGATATTGATGACCTATTCTAAAGATATTCCACCAATTATCAAACACCTGAATTACTTCTTTAATTAGTTTAGGGGAGTGCTTGACCCATTTTTAAGCCACCCACAATCCTTAATCTTTATTCTTCACCTGAAGGTACAATGTGTTATAAAACAGCTGATTATGGGGCCCATGGGCATTACAAATATAGGAGACCCGCTCCTTTCTAATGGGAACATTTTTTTATGAGGCCCTCCTCCACGTCTCTTCCAAGGGGCATTGGAGTGACTCCCAATTTTTGGCAGCCCTTGCATTCACTGCATAACAAACACAATGGGAGACCCACTTCCTAATAATGGGAACATTGTTTTCAGGAGGCCCTCTGACCTCCACGTCTCTTCCAAGGGGCATTGGAGTGCCTCCAAATTTTTGGCAACCCTTGCATTCACTGCATAGGCAAACATAATGGGAGACCCACTTCCTAATAATGGGAACATTGTTTTCAGGAGGCCCTCTGACCTCCACGACTTTTCCAAGGGGCATTGGAGTGCCTCCAAATTTTTGGCAACCCTTGCATTCACTGCATAGGCAAACACAATGGGAGACCTACTTCCTAATAATGGGAAATTTGTTTTCAGGAGGCCCTCCTCTAAGTCTCTTCAAAGGGGTATTGGGGTGCGTCCAAATTTTCAAAGTGGTATTGGGGTGCGTTCAAATTTTGGGCAGCCCTGCCACTCACTGCATACACAATAACAGTGTAGGAGACCTACTCTTTAGTAATGGTAACAATAAAACATAGCCGGCTGATGGCTCTCTAAGAATAGTGAGGGCCGATTGCTGGCCCTTTAAGAATAGTAAAGGCCGCCTGATGATCATTGTTGACAGAAGTGACCTGGGAGTCAGAAATGCTTCCAGGGGTCTTTCCCATACTGTCCCCATGTCATTTGAGCACTGTTCCCATCGATTTGGGCAATTTGAAATCTGCAGACCGCCGTGGGGAGGTGCCTGAAAAATGCTCGAGTTTCCCATATACTTACATTGGGCTCGTTGCTCGGGTCGAGCACCCGAGTATTCCAATGTGCTCGGCCTGAGCATCGAGCACCCGAGAATTTTAGTGCTCGCCCATCACTACTCATAAGAGCACATTTATCTTTACAAACAACAGAACAGTGATAGCAGTCACATCTGTGTTCTGATACCTTAGCTCCCCAATAAGACATGGGAGTAAATCAATACTTTACAAGCTGCTCTGTGGCTGGGGACACTGGTAAAATAGTGTCTTATTGTCATGCAAGGTGAGGGAAGGAACAGTGTACAAGGACAGGAATATGGGGAAGGGGAAGGGAGCCCAACATCTAGAGAAAGGGGGAGTGGAGACCCCTAGGCAGATCTAATATCACCCTGACTACCCTATCATCCTTATATAGGTTCATCTGCAATCGTAGAGCAGGAAACTTAAGCCCTGAATGTCCATAGAGCTAGGCCCTAGGTAGGGAGGGACACTATATGAGGGGCAACTAATGATAAGTGTTACTTCTCTTTTCTTTACATGATAGCAGATTGATGGTGCTATTGTGGGCTGATGTTCTTCATAGACTTGTGTGAACAGCCCCTATTATATTCTTGCTCTGATGATTCAGAAGTTTGCTGTATATATGATACCTCTCTGTGGAGAATCAGCTTTAGGGATTCTCTTAACAATATAAGAAAAAAAAGATTAACCACTGCATGTGATAGGGGTTATATACTGGGCTCGGCTAATGATTGATAGAACCTATTCATGAATTTATAAGCCCTACTAGCCCAGTTATTTGTAGTTATGTATTGTCTCTAAATTTCCCTAGAGCTGTCATTTTGCTTTATTGAACAGTTGTCATCTTTTAATGTTTATTGAAATGGTCGGCCTCTGAATCATACTTTCTCCCCAAACCCACACTCCTGTTATCACAACCCACAGTATAGCCTTCCAGTTACCTCTCACCACTCTTACAGCTCCGTTTTTCAGCTGACAAAACAAATCAGGAGCCCTAGTGTAGTGGGCTATGTGCCTAGCGTGACTGTACACAGCAACTCGAGCAAGTATTTAAGTTCTAGCCCTCCATGGTTCATCATGATTAATATTAGACCCATGTTTTGTTATGTTTGAAAGAAGAGATTTTTTAATTACTCTCTACATATTTTAAATTACTTTGTACTTCTTTTTTCTGTTTGAGCAAATGTTCATGTGCATTATGATTTTAGATGTGTTTCCAAGATTTCCTTCCACTTTTTTTTTTTTTTTCTCTCTCGCTCCTTTTTTTTATTTTCCTCTTTTTGGCGCCAAGGGGTGCTTTGGCAGTTTTTTTCATCACTCCATGTGCTAGCATGTGTGTACATATACCTTCCATGTTGTAGCAAGTAGCAGCTATGTACCTGAAGAAGAGGATGGGACGTCCACGAAACACGTAGTCTTTTATAGCTTTTACAGTCTCTGGCATATATATATACATTTTTTCATGGTGGAGCGCGGTGATTAATGGTGATTATCTGTATACTTAATTGATGTAGAATGACATAAATTCATGCGACACATTCATTCCCGCTCTAAAGGTGTCAAAGGTCACCATTAGTTTATATTCCCAAATTTTTCTGTCTCCCTGAGATTTGAAATTACCTTTTAATACCAATAATTTCATGTCTGTGATGTTGTGTTCCAACCCTATAGATAGAGACAAACACCTTGGTGGCCTCAGAAAGACCTTTTTGAATCAGGGCTACCATCCAAGAACAATAGAGAACCAGATTACAAGAGCCACCAGAATATCAAGGAATCATCTCCTATATTACAAAACTAAACAAGAAAGCAACCGGGTGCCTCTTGTAGTCACCTAAAATCCAAATCTGGAGATGCTAAGGAGAGCTGCATGGAAACTACAACCATTAGTACAAAAAGATGCCCGATTACAATCTATATTTCCAGACCCTCCAGTTCTGTGTTTCAGGCAGCCCCCAAATTTAAGAAGCATCATTGTCAGAAGCTCCCTGTCATCTCCACCAGCTACAGGTACCTTTCCCTGTAACCAGAAAAAATGTAAAACCTATCCATTTATAATGACCACAGACAAGATAAAGATACCCAACTCACATCAGAACTACAAGATCCCAGGTACTTTCAGCTATATCACACCTAATGTAGTGTACTTAATTATATGCACCAAAAGTCCATCAGGGGGTCTGTATGTAGGGGAGACAGGGCAAAAACTTAGGACAAGGATGAATTCTCATCGCCACACAATAAAAGTAGAAAAAATAGATCTACCTGTGGCCAAGCATTTTTGTTTCCCTGATCACAACATCACAGACATGAAATTATTAGTATTAAAAGGTCATTTCAAATCTCAGGGAGACAGAAAAATTTGGGAATATAAACTAATGGTGACCTTTGACACCTTCAGAGCAGGAATGAATGTGTTGCATGGACTTATGTCATTCTACATCAACTAAGGAATGTGCTCCTCAGAGCTTTGGGGTCATCATAACCCTGGACCAGACCTCAATCACTGGACAATAAAACTTTCACAGTCCTTATCTATGAACTAATACAATATTTACAGCCAGAACAGTTTACCTTTCTCCCACAGTAATAGCTCTGCTTTACGTTACCTGTCTCATCTATTGCATTATTTCTGTGTCCTATCGTGTATAAATATGTGACTCTTCAGATTTTGTGTCATACTATGCCTGATGAAGAGACCTGAGTAGTCTTGAAAGCTTGCAACTTGTTACCATCTTTTCAGTTAACCATTAAAAGGTATCAGCCACTGAGGACTCTCAAATCTTAATATTTTTCTAATAATTTTTCCGTGGCTAACACAGTACAAAAATATATATTTTCCCTGATGTAAACATAACACCATCTGTAATAAGCTGAAGTTGAAAAGAAGATGGCTTCTACAAATGGATAATGATCCTAAACACGTCAAAATCAAGTTATTCACTGGTAAAGCCCCCCCTCAAAACACATTAGGTAGCTGTCAGACAAAAGATTGTTCAACTGACAGCCATCTCTTCTGAGCCCCTTATATACAAGAACGTTCAGCTTGGCTCCTGTGTTTTCTATGAGAGTGACTAATAGATTCCACTGGCAGCGGCTTATCTGCTGGAAAACAGAATGAGCTACCATTGGAAATACAACATGCAGGCTCCTTCTCTCCTCCAACATCATCTGTAGGGTACGTTCATGTGACTGTATTGTCGGTCCCAGTGTTTTCCGTGAAAAAACTGACAGAACTAGACACAGACAGATCTAGGTCCATTGGGCTGTTTAGATAAGTGTTTGAAAAAAAGCAAGTGAAAAAAATCATAGCATGCATAGGTTCTTCCTTAAAATGGATGAGAGTAAGCCATTCAAGTCCAAAGGTGCACAAAAAAACAGATCCCATACAGATCATCCATACAGCTTCCATTTTTTTATGGATACATTTCCATTATTAACCTAGAAAACTGTATTTGGTCTTGTGAATAATAATAACTGTTGATGGAAAAGAAGGATGGTGTACAGACCACAGCTGACCACCAAACTGATGAAAATCATCCATTTTTCTGGATGAAAAGATAAATGTCCCATTCTTGTCTGATGTCAGATTCTCGCTGCTCCACAGTCTGGGAATTCTGCTGGATTTTTTATTTTATAATGCATCAAATGTTTTCTCCTGGTGAAAGGTCTGGACTGCAGGCGGCCGGTTCTTCACCTGAACTCTTCCTCTTCGATGCCATGCTGCTGTGATGGATGTAGTATGTGGTTTAGCATTGTCTTGCCAAAATATGCAAAAAAAAGATCCAACAAATACACAGAAAAAAAGTATGCAAAAAGAGGGGTAACCTAAAAATCTAAAAATAGTCAATGCTTATTAACTTGCAAGACATATTAAAAATATTTAAAAAGCACAAATGGCTGCAAGCCTGTAACATAAATTTTCCAGACCACAGCACTATAGTGCTAGGATCTACCCTGTCTGTCAATAAGGTAATTTAGGAACCCAAAAGTTAATACCACCTTAATACAGATATATTACTGTATAATATACCAATAATATGAAAATTGTTACATCAATGACCCAGGCCTTAAAATAAGGGCAAGTATTAAAGTGCATAGTGGGTTAAAGATATACACGCCCAATAAATAATGCACAAAAGCACAAAATAAAAGATGATAAAGAGGAGTGTATACAATAATTGTATGATAGAGTCAGAAAAGTTGCAGAAAAATCCTACTGCCGGCACAATATCAAATAGCCACACAGAGTGAAGGTAAATGTGAAGTTTGTGCCACCTGGGTCATAGATATAACAATTTTCATACGATTGGTATAGCTGTGATTTGGGGTATATTATAATATACCTTTATTAAGGTGGTATCAACCTTTGGTCTCCTAAATTACCTTATTGACAGACAGGGTAGATCCTAGCATTATAGAGCTGCAGTCTGGAAAATTTGTCATTTGTGCTTTTTAAATATTTTTAATATGTCTTGTTTGGCTTGTATGTTAATATACATTGACTATTTTTAGGTGATCCCTCTTTTTGCAACACCTCTGTTTTAAGGCTCAGCATTGATCACTCCTTTCATGTGTAAGCTGCCCGTGTCAGAGGCACTAATGCAGCCCCAGACCATCAGAGATGCAGGAACTAAGCGCTGATAACAAGCTGGATGGTCCCTCTGCTCTGCAGTCTGCAGGACAAGGCGTCCACAGCTTCCATAAATAATTTCATATTTTTATTCATCCGACCTCAGAACAGTTAATATCTTCTGATATGATTTCTATGTTCTGCAGTGAATATAATATGGCTAAAAGAGATTTCCAAATCATTACATTCCTGTTCTCTTTACATTTACACAGCGTCACAAGTTTTTTGGATTTGGTGTTGTAAATATATATATATAAATATTTCTATCTACATGTGTACATCCATCAGAACAACTGCTCTTAGCGATGTCATAATATCAGAGTTCTAGAATGTTGATGTCACACAAGTCATGAAGTCACAATATGAAGAACTGATAAAACTTCTGCTCACTGCCTCCTCCACTGAGGGTTATAGAATTTGTGGAGTGAGGATATTTTTGCAATTCTGATTGAGTGAGCAAAATGTCTGAGTATAAGCGCAAACGTCGCTTTATTATTGAGTCTATTACAGAGAGCAGCGGTATTGATGACCAGGTGAGTGGCGGATTCTGGAGTATGTTGTTTATTTGAAATTATGGAACTTTGAAGACTTATTTTTACTTTTTATTATTTCCTTTTCCCAGTTACTGGTCAATAAAAAATGCCGCAGATTTTTTGCGTCCGACACAGAGGACAGCAGCGGTGATGAGAATCTCCATCAGGTGAGCGCTCACTTCTCTCCAGCACTGTCTGCGGCTCTGGGGGTCTACTGGAGATCAGGGGACGCCCCATTCTGTGATTATGCCACTGTATCGCTGCTACTCCTTCATTCTCAAGGTCTTTATATTTCTTTATTTCAGTCTCATCCACTTATTTCAAGTTCTCCAAGGAGCCTTGAAGATGAAGATGGTGGCTCTGGTCCCCACCTGCTATACATAGAGTCAGGCATGTAATAAAGCATCTGGAAGGATCATAAATTCCTTCCTGTAAAATAAGAAAATTAGATTTTTATTGATTAGGAAAACTGAACGACACAGAAGTAAATGACGATGTTTCTTCTTTTCTCCAGAGCCCAATTCTCCCCGATTCAGCTTTGTGCAGGAGGAGACAGCGAGGTAATGCATTCCTACATATCCATTTTATCTGGGTCATGTTCATGTTATCTGGTCGCTAGATGGCGCTATTATTAGCATATTTTCAGATAAGGCGTCAGCTGTGTGTCTGCAGGTCGTGTACGGTCTTAGTATATATCCAGTAGTGATGTGTGATCCTCTTTGATGCTTTGTTACCAGGAGACAGGAGCGTCCCATCAATTACTGTTTCCTGAGAAATCTGTCTTCACCCACGTCCAAATATGTCACCGACTTCCATAAGAACAAACAGGAGCTGGTACGACGTCTGTACAAGTTTTATAACAGGACCATCTTTGAGAACCAGGTATTCAGTTATAACACACAGCTTGGAATAGGGTTATAGGGGATGAAGGTTTAGAGCTAGGGATAGTGTATCCAGTGTATATAGTATATACCTCTATATTCTGTACGTATAGGGTGATACGAGCATGAAGGGTTAGAGTTAGGGATAGTGTATCCAGTGTATATAGTATATACCTCTAAATTCTGTGCGTATAGGGTGATATGAGGCGAAGGTTTAGAGCTAGGGTTAGTGTATCCAGTGTATATAGCATATACCTCTACATTCTGTATGTATAGGGTGATACGAGGCAAAGGGTTAGAGCTAGGGATAGTGTATCCAGTGTATATAGTATATACCTCTACATTCTGTATGTATATGGTGATATGAGGCGAAGGTTTAGAGCTAGGGATAGTGTATCCAGTGTATATAGTATATACCTCTATATTCTGTATGTATATGGTGATATGAGGTGAAGGGTTAGAGCTAGGGATAGTGTATCCAGTGTATATAGTATATACCTCTATATTCTGTATGTATATGGTGATACGAGGCGAAGGGTTAGAGCTAGGGATAGTGTATCCAGTGTATATAGCATATACCTCTACATTCTGTATGTATAGGTTGATAGGGGATGAAGGGTTAGAGCTAGGGTTAGTGTATCCAGTGTATATAGTATATACCTCAATATTCTGTACGCATATTGTGATAGAAGGATAAAGGGTTACAGCTAGGGATGGTGTATTCAGTGTAAATACCATATACCTCTATATTCTGTAGGTATGGGGTGATATGGGAGATAGTGAGTAGATGGTTAAAGATAGGGTTAGGGTATCCAGTGTACATAGTATATACCTCTATATTCTGTAGGTGTGGGGTGATATGAGGAATAATGAATGGATGGTTAGAGCTAGGATTAATGTATCCAGTATATATAGTATATACCTCTATATTGTGTAGGTATGGGGTGATGTGGGGGATAGTGAATAGAGAGTTAGAGCTAGTGTTAGCGTATCCACTATATACAGTATATACCTCTATATTCTGTATTTCAACTTCCTCTGCAGCTTCCTGCATATATGGACATCAGCTGGAATAAAAGGCTGCGTAAAACAGCTGGTCGCACTGGATTCCTGGAGAACAACGGGGACCGCTACGCCATCATCCAGTTATCGGATAAAGTCTGCGATTCTGCAGGTAGTCGTCACATCCGGCACAATTTATAGATTAGCTGTGGTGAAATCTTCCCCACATCTTTACTCCTGATTGTTATTATATGCTGCTTTGTCCTTAGAACGACTCCGAGACACATTGATCCATGAGATGTGTCATGCTGCCTGCTGGGTCATCGATGGCAATGGAGAACTTGCCCATCACCAACTATGGGAGCAGTATTGTGAGAAGGTCGCACAGATCCTCCCTGACCTTCCACCCATTACTGTATTCCACAATTGGGAGTACCACTACCCGGTGGTGTACCAATGCTCAGGGTGCCAGTACAGGTAAGATACGACTCAAATAAACTATGGACAGACGGGCGTCTGATACTGGTCGTGGGTGTATGTGCTACTATCACTGCTTGCTTCATGACTTCTGCAATCAATATGAAGGGGCTCTGTCATTGATGTTGGATGTGTGTGCACCTTTAGGATCATTCTTTAATATCTTTAATAAGCTTCATCTCCCACTCCAGAGTCGGACGTTGGACGGATTCTCTCGACACCGAGAAGTTTGGGTGCGGCTACTGTGAGAACAAGTTGGTTCTAGTAACCCCAACCTGAGAAGATCCATCAGCGACCATCCAGCTCCATCAATAGTCCGATCATCGGCTCGGCCAAGATAGCAGCACACAGATGAAATCATCCAGAAGACTAGTGGAAAGTCACATCTCAGTCTTCCACCATTTCTCGGGCGGCACGGTGACTCAGTGGTTAGCACTGGTGTCTGCAGCACTCAGGTGGTGGAAACAAATCCGACCACGGACATCTGCATGGAGTTTGTATGTCCTCCCCGTGTCTGCGTGGGTTTCCTCCGGGTTCTCCGGTTTCCTCCCACACTCCAAAAATATACTGATAGGTTAATTGGCTTATTCCAAATTGTCCCTAACATGAATGATGGTTGTCCTTGTACAGCGCTACAGACTATGTCAGCGCTATATTATCGAGGGGAATCAAATTCATCATTAAATACAAATGCTTTAAACAAACGTATTATTGTAATGTTGCCTTGTGTCAGTCATTTCATACACAGATTATTTACAAAAAAGTTATGTCCTATAGTGGGACGTCTGGAGGTGAGAACACGGATTCCGCCATACCGATGGCCAGGGACAGGCATGCAGGTGCTAACACCTACATGGACAGGCAGGACAGGCTTACACTGGTAATATACAGCGTATACACCCACAACGACTCACACACATCAAACCAAGCAAAGTCATCAAGTTTCAGAGCTCCCATAGAAATGAATGGTGATAGCCGCACATGCACAGCCACCTTGCCAATTCTGACAGTGTGTAACGGGGTCGTTCTTGAGTTACATGTTTGTCCCTGATCTCAGCAATGGGACCTGCATCTATCAAACATTTATGACATATGCTTTCGATAGAGGATGAAATAATGTCTTCAATGCGCTTCGTCACGTGTCCACGGGCATGCTCGCGATTTCTAATGCTGACCCTATGCTGCTCTCTGATTCAGTTATGTCACCAGCAACATGGTGCATTAAGCATTAATGCTTTAAAGGGCACAGTTCAACTTTCCATCCTAATGTGGCACCTCAAACGTCACAAATTTTTCCAGGGCATTCATAAGGGGTATCTCTCCATTATCGTCACGAACAGCTGATCAGCGGATGTGCACGGTGCTGGACCCTCACTGATCTGATATTGATGACCTGTTCTAAAAATATTCCACCAATTATCAAACACCTGAATAACTTCTTTAATAAGCTTAGGGGAGTGATTTACCCATTTTTAAGCCACCCACAATCCTTAATCTTTATTCTTCACCTGAAGGTACAATGTGTTAAAAAAAAGCTGATTATGGGGCCCATGGGCATTACAAGTATAGGAGACCCGCTCCTTTCTAATGGGAACATTTTTTTATGAGGCCCTCCTCCACGTCTCTTCCAAGGGGCATTGGAGTGACTCCCAATTTTTGGCAGCCCTTGCATTCACTGCATAGCAAACACAATGGGAGACCCACTTCCTAATAATGGGAACATTGTTTTCAGGAGGCCCTCTGACCTCCACGTCTCTTCCAAGGGGCATTGGAGTGCCTCCAAATTTTTGGCAATCCTTGCATTCACTGCATATGCAAACATAATGGGAGACCCACTTCCTAATAATGGGAACATTGTTTTCAGGAGGCCCTCTGACCTCCACGTCTTTTCCAAGGGGCATTGGAGTGCCTCCAAATTTTTGGCAACCCTTGAATTCACTGCATAGGCAAACACAATGGGAGACCTACTTCCTAATAATGAGAAATTTGTTTTCAGGAGGCCCTCCTCTAAGTCTCTTCAAAGGGGTATTGGGGTGCGTCCAAATTTTCAAAGTGGTATTGGGGTGCGTTCAAATTTTGGGCCGCCCTGCCACTCACTGCATACACAATAACAGTATAGGAGACCTACTCTTTAGTAATGGTAACAAGAAAACATAGCCGGCTGATGGCTCTCTAAGAATAGTGAGGGCCGATTGCTGGCCCTTTAAGAATAGTAAAGGCCGCCTGAAGATCATTGCTGACAGAAGTGACCTAGGAGTCCGAAATGCTTCCAGGGGTCTTTCCCATACTGTCCCCATGTCATTTGAGCAATGTTCCCATCGATTTGGGCAATTTGCAATCTGCAGACCGCCATGGGGAGGCGCCTGAAAAATGCTCGAGTTTCCCATAGACTTACATTGGGCTCGTTGCTCGGGTCGAGCACCCGAGTATTCCAATGTGCTCGGCCTGAGCATCGAGCACCCGAGAATTTTAGTGCTCGCCCATCACTACTCATAAGAGCACATTTATCTTTACAAACAACAGAACAGTGATAGCTGTCACATCTGTGTTCTGATACCTTAGCTCCCCAATAAGACATGGGAGTAAACCAATACTTTACAAGCTGCTCTGTGGCTGGGGGCATTGGTAAAATAGTGTCTTATTGTCATGCAAGGTGAGGGAAGGAACAGTGTACAAGGACAGGAATAGGGGGAAGGGGAAGGGAACCCAACATTTAGAGAAAGGGGGAGTGGAGACCCCTAGGCAGATCTAATATCACCCTGACTACCCTATCATCCTTATATAGGTTCATCTCCAATCGCAGAGCAGGAAACTTAATCCCTGAATGTCCCTAGAGCTAGGCCCTAGGTAGGGAGGGACACTATATGAGGGGCAGCTAATGATAAGTGTTACTTCTCTTTTCTTTACATGATACCAGATTGATGGTGCTATTGTGGGCTGATGTTCTTCATAGACTTGTGTGAACAGCCCCTATTATATTCTTGCTCTGATGATTCAGAAGTTTGCTGTATATATGATACCTCTCTGTGGAGAATCAGCTTTAGGGATTCTCTTAACAATATAAGGAAAAATAGATTAACCACTGCATGTGATAGGGGTTATATACTGGGCTCGGGTAATGATTGATAGAACTTATTCATGAATTTATAAGCCCTACTAGCCCAGTTATTTGTAGTTATGTATTGTCTCTAAATTTCCCTAGAGCTGTCATTTTGCTTTATTGAACAGTTGTCATCTTTTAATGTTTATTGAAATGGTCGGCCTCTGAATCTATACGTTCACTTCTTCCTATCTTTTTTCACGACTTTAGTTTTGTATTTATTAGGATAAATGTATTTATTAGCAAAGGAGAATTTTTAGGAACATAAGGAACACCGTCGTTGAGCAGGGGCGCCACTTAACACAAATTAGGGTGCCAACCTCCTCTGCCAGGAAGGTAGAGACATTAGGGATAAAGTAGGGACAGGTTTAGCCTGCTCTCTCTCCTGATCAGTGTGTAACTTAATTTGGATATTCCCTAATACTTTATTTTGTATTTTTGTTGTTTTGTCTATTGTGGATTGTTATAGTCCTTTTCAGATAATTTATTAAAAGTTACATTTTAGGGGTCTAATCTTCTATAGGTTTTTCATGCTAAATTAGGCCCTGTTTACATATTTTTTGCTAAGGCGTTTAACTGAACACTAGTCAGGCCCCACTGTAACTAAAGAAAACAAGGTAAACAAACAAAGGGGATACATTTAGTTTGAGAAGACACCAGAGAGGTAGCACCAACTGTCCTCCAAGGGAAGTCCAAGAATGAACTAGCTGGCTACTAGTACTCCAGGCATAGACAGCAGAACATAGAACTATCACCAGCGACTCTCTGGAGAAACAGAGTTTTTAACTACCAATCAAGGGTGTGTCAACCAGCAGCAGAAGGTGGAGGTCACCGCTGGGTCCTAAAGGAAGAAGGATATCACTACACTACAGAGATGAGAGGATCAAGAAGGTGTCTGTATAGCCAAGCGCAGTGACCTTCTACAGCCGGATCCAGAGTGACTGTCTGTCACGTTTGATACACCAGTGATATCTGATAAACAAAAAAAAATAAAATGTTGTAGGTACGCTCACCTGAAAGGGTTGCAACAGTCACAACTCCTATAAAAGCATGTAAAGGCTGCTGCAGGATGTCACGCACGGTGTGGGAAAGACTAAGTGCAACACGAAGGGAAGAAGGGGAGGAAGCCAAAACACTAGGGAAAGTGGGATTGGAGACCCCTAGGCAGATCTAATATCACCCTGCCTACCCTACCATCCCTATATAGGTTCCACACTTATCTCCAAACAGGACCCTACACCCTGGATGACCCTAGAGCTAGGCCCTAGATAGGGAGGGGGAAAGGTGAGCACTGGTCAGGACCCACTACAAACTAAAGACAACAAGGTAGACAAACAAAGGGGATTAACTTAGCTTCAGCAGACACCAGAGGAGTAATGCCAACTGTCCTCCAAGGGCACCAGAGAAGACACTAGCCGACTGCTAATGCTCCAAGCCTGTACATAGAAGTATCACCGGCGATTCCCTGGAGAAAACTGAGTGTTTTTAACACCCAGGCAAGGGTGTGTCAATCAGCAGCAGGAGGGAGATTGCCATTGGGTCGTAAAGGCAGAAGGATTAAGAAGGCATCTGTAATGCCAAGTGCAGTGACCTTCTACAGCCAGTGCTATTAAACCTGTCACACCCTTGACACAGGACCACCAATAAATTGACATGAAGAAAATGAGAGGAATACGGTGGTTCAGAGTCCACACTGCCCAAAGTTCAAAAGATGTAGTCGCACATAAGGATTAAGCATGAATGTGGTTTATTGTGTCAATGCATTTCAAGGTCTCGAAACCTCTTCATCAGGACCAAACCACAATGATCTTTATATATATATATATATATATGTATATATATATATATATATATATATATATATATATATATATATACATATATATTTATATATATATATATGAATATATACACTGCTCAAAAAAATAAAGGGAACACTCAAATAACACATCCTAGATCTGAATGAATGAAATATTCTCATTGAATACTTTGTTCTGTGCAAAGTTGAATGAGCTGACAACAAAATCACACAAAAATCATCAATGGAAATCAAATTTATTAGCCAATGGAGGCCTCGATTTGGAGTCACCCGCAAAATTAAAGTGGAAAAACACACTACAGGATGATCCAACTTTGATGTAATGTCCTCAAAACAAGTCAAAATGAGGCTCAGTATTGTGTGTAGCCTCTACATGCATGTATGACCTCCCTACAACGCCTGGGCATGCTCCTGATGAGGTTGCGGATGGTCTTCTGTGGGATCTCCTCCCAAACCTGGACTAAAGCATCCTTTAACTCCTGGACAGTCTGTGGTGCAACGTGACGTTGGTGGATGGAGCGAGACATGATGTCCCAGATGTGCTCAATCGGATTCAGGTCTGGGGAACGGGCGGGCCAGTTCATAGCTTCAATGCCTTCATCTTGCAGGAACTGCTGACACACTCCAGCTACATGAGGTCTGGCATTGTCCTGCATTAGGAGGAACCCAGGGCCAACCGCACCAGCATATGGTCTCACAAGGGTTCTGAGGATCTCATCTTGGTACCTAATGGCAGTCAGGCTATCTCTGGCGAGCACATGGAGGGCTGTGCAGCCCTCCAAAGAAATGCTACCCTACACCACTACTGACCCACTGCCAAACCGGTCATGCTGAAGGATGTTGCAGCCAGCAGATTGCTCTTCACGGAGTCTCCAGACTCTGTCACGTCTGTTACATGTGCTCAATGTGAACCTGCTTTCACCTGTGAAGAGCACAGGGCACCAGTGGTGACTTTGCCAATCCTGGTTGTAACATCCCTGGTGGTGTGCTGGCATGGCTTACCACCTCCCACCATGCAAGACCGCCATCTTACCTATCAATCCAGGCTGCACACTTTGCTCTAGTACCTGCTGTGTCTCTTGTCTGATTGCTTAGGGCGGCGGCGCGGCTGCTGCCTGATTCTTGTAGTTGCTGTGTGTGCACTCCTAATGCCTCCCCAGCCTATTGCTGTGAGTCACTGGATACTTAAACCGCCTCCACCCAGTAGGGGGTGCCTGAGCAACTCTTTCATTCAGTGAGTTCTGTGCAACTGAGTTGCCAGGTCATGTCCTGTATCTTGTCTGTTTCCGCCCCTGGGGGCTGTATACCCAGGCCTGTTACTCGTATCTGTGACTTCTAGTCTGTCTCCGCCACCCTGGGGGCTGAGTTCCCAGGCTCGTTCCTGTATCTTATTCCTGGTTCAGATCCTGTCTGAACTATGTCCTAGCCCGTTACCTGTTTCTCTCTATGGCCGAACCTTCCCTTTTCCTGCAGTGTCTGAACCTGCACCTAACTCCAACTCGTTGTCTCTGAACTTCTGTTTGTGAGTTTTGTGCACACTCGCTACTTCATTGTAAGTACCTTGTGTGCATCTGGTTCTGCTTGCTCACCGCACATGCGGTTTATCTCTGCCCTGCTTGTTCACCGCACCTGCGGTTTCGCTCTGCTCAGCTTGTTCACCGTACCAGCGGGTTTTGCTCTGCTCAGCTTGTTTACCGCACCTGCGGGTTTTGCTATGCTCTGCTTGTCTATTTCACCTGCGGGTCTTGCTCTGCTCTGCTTGTCTACCGCATCTGCGGGTTTTGCTCTGCTCTGCTTTTCTGCCTCATCCATGGGTTTTGCTCTGCTCTGCTTGTCTACCGTATCTGAGGTTTTGCTCTGCTCTGCTTGTCTACCGCACTTGCTGGTTTTGCTCTGCTCTGCTTGTCTACCGCACCTGCGGGTTTTGCTCTGCTCTGCTTGTCTACCGCATCTGCGGGTTTTGCTCTGCTCTGCTTGTCTGCCTCATCCGTGGGTTTTGCTCTGCTCTGCTTGTCTACCGCATCTGCGGGTTTTGCTCTGCTCTGCTTGTCTACCGCACCTGCTGGTTTTGCTCTGCTTTTCTTGTCTACCACACCTGCGGGTTTTGCTCTGCTCTGCTTGTTTACCGCATCTGCGGGTTTTGCTCTGCTCTGCTTGTCTACTGTACCTGCTGGTTTTGCTCTGCTCTGCTTGTCTAACGCACCTGCGGGTTTTGCTCTGCTCTGCTTGTCCTGCTTGTCTACCGCATCTGCAGGTTTTGCTCTGCTCTGCTTGTTTACCACACCTGCGGGTTTTGCTCTGCTCTGCTTGTCTACCGCACCTGCGGGTTTTGCTCTGCTCTGCTTGTCTACCGCACCTGCGGGTTTTGCTCTGCTCTGCTTGTTTACCGCACCTGCGGGTTTTGCTCTGCTCTGCTTGTCCTACTTGTCTACCGCATCTGCGGGTTTTGCTCTGCTCTGCTTGTCTACCACATCTGCGGATTTTGCTCTGTTCTGCTTGTCTACCGCACCTGCAGGTTTTGCTTTGCTCTGTTTGTCTACTGCACCTGCGGGTTTTGCTGTGCTCTGCTTGTCTACCGCACCTGCTGGTCTTGCTCTGCTTGTCTACCGCACCTGCGGGTTTTGCTCTGCTCTGCTTGCCTACCGCACCTCCGTTCCTGTGTCCCAGTCTGTACAGGTCCCTATCCTGCCTGTGTTACTACCTGCCAGTACCCACCTGTCTGCATGCCAGCCGTGCCTGCCAGTGCCCACCTGTCTGCATGCCAGCCGTGCCTGCCAGTGCCCACCTGTCTGCATACCAGCTGTGCCTGCCAATACCCACCTGTCTGCATACCAGCCGTGCCTGCCAGTACCCACCTGTCTGTATGCCAGCCTAACCTGCCTGTTCCTGCATTCCCTGGTGTGGGTCAACAGCTGTGACCGGGGTCTGACCTGGAGTAGCACCTGGTACCTCTGCTCAGTTCCTCCCTGGGTCACGGAGTCAACTGAGCCGCCGTGTGACCTTGGTTGGACCAAGTTGATACTTAGTTACACCCCTCCAAGCACTCCTCGGTTCATGGTCCAGTGGGATCACTAATCATGCTCACGCCAGACAGTCTGGACGTGTGCGTAACACTGGTGTTCTTTGGCAAATGCCAAGCGTCCAGCACGGTGTTGGGCTGTGAGCACAACCCCCATCTGTGGATGTCGGGCCCTCATACCACCCTCATGGAGTCAGTTTCTAACCATTTGTGCAGACACATGCACATTTGTGGCCTGCTGGAGGTCATTTTGCAGGGCTCTGGCAGTGCTCCTCCTGTTCCTCCTTGCAGAAAGGCGGAGGTAGCAGTCCTGCTGCTGGGTTGTTGCCATCCTATGGCCCCCTCCACCTCTCCTGGTGTACTGGCCTGTCTCCTGGTAGCCTCCAGCCTCTGTACACTACGCTGACAGACACAGCAAACCTTCTTGCCACAGCTCGCATTGATGTGCCATCCTGGATGAGCTGCACTACCTGAGCAACTTCTGTGGGTTGTAGAGTCCGTCTCATGCTACCATGAGTGTGAAAGCACAACCAACATTCAAAAGTGACCAAAACATCAGCCAGAAAGCATTGGTACTGAGATGTGGTCTGTGGTCCCCACCTGCAGAACCACTCCTTTATTGAGTGTGTCTTGAAAATTGCCAATAATTTCCATCTATTGTCTATTCCATTTGCACACCAGCATGTGAAATTGATTGTCAATCAGAGTTGCTTCCTAAGTGGACAGTTTGATTTCACAGAAGTTTGAGTTACTTGGAGTTATATTCTGTTGTTTAAGTATTCCCTTTATTTTTTTGAGCAGTATATATATTTATATATATATACAGTGGTGGCCAAAAGTATTGGCACCCCTGTAATTCTGTCAGATAATGCTCAGTTTCTTACTGAAAATGATTGCAATCACAAATTCTTTGGTATTATTATCTTCATTTAATTTGTCTTCAATGAAAAAACACAAAAAGAATTGTCCTAAAGGCAAATTGGATATAATTCCACACCAAACCTAAAAAAGGGGTGGACAAAAGTATTGGCACTGTTTGAAAAATCATGTGATGTTTCTCTAATTTGTGCAATTAACAGCACCTGTAACTTACCTGTGGCACCTAACAGGTGTTGGCAATAACTAAATCACACTTGCAGCCAGTTAACATGGATTAAAGTTGACTCAACCTCTGTCCTGTGTCCTTGTGTGTACCACATTGAGCATGGAGAAAAGAAAGAAGACCAAAGAACTGTCTGAGGACTTGAGAAACCAAATTGTGAGGAAGCATGAGCAATCTCAAGGCTACAAGTCCATCTCCAAAGACCTGAATGTTCCTGTGTCTTCCGTGTGCAGTGTCATCAAGAAGTTTAAAGCCCATGGCACTGTGGCTAACCTCCCTAGATGTGGACGAAAAAGAAAAATTGACGAGAGATTTCAACGCAAGATTGTGCGGATGGTGGATAAAGAACCTTGACTAACATCCAAACAAGTTCAAGCTGCCCTGCAGTCCGAGGGTACAACAGTGTCAACCCATACTATCAGTCGGCGTCTGAATGAAAAGGGACTGTATGGTAGGATCCCCAGGAAGACCCCACTTCTTACCCCGAGACATAAAAAAGCCAGGCTGGAGTTTGCCAAAACTTACCTGAAAAAGCCTAAAACGTTTTGGAAGATGGTTCTCTGGTCAGATGAGACAAAAGTAGAGCTTTTTGGGAAAAAGCATCAACATAGAGTGTACAGGAAAAAAAGAGGAATTCAAAGAAAAGAACATGGTCCCTACAGTCAAACATGGCAGAGGTTCCCTGTTGTTTTGGGGTTGCTTTGCTGCCTCTGGCACTGGACTGCTTGACCGTGTGCATGGCATTATGAAGTCTGAAGACTATCAACAAATTTTGCAGCATAATGTAGGGCCCAGTGTGAGAAAGCTGGGTCTCCCTCAGAGGTCATGGGTCTTTCAGCAGGACAATGACCCAAAACACACTTCCAAAAGCACTATAAAATGGTTTGAGAGAAATCACTGGAGACTTCTAAAGTGGCCAGCAATGAGTCCAGACCTGAATCCCGTAGAACACCTGTGGAGAGATCTCAAAATGGCAGTTTGGAGAAGGCACCCTTCAAATATCAGGGACCTGGAGCAGTTTGCCAAAGATGAATGGTCTACAATTCCAGCAGAGCATTGTAAGAAACTCATTGATGGTTACCGGAAGCGGTTGTTCGCAGTTATTTTGACTAAAGGTTGTGCAACCAAGTATTAGGCTGAGGGTGCCAATACTTTTGTCTGGCCCATTTTTGAAGTTTTGTGTGAAATGATCAATGATTTGATTTTTGCTTCCTTCTCTTTTGTGTTTTTTCCTTGCAAGCAAATTAAATGAAGATAATAATACCAAAGAATTTGTGATTGCAATCATTTTCAGGAAGAAACTGAGTATTATCTGACAGAATTGCAGGGGTGCCAATACTTTTGGCCACCACTGTATATATATATATATATGTGTGTATATACTGTATGTAACTGGTAAGCTTATCGGCACCTTCAACCAGAATGTACAGCAAGCGTGAACAGGTGCAAGCTGCTATGACTGCATAATATGCGAACAAAATTAGATACAGTGGGTACGGAAAGTGTTGAAATTGTAACTTTCATGAGAAACTTTCCCCAATCAAATAATTATAAAGCAGGGATGTTATATGATTGGGGGGAGATTCCTGTAAGAATAACCTCTTAAAAGAGGATGGTATACACTGGAATGGGGGTGCTATCCTCTGAGAAAACAAGAATGATTGCAACTGTAAGTATCCCATCCACAGCAATTTTCTAGACAGAGACCTATCCTGTAATGTATTGAATGACGGTATTTTACCATTTTCTAATATATGTAGGAGGTGAGTGTCCTCCATAGCTCTCCATCCCAAGAAAGATTCTCTCAGATATCCAGGAGGAAAGGAAAGATTAGAGAAAAGTGGCGTAAGAAGGCTGAATGTTCTAGAGGGATGGTATTTTTTCATAGTTGCATGCCAAATTTTAATTGTTCCCCTAGTCAATTCTGTAAAGCCTCCTATCGAGAAAGCATCAGAGGCAAAAAGCCAAGGAAGGTGCTTCAAAGGAACACCCACCCCTTCCTGCTCAATAGTGACCCATTGTTTTGTCAGAGAGTTGACATGCCAGTCTATAAAGTGACCTAAAACAGAAGCTTGAAAGTATATTTTAAAATTCGGAAATCCAGCTCCACCGGCTATTTTTAGGGCGGTTTAATGTCTGCATACTTATCCTGGGTCTATATTTACCCCACACAAACCTGATTAATGCTGTACGTAGTTTGCTGAAGAAGCTGCATGGCGAGAAATGGGAACAGTTTGAAAAATGTATAAAAAGCGGGGCAATATATCGATTTTTACTGCGTTCATTTTACCAAACCAGGATAGTCTCAGTTTACTGTAATTCAGTAGGTCTTTATATGTACGATCCAAAAGCGATTGGTAATTTAGTGCAAAAAGTTTTGAAAAGTCAGGAGAAATGAGCACGCCTAAGTATTTTATTGCTTCTGACTTCCATTTAAAAGGGAAGTTATCCATTACATGTTCAACTTCTCTCTGTGACAGCGATACATTTAATGCCTCCGATTTTGAATAATTAACTTTAAAGTTACTCAGGATCTATCAAACTCCTTCATTAAAGCAGGAAGAGATGTCTGAGGCTGAGACACATAGAGGAGAAGGTCATCTGCATATAATGCTGTCTTATATGTCCTGGTACCTATTTTAACCTCATGAATATTGCTGTTTTCCTTATTGCATTGGCCAAGAGTTCCATCACTATCACACACAGAATGGGGGACTGAGGGCACCCTTGTCTAGTCCCGTTTCGTATCGCAAAAGGTGAGGACAAGGTTCCATTGACCCTAACTCTAGCAGTAGGGCCAGAGTACAGGGAAAAAATTAACTGTAAAAATTGTGGTCCAATGCCTATTTGACATAATGCCTCCTTCATAACCCCCCAATGAACCCTGTCAAAGGCCTTCTCTGCATCAACAGATAAAAGGCCCATAGATATGGAGCTACTTTTAGCTTTAGAGATTAGCAACATGGTCATAATAGTGTTGCCTCTTGCCTCTCGGCCCTGAATGAATCCTACTTGATCAGTATTTATAAGAGAGGGCAACAATGGGGCAAGTCTTTCTGATAGTATTTTTGAGAGTATTTTAATGTCCACATTTATTTATGATATGGGTCTATAATTAGCTGTGATTGTAAGATCCTTACCTGGTTTAGGGAGAACATTAATATGAGCTTCCAATGATTGGGGGACAAAACATGTCTTATCATTTAATGAATTAAAGGTTTTGTTCATAACAGGGGATAGCTGAGTTTTAAGGGACTTATAGAATGCTGGAGTAAATCTGTCTGGGCCAGAACTTTACCAGATGGTGTAGATTGAATTGCAAGATTGACCTTCTCCTCTGTAATGTCCTTTTCCAGTGCCTCAGAAACCTGACTATCTAAAGAGGGTAAAGAAGTATCTTGTATGTACTCCTTAATTCGGATAGACAGGTCAGAAGGAGAGAGATCAGAGTATTGCCCTTTAATATTGTACAACTTCTCATAGTATGAGCGGAATATGTCAATAATATCTGTAGGATTATGAGCATCCTCTCCATTTTGTTTTTTGATATATGGAACGTATGCCGCCACAGAGCGAGGGTGAAGCAACCTTGAGAGTGTCCGTCCACATTTATCTGACGATTCATAAAAAAAGTTTTTAATTAGCTCCCTGCGCATTAGATATTTTTGGTCTAGCAAGATCTTGAGATCATTCCTTTTTTTGGATAATTCTGCAAGAGTGTTAGGCGACAACGTATGTTTATGCGAGACCTCAAGTGTGTGTATCTGTCTCACAAGGTCATTTACCTTTAGAGTTCTCTCCTTTTTGAGTTTTGAACCATGCTTAATTAACACGCCTCTCATGACACATTTTAAAGTTTCCCATTGCAGAGGTATTGAGGTCTGATCTGCTTTATGAATCTGCATAAAAAGAATCAATAGAATCCTTTAATTCTGCCATACAGATTTTGTCTTTTAGAATGTGATCATTCATTTTCCATGTCCATGAACGCTGGACCAGGGAGGGTACAGTGTCCATTTTAGGACATGATCAGATATCAAAATCAAGCATCAGAATGATGTCAGTTCGAGGCTAAATACCCTGTCTGACAAGTGATTCTGACAAGTGATCCTGACAAGTAATTTTGACAAGTGATTCTGACGAGTGATTTTGACGAGTGATTTTGATGAGTCATTCTGACAAGAGATTCTGACAAGTGATTTTGACAAGTGATTTTGACGAGTGATTCTGACAAGTGATTTTGAAATGTGATTTTGACAAATGATTCTGACAAGTGATCCTGACAAGTGATTTTGACAAGTGATTCTGACGAGTGATTTTGACGAGTGATTTTGATGAGTGATTCTGACAAGTGATTTTGACAAGTGATTCTGACGAGTAATTTTGACGAGTAATTTTGACGAGTTATTTTGATGAGTGATTCTGACAAGTGATTTTGACAAGTGATTTTGATGAGTGATTCTGACAAGTGATTCTGACGAGTGATTTTGACGAGTGATTCTGATGAGTGATTCTGACGAGTGATTCTGACGAGTGATTTTGACGAGTGATTCTGACGAGTGATTTTGACAAGTGATTCTGACAAGTGACTTTGACAAGTGACTTTTACAACCATAATAATAATAATAATAAAAAAAAAATAACTTTGCCGATGGGACTTGAACCCAAAAGATTGCATCCCAAAGCCAGTGCACTAACCACTAAGCTAGAAAGTCAGTTGTGAAAGCATTGGATTTCTATTTGCATATATATGATTTTCAGTGCAATCTTGTCTATAACTCATTGGGACTTATGCACAGACTGCAAGCAAGCCAAATTCAAATTATGTTTGATTTTGATGTGTGAGTCTGACGTGTGACTTTCTTCAAACATCATAATCAGAATCACAATGACTTTTAGTATCCCTGAGTATTTTCATGGTTAATGTCATAAGACAAGAAAAGCTGCCAGCTACTATTATTTGAATGGATAGCGCAAATGGAAGGCATCAGCCTCTGAAACTACTGTGTCATAGTTCAAAATCTGATAGGAATAAGATTTTTTTTTTTATTAATTATGCCTATTTAGCACACAAACTACAGGGGTGATTTACTTTTAATATCTGACACTCTGATTGTCATCCTGATGTATTACGAGTTTCAGACAGACTGTCTATTTGCATGTTAAATTACATAGCCAAAGTAAATTGGAAGTTTGCAGCCAGTACTTGGGTGGATGGAAATAAAAATTTACTATAAAGACATTTCATCATTAGACCCATTTAAGAAATTATGCAAATATAAAGTCACTTGGAAATAGATATGTAGTAAATTACTGCCCTCCAATTTACTTTGGCTATGTAATTTACCATGCAAATAGACAGCATGTCTGAAACTCTTAACACATCAGGATGACAATCAGAGTGTCAGATATTAAAAGTAAAACACCCCTGTACTTTGTGTGCTAAATAGGCATAATTAAAAAAAATAAATTATTATTCCTATCGGGATTTGAACTCTGATACTGTAATTTCAGAGGCTGATGTCTTACCATTGCACTACCAAGTCAAGTAATAGTAACTGACAGCTTTTCTTGTCTTATGACATCAACCATGAAAATACTCAGGGTGACAAAAAGTCATTGTGATTCTGATTCTGATGTTTGAAAAAAGTCACACATCAGACTCACACATCAAAATCAAACATAATTTGAATTTGGCTTGCTTGCAGTCTGTGCATAAGTCCCAATGAGTTATAGACAAGTTTGCACTGAAAATCATATAACCAAATAGAACTGCCAAGCTTTAATAACTGAGTTTATAGTTCAGTGGTTAGTGCACTGTCTTTGGGACACAGAATTTTGGGTTCAAGTAACTTCAGCGAACAGTTAATATTTTTTATTATTATTATTATAGTTGTAAAAGTTACTTGTAAAAGTCACTCGTCAAAATCACTTGGCAGAATCACTCGTCAAAATCATTTGTCAGAATCACTTGTCAAAATCACTCATCAGAATCACTCATCAAAATCACTCGTCAGAATCACTCGTCAGAATCTCTCGTCAAAATCACTCGTCAAAATCACTCGTCTGAATCACTCGTCAGAATCACTTGTCAGAATCACTCATCAAAATCACTCATCAAAATCACTAGTCAAAATCACTCGTCAAAATCACTCATCAGAATCACTCATCAAAATCACTCGTCAAAATCACTTGTCAGAATCACTTATCAAAATCAGTTCTCAGGGTATTTAGCCTCAAACTGACATCATTCGGATGTTTGATTTTGATATCTGATCATGTCCTAAAATGGACACTGTAGACCAAAAGTTTGGACACACCTTCTCATTTAAAGATTTTTCTGTATTTTCATGACTATGAAAATTGTAAATTCACACTGAAGGCATCAAAACTATGAATTAACACATGTGGAATTATATACTTAACAAAAAAGTGTGAAACAACTGAAAATATGTCTTATATTCTAGGTTCTTCAAAGTAGCCACCTTTTGCTTTGATGACTGCTTTGCACACTCTTGGCATTCTCTTGATGAGCTTCAAGAGGTAGTCACCGGAAATGGTCTTCCAACAATCTTGAAGGAGTTCCCAGAGATGCTAAGCACTTGTTGGCCCTTTTCCCTTCACTCTGCGGTCCAGCTCACCCTCGATTGGGTACAGGTCTGGTGACTGTGGAGGCCAGGTCATCTGGCGTAGCACCCCATCACTCTCCTTCTTGTTCAAATAGCCCTTACACAGCCTGGAGGTGTGTTTGCGGTCATTGTCCTGTTGAAAAATAAATGATGGTCCAACTAAACTCAAACCGGATGGAATAGCATGCCGCTGCAAGATGCTGTGGTAGTTATGCTGGTTCAGTATGCCTTCAATTTTGAATAAATCCCCAAGAGTGTCACCAGCAAAGCACCCACAACACCATCACACCTCCTCCTCCATGCTTCACGGTGGGAACCAGGCATGTAGAGTCCATCCGTTCACCTTTTCTGCGTCGCCCAAAGACACAATGGTTGGAACCAAAGATCTCAAATTTGGACTCATCAGACCAAAGCACAGATTTCCACTGGTCTAATGTCTTTAGCCCAAACAAGTCTCTTCTGCTTGTTGCCTGTCCTTAGCAGTGGTTTCCTAGCAGCTATTTTACCATGAAGGCCTGCTGCACAAAGTCTCCTCTTAACAGTTATTGAAGAGATGTGTCTGCTCAGAGAACTCTGTGTGGCATTGACCTGGTCTCTAATCTGAGCTGCTGTTAACCTGCAATTTCTGAGGCTGGTGACTCGGATAAACTTATCCTCAGAAGCAGAGGTGACTCTTGGTCTTCCTTTCCTGGGGCGGTCCTCATGTGAGCCAGTTTCTTTGTAGCACTTGATGGTTTTTGAAACTGCACTTGTGGACGCTTTCAAAGTTTTCCCATTTTTTCGAACTGACTGACCTTCATTTCTTAAAGTAATGATGGCCACTCGTTTTTCTTTACTTAGCTGCTTTTTTCTTGCCATAATACAAATTCAAACAGTCTATTCAGTAGGACTATCAGCTGTGTATCCACCAGACTTCTGCACAACACAACTGATGGTCCCAACCCCATTTATAAGGCAAGAAATCCCACTTATTTAACCTGACAGGGCACACCTGTGAAGTGAAAACCATTTCCAGTGACTACCTCTTGAAGCTCATCAAGGGAATGCCAAGAGTGTGCAAAGCAGTCATCAAAGCAAAAGGAGGCTACTTTGAAGAACCTAGAATATAAGACATATTTTCAGTTGTTTCACACTTTTTTGTTAAGTATATAATTCCACATGTGTTAACTCATAGTTTTGATGCCTTCAGTGTGAATGTACAATTTTCATAGTCATGAAAATACAGAAAAATCTTTAAATGAGAAGTTGTGTCCAATCTTTTGGTCTGTACTGTATGTATGTATATATATATATATATATATATATATATATATATATATATACACACACACAATATCATAGATAGTATGGATAGCGACCGAGTCTTCGTGATTTGGGCTCTGCATGCTGCTATTTTTATTTAGAAAGAAACAACTGAGATGCAATTGAAGTGTAGACTTGACTTTCATGTTTAATTAAAGGGGTTGAACAATAATGTGCTTTGAAATGTTTAGGAATTGCATCCATTTTTTTACAGAACTTTCTCATTTCAGGGGCTCAAAAGTAATTAGACAAATTTACTTTACCAATAATAAAATTTTCATTTTTAATTCTTTGTAGAGAATCCTTTGCAAGCTATGACTGCCTGAAGTCTGGAAGCCATGGACATCACCAAACACTGGTTTGGCAGGGCTTTATAGCAGCTAACTTTAGTTGTTTCTTGTTTGTGGGTCTTTCTGCCTTAAGTTTTGTCTTAAGAATGTGAAATGCATGCTCGATGGGGTCAAGATCTGGTGATTGACTCAGCCATTGCAGAATATTCTTCTTCTTTGCCTTAAAAAACTTCTAGGTTGTTTTCATAGTATATTTTGGGTCATTGTCCATCTAAACCATGAAGCACTGTCAAATCAGCCTTGCTACATTAGATTGAATCTTAGTAGACAGTATAGCCCTGTTCACTTCAGAATTCATCCATCTCCTTCTGTCTTCAGTCACATCACCAATAAAAACTAGTGACCCAGTGCATTGGAAGCTATACATGCCCATGCTGTCACACTGCCTCAACCATGTATTACAGTGGATGTGGTGTGCTTTTGCTTTTTATCAGGAGCCATTCCAAGCCTTCTCCAAACTTTCACCTTGCAACGGGACGGGTGGTGGAACCACTGTGTCATGGTGCAAAAAGAGTCTGGAGGGGTGTAACTATCACCAAATCCAACCTCAAATGCAGCTAGACGACTTTGTGATCCGAGGAGGGGCCGGGAAGGTGGACCAGGTGTTACTCCGGGACTGACATTGGGTGGATGGAAGCTGACCCCCAAGGGACAGGGGGCAGACGAAGGCTGGCACAACAGACAGACAGGTAGACTGGCACAGCTGGTAGACAGGCAGGTGGGCACGGCTGTTAGGCAGGCAGGCACGGCTCGTAGACAGGCAGGCAGGCAAGGCTGGTAAAAAGGCAAGAGGGCACGACTGGTAAACAGGCAGGCGGGCATGGCTGGTAGACACACAGGCGGGCACGGATAATAGACAGGAAGGTGGGCATGGTTGATAGACAGGCGGGCACGGCTGGTAGACAGGCAGGCACGGCTGATAGACAGACAGGCGGGCCCGGCTGATAGACAGGCAGGTAAATGATGATACGTGCACTGGGACCTGAGAGCTAACAAGAGTGTTTAGAAAACAAACTTCCAACATTGCAAAGGCCCCTCCATGTTGGAGGAGGTGCCTTAAGTAGCTAGCGTCCTCCAGCCATTTTACGGGGACACTTTGGGGTGGCGCGCGACCCCTTAAAGAGGCAGAGAGCGTGCCCTAAACACAGTGGCGGTGATCTGCACGCAGCGCGCATACCCCGAGCAGAGTCGGCATGGAGGGAAGAGAGTGTCAGGAGGCAGAGGTTCCGGCGCTACAGAACACCCCCCCTTTAAGCCCCCTCTTTTTCAAGCCCGCAAGAAATCTCTCCAGGAGGAGAGGGGCATGGATATTCTCCCTGGGCTCCCAAGACCTCTCCTCAGGACCAAACCCCTTCAATCAACGAGAAAAAAGATCTTTCCTCTTACCCTCTTGGTAGCCAGAATACTCTCTACCTCAAAACTATCTTCAGTGCTAACTGGAGCAGGAGTGATACCCTGATCTTCTGAAAAAGGTCTGAGGACGACAGGCTTGAGGAGAGACACGTGAAAGGAATTGGGGATCCGTAATGAGGCAAGGAGTTGTAAGCCACCGAATTAATTTGTTTCAGAACCTCAAAGGGACCAATGAAGGTACCTTGAGACGGAAAAACTTGGACGACAACCAGACCTTGTACCCAGAATGAAACAGAGGCGGATCCAGGCGTCTCTTGTCTGCATGTCTCTTCATCCACTCAGAGGACTTCAGTAAAGTAGACTTGGTGTGCTCACAGATTTCAGAGAAGCCTTTTACGAGTGATTCAGCAGCAGGAGTGTCAGTGGAAGTAGAGACAGGGAATAGAATATTGGGATGCTAACCGTATACAACAAAGAGCGGAAATTTAGCTCACATGGTTATTGTAGGAATGGTTATTGTAGGAAAATTCGGCCCAAGGCAGGAGTTTAACCCAGTTACTATGCTGGGCATTGACGAAGTACCGGAGGAAGTTAGTGAGGATCTGATTGATTCGCTCTACCTGGCCATTGGAATGCGAATGATAAGCCGATGAGAAATTCAATGTGACATTCAGAAGCTTGCATGTGACCCTCCAGAAGCGTTAAGTAAACTGGACCCCTCTATTCGAGACAATATGAAGAGGCAGGCCATGGAGGCAGAAAATATGAAGAATTAATTTCTCAGCAAGCACTGACACGGATGAAAGACCGGACAGAGGAATGAAGTGAGCCATTTTAGAGAAACGATCCACAACCACCCAAATGAAGGTATAACTGGCTTATACAGGGCGATCCATAATGAAATCCATCGCAATATGCTGCCAAGGAGCCAAAGGTAGTGGCAAAGGAAGTAACCAACCAGTCGGAAGTTGTTTAGAAGTTTTATTTCGGGCACAAGAGGAGCAGTCAGAGACAAAATCCGCAACATCCTTCCACAGGGTCAGCTACCAGTAATGTCGGGAAATGAGAAAAACTGTTTTCTTTTGTCTGGCATGACCCGACAGTTTAAACGAGTAACCCCAGAGAAAGACCCACTTCCTATCTGGTGCCACAACGTACGTCTTACTGGGAGGAAGATGAGACAGATAAAACCGTATTTATTTTAGAGGGCTCAATGATGTGTTGAGGTTCCTCCTCCTGATCGGACGACAGAAATGATCTGGAAAGTGCGTCTGCCTTTATGGTTTTATGCGACGGCCAGAAATGAAGAGAGAATTTGAAGCAGGTGAAGAACAGAGACCATCTGGCCTGTCAAGGATTAAGCCATTGGGACTGCAAGTAGACAAGGTTCTTATAGTCCATATAGATAACCACCAGATGCAAAACCCCCTCTAGTAAGTACCTCCACTCCTGCAGCGCCAGTTTGATCACCAGCTATTCCCCATCTCCAATAGAATAATTGCTCTCCGAAGAGAAGAAGAGTTTGAAAAAGAAGCCACAGGTCAACATGTGACTGGATGAGGACTTCTGGGTGAGGATGGCTTTGGCCCTTGAGGAACAAGCATCCACCTCCAGAAAGAACTGCTTATTGCTGTCAGGACGATGCAGCATTAGAGTAGCTGTTTTAAGGACACGAAAGCATACCATTGGATTGACCCCTTGCGAATCAGGGTTGAGATAGGAGCAGTCAGAGAAGAAAAATGGGGAATGAACAAGCGATAATAATTTGCAAAACCGAGAAACCACTGAATCGCCTTCAGACCGTCAGGACGAGGCCACTTTAGAACGGCAAACACCTTTTCGGGTTCTATTTTCAAGCCAGTCTCCTAGATTATGTATCCCAGAAATGGAAGAGAAGTCTGCTCAAAAATGCCATTTTTAAATCTGGCATACAGACCGTTCTTCCTAAGCCTCTGGAGAACCTGGCGAACATCTCTTCGATGTGAGAAATGGTCAGGAGAGAACACCAGAATATCGTCCAGGTACACTACTAGACATGTGTAGAGAAGGTCCCTGAAAATGTGATTCATCAGCTCTTGAAAGACTGGTGGTGCATTGCAGAGTCCAAACAGCATTACCCAATACTCATAGTGTCCATCCCGAGTATTGAATGCCGTCTTCCATTCATCTCTCTGGCGAATTAGGATCAGGTTGTATGCCCCTCGAAGGTCAAGTTTAGTGAAGACTCTAGAGCCTTTAAGGTGGTCGAACAGCTCGGAGATGAGAGGCAGACGGTACTTATTCTTTAGAGTTATTTGATTCAGTTCCCTATAGTTGACACAGGACCGAAGAGAACCGTCCTTCTTGACGAAGAAGAATCCTGCACCAGCTGTAGAGGTAGATTTCTGGATAAATCCCGTAGCTAGATTCTCCTCTATATATTCAGACATGGGACGGGTCTTGGTATGCAATAGGGGTAGATTCGGCCTTGAGGGGGAGAAGCATTGGGAATAAGGTCAATGGACAGTCATACAGCCTATGGGGAGGTGGAGTCTTGGCCTCCTTCTTGTCAAAGATGTCCGCGTACGTCCAGTAAGGCGTCGGCAAGCCAGGTAGGTTAGATGGAGACGCCGGAGGTCAAGCCAGGCGAATGAAAACCAGGCAAGTTTTGTGACACTCCTGACCCCAAAGGAGCATCTCTCCGGAACTCCAGTTCAAGACTGGTCCATGTCTCCACAACCATGGTAGACCTAGTAGCAAAGTGTGAAGGAGGCCGGTCAGCACATAGAATGAAATCTTCTCTGAGTGTAGCATTCCTACCTGGAATTCCACGGGCTCGGTGGTGAACAGGATGGTCTCGGAAAGGGGCCTCCCATCCACCGAAGAAACCGCCAACGGATTCGGGAGATGTTGAATCGGGATTTGATACTACTCCATCAAAACCTGTTGGATAAGATTACCTGCGGTGCCGGAGTTGAGATAGGCAGACTCAGCAAAATGGGTGTTGCCACAGGATATGGACACTGACAGCGTCAGCGATGGAGAGGACTGATTCTCGCCCAGAGTGACCTCTCCAAGCGACCCTAGGCTCTGGAGTTTCCTGGTCTCTCTGGATAGTAGCAGACTATATGCTCAGAACTGCTACAATAAAAGCACCTTCCCTCAGCACGACAGGCCTCCTTACAGCTTTTGACAATGGTCACCTGGTCAACTTGCATGGATTCTGGGGAGGATGCCAAGGCAGAGGCTTGCTGTGAGGCCGACCTTTGAAAGATAGGTGCTAAGCGTAAAGGTCTTCTCTCACGGACCACCTCCTTAGAACACTCCTGGAACCTGATATCAATTCATGTGGACACTAGGTCATCCAGGGAGGTGGGTATGTCATGACTGACCAGCTCGTCTTTGATTCGCCCAGAAAGGCCCTCCCAAAAAGTAGCCACCAGAGCCTCGTTATTCCAGGCGAGTTCAGACGAGAGAGTTAGGTTCCCCTGACGCAGTCGGAGGAGAGACGAGACAGTTGAGGACGCATGGCCTGGCTCATCGAAAACCCTCCGGAAGGCCTCCAAGAAAGCCTGAAGGTTAGCCACCAGAGGATAGGGGATTGAGTCACCCCAGCGCTTCACCAGTGAGATGTGACATGATGAAGGACACTTTGGCCCAGTCTGAAGTAAACTAATGGGCCAAGAGCTCGAAGTGTAGCGTGCACTGATTCACGAATCCACAACATAGAGCAGGATTCCCGCCATAGCGTGGAGGAGCAGACAGTTGGGGTCCAGCACTGCATAGGGTTGAGATGCCGCCGAAGTAATTACCACTCGGGTAGAGGAGGGTGCAGCTGGTGTTTTCTGCACGTCCAGGTGGGTGTTCACAGTTCGCAAAAAGGACAAGATTGTGCCCTGTTGGGATCTCTGGTGGGAGACCTCCTGGTGTAAGTCTGAGGTGGAAGGAGCCTGGGAGTCAGTGGATTCTATGGGCTGTGCAAACGGGATTGGTGGTGGAACCACTGTGCCATGGTGCGAGGAGAGCCTGGAGGGGCGTAACTAAGGACCTCACCAAATCTGACCTCAGCAGCTAGACTACTTTGTGATCTGAGGAGGAACTGGGAAGGTGGACCAGGTGCTACTCCGGGACTGACCTCGGGTGGATGACAGCTGACCCCCAAGGGACAGGGGGAAGGCGCAGGCTGGCACGACAGATGGACAGGCAGACTGGCACGGCTGGTAAATAGGAAGGCGGGCACGGCTGGTAGACAGGCAGACGGGCACGACTGGAAGACAGGCAGATGGGCACGACTGGTAGGGTAGACAGTCAGGGAGCACGGCTGGTAGACAGGCAGGCGGGCACGGCTGGTAGATAGGCTTGCGGGCACAGCTGGTAGAAAGGCAGGTGGACACGGCTGATAGGCAGGCGGGCACAGCTGGTAGATAGACAGGCAGGCACGGCTGATAGGCAGACTGGCAGGCACGGCAGGTAGACAGGCATGTAAATGACGATACGTGCACTGGGACCTGAGAACTGACAAGTGTTTAGACAACAAACTTCCAACATTTATGTAGGAGGTGCCTTAAGTAGTTAGTTGCCTCCAGCCTTTGTCCGGGGACACTTTAGTCACTGACCAAATATTTCAGCTTTAAAGTGCATTCAATCGATCTAGTCAGAGTTTATCTCACTTTGTTCCAGAAATGGGAGCCACAATTTTAACGTATGGTATTTCACGATAAGTCATACCCTCTCCCAATAAGCCACAGCCCTTTTGAGCAAGGCTATTCCCCTTAATTGGACAAGTTGTAAAAGTGTCTAAAAGATGATAAAATGTGGTGCAAGTCACGAAAGGCAGCTTTTTGGTGCAAATTAGGCCAGATGCATTTAATTGGATAAATACACTCCATTGCCTTATAAATGGGAAGAGATTTTAAGTAGATTTTTTTGCAAATCAATTTGCAGGACCCACTCCAGTGGGCATGCCAGTAATGTCTGCAGTTGGATGGGAGTCCTGAGAACCATCTCCTACCTGCCTACTTCCGAAGCTTTTCTTTTGATTAGCCAGTCAAGCCTCCCTACCAGCGGGCAGAGATTACTGGCCATTGAACTGGGTTTTGCGAATCAATTCACACCAAATATAATTGTGAGCATTCTCTTTGAAAGGTTCAGTGAATGTAGAGCCGCGCCATCAGTGGTGCTTTATCACCAGCATATTTATTATTTTGTGTAAAAATCAGCTGACATAGGATTTTTAATTCAAAAGCTTAAAATCACCACCTTTTTTATTTGAAGCTGCAGTATTTTTCACCTTAACTCTATATAATTAAAGCAGTTATAGATTTTGGATAATCCCATTTTGGCTAAACAGTTAAACAGTCAGAGTGATTACACTATATTCTATAGCTGTGACCCAGTAATCTGGTGTGAAAACCAGCAGCAATTGCTTGATTTCACTCCAATACCAATTAAGAATTACATGAAACCCAATTAAAGGGAACCTGGCAGCATGTTTTTATATATGGAAGTATTGGTATGACTGTATAGCTACTTTTCCCCCTATTAAAATTATTGGAAGACACTTTTTGTAGACACTCTCTTCTCTGGCAAATTGATGGAAAAGATGTAGTATGACTTCATTCGCTGCTTCAACAATTTACAAAAATACTAAAAACGCCAAACCAAAATACCAAACTAAGCCATCCCTTTAATATTCTTGCAGCAGATATGAGTATGTGATATAACACAATTACAATATCATGTGTGACTACATGCAAACCGAGTTATCCAATCTAAGTTTAATTCAACAGTAGTGATGAGCGAGCATACTCGCAAGTACTCGGATGCTCGAGTCTCCTCCCTGCATGTTTGGGAGGGATTGCCTGCCACTCACTGTAATGCCGCAGCCATGTTGGTTGTGACATTACAGTGATTGGCTGGCCGCACAGCGTCATCAGGTGCATATCAGACCTGGCGCCGCTGTACTCGTCAGTCTACTCCACAATCAGGCAGTGTAGGGAGAGGTGCTGCTGAGCAAGGGAGAGATTTGGTTGTATATTAGGTAGTGTAGGGAGAAAACAAGTTCATTACACATATCCATCTCAACAAACAGTCCTTCTGGGGACTAATCCATCTGCCGAGATATCAGGCAGGCAGTGTATATAGGCAGGCAGGCAGTGTATATAGAAGACTGCAGTGCATATAGCACAAGAGGCTCCATTCCAGTTCTGCCTTCTGCTGCTGTTAGATATTTCTAGACAAAGGCCCAGGTCTCAGGGGCCAGGAATAATTTTCTTTGGATCTTAATCCTCATTATTTGCTTAAAAGCGATCCAGAGAACACCGTTTTTCTGTGCCATTTGCTTGTTGGCACTGCAGAATACAGCCAGGTCCTTTCCATATTACAGCGCTAAAAATCCAGCTGTTTAAAACTGTGGTTTGTCCGTCACACAGATCACAGACGGGTGTGTGATGTCCTCACGCGTTGGAACTCTACACTGCAGATGATGGGAAGGATTTGTGAGTAGAAGAGGGCAGTTGTTGAGTACCAGCATCAACAAGGCCATTGGTATTCAGTTCAGACTCCACACATAAGACCTCAGGAGTGGACATGAATGTCAGACATATGTACCATCCACCAAAACTTTGAGGACTCAACAAAGATGGTGAGCGGCGATGACGCCATTAGCATCACCATCCCGCTTCTCTGTCTTCTGAAATGCTCTCTATATGGGTATGTACAGTACAGACCAAAAGTTTGGACACACCTTCTCATATAAAGATTTTTCTGTATTTTCATGACTATGAAAATTGTACATTCACACTGAAGGCATCAAAACTATGAATTAATACAAGTGGAATTATATGCTTAACAAAAAAATTGTGAAACAACTGAAAATATGTCTTATATTCTAGGTTCTTCAAAGTAGCCACCTTTTGCTTTGATGACTGCTTTGCACACTCTTGGCATTCTCTTGATGAGCTTCAAGGTTAGTCACCGGAAATGGTCTTACAACAATCTTGAAGGAGTTCCAAGAGATGCTTAGCAATTGTTGGCCCTTTTGCCTTCACTCTGCAGTCCAGCTCACCCTAAACCATCTCGATTGGGTTCAGGTCTAATGACTGTGGTGGCCAGGTCATCTGGCGTAGCACCCCATCACTCTCCTTCTGGGTCAAATAGCCCTTACACAGCCTGGAGGTGTTTTTGGGGTCATTGCCCTGTTGAAAAATAAATGATGGTCCAACTAAATTAAAACCGGATGGAATAGCATGACGCTGCAAGATGCTGTGATAAACATGCTGGTTCAGTATGCCTTCAATTTTGAATAAATCCTCAACAGTGTCACCAGCAAAGCACCCCCACACAATTACACTTCCTCCTCCATGCTTCACGGTGGGAACCAGGCATGTAGAGTCCATCCGTTTACCTTTCCTGCGTCGCACAAAGACACGGTGGTTGGAACTAAAGATCTCAAATTTGGACTCATCAGACCAAAACACAGATTTCCACTGGTCTAATGTCCATTCCTTGTGTTCTTTAGCCCAAACTTGTCTCTTCTGCTTGTTGCCTGTCCTTAGAAGTGGTTTCCTAGCAGCTATTTTACCATGAAGGCCTGCTGCACAAAGTCTCCTCTCAACAGTTGTTGTAGAGATGTGTCTGCTGCTAGAACTCTGTGTAGCATTGACCTGGTCTCTAATCTGAGCTGCTGTTAACCTGCGATTTCTGAGGCTGGTGACTCGGATAAAATTATCCTCAGAAGCAGAGGTGACTCTTGGTCTTCCTTTCCTGGGGCGGTCCTCATGTGAGCCAGTTTCTTTGTAGCGCTTGATGGTTTTTGCAACTGCACTTGGGGACACTTTCAAAGTTTGCCCAATTTTTCGGACTGACTGACCTTCATTTCTTAAAGTAATGATGGCCACTCGTTTTTCTTTACTTTGCTGCTTTTTTCTTGCCATAATACAAATTGTAACAGTCTATTCAGTAGGACTATCAGCTGTGTATCCACCTGACTTCTGCACAACACAACTGATGGTCCCAACCCCATTTATAAGGCAAGAAATCCCACTTATTAAACCTGACGGCACACCTGTGAAGTGAAAACCATTTCCGGTGAGTACCTCTTGAAGCTCATCAAGAGAATGCCAAGAGTGTGCAAAGCAGTCATCAAAGCAAAAGGTGGCTACTTTGAAGAACCTAGAATATAAGACATATTTTCAGTTGTTTCACACTTTTTTGTTAAGTATATAATTCCACATGTGTTAATTCATAGTTTTGATGCCTTCAGTGTGAATGTACAATTTTCAAAGTAATGAAAATAAAGAAAAATCTTTAAATGAGAAGGTGTGTCCAAACTTTTGGTCTGTACTGTAGGTCATAGAAATTTGAATAAAATTAATCATTCATATCTGTGATCTGATGTTCAATCCGATCTAAATTCAGAAGATAACATTATAAAATAAACACATAAAAGAAAATTAAAGCTATGGAAGCCTTCCATACATTCACATACACATGTTCCGATATCCTTCATGCAATTAATACCCTACGAGAAATGCCATTATCCCATGCTATAATATGCCCACAATCCTGTACAATATTTTCAAAACCCACAAAAATTAATTATTTTCTTTCAGTGCAGTATATGCAGTCCTGCCCTGATCTTTTCTTACACTTCACCAAAAATGTTTGTACCTGGTTACTTCACAACTGCTATTTACTTGATGCTCAGTTCACACCTCAGTTTGAATATTCCTTTGTCTGTTCCGTTTAGAGCAGTGATGTCAAACTCAAATACACAGAGGGCCAAAATTAAAAACTTGGACAAAGTTGTGGGCCAACCTTGATATTTATTTAAAAAATGTGTGCAATTGAGGAAGTTTTTCCTTGTCATCAAATGTAATGATGAAAAGTTTCATATAGAAACATGGACAAAGTACATTTTAATTAATAGATCTTAGAATAAAATTAGCACATACTCACAAAAGCGGCTTACTGGAATAAAATAATATGTTAAGTAAGAGCAGTAAAAAGCATATGGCCCAATAGCATAATTTAAATATGTAATAACAAATGATAAAGAACCTTGAATTAATAAATAATACAGATAAT
This sequence comes from Phyllobates terribilis, assembly GCF_046119375.1. NCBI lineage: Eukaryota > Metazoa > Chordata > Amphibia > Anura > Dendrobatidae > Phyllobates > Phyllobates terribilis. The sequence continues at coordinate 383,881,721 of NW_027362763.1, read as the reverse complement.
AAAGTATGATGTCAACAAAAGTGCCCCCCAAACAGTATAATATCTTTAGAGTGAATTCCTCCACAGTACCCTCCACACACATGATATGATGACCTTAATGTACCCCCCAGCAAAGTATGTTGACCCATCACAATATGATGCCCCAACTGTGATCACCACATGGTATAATGGGCCCCACATAGTCCTCCATATGGTATAATGGGCCTCACATGTTGCTCTTTACAGAGTAATGTGCCCCACCTAGTCCTCCATACAGAATAATGGGCCCCACATAGTCCTCCATACAGTACAATGGGCCTCACATAGTCCTCCGTACAGTATAATGGGCCCCACATAGTTCTCCATACAGTATAATGGGCCCCACATAGTCCTCCATACACAATAATGGGCTCCACATAGTCCTCCATTCAGTATAATCGGAAACCACATAGTCCTCCATACAGTATAATGGCCCCACATAGTCCTCCATAGAGTGTACTGGGCCCCACATAGTGCTCCATACAGTATAAAGGGCCTCACATAGTCCTCCATACAGAATAATGGGCCCCACATAGTCCTACATACAGTATAATAGACCCACTTAGTCCTCATTACAGTATAATGGGCCCTACATAGTGCTCAATACAGTATGATGGGCCCCACATAGTGCTCCATACAGTATAATGGGCTTCATATAGTGCTCCATACAGTATAATGGGCCCCACTTAGTGCTCCATACAGTATAATGGGTCCCACATAGCGCTCCATACAGTATAATGGGCCTCACATAGTCCTCTATACAGAGTAATGGGCCCCATATAGTCCTCCATACAATATAATGGGCCCCCGCATAGTCCTTCCTACAGTATAATAGACCCACATAGTCCTCAATACAGTATAATGGGCCCCACATAGTCCTCCATACAGTATAATGGCCCCACATAGTCCTCCATACAGTGTAATGGGCCCCACATAGTGCTTCATAAAGTATAATGGGCCTCACATAGTCCTCCATACAGAGTAATGGGCCCCATATAGTCCTCCATACAATATAATGGGCCTCACATAGTCCTCCATACAGTATAATGGGCCCCACATAGTCCTCCATACAGTATAATAGACCCACATAGTCCTCCATACAGTATAATGGGCCCCACATAGTGCTCCATACAGTATAATGGGCCCCACATAGTGTTCCATACAGTTTTATGGGGTTTACATTGTGCTCCATGCAGTATAATGGGCCCCACATAGTGCTCCATACAGTATAATGGGCCCCACATAGTGATCCATACAGTCTAATGGGCCCCACATAGTGCTCCATACAGTATAATGGGCCCCACATAGTGCTCCATAGAGTGTAATGGGCCCCACATAGTGCTCCATACAGTGTAATGGGCCCCACATAGTCCTCCATACAGTATAATGGGTGTCACATAGTCCTCCATACAGTTTAATGGGCCCCACATAGTCATCCATACAGTATAATGGGCCCCACATAGTGCTTCTTACAATATAATGGCCCCACATAGTCCTCCATACAATATAATGGGCCCCACATAGTTCTCCACACAGTGTATCGGGCCCAACATAGTCCTCCATACAGTATAATGGGCCTCACATAGTCCTCCATGCAGAATAATGGGCCCCACATAGTGCTCCATACAGTGTAATGGGCCCCACATAGTGCTCCTTACAGTATAATGACCCCACATAGTCCTCCATATAGTATTATGGGCCCCACATATAATCACCCTGAGGGCCAGATTGGACCCACGGGCCAGAGTTTGACATGTGTGGTTTAGAAGAACAGAGAAGAGGAATTAATGTGTAAAACAGATCCATTGTATTAGGGATGCACACAGGAGAAGTGACCCCATAAATTATTATGTTGTGTATCTAAATTTCAGTTTGTGTCAATTTTTAGAATGGAAGCAAAAGTTTTTATTCTGTTCTAAATACTGATGTACTCTGGAACCTTTGTGACAGTCCATTAAAATCGTTTGGATGATTTTTTTCATAAACCCATTGACTTGCATTGTCAATTTTAAGCCAACCCTCAGATCAAAATTGGACATGTCTCCTCTATTTTCGTGGACCACACGTTCCACAAAAAAATCATGGACATGTGAATGGCCCCATAGACTATCACAGGTACGAGTGCTATCCGGTAAAGCCACTCTTAGCACTCATACGAGAAAATCGGACGTCTAAATGAGGCCTAATACAACTGATCTTTGATCATGAATTCCATTTGTCTGTTTCTATAAATGGTAAAGACAAATGAAACATGAAATTAGCCTTATAATGCAAAATGAAAGAACCAAAGTAAACTACAATTCCTTATAAAACATAAAAGAAAAAAACAGATACTAAACAGTTTTCGAGAAAAACATAACATTTTATTAGAATAATGCACTAGGTCTGATTATAACTGGCTCATCATATACCCATGCAGTAATATGTATTATTATTATTATTATTATTATTATTATTGCCTATATTTAGATATATAGACATATACACATGCCTGTTCTCCAATGATAGTAATAATTATTTCCTTTGTAATAGCTGCACAGCAGAATTATGATTATTTCTCGCTGAAAACAAGCGAAGACCGGTGTCTTTTCAACACCATGAATTGATATTCTTACAAAAGAGATTGTGATAAGAGAGCCTCAAGTGTCTTTCAGCTTAAGCTGCATTTTCTAAAATCTAGACTGCAACAGACACTTAAGTACAATAGCTTCTGTGATGGATTTGGTTTCTGCCTATTCGCTGCTGCTCTGATTTGTTCACAGTCTTTTAAATGCTTTAATGGCATGTGTTGTAGTGTTCAGGCATAAACTAAGTTGTAAAGTTTCTTAAAAGTGTTCAGAATGTCTTATGATGTGTAGAGAAAATGTCCTGACACTCATAGTTAAGACCTATATCTATAAAATACAGTGAATGTCTTCATTCTATTTTACTTGACAGGTGAATATCATAAATGAGGCTAGAAAGGTGCACCGAATATAACCATATGGATCACGCTGAGCACATTATTCATATATGCAGTGTATTGTAGCATTTTTATGGTGTAAGGTGGTATTATTTCTATCTACAGTACGGCGTGTAGAAGCCACAATATCTACTAGATATTTGTGCATAGGAGACATGGCTTCATTGTTTTTATGTGCAGTACATGGCGGTATTATGTATGTATCATACAATGATATTTATTTATTCTGTAAATGGTGGTATTAATATACAATATACTGTATGGTGTATTTACAGTATATACAGTATATAGTATATTGTGTTACTATTTTTGTGTCGAGTTTACGGCTGCATTAATTGAATATACAGTGTATGTCGGCATTATTAGTGAGTACACTATATGATGGGGAGGAGTCCTGAGGAGATAATTTGCATATTCCCACTGCATTTTGGGGTAAGTGAAGAGTCTCCGCGAGCTCAAAGAACACTGGATTTTGGCTGTTGGAGCTGAAAAGAGGACATCGGTAAACCAGGGGAGGAGTCCTGAGGAGATAATTTGCATATTCCCACTGCATTTTGGGGTAAGTGAAGAGTCTCCGCGAACTCAAAGAACACTGGATTTTGGCTGTTGGAGCTGAAAAGAGGACATCGGTAAACCAGGGGAGGAGTCCTGAGGAGATAATTTGCATATTCCCACTGCATTTTGGGGTAAGTGAAGAGTCTCCGCGAGCTCAAAGAACACTGGATTTTGGCTGTTGGAGCTGAAAAGAGGACATCGGTAAACCAGGGGAGGAGTCCTGAGGAGATAATTTGCATATTCCCACTGCATTTTGGGGTAAGTGAAGAGTCTCCGCGAGCTCAAAGAACACTGGATTTTGGCTGTTGGAGCTGAAAAGAGGACATCGGTAAACCAGGGGAGGAGTCCTGAGGAGATAATTTGCATATTCCCACTGCATTTTGGGGTAAGTGAAGAGTCTCCGCGAGCTCAAAAAACACTGGATTTTGGCTGTTGGAGCTGAAAAGAGGACATCGGTAAACCAGGGGAGGAGTCCTGAGGAGATAATTTGCATATTCCCACTGCATTTTGGGGTAAGTGAAGAGTCTCCGCGAGCTCAAAGAACACTGGATTTTGGCTGTTGGAGCTGAAAAGAGGACATCGGTAAACCAGGGGAGGAGTCCTGAGGAGATAATTTGCATATTCCCACTGCATTTTGGGGTAAGTGAAGAGTCTCCGCGAGCTCAAAGAACACTGGATTTTGGCTGTTGGAGCTGAAAAGAGGACATCGGTAAACCAGGGGAGGAGTCCTGAGGAGATAATTTGCATATTCCCACTGCATTTTGGGGTAAGTGAAGAGTCTCCGCGAGCTCAAAGAACACTGGATTTTGGCTGTTGGAGCTGAAAAGAGGACATCGGTAAACCAGGGGAGGAGTCCTGAGGAGATAATTTGCATATTCCCACTGCATTTTGGGGTAAGTGAAGAGTCTCCGCGAGCTCAAAAAACACTGGATTTTGGCTGTTGGAGCTGAAAAGAGGACATCGGTAAACCAGGGGAGGAGTCCTGAGGAGATAATTTGCATATTCCCACTGCATTTTGGGGTAAGTGAAGAGTCTCCGCGAGCTCAAAGAACACTGGATTTTGGCTGTTGGAGCTGAAAAGAGGACATCGGTAAACCAGGGGAGGAGTCCTGAGGAGATAATTTGCATATTCCCACTGCATTTTGGGGTAAGTGAAGAGTCTCCGCGAGCTCAAAGAACACTGGATTTTGGCTGTTGGAGCTGAAAAGAGGACATCGGTAAACCAGGGGAGGAGTCCTGAGGAGATAATTTGCATATTCCCACTGCATTTTGGGGTAAGTGAAGAGTCTCCGCGAGCTCAAAAAACACTGGATTTTGGCTGTTGGAGCTGAAAAGAGGACATCGGTAAACCAGGGGAGGAGTCCTGAGGAGATAATTTGCATATTCCCACTGCATTTTGGGGTAAGTGAAGAGTCTCCGCGAGCTCAAAGAACACTGGATTTTGGCTGTTGGAGCTGAAAAGAGGACATCGGTAAACCGCGCGCCGGTAGGCGCGCGCATTTTGAAGCTTTTTTTTTTTAAGCTTTTTTCACTGTTTTCAGAACATTAACAGTAAGAACATGGAAGAGTCCAGGAGCCATTTGGTGAGCTGCATATCCTGCTACATGTTCACAGACTTGCCAGTGGAAAAGCCAATCTTCACATGCCAGAAATGCAAGCTTGTGTCCCTGTTGGAGGAAAAGTTGCGAAATCTAGAAGAGAGATTAACTACCTTGAAAATCATTAAGGAAGGTGAAGAGTTCTTAGACAGAGCAGAATTATCTCTTCATGATTCAGAAAGAGAAGAAATTCGAACTGCACCTGATGAAACAGAGGAATGGAAGCATGTGACCCAGAGAAGCAGGAGGATCGAGAGGCAGTCAGCACCCATACTGCTCAGGAACCAGTACCAGGCTCTCACGCAGGAGAACCATGAAGAAATACAGCAAAATAAGACTTTGCCAGCAATGAATAACCTTGTAAGTCCTCAGAATCCTCCTGGATGGAGAAAGAAGAATGTTGTGAAGAAAAAACGGAGAGTGGTGGTCATGGGGGATTCCCTGTTAAGAGGAACAGAGGCCGCTATCTGCAGACCAGACATAACCTCAAGAGAAATGTGCTGTCTTCCAGGAGCAAAAATTAAAGATGTGTCTGACAGGATATCAAGACTCTTCAGACCTACAGATCACTACCCATTCCTGCTAATACATGTGGGGACAAATGACACCGCAAGAAAGGACCTGGAAACCATCTGCAGTGACTTTGAAGACTTAGGCAAGAAAGTGAAAGAATTGGGAGCGCAGGTGGTCTTCTCATCCATCATCCCAGTGGATGGCCATGGAACAATGAGGTGGAATAAGATTCTACAGGTGAACAACTGGCTACGTCGATGGTGCCGTCAACAAGGATTTGGATTTCTGTATCACGGAATGAATTACCTATACGATGGACTACTTGCTAGAGCACCTTACGAAGACTGGAAAACATGTATTTGGAAGTCGCCTTGCTACACTCATCAGGAGAGCTTTAAACTAGAACAATGTGGGAAGGGAAGCAAAAGGCCAGAAAAAGCCATACAACTGACAAATACTATTGAGATCTCTGCTACTGGAAGTGGAAAGGAAGAACAAAGACAAAACAATTTAAATAATAAAAATATGGGAGGAAGAGAAACCAATCACAAACTAAAATGTTTTTATACAAATGCACAAAGCATGGGCAACAAACAAGGAGAATTGGAACTACTAACGCAGGAAAAGGAATATGATGTTATTGGAATCACTGAAACTTGGTGGGACGATACACATGATTGGAATAAAAGGCTAAAAGGATACAACTTATTTGCAAGAAACAGACTTGATAAACGAGGAGGAGGTGTCGCATTGTATGTTAGAAAAGCGTATATCTGCACAGAGATTGAAGCTTCAGAGACTGGGAGTTCTGTGGAAACTGTTTGGGTAAGAATACAAGGAGAGAACAACGGAAAGGACACCATTGTAGGCATTTACTACAGGCCACCTGGGCAAGCTGAAGATATGGATGAACTCTTTATGTATCAAATGACCAAGTTCTCCAAAAAATATGACGTAGTGGTCATGGGAGATTTCAACTATCCAGACATTTGTTGGGAATCTCTCTCAAGTAAAACTAACAGGTCAAGCAAATTCTTATCCTCTCTTGCTGACAACTTTATCTTCCAAAAGGTAGGGGAGAAAACAAGGGGATCTGCTACTTTGGATCTAATCCTTATAAACAGGGAGGAAATGGTTGAGGAGGTAAAGGTGGCTGGGACGCTAGGAGGCAGCGATCATGCTATTATAGAATTTTGGATAACTAGAGGAGGAAGACATGTGAAGACTCAAACTTCAAGGTTAGATTTTAGAAAGGCAGATTTTAAGAGACTCAGAAAGAGAATAGGAGGGATCCAATGGCTGGATGTCCTTAAGGACAAAAATGTCCAGGAAGGATGGGAAATTTTTAAAAATGAGATTCTCAAAGCACAATCGTTAACAATCCCGAAAAGTAGGAAGAATGGGAAGCATTTAAGGAAACCAGGATGGATGAACACAGAACTTAAACACATGCTAAAAAGAAAGAAAGAAATGTTTATTAAATGGAAAGAGGGAGGCATATCTAAAGAAGATTATAATGCAGTCTGCAGATCCTGCAGGGCACGTATCAGGTTAGCTAAAGCTGACAATGAATTAAGGCTTGCAAGAGATGTCAAAAGCAATAAAAAAGGATTTTGGGGGTATGTCAAAAGTAAAAGAAAAGTCAAAGATGCTATAGGATTTTTACAGGATGAAAATGGAGAAATGGTAAGAGAGGATGTTGAGAAGGCCGAACTTTTTAATTCCTATTTTGCATCTGTTTTCTCTCAGAAAGAAAATGTAACATCAACTGATCTTCACTGTCCTTTTAGAGGAATAGAGGAATCCAAGTTATCTGTAAACAGAAAGATTGTGAGGGAATATTTAGCTAACATAAATGAGTTCAAGTCTCCAGGTCCAGATGAATTACACCCCAGAGTACTGAAGGAGATCATAGAAGAAATTTTAGAACCACTCTCCATAATCTTTGAAAATTCTTGGAGAACAGGAGAAGTCCCAGAAGACTGGAGAAGAGCAAATGTTGTTCCTATCTTCAAAAAGGGGAAGAAGGTGGACCCAGGGAACTATAGGCCGGTGAGTCTGACTTCTATACCAGGAAAGATCTTTGAACAAATTATTAAACAACATGTATGTAAGTACATGGATAAGAATGAAGTGATTAACCAGAGTCAGCATGGGTTTGTAACTAACAAGTCATGTCATACTAACTTAATTTCCTTCTATGACAGAATCACTGACTGGGTGGATCAGGGAAATGCTGTAGATATAGTATATCTTGACTTCAGCAAAGCATTTGACAAAGTATCTCACACCATCCTTATTGAAAAAATGACCAAGTATGCAATGGACCAGGCAACTGTTAGGTGGATTCATAACTGGCTTAGTGATCGGACTCAAAGGGTGGTTGTAAATGGCTTCACATCCAGCTGGATGAATGTCTCAAGTGGGGTACCACAGGGCTCCGTCCTGGGACCTGTATTGTTCAACATCTTTATCAATGATTTAGATGAAGGAATTGAGGGTAAACTGATTAAATTTGCTGATGACACAAAGCTAGGAGGGATAGCTAATACTAGAGAAGAGAGAGAGAGGATTCAAATAGACCTAAATAAACTGGAGCAGTGGGCAGCAACCAACAGAATGGTTTTTAACAGGGAAAAATGCAAAGTACTACATCTGGGCAATAAAAATGAAAAAAGCATATACAGAATGGGAGGAATAGAGCTAAGCAACAGTACATGTGAAAAAGACTTAGGTATACTAATAGATCATAGACTGAACATGAGTCAACAGTGTGATGCAGCAGCAAAAAAGGCAAATACAATTCTGGGATGTATTAACAGAAGCATACAGTCTAGATCACGTGAAGTCATTATCGGTCTTTACTCCTCTTTGGTCAGACCTCATCTGGAATACTGTGTACAGTTTTGGGCACCACATTTTAAAAAAGACATAGACAAACTGGAGCAAGTTCAGAGAAGAGCGACCAGAATGGTGACTGGTCTGCAAACCATGTCCTATGAGGAACGGTTGCAGGATTTGGGAATGTTTAGCTTGCAAAAAAGAAGACTGAGAGGAGACTTAATAGCTGTCTACAAATATGTCAAGGGCTGTCACATTGTAGAAGGATCATCTTTATTCTCATTTGCACAAGGAAAGACTAGAAGCAATGGGATGAAACTAAATGGGAGGAGACACAGATTAGATATTAGAAAAAACTTTTTGACAGTTAGGGTGATTAATGAGTGGAACAGGCTGCCACGAGAGGTGGTGAGTTCCCCTTCAATGGACGTCTTCAAACAGAGGCTGGACAGACATCTGTCTGAGATGATTTAGTGAATCCTGCTTTGAGCAGGGGGTTGGACCAGATGACCCAGGAGGTCCCTTCCAACTCTACCATTCTATGATTCTATGATTCTATGATTCTATGCTGTTATACATAGCAGTTGTATCCAACCTGTGCCTTTCCCAAAATGATAGCCATTGGCTATCCAAGAATGCTGTGAGTCATAGCGCTGCAACAGCTGGAGAACCACATATTTAAGTCAACTGATGGAGTGTGCGTGCTGGCCAGCTGGCTGGCTGGCAGCATGGTGGCTCAGTGGTTAGCACTGTTGCCTTGCAGCACTGGGGCTCTGGGTCCAAATCCCACCAAGGTCAACATCTGCAAGGAGTTTGTATGTTCTCCCCATATCTGTATGGGCTTCCTCCAGGCTCTCTGGCTTCCTCCCAGACTCCAAAGACATACTGATAGGGAATCTAGATTGTGAGCCCCAATGGGGACAGTGATGATGATCTCTGTAAAGCACTGTGGAATATGATGGGACTATTTAAGCAAAGCATAATTATCTACCAAAGTGTTCTATGTCCTACACCATGAGGACTTGGCCTTTTTATTATCTCTTTTTCTCCATTAGTTTAATCTATGAAAAAAAATATTAATAAAGAAAATTAAAAATAATACACTCTAATTCTTTGAATTTGGTTGACAGGCTTTTAATTGATTTTAAACAGAATCCAATATATCCAAAGCAAAGAAGATTTATTTGTGTAAATATATGAAGCTGGGTTTCTCTTGAGATTTTTTATGATATCAAGATGACATTACATTAATCTTGCAGACAGATACACAAAGGCATATTTTATTGATTTTAAAATTAAACCCGTCTCCTTCTTCATCCTATGCTGTAACACAAAGTAACTGTGAATCTATGTGTCTAGGCATTAATTAATCTACAATGTCACGTCTGCTTGTCAAAGTATACCTATCAGAGAAAAGGACGCAAGGAAAATGTAATCTGATGATAAGATCAGGAATACTTACGTGGGGAGAGAAAGTGTGAAATGCATAGTCCTATTTCTATGCTTTAATCACCTTGAAGTTCCAGCTGCTTATGCAAGTATTCCTCTATGAAACGAGTCAAACAATATACAGTGCCTACAAGTAGTATTCAACCCCCTGCAGATTTAGCTGGTTTACACATGCGGAATTAACTTGGCATTGTGACATTTGTACTGTAGATCAGCCTGGAAGTGGGAAATGCACTGCAGCAAATTTTTTTTTTTTTTTTTAAACGTTAAAAGTTAATTCAGAGTATCATTTATTATTCAACCCTTCAAACCACAAGAATTCTGTTTGGTCCCCCTAAAGTATTAAGAAGTAGTTCAGGCACCAAGAATAATGAGCTTCACATGTGTGGATTAAAGATCTCTTTTGCCAGCCTTTTCTGACTATTTAAGACCCTCCCAAACTTGAGAACAGCACTCAGACATGGTCAACATGGGAAAGACAAAGGAGCATTCCAAGGCCATCAGAGACAAGATCGTGGAGGGTCACAAGGCTGGCAAGGGGTACAAAACCCTTTCCAAGGAGTTGGGCCTACCTGTCTCCACTGTTGGGAGCATCATCCGTAAGTGGAAGGCTTATGGAACTACTGTTAGCCTTCCACGGCCTGGACAGCCTTTGAAAGTGTCCTCCCATGCCGAGGCCAGGCTTGTCCGAAGAGTCAAGGCTAACCCAAGGACAACAAGGAAGGAGCTCCGGGAAGATCTCATGGCAGTGGGGACATTGGTTTCAGTCAATACCATAAGTAACGTACTCCACCGCAATGGTCTCCGTTCCAGACGAGCCCGTAAGGTACCTTTACTTTCAAAGCGTCATGTCAAGGCTCGTCTACAGTTTGCTCATGATCACTTGGAGGACTCTGAGACAGACTGGTTCAAGGTTCTATGGTCTGATGAGACCAAGATCGAGATCTTTGGTGCCAACCACACACGTGACGTTTGGAGACTGGATGGCACTGCATACGACCCCAAGAATACCATCCCTACAGTCAAGCATGGTGGTGGCAGCATCATGCTGTGGGGCTGTTTCTCAGCCAAGGGGCCTGGCTATCTGGTCCGCATCCATGGGAAGATGGAAAGCACGGCCTACCTGGAGATTTTGGCCAAGAACCTCCGCTCCTCCATCAAGGATCTTAAGATGGGTCGTAATTTCATCTTCCAACAAGACAACGACCCAAAGCACACAGCCAAGAAAACCAAGGCATGGTTCAAGAGGGAAAAAGTCAAGGTGTTGGAGTGGCCTAGTCAGTCTCCTGACCTTAACCCAATTGAAAACTTGTGGAAGGAGCTCAAGAATAAAGTCCACATGAGACACCCAAAGAACCTAGATAACTTGGAGAAGATCTGCATGGAGGAGTGGGCCAAGATAACTCCACAGACCTGTGCCGGCCTGATCAGGTCTTATAAAAGACGATTATTAGCTGTAATTGCAAACAAGGGTTATTCCACAAAATATTAAACATAGGGGTTGTATAATAATTGACCCACACTTTTATGTTTAAAATTTAATAAAATTCAACTGAGCAACATAACTTTTTGGTTTGTAAGATTTATGCTTCTGTTCATAAAACCTACTCTCGTTTGCAGTTTGAAGGCTCTAACTTATTTGCATCTTATCAAACCAGCTAAATCTGCAGGGGGTTGAATACTACTTGTAGGCACTGTACATTGTACAAGGCACTGTAATGACATGAAATTGTTTTCATAGGGATTACTTTATAAAACCTCTTTAGCCTTCAGATTTAGCATAAGACTATGTACACTAGGTCCCCATGTAGTTGTTTCGCATATGGCATACATGAGCTACGTCTTCACTGAAGTATTGTAAACCATTGGTGAAATTTTATAGTGCAAATTTAAGTATGTTGTAACTACGTCTACAATAAAAGATTGGATTTTATTAAGATGGTTGTGTTGAGAATTACCTTCCTTTCAAGTCTGCAAATTTCAGTGTTTAATATAAGGATTTTTCTAGCTATGTAAACTTATTTTATATTACTTAATATAAAATACAGAATTAGTAAAGGGAGAAATCTTTTTTAGGGTCCATATCTCCAAAGAGTGGCTAAAAGGGCATTCCTTGCTTTGTAGGATCAGCATTCGACAGAAAGCTCATTCATTTGAACAGGCCCTGTGTAATACTTCATTTCTCCTGTGGAGGTGCTGCAGGAGATTGAACACTTACTGCCAGGTTTCTGGGCAGAGTACCCCTGTACTAGGGGGTCACAGCACTGGGACCATCATTCAGCTTATTATCTGTTTATTTTAAAAAGTAGAGATAGGCCAAAATACATGACACATAAGATTTTTTAAATCAGTCCATATGCATTAAAAAACAAAGCACTTCTCAAATAGGTTCACGGATTTACAGTAATAATTCTCAAAGAACATTTCTTATTAGCGTGAAGTCTGGTAAATCAATTGCCATCTGCCATATACAGTATTAACCCACTGATCCAGATATCCCAGGATGTTCAAATTTTTGGACAGGCTATGCAGAACTTACAACTTTTTGTACAAGATCTAACCAATAATGTGCCGCCGCAATCAGAAACGACATCATCGAGGCATGCCTTTGGCCTATCTATCCACTCGTCTGCTCCCTCCTTTCAGGTTCAGTAGAGACTGTAACAAATATCATCATCAATCAGTGCATTGATCAGTGCAGATAGATCAGTGGCTTCAGTGCATTCCCTACTTGCTTTCTTACTGACATATCAAAATCACTGTGTATCATTTTGCTACCTACACATAAAGCTGTGGTTTGGGCATGCCCTCTTACGGAAACTCATGATGCCCACCTTGATGACTTGTAAGCTTTTCTATCAGCCATAAGCCAAGTATATCATTGTGCATGGAATTCAGACTTTGGGTGATTAATACTGCATGGAATAATGCTGTAAAATTAATTTATTGAACCATTATTTATCTGCTGCAATCATCTGGTCTACAGACTTTAAAACTAAGAAGTCTCATGTACCAAAAGTTGACCCTATGCAGGTAGATAGCCTATTAATATGTGAAAGTGCTGATAGAAGAGAACGGAGGCTTCAGAAAAATCAGCGTTTGTATTGTGGCAAATATGATAACTTCCTCATCCATTGTTTTACTCGAAAACAGGGGCAGTGGTAGCAGCTTCCAACCTTTCTGATGAAGAATCCAATTTTCTTTGTCACCAGTAGATGCAGACATCCATTAAATTTCTTCCATTGCAAATAATATTAAAAAAAGAAAACAAAGACTCTCCTTGCTTTATTTGCAATGATGAATTCAGGAGCAAATGGAAATATAGACGTTTCTTTTGCTAAAAAAACATGGAATGAAATTTCAAGAGAGACTTTCATCTATTATTAAGGAAACTGTAGATGGATACCCACTGAGCTCAAGCCCAGTTAATGAAGAGACTGAACCTTTGTAGATAAATATTGAACCTACCGTAATCACCATGAGGTGTTTTTTTTCTTATTAATTTCATCTCCATATTTTCTAATTATCTTGAGGTTGCCTTGTTTGCAAGCTCAAAACCCCACAATTAACTGGGAAACTAAAGAAATGTCTTTTCCACTGGTTGTCCACTCCTCACAGACTTAACCGGAATTACTTTGAGAAGAGGTTATAAAGGATCTTAAAGTGTCTTCTAAACTATCCTCTGTATATCAAAAATTTGTTACTGTATGTGACAAGAAAAATGTTGACAAATTTCATCCACATAGACCCAATGATTGTTCAACTGACCTGTTGCCTGGAGGAACTATACCTTTAGGAAACATACCCTCTTGCAGAGTAAAAATTGAAATACAGTTATTCGAGTCCATGCTTTGATTATAGAGAATTAAAGAGAATCTGTCAGCAGGTTTTTGCTATATAATCTGAGAGCACCATAAGGAACAGAGAGCCAGATCACAGCGATGTGTCACTTACTTGGCTGTGTTTTGCTGTTTCAATACAATTAGTGTTTTCTCAGAAGGAGATTATCACTACCGGACAACTTGGCACCTGCAGGGTAGTCCAACCACACCCCCAGCACTGATTAGCAGCTCTCTGTCACTGTATAATGTACACAGAAAGCTGTTATGTGGGCTGGTTTATAGACAGCTCAACAACTGAGCTCTGCTAGAACGGCAGAGGAGAAAAATGTGACTAACATAATTACTGCACCCACTAAACTGTGTGATACATCACTGGAATCAGGGTCTCTGTCCCTACCTCATGCTGCTGTCAGATTACACAGGAAAAGGCTGCTTACAGACTCACTTTAAATAAAATTACTATAAAAATTGCAAATTGCCTCTTCAGAGAAAAAGAGGACTTGTACTCTATAGCGTCACCTGTTGGAAGCAGCAATCCTACAATTCACAATCAACCCTTTAATGAGTGGTGCAATATGACTTAGGATAAAAATTGCTACACTCGGCCCTTGAAACGTGAATTAATAGACAGAGTTTATCATGCAAATATGTTAATTAAATTTAATCTTGGAGGTTCTTATAGCTTGGCTTGTGCTAGATCAGGTGATGAATGGAAAACAGCATAAAAATCGTGTTTTGAACATTACAAGAATTTAACCATGTCTTTCGGACTTTGCAATGGTCCTGAAAATTTCCGGCATTTTGTTATTGAAATTTTCAGAGATTTGCTGGATACATTTGTGGTCATTTATCTGGATGGAATAATAATATTTTCTAATTCTGCTGAGATACATCAGAATCATTTGAAAATTGTGTTGGAGCTTTTTAGAACACTTCCACTTTACATTAAGCTGGGTAAATGTGAATTCCATCAACCAGAAATCCAGTTCTTGGGTTATAAATAATCGATTCTGTACCCAAGGGTAACAAATTAACTTTAGCTAAATTCAAACAATTTTATTGTTTGACAATAAAACATTCCAAATTCATACCTATTCCAAAAAATGTGAAAAATGGCCAACGATTTGTAGGCTTTGCTAATTGTGGAAGTGGCTGTTTCAAACTGTGCAATTTGGACACAGAGAACAAGAGAGAAGTATTTTTTGCAGCCTTGTGCTAATATTTCCCAAAGTTTGACCTAGTCAGAAAAGAGCTATGATGTTGGGAACAAGCTCCTTGACATAATTTCTGCTTTGAATGAATGGAGACATAATTTAAAAGAGCAGCTCAACAAATTACAGTTCTAACTTATCATCGTAACCTTGAATTTTTAAAGTCTGCCAACTGTTTTTCTCCCCAACAAGCTCGATGGAGTCTTTTCTTTTGATTGATTCAACGTTGTAATCTTATACAGATACGTTACTCGGAATCGTAAGGCCTTATCCAGGTTGTCTTCTAAAGATTACTCTCCAACAACAGCACCGACTATTGTCTCTGAATCCAACTTGCTGGTGATTCATAACAAGGACTTTCTTGAAGATATAAGGGAAACATATGAGACTCAGTCAATTATTTTGCCCCCACCAGATGATATGTCTCTTACCTTTCAAAATAAAGTATTGACGGATAAGCATTGCATTTATTTTCTAGAAATAGCTACATGTTTTAATACATGTGTAGTTCCTTTCTTAGCCCATGTAGATGCCACACAGATGTGGAGTTTATATACTCAAAATCGTGCAAAAAAACACTGTTGGCATACAACTGACATTTAAATTAATATTAATTAAGTTGACGATTACATAAACAGAATATGGAAAAACGTACAAAAGTACACCACAGTCCACTATATACACAATAAAGCACTTGCGAAACACACAGTAACACGATCAAATGGAAATTAATTCACAATATAATAGTTACATTGCATTTATAGATGCATATCTCCTATGTTATAGCAAACTGTTAACCCCTTTACTCCCGAAGGTTGTTTGACATTAATGACCGGACTAATTTTTACAACTTTGACCAGTGTCACTATGAGGTAATAACTCTGGATCGCTTCAACGGATCCCCCTGATTCTGAGAATGTTTTTTTTTGTGTGACATATTGTACTTCATGATAGTGGTAAAATTTATTTAATGTGACTTGCGTTTATTTGTGAAAAAAATCAGAAATTTGGCGAAAATGTTGAAAATGTCGCATTTTTAAAACTTTGAATTTTCATGCCCTTAAATCAGAGAGATATGTCACAAAAAATAGTTAATAAGTAACATTTTCCACATGTCTACTTTACATCAGCACAATTTTGGAACCCAATTTTTTTTTTGTTAGAAAGTTATAAGGGTTAAAAGTTGACCAGCGATTTCTCATTTTTCCAACAAAATTTACAAAACCATTTTTTTTAGGGACCGCATCATATTTGAAGTCACTTTGAGGGGTCTTTATGACAGAAAATACCCAAAAGTGACACCATTCTAAAAACTGTACCCCTCAAGGTGTTCAAAACACATTCAAGAAGTTTATTAATCCTTTAAGTGGTTCACAGGAATTTTTGGAATGTGGAAGAAAACAATGAACATTTGACTTTTTTTCCAAAAAAATGTTACTTTAGACCCAATTTTTTTTACTTTCGAAAGGGTAACAGGAAAAAAATGGACCACAAAATTTGTTGTGCAATTTTTCCTGAGCATGGGAATACTCCATTTGTTGGGGAAAACCACTATTTTGGCGCGGATCGGAAGGGAAAGAGCGCCATTTGACTTTTTGAATGTAAAATTTGCTTCAATAATTAGCGAATGCCATGTTGCATTTACAGAGCCCCTGATGTGCCTAAACAGTGGAAACCCCCTCAAGTGACACCATTTTGGAAACTATACCCCTCAGGGAACTAATCTAGATGTGTGGAGAGCACCTTGAACCCCCAGGTGCTTCACAGAAGTTTTTGAATGTAAAATTTGCTTCAATAATTAGCGAATGCCATGTTACACTTGAAGAGCACTTGATGAGCCTAAACAGTGGAAACCTCACACAAGTGACACCATTTTGGAAACTAAACCCTTCAGGGAACGTATCTAGTTGTGTGGTGATCACCTTGAACCCCAATGTGCTCCACAGAAGTTTAAAATATTGAGCTGTAAAAATAAAATTTTCACATTTTCACATAAGGGTAACAGGAGAAATTTCACCATACCATTTGTTATGCAATTTCTCCTGAGTAAGCCGATACACCATGTGTGGGGGAAAACCACTGTTTGGGCACACAGCAGGGCTCGGAAGCGAAGGAGCGCCATTTGATTTTTTGAATGTAAAATTTGCTTGAATGATTAGTGGACGTTATGTTGCATTTGAAGAGCCCCTGATGTGCCTAAACAGTGGAAACCGCCCTCAAGTGAAACCATTTTGGAAACTAGACCCCTCAAAGATTTTATCAAGGGGTATAGTGAACATTTTGAACCCAGAGGTATGACACAAAATTTGATAACATTAGGTCATCATATTGAATATGTTGTCATAAGTCTTGAGCGCAAGTGCTCGCTAGTTGAGTTTGCATCGGGCACTCAGGTATGCACTAAGTATCACGAGTGTTCGAGTGACACACTCGAGTCCCCGCCTGCATGTTTCATGGTTGTTAGACACCCCAAAAAAAATGCCGGGATTGCTCGTGTATGGCAGGCAATCCCCAAAAGTTTTTTTTGGCAGTATAACAGCCGCGAAACATATGGAGCAGGGGCCTCAAGCATGTCACTCGAGCACCCGCGATACTCGGTGCATACCTGAGCACCTGATGCAAACTCAAGTTGTAAGCACTTGCGCTCAACACTAGTTGCCATATCGTCATAATTTTTTTTTCCTTTTTTTTCCTTTTTTCATTTTTGAAAAAATCCCAACCCCAACACAACCCTAACTCTAACACAAACCTAACCCCAACCCTAACCCTAACCCTAACACAACCTAACCCTAACACAACCCTAATCCTAACACGACCCTAACCCTATCCCGACAGTTCAATTCACTATAATGAGGCAGCAGAGTTACTTTGGACTCAGTCTGGAATCTGTTTAGTGGTGTCCTTTCTTTCAGAGGTTCACAAAACTGTGGCCAACGGCACTTTTATGCATGCCTAATAAAAAGACGGACACCATGGGATCACAGGCCAGATGGCATCCACAGTGCCTCCATCTGCCTCATTACAGAAAATCTTCCACCGGGGGTTCCATCTGAATCACGTATTTCAGAGATTTACACGGAAACTCCGGTGTAAGTGCTCAGCGCAGAGCGCAAGATAAATATGAGCCGAGCAATACTGCGATCTTTGGGAGGTAGAATGAACAAATCAGCAGCAGGTGAAGAATTCATTGAATTCATTTTTTACACCATTCCCCGTGCAGTGTAAGTGATTAGACCACTTTATTCTTCGGGTCGGTGCGATTACAGCGATACCAGATTTATATCGGGTTTTAATGTTTGGCAGCTGTCACACACTAAAGGACGCTTTTTATTGTTGCAAAGACTAGTTTTTGCATCACCATATTTTGAGAGCTATAAGTTTTCCTATATTTCGACCGAAAGAGTCATGTGATGGCTTGGTCTTTGCGGGACAAGTTGACGTTTTTATTTGTACCATTTTCAGGCACGTAACATTTTTTAATCGCTTTCTATGCCGATTTTTGAGAGGCAGAATAAACAAAAACCAACAATTCAGGATTTTTTTTATGCCATTCTGCGTGTGGTAAAATTGATGAGGCAGCATTATTCTTCAGGTCAGTAAGTTTACAGCGATACTACATTTATATCGTTTTTTTAAGTTTTGGCGCTTTTACACAATAAAAACTATTTTATAGAATTTTTTTTCTTTTTACATTGCTTTATTCTGAGATCTATAACTTTTTTATTTTACGGCTGATGGAGCTGTATGGCAGCTTGTTTTTTGCGGGACAAGATGACAATTTCAGTGGTACCATTTTTATTCCACTTGTTGTTCGGCGATATGATGGTAAAGAACTGTTTAGCTTTTTTTGTTTGTTTTTTACTGTGTTCGCTAAAGGGTTTAACTAATGTGGCAGTTTTATAGGTCAGGTAGTTACAGATGTGGTGATACCAAATATGTGTACTGTTATTGTTTATTAATTTTTTCATAATAATATTTATTTCTGGGTGAGATATACAGTGCGGACCAAAAGTTTGGACACACCTTCTCATTTAAAGATTTTTCTGTATTTTCATGACTTTGAAAATTGTACATTCACACTGAAGGCATCAAAACTATGAATTAACACATGTGGATTTATATACTTAACAAAAAAGTGTGAAACAACTGAAAATATGTCTTATATTCTAGGTTCTTTAAAGTAGCCACCTTTTCCTTTGATGACTGCTTTGCACACTCTTGGCATTCTCTTGATGAGCTTCAAGAGGTAGTCACTGGAAATGGTTTTCACTTCACAGGTGTGCCCTGTCAGGTTTAATAAGTGGGATTTCTTGCCTTATAAATGGGGTTGGGACCATCAGTTGTGTTGTGCAGAAGTCTGGTGCATACACAGCTGATAGTCCTACTGAATAGACTGTTAGAATTTGTATTATGGCAAGAAAAAAGCAGCTAAGTAAAGAAAAATGAATGGCCATCATTACTTTAAGAAATGAAGGTCAGTCAGTCCGAAAAATTGGGCAAACTTTGAAAATGTCCCCAAAAACTGGCTCACATGAGGACCGCCCCAGGAAAGGAAGACCAAGAGTCACCTCTGCTTCTGAGGATAAGTTTATAAGAGTCACCAGCCTCAGAAATTGCAGGTTAACAGCAGCTCAGATTAGAGACCAGGTCAATGCCACACAGAGTTCTAGCAGCAGACACATCTCTACAACAACTTTTAAGAGGATACTTTGTGCAGCAGGCCTTCATGGTAAAATACAGTGGTGGCCAAAAGTATTGGCACCCCTGCAATTCTGTCAAATAATACTCAGTTTCTTCCTGAAAATGATTGCAATCACAAATTCTTTGGTCTTATTATCTTCATTTAATTTGTTTGCAAGGAAAAAACACAAAAGAGAATGAAGCAAAAATCAAATCATTGATCATTTCACACAAAACTTCAAAAATGGGCCAGACAAAAGTATTGGAACCCTCAGTCTAATACTTGGTTGCACAACCTTTAGCCAAAATAACTGCGAACAACCGCTTCCGATAACCATCAATGAGCTTCTTACAATGCTCTGCTGGAATTGTAGACCATTCTTCTTTGGCAAACTGCTCCAGGTCCCTGATATTTGAAGGGTGCCTTCTCCAAACTGCCATTTTGAGATCTCTCAACAGGTGTTCTATGGGATTCAGGTCTGGACTCATTGCTGGCCACCTTAGAAGTCTCCAGTGCTTTCTCTCACACCATTTTATAGTGCTTTTGGAAGTGTGTTTTGGGTCATTGTCCTGCTGGAAGACCCATAACCTCTGAGGGAGACCCAGCTTTCTCACACTGGGCCCTACATTATGCTGCAAAAGTTGTTGGTAGTCTTCAGACTTCATAATGCCATGCACACAGTCAAGCAGTCCAGTGCCAGAGGCAGCGAAGCAACCCCAAAACATCAGAGAACCTCCGCCTTGTTTGACTGTAGGGACCGTGTTCTTTTCTTTGAATGCCTCTTTTTCTTTCCTGTACACTCTATGTTGATGCTTTTTCCCAGAAAGCTCTACTTTTGTCTCATCTGACCAGAGAACATTCTTCCAAAACGTTTTAGGCTTTCTCAGGTAAGTTTTGGCAAACTCCAGCCTGGCTTTTTTATGTCTCCGGGTAAGAAGTGGGGTCTTCCTGGGTATCCTACCATACAGTCCCTTTTCATTCAGACGCCGACGGATAGTACAGGTTGACACTGTTGTACCCTCGGACTGCAGGGCAGCTTGAACTTGTTTGGATGTTAGTCGAGGTTCTTTATCCACCATCCGCACAATCTTGCGTTGAAATCTCTCGTCAATTTTTCTTTTCCGTCCACATCTAGGGAGGTTAGCCACAGTGCCATGGGCTTTAAACATCTTGATGACACTGCGCATGGAAGATACAGGAACATTCCGGTCATTGGAGATGGACTTGTAGCCTTGAGATTGCTCATGCTTCCTCACAATTTGGTTTCTCAGACAGTTCTTTGGTCTTTGTTCTTTTCTCCATGCTCAATGTGGTACACACAAGGACACAAGACAGAGGTTGAGTCAACTTTAATCCATGTTAACTGGCTGCAAGTATGATTTAGTTATTGCCAACACCTGTTAGGTGCCACAGGTAAGTTACAGGTGCTGTTAATTACATGAATTAGAGAAGCATCACATGATTTTTCAAACAGTGCCAATACTTTTGTCCACCCTCTTTTTTAGGTTTGGTGTGGAATTATATCCAATTTGGCTTTAGGACAATTCTTTTTGTGTTTTTTCATTGAAGACAAATTAAATGAAGATAATAACACCAAAGATTTTGTGATTGCAATCATTTTCAGGAAGAAACTGAGTATTATCTGACAGAATTGTAGGGGTGCCAATACTTTTGGCCACCACTGTAGCTGCTAGGAAACCACTGCTAAGGACAGGCAACAAGCAGAAGAGACTTGTTTGGGCTAAAGAACACAAGAAATGGACATTAGACCAGTGGAAATCTGTGCTTTGGTCTGATGAGTCCAAATTTGAGATCTTTGGTTCCAACCACTGTGTGTTTGTGCGACGCAGAAAAGGTGAACGGATGGACTCTACATGCCTGGTTCCCACCGTGAAGCATGGAGGAGGGGGGTGTGATGGTGTAGGGGTGCTTTGCTGGTGACACTGTTGGAAATTTATTCAAAATTGAAGGCATACTGAACCAGCATGGCTACCAGGGCATCTTGCAGCGGCATGCTATTCCATCCGGTTTGCGTTTAGTTGGACCATCATTTATTTTTCAACAGGACAATGACCCCAAACACACCTCCAGGCTGTGTAAGGACTATTTGACCAAGAAGGAGAGTGATGGGGTACTACACCAGATGACCTGGCCTCCACAGTCACCAGACCTGAACCCAATCAAGATGGTTTGGGGTGAGCTGGACCGCAGAGTGAAGGCAAAAGGGCCAACAAGTGCTAAGCATCTCTGGGAACTCCTTCAAGATTGTTGGAAGACCATTTCCGGTGACTACCTCTTGAAGCTCATCAAGAGAATGCGAAGAGTGTGCAAAGCAGTCATCAAAGCAAAAGGTGGCTACTTTGAAGAACCTAGAATATAAGACATATTTTCAATTGTTTCACACTTTTTTGTTAAGTGTATATAATTCCACATGTGTTAATGCATAGTTTTGATGCCTTCAGTGTGAATGTACAATTTTCATAGAAAATACAGAAAAATCTTTAAATGAGAAGGCGTGTCCAAACTTTTGGTCTGCACTATATATATATATATATATATATATATATATATATATATATATTTATTTATTTATTTTAAATATTTTCACAACTTTTAAAAAAAAAATTTACTTAGTCCCACTATGGGACTTTCACTTTCTGCAGGCTGATCGTAGTTATAAGGTATAGCAGTGCAGGATTACTGCTATACCTTGTAACTGGCAGTGCTGCAGACACAAGTTACTTTGATCATGCACTGCGCACGATCAAAATAACTTGCTGGGGCCTTGTAACCTGGATGTCATCATGACAACATTGGGTCACCATGGCAATGATCGGGACCCTGCTCTGACAGCGGGGTTTCTGATCCAAGAGCAGAGGGACTTTTCTCCCTCTGCTCACTCACTAAATGCTGCGATTGCAGCATTTAGGGGGTTAAAGTGCCGGGAGCGGTGCGGGCATTGCTCGTGGCACTGAGTGCCGGGTGTCAGCTGTCAGAATCAGCTGACACCCGGTGGTGATCGCGCCCGCACACAGGCCGTAATAATATGTACCTGGTCCATAAGTACCAGGGCACATGGACGTATTATTAAGTAGCATATCAGAAAGAGGTTAAAATAAATAGGTCTAGTTTGCAATATAAGATTAAGCACAGATACCAAGATAGGACTGTATATGTATGGTGCTGTGTTAAGAATAGTGGCTATTTTGTGATTAGCTGTGGTCCCAGTTGTTTGACGCACACTGATCACGCAGGATGATTTTAGAGAAATTCTGTCAGTCATTATTATCAGACCTTACCAAAATTGTTCATTATTATACAGTCCTTGCAGTACTTGGACTCTGGGTTATTCCTAGTGCAGAGGCTAACGCACAATTCTCTGCCCAGAGTGTTTCTTTAAATGAGACTCTTTCATTTGTTAATCTAAGAGAAAACAATTATTTTTGTCACGTCAACATGTTGAGTCTCATAACCATGTCATGAACTAATCTAAAAAATATTGTACAGGTAAGCAAAGGATACATTACCAACACAGACAGGAAGCCATTTATTCTAGATAGATTTATCTTTTAACTACATTAAAGTTCTGTGATATGTTATACACCATAAGACAATTTATGTCCTACTTCCAAGACACTGAATGCAAAGTCTTATCATTATACTGCAATAGCGAGGACTGCAGTAGAAGAGACTTTTCGTTGTGGGAGCATTATTAACTGCTGCAAACTGTTCCATCTGCAACAGAAGAAAACTGCACATACTTTATAATTTCTCAGTTGTCTGTAAATCGGTTATTTGCATTTCCATAGATTTTTCATTAAAAGCACTATATGGCAAAATATTGAGTGTCCAAATATCATAAAATATATGTGGGCACCCAAATATCATATCATACATGCTGCTGGCATATCTCCATAACTAGGGGTATTAAGTAGATAAAGGAATTCATCTCATAGACAACAAACTTTAAAAATATACAGTATGTCTGTTTTCTTTAACCACTTCGCACCAGAGCCTGTTTTTGCCTTCGTGACCGGGCCAATTTTTTCAATTCTGACCACTGTCACTTTATGAAGTAATTACTCTGGAACGCTTCAACGGATCCCCCTGATTCTGAGACTGTTTTTTTGTGACATATTGTACTTCATGATAGCGGTAAAATTTATTCGATATCACTTGCGTTTATTTGTGAAAAAATCGGAAATTTGGCGAAAATTTTGAAAATTTTGCAATATTCAAACTTTGAATTTTCATGCCCTTAAATCAGAGAGATATGTCACACAAAATAGTTAACAAACAACATTTTCCACATGTCTACTTTACATCAGCACAATTTTGGAACCAAAATTTTTTTTGTTAGGGAGCTATAAGGGTTAAAAGTTGACCAGCGATTTCTCATTTTTCCAACAAAATTTACAAAAACACTTTTTTAGGGACCACATCATATTTGAAGTCACTTTGAGGGGTCTTTATGACAGAAAATACCCAAAAATGACACCATTCTAAAAACTGCACCCCTCAAGGTGCTCAAAACCACATTCAAGAACTTTATTAACCCTTCAGGTGCTTCACAGGAATTTTTGGAATGTAGAAGAAAAAAATTAACATTTAACTTTTTTCACAAAAATGTTAATTTAGACCCAATTTTTTTTATTTTCACAAGGGTAACAGGAAAAAATGGACCTGAATTTTTTTGTGCAATTTCTCTTGAGCGCGCTGATACCCCATATGTGAGGGAAAACCACTGTTTGGGCGCACTGCAGGGTTCGGAAGGGAAGGAGCGCCATTAGACTTTTTGAATGTAAAATTTGTCTGAATAATTAACAGACGCCATGTTGCGTTTGGAGAGCTTCTGATGTTCCTAAACAGTGGAAACCCCCCATAAGTGACACCATTTTGGAAACTAGACTCCTTAGGGAACTTATCTGGATGTGTGGTGAGCACCTTGAACCCCAAGGTGCTTCACAGAAGTTTATAATATTGAGCTGTAAAAATAAAATTTTCACATTTTTCCCACAAAAACGTTTTTCATCCCTTAATTTTGCATTATCATAAGGGTAATAGGAAAAATTGCACCATGAAATTTGTTGTGCAATTTCTCCTGAACACGCTGATACCCCATATGTGGAGGCAAACCACTGTTTGGGCGCACGGCAGGGTTTAGAAGGGAAGGAGCGCCATTTGACTTTTTGAATGTAAAATTTGTTTGAATAATTAGCGGATGCCATGTTGTATTTGGGGAGCCCCTGATGTGCCTAAACAGTGGAAACCCCCCACAAGTGACACCATTTTGGAAACTAGATCCCTTAGGGAACTTATCTAGATGTGTGGTGAGCACCTTGCACCCCCAGCCGCTTCACAGAAGTTTATAATATTGAGCCGTAAAAATAAAATTTTCACATTTTTCCCACAAAAAATGTTTTTCATTCCCTAATTTTGCATTATCATAAGGGTAACAGGATAAATTGCACTATGAAATTTGTTGTGCAATTTCTCCTGAGTACGCCGATACCATATATGTGGGGGAAAACCACTGCTTTGGTGTACGGCAGGGTTCGGAAGAGAAAGCAGCGCTATGTTGGCTGGGATAGGTTGCAGACACCATGTCACATTTGAAGAGTCGCTGACATGCCGAAACAGCAGAAACCCCCACAAGTGACCCCATTTTGTAAACTACACTTCTCAAGGAATTCATCTAGGGAAGTAGTGAGTATTTTTTAATTTTTAAATTTACGCCATTGGGCAGTGAACAAAGCATAATTATATTTTTACCACAAAAAAATGTTTTAGCCTCAGATTTTACATTTTCACACAGGGTAATGGGTAAAAATGGTGCTGAAATGTGTCACAGAATTTCTTCTAAAAGTGTCAATACCCCATATGTGGCTGTATCGTACCGCTCAGCCATACGGCGAGATCTGGGGGGGACGGAGCGCTATTTGATAATTGGAGAACAAATTATTGTAGAATAGGCATTTGGATTTGGGAGCACAACATTTTCTGAATTTCTTTTGGGGGGCAAGGGCCATTTCGCTTTTCCAGAGCCTTTCTGCTACCAGTAACTTGGAAGTCCCTTATATTTTTAACAGATGACGGACCTGAGTGGGGACTAGCTTTTTTTGAGGACTGAGTTGAAGCTTTTATTGGGAACATTTTACATAACATTTATCTGGCGCTCTAGGCTGAGCACTTACATCGGGGTTTCCATCTAAATTTCCAAGTGATGTAATTCAGATGAAACCCCTGCCGGATCCATTCATTGTAATGAGGCAGCAGAGTTACTCTGGACTCCGTCTGGCCTCTGTTTAGCGGTGTCCTTTTTTTCAGAAGTGCACAAAACTATGGCCAACCGCACTTTTATGCACGCCTAAAACAAATGACACCGTGGGATCACAGGCCAGACGGCATCCACAGTGGCCTATATCTGCCTCATTACAGGGAATCTTCCGTCATGGGTTCCGGCTGAATCACATATTTCAGAGATTTACACGGAAACTCTGGCGTAAGTGCTCAGCGCAGAGCGCAGGATAAATGTGTGCAGAGCCATACTGCGATCTTTGGGAGACTTAATAAACAAATCAGTAGCAGGTGAAGAATTGGTTTTATTTATTTTTTTACGCCGTTCCTAGTGTGATATAACTGATTAGATTACTTTATTCTTCGAGTCGGTGCGATTACAGAGATACCAGATTTATATCGGGTTTTTATGACTGACAGCTGTCACACACTAAGAGACGCTTTTTTTTTGCAAAATCTAGTTTTTGCATCGCCATATTTTGAGAGCTATAATTTTTCCATATTTCAGCCGACAGAGTCATGTGATGGCTTGTTTTTTGCGGGACGAGTTGACATTTTTATTGGTACCATTTTTGGGTACGGGACATTTTTTGATCGCTTTCTATTCCGTTTTTTGGGAGGTAAAATTAACAAAAAACAACAATTCAGGAATTGTTTTTTGAGGTTTTTTTTTTATGCCGTTCTGCATGTGGTAAAAGTGATCAGGCAGCGTTATTCTTCGGGTCAGTACGTTTACAGCGATACTACACTTACTGTATATTTTTTTTATGTTTTGGCGCTTTTACACAATAAAACAATTTTATAGAAAAAATATTTTTTTTGCATTGCTTTATTCTGAGCGCTATAACTTTTTTATTTTTCGGCTGATGGAGCTGTATGGCAGCTTTTTTTTGCGGAACAAGATGACGTTTTCAGTGGTATCATTTTTATTTCCATTTTGCTTTTTGATCACATTTTTTTCCACATTTTGTTTGTCGATATGAGGAAAAAGCATAGTTTTTTGCTCCGTTTTTTATTTATTTTTATTATGGTGTGCACAGAAGGAGTTAATTAGTGTGACAGTTTTATAGCTTGGTTTGTTTCGGACGCGGCAATGCCAAATATTTGTACTTTTTTTATTTTTGCATAAATATACGGATTTATCGGTTTAATATTTTATTTATTTATTTTTATTTATTTTGTAATTTTTTTAACAGTTTAAAAACATTTTTTTTACATTTTTACTTAGTCCCTGTATGGGACATTAATTTTTATTTTTCTGATCACTGATCTCATGTAATGTAATAGACATGTATTACATTACATGAGATCTTCCCTGACTGTTTCACAGTCAGTCTCCTGCCTGGCTTCAGCTGCAGGCTGAGCCAGGCAGGACACCATATATGGCAGATCTGGAGGCGGTCATGTGACCTCCAGCTGCCATAGCAGCGTCAGGTCCTGGAAGGTATAAGGGGGCCGTCGGAGAGGTAAGTGGACGACCCCCTCTCCTCCTGCTGTCTTCTATATGCCGCAATCACTATAGATCGCGGAATATAGAAGACAGCAAAGGGTTAACATCACTGGGACCTGATCCAATCAGGTCCCGATGATGTTCCCTGTCAGAGCTATCGCTCTGCACCACTCCCGCAGCGCTTGCAAGACCCTGGGGGTCCTGAGCGCTGCGGGACCACCCACCGTTTTTAAACGTCCGCGCTGCACAGAGCCCAGGCAGCGCGGACGTTTATCTACAGTGGGCAGTCAGGAAGCGGTTAATCCCCCTGACAAGTTGTTATGATGAAGGAAAGCTGTGTCTGACTCTCCATTTTTTTCTGTAGAGACTGCAGACACACCCAGCCCATCAGAGAAGAAGTCGCTGTAAGGCCTTGCTCACATAAGTGTTGACTCTGCCATGAGAGAGACGCGGATCGATTATGCTAATGGCACTCCGATCAGAGTTTGATCCAAGTTTGATCAGAGTGTAAGCTTAGTCTGATCCGATTCTCTCGGATGAGAGGATTGTTGCACACTGTAAGGAGAAGGTGGAGAACGTAATTTTTTCATCTTATCCGTTGTCTGAGTCTGTGGATGTCGGACTGCACTTGGATGACATCTGAGTGCCCTCCAATATTTTCCACGCACCCTAGACTTGAATGGGTGCGTGTCATCCAATTTGGCAAGCAACTCTCAGCAAGCTGCAATATTTTTTTCATTCTGAATTGGCATGAGAAAAAAATGTTGATCAGCACTGCCCCATAGAATAACATTGGTCCAAGTGCTATCCAGTAAAATATCTGAAAGCACTCATCCACGTTTTACTCTTGCGTGAGCGAGCCCTCCCAGTTCCTACCTTTTTGGCACCTGTATATACAGTATGTTGTTTTAGATAGATTGTGGCCCTGAGGAAAATTCAAAGTGGAGCCCCCACCAACAATATTGCCACAGTCAATTAAGTATGTTAAAACCAATATGCTAAAACAAATGTAATCATGTCAAAAAAGGGAATACATAATTGTATTAACTACAGTTATTATTATATGATTGCCATTTAAAAAAAAAAAAAAACACATTAGTATAATTGCTTTTTTTTCATCTCAACTCACAAGCAAAATAAAAAGCGATACAAAGATAATACTGTATGTTCCCCAAACTACCCTGTTAAGTCTCCTCCAACTTCAATGCTCATGCTCAGGTGGTCCCTGCCGGTCGGTTTACGTTGCAGCTATAACATAAGATATATATATAAGAATACGGCTCCAAGTGCCAAGTCTGGCAGATACTACCAGAGCATCGGTCCTGTAGCAGTGGGGGATTTAACATTTCTACACTAATTTGTTTCACATTGTCGAAAAACCTTAGGGTTCCTCCACATGTGATTTATCTGCAAAATGGCAATATTTTCACATTTTCTGTGGATTTTGCTCGGCAATTGCTGCTGATTTAAGTTAGATATCACCCTTTGCAACTCAAGGTGTGAAAATAGCAGGAAAAAAATCTACAGTATAAATGAACAAGCTGCAAATGACAAATCTACATTGTTGGTCAATTTCCATAGTCAAGTTTCTCCAGGGCTACAAGATTTTGCTAAAATCTCATTCACAATGCAGGTATTGAAATGCACTGTGTATTTTCCAGACAAAAAAAATCTGCTGTGTAGCTGACTTGTGTGAATGTATAGCTAAAGGGAACCTGACAGCAGTATATAACCCTAAAAGGTATAAGGAGTGCTTTAATAGCCTGTATTATCACTAAACACTGATGTAATATATTTAAGGATAGGGCTACACAGCAACTTCAGCCGTGATACAGGTCGCAAGGCTTCAAATCGCTATATGTAGTGTAAAGTAACCGTTGTAGGAGTTCTCCTTTCCCAGGATAAAAGGTAAGGAGCAGCCTACTTGTAGCACACAAGGAGGACTCTGAAAGCCACAACACGTATAAACAGGATGTCTATGTCAGTTTATTTTCACTGGCTGGACAGATGAGACCAAGATAGAGCTTTTGGAAAAGCACATCATTCTACCGTTTATCAAAAATGGAATAGGGCCTACAAAGAAAAGAACACAGTACCCATAGCCAAATATTGTGGAGGTTCAAAGATGTTTTCATTTTTTTTCTGCCTCTGGCCCTGGGTGCCTTGACTGTGTGCAAGGCATCAATAAATCTGAAGATTACCATAGGATTTTGGGTCGCGATGTAGTGCCCAGTGTCAACTGGGTTTGCGCCCTAGGTCATGGGTCTTCCAGCAGGACAATGACCCCAAACATTCTACAAGAAGCACCAAGACATGGATGAAAATAAACCACTGAAGAGTTTTGACGTGGCCAGAAATGAGTCTGGATCAAAACCCCATTGAACCCCTGTGGAGAGATCTTAAAATTGCTGTTGGGAGAAGACACCCATCAAATGTGAGAGACCTAGAGAAATTTGTAAAAGAAGAGTGGTCCAAAATTCCAGTTTGAGAGGTGTAAGAAGCTTGTTGATGGTTATAGGAAGCGATTGATTCCAAAGAGTGTGCAACCAAATATTAAGTTGAAGGTGCTAACAATTTTGTCCGGCCCATTTTGGGAGTTTTGTTTGAAATTATTTCCAATTTGCTTTTTTTCTCAATTTTTTTTTATTATTCCAGTACACACAAAGGAAATAAACATATGTATAACAAAACGTATAATTGCAATAATTTTCTAAGAGAAATATTTCATTTTCTGGAACAATTTCCAGGATACCAAAACTTTTGGCCATAACTGTATATACTGTATATATATACACACACACAGTACGTACTATATAGGAGCGAGCATATAATTGGTGCAACCTGTGTGTCCGCACACAGACCCAAGGGGTAAGGTGGCCCACTCACATCTCCAATGCAGCAATTAGGTTGCGTCACAGACACATAAAGGGATTCATTATGATGAGCTATTGGACTCTAAAGGACTCATATACTGTTTTTGCACAGGTGCCCTCTTATGTCTGTGTTATGTATATACTGTATATATACATGTATATATATATATATATATATATATACATATACATACACTCACAAACCATATACTCTAAATATGAACACATATACACTATATATGGTACATACACACACTCTTGCATACAACTAACCTCCTTTATTCAGATCAGTCACTCCTCATATCAAACATCCATGAGAAGAAGTGGGACACAGTACAAAGAGGAATGAAGGCTATTTCCTGCCGTGCCCACCCACTGCCTTGCTGTAAGCCTGGCCACTCCCTTTACCTTTCAGTGTTCTGAATTGGGCAGAAAGTTGATAATAGCATTCTGGGACAATGGAGGATGGACTGCATAAACTGTAAGTAATGCTGTGCATCCTCCATTCACTTCATAAAAGAACTGCAGAAGCGGTTCCTTTTATAGATGGCAAAATTTACTTAACCCCACCTACTTTCGGCCCTAAGTATAAACTAAAAATTTTAAGTACTTTTACTATATATTTAGTGGTTTTCAATCCTCATATTTTTAGGATTTCTTCGAACTGGAAACACCTCTGATTACGGAAGACAACCCTTTAAATTTTACTTTACAGGAACAAAGGGACACAGTGTGATATCTTCCACAACACAGATGTATCCATCAAACTGTCAAATAGTAAATATTAATCACATACTGGCTGCATATTTAATGGGAAATACGATACTAAAGAAGTGGCAAAATCACACCCTATGGGTTATACATAATTAACTATCACGTGCTGTTGTACTAATTACATTCTATAAGATTTTAGTGAAGTTTATTGCATTTTTTACTTCAGTATTCTCATGGGTACAGGGTATAGCAATCGTAATTTACTGTTTTATTTGGGGATAATAATCTAGAAAAATCTACCCAAATTACTGTTTAAATTAATAGTCTCCGTATAACATAGGTTAACTGCTCCCTTGTGTAGTTCATCTTTGCTAATGACCCTATGTTCTTATCACCATAAAGACATGGAAAACACCATTTATTCTATACAATTCATAGTCAAGTTACAGTAATAAATTAATTAAAATGTTCTACATAGCAAATGAAGATACATTTAAACATTCCATGCATTGATTTAATGTTTTTTAAACTGAATATAACCTATTTATTCATAAAATAGCTCTGTGAAAACTTCAGTTAATATTAATTTATTATGCCTTATACTATTGTAGAATTATTCATCCTTCCAATAAAATGGTTTCATTTCTACATTTTTTTTATTCATCACTAAATGAATTTTTAATAGATACTTTGGAAGCTCCTTTTAAAACTATATTATTATTTGCTTTGGACGTACAGTATGTAATGGGAATGTGTAAAGTATCTAAATTCTGCATGGGTCTTAAAGCTCCATACATCCAAAAAAATTATTTCCATTAGTAAATTTATTTGGAACTTTATTTTGATTTCCAACAGCGATAAAGCGAATATGTGATCAACGATTTTTTTTTTCAACAATTGAAGACATGTAAAATATCAAAGCTTTATTTAAAAAAACAACTTTTTTATTGGTATAAAATATGAAAAATAATTCAAAAAGTTTTGATATTTTCTATTTTAAACCCCTTAAGGATCCTGGGATTTTCCTTTTTTATTTTTTGGTCAATAAGGCCGTGTGAGGGCTTATTTTTTGCGGGACGAGTTGTACTTTTGAACGACATTACTGGTTTTACCATATTGTGTACGGGAAAATGGGAAAAAAATTCAAGTGCAGTGAAATTGCAAAAAAAGTGCAATACCACAGATGTTTTTTTTCATTTTTTTTTTACCACATTCACTGAATGCTAAAACTGGCCTGCCATTCATATTCTCCAGGTCATTACGAGTTCGTAGATACCAAACATGTATAGGTTCTTTTTTATTTAAATGGTGAAAAAAATCCAAAGTTTGCTAAAAAAAAAAAAAAATAAAAAAAAAATGGCGCCATTTTCCAAGACCCATAACGTCTCCATTTTTCGGGATCTGGGGCCAGGTGAGGGCTTATTTTTTGTGCACCGAGCTAAAGTTTTTATTGATTCCATTTTGGGGTAGATCCGATGTTTTGATCGCTCTTTATTGCATTTTATTTCAATGTTGCGGCGACCAAAAAACGTAATTCTGGCGTTTAGAATTTTTTTCTCATTACGTCGTTTACCGTTTGGATAATTCTTTTTTTATATTGATAGATCGGGTGATTCTGAACGCGGTGATACCAAATATGTGTATGTGGGTCTTTTTTTTTATTATTTTATTTTGAATGGGGTGAAAGGGGGGTGATTTAAACTTTTATATTTTTTTAATTTTTTAAATATTTTTAAAAACATTCTTTTACACTTTTTGCTTGCTTCTATAGTCTCCATAGGAGACTAGAAGCAGCAACTGTACGATCGCCTCTGCTACATAGAGGTGATGAGCTTATCGCCTCTATGTAGCAGAAATGCTCCTGTGCCATGAGCGCTGACCACTAGGTGGCATTCATATCGATCAGTACATGACAACCACTGGGGTCTGCTGCAGACCCAGGGTTGTCATGCCCACCCATCAGTGACCCGCGATCACGTGACAGGGTCACCAATGGGCAGGGTAAGTGACGGGTTTCTGGCGCGGCGCTGTTAAATGCCGCTGTCAGAGATTGACAGCGGCATGTAACTGGTTAACAGCAGCGGGTGGATCGCGATTCCACCCGCGGCTGTTGCGGGCACATGTCAGCTGTATAAATCAGTTGACATGTGCCCGGTTCAGTGCGGGGTCAGCGCCGGAGTCCTCACTGAATCGGGGGTGATAGTGTAGCACCCTGAGGATTCGGCTGCTACAGGGGTATTGCACCTCAACCCAGAGGTGTGATATTCCACTCCCGGGTAAGGATGGAGTGTGGACCTGAGCTCGGTAGGCTGCATGCACTACACACATCCCATTTCCGAGGAACAGGCCGACGGTACTCCCACTTAGAAATGTGCAGGTACGACCGAGTCTGTTCCTGGCTGGAGTGGGAGGGGGGTGGAACATCCCAAGTAGTGTAGGGGCAGATAGGGGGAGCAGCCTGGGTAAAGATAGGAGCTCATTGGGTGCTGGTCACCTGAGCTCACACATAGAGGGTGTATATAAGGTGGGCACCATCAGAGAACAGGGTCAGTCTGTCAGAATCAGGAAGAGGAGCAGAGCAGAGCCCTAGAGAGTGGAGCAGAGAAAGAGAGACCCAGAGGGGGAAGCAGAAGAGAGGACTCCAAGATCCCAAATTAAAACAACGGGTGAAGAGCCGGCATCAGGGTACCGGAACCCAAGCTGGTGGGGGCAAAAACACACCCCAGCCAGAGACCGGAGGCCGTGGGCAGCGTCTGCCACGGCCACCCACCACATCCACCACGAAGGCATACCACACGGAGGGTCAGGGAACCCAAGGCCAAGGGTCACCCAACAGAAGGCCCGAGGGAGCTGGACCTGGGTGGATCACTAGTGGGGACGGCCAGAGAAAGGACAGAAGGAGAGCTCAGGGTCACGCTCCGGACTTGCTTGGGGGTTGGCTGGATCCAGGACCTGGTGGATGCAGCACGGCTCGGGAGGTCACTAGCAGCTGGAGTGACCGGAACATCAGCAGTGAGTAAATACCCTTAACTGCATAACCCGACTCTGTCTTCCTTTAACATCTATGCTGCACCACCACAACCCCCATCCTCTGCACCTGACCCCCTGAGGCCATACCCCACCCGTTGGGGGTTATACCATCACAAGCTGCACCTACACCATCAGCCTCAGCGGACCCTGCTGCAGCGGCGGCCATAGTGACCGCAATACAACGGGTGGCGTAGTCGACAATAAAGAACTTAATAACATCTGTAGGACTGCCACATACAACTGAGTTTGACACCCTGGGCACGGACCGGGTCACAGCCACTCGGAAGACTACAACTCCCATCTGATCCGGCTCCGGGTATTCCCCTAAAGAATATGGCCCAGGGGGCGCGTCAATAGCCTGGTGCGTACTATTACACCCCAGGCTTTAAAGGGGTTAAACTCTAGGGTGGAGTAGCTGCTGACATTTTCCATGAAAACCTTGTGTACTGCTTGCTTGTTTTAAGACTACGTAAATGTGGGCAGGATCTGCTCGCAAGTGTCTGATGTCGCTCCCCCCTCCCTTTCTAGGAGTTTGCAAAAGGATAAGATAGGTTGAAGTTTAGGATCACAGTGTGGAGCCATTTTGTTGGTGATTGCAAAGTGATACTGAGATGTGGATGTGATGCTAGTCATTACTCATGGACAAGCCATGAGGCAGGGTAGTCAAGTGTTCCGGGCTCAGATACCAAGAAAGCGAAGACAAAGGCGAATTCAGGTCACAGTCTAAGGACAGAATTCCAGGAAGATAGCGGATCAGAGCAAAGGGGCTAGGCAACTGGATGGTCAGAATGAGTTCTAAGGTCAAGCAACAATAGATCAACAAACAGAGCATAGGAATACAAGGCAAACCACCTAGCAAATGCTATGTCTGGCAGAGATCTGTAACTAACAGCTTAGCTAAGTAGCTGGAACAGGGAACTTTTGAAAGAAGCTCAGGTCCTCCCAGTCTCAGATTGGATGGCTGAGCTGTCAATCAAAATACAGACAACTCAGCACGCCCCTGCACTAGATTGGATGACTGAGCTGACAATCAAAATACCAACAGCTCAGCACACCTCACAACACTGCTATTTCAGCGAAAAGCCTTCTTCAGATGTCTGTAATACAAGGACATCTGAATGAGGCTTTCCCTGACACAGCAGAGCTCAGTCAGTGTTCAGCACTCAATATCGTGATGACTACACTGCTGGGCTATGAATACTGCAGTGTCAACAATGATGTTGAGCACAGCATTGCAGTCTGGTATTGTACTAATATCATGCTACCAATCTGCTCTCACCACTAAAAGAAGGCTCCGCCGAATGCAGTGTTCTCATTGCTCAGAACAGTTCTTTGGTGACGACTTCTTCCATTGGTGAGAACTACTTGGCAGCCTGACAGTAGCACAATGTCAGACTGCTGACTATTGCTTGCCACCCTGATACTTTGCTCACCGGTGATAGAAGGAAATTATAAGTCACAGCACAGCTGTGGACTACAACTAAATGGCGCCTGGCTCCCCCACAGCTGTGACATGGGCAGCCCAGGGGTCATGTCCAATTCACAGGTGAGGCAGCCACAGTGTAACAGTTAAGGTCAGACCCCGACCGCAGTCTCCTTTGCCAAAGGGCTGCTGTATTTGCAGTATGTAGCTATTATGCTTACACACCAGCAAATACAGTGGTTTGTGAAAGTATTCACCCTCCCTTGGCTTTTTACCTATTTTGTTACATTACAACCTGTGTTTAAATATTTTTGTAATCTGATTTGTGTGTGATGCATCAGCACTAAATCCTCTAAATTGGTAAAGTGAAGTGAGAAAAATATAGGCATAAATTAAATTTATGGGATCAAATAACTAAAAATTGGCATGTGCATATACATTCACTCCTTTTGCAATGAAGCCCCTAAACATTTTGGTGCAAGGAATTACCTTCATAAGTCACATGCTTAGTGAAAGATAGTCCACCTGTGTGCATTCTAAGTGTCACATGGTCTGTCAGTATATACACAATTTTTCTGAAAGGCCACAGAGGCTGCAACACCATTAACCCCTTTACAACCTATGAAGTACTAATACGCGTTTGTGCACTGGGCTTTAAAAGCCTGTGCCATATTAGTACGTCATCGCGATCGCGCCCGCACACAGACTGTGCGGGCGCGATCGCCGCCGGGTGTCAGCTGATTGTCACAGCTAACACCCAGTGCTATGTGCAGGGAGCGGTCCCGCACCGCTCCCAGCACATTAACCCCCGCAATGCTGTGATCGAAGTCGATCGCAGCATTGCGGTGGCTAAGGGGAGGTGATCGGTATTCTCACCTCCTCTTTCGGCCTCCAGTGCTGCCTGCCGCGGCTTCCAGGATGTTGCCATGATGACCCGATGTCGTCATGACAACATCCGGGTCACCAGACAGCAGGAAGATTTTTTGGACATGCGCAGTGCATTTCCAAATTATCTTCTCCCTGTCCAGCGCTGACAGCCTGCACGGCACAGGGATGGTGCTTCATTCCTGTGCCATGCAGGCGATCAGAGAAAAAAAAGTTAAAGTCCCAGAGTGGGACAAAGTAAACAAGTTAAAAAACTGTCAGAAAGTGAAAAAAAATAAAAAAAAAATTGTAAAAATATTTAAAAAAAAAAATAAAAAATAATCCACTAAAAATAAAAATATAATTTACCCATCAATAAATATTATGAAAAAAACAAACAAAAAAAACAATAAAAGTACACATATTTGGCATCGACGAGTCCGGAACGACTTGACCTATAAAACTGTCTCACTAGTTAACCCCTTCAGTGAACACGGTAAAAAAAAAAAAAAAAAAACGAAGCAAAAAACAATGCTTTATCACCATACCACCAAACAAAAAACACGCGATCAAAAAGACGAATATAAATAAAAATACTACCGCTGAAAACGTCATTTCGTCCCGTAAAAAACAAGCCACCATACAGCTCCATCAGCCGAAAAATAAAAAAGTTATAGCTCTCAGAATAAAGCGATGCTAAAAAATAATTTTTTCTCTAAAATAGCTTTTATTGTGTAAAAGCGCCAAAACATAGAAAAACTATATCAATGTGGTACCGCTGTAAACGTACTGACCCAAAGAATAAAGCTCCCTTATCAATTTTACCACACGCAGTACAGAATAAAATTTTTAGAAAAAAACTGTTCCTGAATTGTTGGTTTTTGTTTATTCTGCCTCCCAAAAATCGGAATAAAAAGCGATCAAAAAATATCACATGCCTGAAAATGGCACCAATAAAAACATCAACTCATCCCTCAAAAAACAAGCCATCACATGACTGTCTGCCAAAATCTGGAAAAATTATAGCTCTCAAAATATGACGATGCAAAAACTAGATTTTACAAAAAAATGCGTCTTTTAGTGTGTGACAGCTGTCAATCATAAAAACCCCATATGATTCTGGTATCGCTGTAATCGCACCGACCCGAAGAATAAAGTCGTCTAATCACTTATACCGCATGAGGAACGGCGTAAAAAATAAACTCTCGGGTTAGGGTTAGGGCTAGGGTTAGGGTTGGGCTGGGGTTAGGGTTGGGCTGGGGTTGGGGTTAGGGTTGGGGTTAGGGTTGTCATGGGGTTGGGATTTTTTTCAAAAGTAAGTGTTGAGCGCAAGTGCTCGCTACTTGAGTTTGCATCGGGTGCTCTGGTATGCATTGAGTATCGTGGGTATTTGAGTGACATGCTCGAGTCTCCGCCCCATATGCTTCGCGGCCAAAAAAAACTTTGCGGGGATTGCCTGCCATGCACGAGCGATCCCGGCATGTTTTTTTTTGGGTGTCTAATAACCGCGAAACATGCGGGACAGGAACTCGAGCATGTCACTCGAGCACACATAGTACATGGTGCATACCCAAGTACCCGATGCAAATTCAAGTAGCGAGTACTTGCGCTCAAGACTAATGACAACTTATTAAATATGATGACCTAATGTCATCAAATTCTGTGTTGTACCTCTGGGTTTAAAAAGTTCACTATACCCCTTGATAAAATCCTTGAGGGGTCTAGTTTCCAAAATGGGGTCACTTTTTGGGGGAGCTCCAATGTTTAGGCCCACAGGGGCTCTCCAAATGCAACATGGTGTCCGCTAACAATTTGAGCGGATTTTCCATTCAATTTATTAGCGGACACCATGTTGCGTTTGGAGAGCCCCTGTGTGTCTAAACATTGGAGTTCCCACACAAGTGACCCCATTTTGGAAACTAGACCCCCCATAGGCACCTATCTAGATGCATAGTGAGCACTTGGAACCCCCAGGTGCTTCACAAATTGATTCGTAAAAATGAAAAATTATTTTTTTTTCCACTTTTTCATTTTTACGAATCAATTTGTGAAGTACCTGGGGATTCCAAGTGCTCACTATGCATCTAGATAGGTGCCTTGGGGGGTCTAGTTTCCAAAATGGGGTCACTTTTGGGGGAGCTCCAATGTTTAGGCACACAGGGGCTCTCCAAACGCAACATGGTGTCCGCTAACAATTTGAGCGGATTTTCCATTCAATTTGTTAGCGGACACCATGTTGCGTTTGGAGAGCCCCTGTGTGTCTAAACATTGGAGCTCCCCCACAAGTGACCCTATTTTGGAAACTAGACCCCCCAAGGCGCCTATTTAGATGCATAGTGAGCACTTGGAACCCCCAGGTGCTTCACAAATTGATTCGTAAAAATGAAAAATTATTTTTTTTTCCACTTTTTCATTTTTACGAATCAATTTGTGAAGCACCTGGGGATTCCAAGTGCTCACTATGCATCTAGATAGGTGCCTTGGGGGGTCTAGTTTCCAAAATGGGGTCACTTTTGGGGGAGCTCCAATGTTTAGGCACACAGGGGCTCTCCAGACGCAACATGGTGTCCGCTAACAATTTGAGCGGATTTTCCATTCAATTTGTTAGCGGACACCATGTTGCGTTTGGAGAGCCTCTATGTGCCTAAACATTGGAGCTCCCCCACAAGTGACCCCATTTTGGAAACTAGACCCCCCAAGGCACCTACATAGATGCATAGTGAGCACTTGGAACCCCCAGGTGCGTCACAAATTGATTCGTAAAAATGAAAAAGTGAAAAAAAAATGCTTTTTCATTTTTACGGATTAATTTGTGAAGCACCTGGGGGCTCAAAATGCTCACCACCCATCTAGATAAGTTCCCAGGGGGGTCTAGATTCCAAAATGGGGTCACTTGTGGGGGGTTTCCACTGTTTAGGCATATCAGGGGCTCTCCAAACACAACATGACGTCCGCTAATTATTCAAGCAAATTTTACAATCAAAAAGTCAAATGGTGCTCCTTCCCTTCCGAGCCCTGCTGTGCGCCCAAACAGTGATTTTTCCACACATATGGGGTATCTGCGTGCCCAGGGGAAATTGCACAACAAATTTTGGGGTCCATTTATTCTTGTTACCCCTGCGAAAATAAAAAAAATTGGGTCTAAAGTAACATTTTTGGGAAAAAAGTTAAATGTTCATTTTTTTCTTCCACATTCCAAAAATTCCTGTGAAGCACCTGAAGGGTTAATAAAGTTCTTGAATGTGGTTTTGAGCACCTTGAGGGGTGCAGTTTTTAGAATCGTGTCACTTTTGGGTATTTTCTGTCATAAAGACCCCTCAAAGTTACTTCAAATGTGATATGGTCGCTAAAAAAATGGTTTTGTAAATTTTGTTGGAAAAATGAGAAATCACTGATCAACTTTTAACCCTTTTAGCTTCCTAGCAAAAAAAAATGTTGGTTCCAAATTTGTGCTGATGTAAAGTAAACATGTGGGAAATGTTATTTATTAACTTTTTTGTGTGACATATCTCTCTGATTTAAGGGCATAAAAATTCAAATTTTGAAAATTGCAAAATTTTCTAAATTTTCGCCAAATTTCCGTTTTTTTCACAAATAAACGCAAGTGATATCGAAGAAATTTTACCACTATCATGAAGTACAATATATCATGAAAAAACAATCACAGAATCAGGGGGATCCGTTGAAACTTTCCAGAGTAATTACCTCATAAAGTGACAGTGGTCAGAATTGTAAAAACTGGCCCGGTCATTAACGTGCAAACCACCCTCGGGGGGTAAAGGGGTTAAGCAAGAGGCACCAATAGCCAAACAACACCATGAATACCAAGGAGATCTCCAAACAAGTCAGAGACAAAGTTGATGAGAAGTACAAGTCAGGGTTGGGTTATAAAAAATATCCCAATCTTTGATGATCCTCCAGAGTACAATCAAATTTATTGTCATGAAATGGAAAGAACATGGTAGAGAGGGCTGCTCACCTAAACTCTCAGCCTGGGCAAGGAGAGCATTAAACAGAAAGACAGCACAAAGAGCAAAGGTAACCCTGAAAAAGCTGCAGAGTTCCTAAACAGAGACTGGAGTATCTGTTCATCCAACCACAATAAGCCGTACACTCCATAGAGGGGGACTTTATGGAAGAGTGCCCAGAAAAAAGCCTTTACTTAAACACAAAAACATTAAGGCTCATTTTGGGTTTGCCAAAAGACTGTGGGAGACTACCCAAATGTATGGACGAAGGTGCTGTGGTCAGATGAGACCAAAATTTAGCTTTTTGGCCACCAAGGTAAACTCTATGTCTGGCATAAAACCAACACAGCTCATTACTCCAAGAAATCCATTTCCACCGGGAAACATGGTGGTGTCAACATCAAGCTGTGGGGATGTCTTTAAGCAGCAAGGACAGGGAAAATGGTCTGAGTAGAGAAGAAGATGAATGGCAGCATGGTGGCTCAGTGGTTTGAACTGCAGCCTTGTAAAGCACTGCAGAATGTGTTGCTGTTCACCAGAGGAACTGTGACATGCAGAAGTAGTGCTGTTGCAGAGTGTGACATGCAGAAGTAGTGCTGTTACTTTAAAAGCATTCAGCAACTATTAGAAGTAACATAAGCACATGAGACAGGAAGTGTTGTGCTCCAGAAGCATCCAACAACTAGAGGGGTTAACACAGTCACAGGAGAATGGGAGTGTTTTAGCAGAGCCCCAGAGCCCCAGGGGGATTGCGGGGAAGTTGTTTACTGTCTGTCCGGAGCCAAAGAGAAAGGTGGCTTATGATCTGTATCTCACAGAAGTGAAGGGAACAGAATTCAGGTCAGGAGGGAAGCTAAACAAAGGTCAGTTAGACACCCTGAGCTAGCAGTGTGGAGTATTATCGGCCAGGAAGATGAGGACTGGAAGGAAGCCTGTCATAGAGATCAGCTCACGCATCACACCCTTCCCTCCCTCCATCTCCATGCAGGATGAAGAATGCGGTGTACTATTCAGTCCTTGTGAAGGAAAAGCCTGTGGTTGTGTATGCATTAAAACTGTGCTGTACTGTGCTACGGATAATAGACTGTGTACTTCTGTGCTGCAAAGGAGACTGTACTGGTATTACTGGAGCCTGTTGCTCAAAGAGACATTTGCATTGCACTGGCCGTGCCTCATTAAATGTTACAGTTCTACCGTTTATGAAGACTCTTGTCAGATGTGTCTGGTCAGCAACTGAATCTATCGTGTGCCTTAGAGAAACTCCAGCCTATGGTCGTCCTGAGTAATGGTTCCCCCAGGATTACAACGAATTCATGTAACCGGTCTCGCCCCTATCTTAACTTGTAGGCATGTTC
The DNA here is from genome assembly GCF_046119375.1 of Phyllobates terribilis. Taxonomy (NCBI): domain Eukaryota; kingdom Metazoa; phylum Chordata; class Amphibia; order Anura; family Dendrobatidae; genus Phyllobates; species Phyllobates terribilis. The sequence goes on along the minus strand of NW_027362763.1, from coordinate 383,840,077 downwards.
TTTACATGAACTGATGCAAACCCACAAAAAAAACCTGTTAAATTCTATGTTGTGAGGTAGCAAAACACGAAAAATACCAAGGGGGGTGAATAATTTCGCAAGCCACTATATAAATGGCAGCCCCCAGTGGCAGCAGAAAAAAAATAATACATTAAAAAATGTTACAAAACACAGCATTCAATTTTGTATTAAAAATAATTCATTATATAATCAATAATTATTAATACAAAAATAAAAATCGCAACACATTTCCTTTAAGATCTCTAAAAGCAAACTACAGGGTGCCTAGTCTCATGTATGGATTGCACAGTATAATATCTCAATGTTGCAGTTAATGTGGGGGAAATGTAGTATTACATGCCTGGCTGGATGCTGCTTCCTCCGGCCTGGGATCTATGGTGATCAGCTAGCCTGACCAGGGGGCATCCTATTTAAAGGATTTGTTAACTTTAAACATATTTTGTTAGTATGGTTGTTGATTCTCTGTCAGAGTTTGATTCGAGAGTCACCTTAGTGTGATCCGATTCTCTTGCATGATTGAATCATATCACAGGTGCGGAGAATATGGAGAACTTAAATTCTACATCTTTTCCATTCTCTGTGGCTGTGGTAATCGATGTTTCACATGCACCCACAGACTTGTATGGATGCGCTTGACCTGATCATCGGATGCACCCGCATCATGCTGCGATTATTTTTTTCTCATGCCGAATCGGCATGAGAAAAAAAATCTCAGATCTGCACTGTCTCATAGTATAACATTGGGCCGAGTGCGATAAAACATCAGATAGTGCTCGGCCGTGTTATAGTCAGTGTCTGCCTCTAAACAGAAGTGGAAATTTTAAATGATCTCACTATTGATGTTTTATCAACATTCTTACACTTACACTTGTTATTATGACAAGTTGTATAATTTAATGTACAGTGGAAACCAAAAGTTTTGCTTTTTTTTAAAGTGTGATTATGTCTGTCTGGTTGTTGTGATGTCATTTCCCTGGTGATGATTTGAAAGTACATGAAGTTGTCATCGTGCAAGACCTTAATTTTAACCAAAATGCTTTTGAATATAGGTATGGTCATTTAATTAAAGAAAACTGTCTGCCAAAAGTTTTGCATATACAATTTATTGATTACAACATAGAGAGTAATTCATTGTTTACAACGTCATAACTTAGTATTTTGTAGAATAATCTCTTGCTTTAATTATTGCACCACACCGACGGGGCATTGAAGTCACTAGGGTATTCAAGACATCTTGAGAGATCTTGCTCCATTCCAAATCTGCAAACAATTAATCTTTATTGCTATAGGTACGGGCCCCAACTCGGTGCCCTAACTCATCCCAAAGGTGTTTCATAGGTTGTAAATCAAGTGATTAGCTTGGCCATTGCAATAGGTGAACATTTTTCTTTGCTAACCAATTTTTGACTAAATTGGATGTGTGTTTAGGATCATTGTCTTTCTGGAATTTCCACGCCTGCATACTTTGGTTTTACCATGTGGCAGCATTACATTCTCCAGTATATCCTAGTACATGGTAGCATATTTCCATCAATTCTATGCAGAGGGCCAATCGCCGATACAGAAAAGCAGCCCCAAACCATGACATTGCCACCACCATGTTTCACTGTAGGTGTTTGATACCTTACATGATTACGCTTTCCAATTGTGAGGTATATATAGTGCTTGCCATCACTACCAAACAGATTGAACTTGGATTCTTCTGACCACAACACCTTAGACCAATCCATCTCTTTCCATTGGTTGTGTTCTTTGGCAAAGTCAAGTCGGACCTTCCGGTTCTTTGCAGAGAGGAAAGGCTTCTTGACTGGAACTCGTGCATTCAACCCTATTGGTCTTAGTCATCACACCACAGTTTGGCGACTCACTTTGACCCCATATTTTTTGTTCATTTCGTGAGAAATCTGTACAGCACTTTTATGGACATCAGATACTGACTCTTTCTTAATAATGTGATCAACTCTGGAGGAAGTTTTTGGTGGTCGTCCACTTCTAGGTTTGTCAGCTGTTCCATAACCTTTTTTTCTATCTTTAATATACGTGACACTTTATTCTGAGAACAGGTGAAATCTATAGCTACCTCTTTTTGGCTTTTGCCTGACTGCACTCTCAGAATAATAAGCTTCCTGATATCTGGTGATAAATTTGTCTTTGTCTTTGCCATGTTTTAACCTAAAAACACACATAGAACATAAAATAAAATTTTTGTCAAAATTTGACTTCCCATGACAAAATATGCAAGACATTTGGCCCAGCAAATTTTGAATACTGACACATAAAGGGATAAAACAATGTCAAACACAATTTTCTTCCTTATAGCTCAGAACTTTTTACTTCCGGTTAACTAAAATGACCATCACAACAACCACACAGAAGTAATCACATTTTTAAAAAAAATGCAAAACTTTTGGTCGCCACTGTAATTCAGTGAAGCATAAAGTGGCCTAGAGCAGGGGTGGGCAATTCATTTTCCCAAGGGGTCACATGAGATCCCGTGACTGTTGTAGAGGGCCGAACCAATAGTCTGAAATTAATTCTGCTCAATATTAATATTAACATATTAATTATAATTATTGTTGTACATTAATATGAATTGTATAGCTTAATATTGAGCAGAATTAAGTATGCTGGCACCCCTATATATCGTATGAACTCACACACATTCCCCTATATATAGTATGAATCCATACACAACCCCCTCTATACAGTATGAGTCCAAACACAGCCCCCTATATACAGTATGAGCCCACCACAACCACCCTATATGCAGTATGAGACCCTGTACAGCACCCTATATATAGCATGAGCCCCCACACAGCCCCTTATATACAGCATGAGCACCCACATAGCACCCCTATAAATAGTATGAGCTTCCTTATATACAGTATGAGCCCACATATAGCCCACCCTTACATAGTATAAGCCCCCACACTGTCCTTACATACCGTATAAGCCCCCACATAGCCCCTTTATACACAGTATGAACCGCCACATAGCCTCCCTATACACAGAATGACTCCCCACACTGCCCCCTATGTACAGTATAAGCCAAGTATATACAGTATGAGCCAACACACAGTACCCCTGTATACAGTATGAGCCCTTACATAGCCTCCAACTCCCTCATACACAGGAATGAGCTGCTGTACATTCAGTTCCCTGTGAAAAAGCTGCTGCCAGATTCTTCTTACAGCAGCTTATGTTCACCTAGAACAAAAGTTGGGAGGCTCCTATAGACAAAAGACTATCAGCTAATCTCGCCAATCTTGTAAGCTTGCCAGCAGGACCCTCACGCCTCATGTAACTGTTGAAATGTGATTCACTGTATTGTTTATATTGTCTGTATATGTCCCTACTTAATTGTAAAGTGCTGCGGAATATGTTGGCGCTATATAAATAATAAATATTATTATTATTATTATTATTATTATTATTAATATCTGCATGTTCGACGATTTTTAGCCTAATGTGTATGGAAGAGTAAAGGATGGACACATCTGTATGAGCACATTTTTCATTCTCATCAAGTCTTATTATTACCTAATGCTTCCAGAATTCTAAGAATGACATGATGTTTTGGGATCTTAAAAAATATTCAAACCAAATTTAATTTTCATGGAACAGTCAGTTGTACTCCATTTTTTCACATACCTATAATAAATATATAGAGAGCACATGGCTAAGATTTGCATGTCCTGGTATGACCAGCCTGAGCTATTAAGTGCCGACTACTGCTCTGTAGTGTAAAGTTCACTGTTGTGAATAAATGATAATGCCCTGCAGTGACTACTAGATTAAATTCCATCTGTGGGTGGAATTCATCAGATATACTGCTGAGGTGGTAATAGACATTACTGCCAAATTTTGTACCATGTCAGCTTTATTTTCGTTCTCTAGAATTAGTTAAAGAGGTGTATTATAGAATTTCAAATACAGCTAAAATCCAACATTATGTGACCACATCAATTTTATACCAAATATATTTATACTCTGTGAAAATGGAATATGTGAAAAAGGAATGTTTTACATTAAATAGTGTGGTAAGGAATTAAAGTTTATTGGCATCATATTGTAATAAATTGGTCTTTCATTACATGATCACAGTGTACAAGACAATGTTATTACTTTCCCTTTGATTTTATAATTATATAAAAGAATATTTGAAGTTATAAGTTACTCTGATCTTATCTAAATATATCAAACTTTAGACAAATGACGCTTCACTTCTCTACTTGCTAAATAATGACTTCTCTATGTGATCCTCTATTTTAATAAATTTGATTGTTAGAAATAAAATCATTATAATTAATTTCTGGCTTTAAATGGATTGTCCAATTATTGAAACATTTTCAAAAACAGCAGCAAATGTGAATTTCATAGCTAGCAGTTTGGCAGCCTTTTCCAGTCTTGGTATTAAAGTGCTACTTCTAGTCTTTGCATACAACATTCACAAGTAATACAACTGGAAAGCATATAAGACAGCTAGTGCAAAAGACATGATTCTGTCCGGTGTCTAGGATGCATATGATAGTTTCAGAGTGAGCGTTAGATAGATAAGGAACATAGAGCACAAATTATCTCAGCAACCCACCACACCCAACACACACTGAAATACTTCATCCAGGGATGGTTAAGTGCTGGCCAGGTAAGTATTTAAGGTGTCAACAACCAATAAGAACAAAGATAGAACAGTAGAACAGATGTCCCAAGATATTCATTGATTACAAACCGCAATTGCCGCCCGAATACTGAGACTGATTACACCATTGCCATGGTTTTCAAAAACCCATAGCAATGCTGTACAGCCAGTATACTGAGAATGATTACACTGTTGCCATGTTTTTTTGAAAATCATGGCAACAGTGTAATCATTCTCAGTGTACGGGTGGGGATTGCGGTTTATGTAAAGCTTTTTCTTTTGGAGATTGTTAGGTGTTTTTGCTTTATGGCCTTACATGTATAAAGGATAATTTTTTGGTGTGTCTATTTCTTTTTATTGTGAAGCAAGCAACAAATAGGACAAAATTACTGAAAACATGAATGTACCTAACTATTCACCCCTCTAAAGTCAGTACTTTGTAAGCCTACTTTTGTGGCAATTACAACTGCAAGTAACTTGGGATAAGTCTCAATGAGCTTTCCACATCTTGCCACTGGGATTTTTGCCCATTCCTCAAGGCAAAGCAGCTCCAGCTCCTTCAAGTTAGATGGTTTCCTCGGGTGAACAGCATTCAAGTCTGATTTGGATTAAGGTCAGGGTTTTGACTAGGCCACTCCAAAACATTTACACGTTTCCCCTTAAACCATTTGAGTGTTTCTTTACCAGCATGCTTTGGGTCATTGTTTTTTTGGAAGGTGAACCTCCATCCCAGTCTCAAATCATTAACAGACTGAAGCAGGTTTTGCTCAACAATATCCTTGCATTTCGCACCATCCATCTTCCCCTCGACTTGGACTTTTCCCCCTATCTTTGCTGCTGAAAAACATCCCCACAACTGCCACCACCGTGTTTCACTGTGGGGCTGGTGTTCTTGTGGCGATGATCTGTGTTGGTTTGGTGCCAGACATAGCATTTACATTGGTGACCAAAAATGTAAAATTTTAGTTTCATCTGACCACAGCACCCATCTCCATATTTTGGGGAGTTTGCTTTTGGCAAACTAAAAAAGAGCCTTACAATTTTTGTGTGTAAGCAAAGGCTTTTTCTGCCCACCTCTATGGAGTGTACATGTATAAACTCCAGTCTCTGCTTGGGAACTCTGCGGTTCCTTCAGGGTTACCTTTGGTTTCTGTGTTGCCTCTCTGATTAATGCCCTCTTAGCCCGGGCTGAAAGCTTTTGCGGGTGGCCGTCTCTTGGCAGGTCTGTTGTGGTGCTATGTTCTTTCCATTTGATGATGTTAGATTTGGTGGCGTTCCGGGGGATCATCAGAAATTGGGATATTTTTTTATAACCCAACCCTGACTTCTCAACAACTTTTTCCCTTACTTGTTTGAAGAGCTCCTTGGTCTTCATGCTTTTGTTTGGTTAGTGGTGCCTGTTCTATCCTCGCTAGATGGTACCCTAAGGTCTTTGCATAGTCTGACAGGCAGCTAAACCGATCTACCATAGTCCAATAAGAAACTATCAAATAAAGTAGCACTCTGTAGTCCAAAGTATACAAATAAATAACTGAGAAATCTTAGTGCATAAATTGGCCAATTCATGTGTACCTGGTAGCCACGGTAAGGCCTTCTGACTAAGCACTCCACCTCTAAGCCACAGGTGGTTTTAATTACAGCAGATTCTTACCTTCCCATACACATGCAGACTTTAGTCTCTAAAAGAGGAAACACATTGGTAGGTTCCAGGTAAAGAGAAACACCTTACTGTGGCTACCAGGTACAAATGAATTGGCCAATTTATGCGCTAAGATTTCTCAGTTATTTATATTTTCTTGAGCAGAATTGCTATTCAAATTTCATATATTTCATGATTGCATACTTAGCGCTACAGAGTGCTACTTTATTTGTTAGTTATATATGGAAATGGCTACTCTAAGTAAGCACCTGTACACACCAGTTCTTTGTTTTGGATGTGATGGTCAGTTTTTTCATCAATATGAAAACTGTATCTTGAAGTCTGATCAGTTTTTTGAACATTAGTAAATACATTTGGTGAAATTAGGAGCAATGAAATAACAAGTTATCAGTAAATGTATACAAGTAACACAGAAATACATGAAACAAAAGGCTGAACTGTTTATAAACAACGTGTTGTAAGGTAGCTAATTGTCAAGTAGTCGATGGGAGGTATGTTTCACAGAGATGGCTGGTCTTTGTGATGTAACCTGGAGTGTTTCTCTAGTGCATACAGCACTAAGAGGATCGTTTGGTGCACCTGGGAGCCTGGTTATGGGTAGTTTAGAGAGAATGTGCGGGTCCAGCTACCCACATACCTCACCTCTGGGTGTGGTTAACAGCCTATATAATGGAGGCTGTTGTTTGGCACATGGTCTGTGTGTTTGGAGGGAGAAGGCCTCCTGTGTATGATTGTCTCCAGACAGAGCCAGGATACTGGACGCTACCCCAGCCTGTGTGCCACACAGGCCTGGCTGAGCAGAGACTTGCTAAAGACATTTTACTTTGTTTATCTGATCTAAAGGCTGTTTCTGTTTGGCTTCTGGGTTTATGAAGCAAAAAACCCACATGAACTTTTAAAGGAACATGCCTCCTGTCTTCCTCCCGTCGCACCCAAGTGAGTAAGACCCCTACAACGTGTTAAACCAGCCTGCTATCCAATCTTATATAAGAAACTGACTAATGCAGGGGTGGGAGCCTTAGGTATTTGGTGGCTGCAAACAAGTACCACATTATCATTCTTACCAGCGATGCTATCACAAAAGGGAATAAAATGATCAATGTCCTCTGAACACCAGTGTGTGAGGTAATGAGCTTCTTCTTCCCAAAATGCACCACTAGAGCAAGAGATAAGAAGAGCAGAGGGGTAAAAAGATATTGCAGATAAATCAAATTAAGCCTCCAGATGGAGCCTGGGTAATGCAAACAAACTCAATAATGAAACTTAATGGTGAAGGCATGACATTCCCCGCCTGGCATCAATTGATGGCACCATCCTAGTCCTTAAAGGGTATAAGAAGAATTAGTTTGGATATTTGTCTGAGGAACATCTTAGATTCATCTCCTCTGGTGTTTGACTAGATTGTGATAATGCTGCACAATTAAATAAGTGACATGACACTTTCTGGGAACTATGAAAGATCATTTCTCCATAAACTCCATTTTGGCTCCTTTAAATCAGCCTCCTACTCTGAGCAGGCCACTGTTGTCGATAAATGGATCAAATTTTCTCAACACACTGTTTACTGGTATTTAGGTTTTTTTCATAAGGAACTGGCTTTCTCTGAAGTAGGCTTCTTTTTGAATAGTAAGGATAATGTGATTTCTAGAAGAATCCAAGTCTGATGTAGCATAGGTATTTTACAATGATGCCAGCCTTTCTATCTGTATATTTCACTAGTTCTGATGTCTCTAATTGAGCAAACTTCGCGGGACAACCAAGTGATAACTCGGATAAGTGACTTCCAACTTGAGAACTTGTCAAATCTGTGGGATCCCAGTTGGATATCAGAAGTTGTATGAAGCGTAGACACCTGAGGGTGGATTTCAGCATCTGAGTCACCTTCTACAAAGTTTTCCAGGAATTGTTCTTCACTATAGTTTTGGCCCTGAGAGCTATGTTGTGCTTTCTAGCCGACTTGCATCAAATGCTCTAGTAGCGTGATCTGCTGGATTTTGGTCTGTAGATATGTAGTGCCATTTCTTTGGATGGGCAGATTTTCTAATTCGAAGCACCTTGTTGTTAACATAGACATAGAGCCGCCTAGTTTAGTTGTGAATATAACCTAAGACTACTTTACTGTCTGTATAGAACTCCGTCTTTTACAGGTCAATGTTTATTTTAGATGTAATGAATAGAGATGAGTGAACGTTTTGATGTTCGGGTTTGTCAACTAAACCCAAACATAAAAAAAAGGTTCGTGCTCGGGCACCCAAGCCTGAACACGAACCCAAATGGGGCCCCAAACATCAGTAGTTTCCCATGCTGTCATCTGCATGACAGCAATGGAAAAAGGGGCTTTGATCGGTGGTAACATAGTTACTGCTGGTCAGAATGCTGCTGGATCACGCTGTCAGATGTCAGTGTGATCCCGCAGCTGTGACTGTAAGACTACTACCCCCATCAGCTTACGCCTGCTGTCACTGTAAACAGCGAGCCCAGTTACCGCTGATTGGAGAATGGAAGAAGTAGTCTCATCAGCCAGCGCCTGTGCTCATAGTGTAAAAAAAATGTTAAAATAAGTAGATATTAAAATAAAAAACACATTATACTCTGCCATAATCGCGAGTGTCCCACAGCAATCAGTTCACCCGGCAGCAATCTATACACTGACAGAAGAATGATCTCTCCCAGCAGTGTATAGCCCTGAGCTGCCGGGCGAGAAGTCACACGAGTTCATCAGTTGATGATGATCTGATGAGCTCCAGTGACCTCACTTACTGCACTGCTGCGTGAGAACTTTCTCACGCAGCGGTGGTGCAGTAAGTGAGGTCACAGGAGTGTTCCCATTATAAACGAGCAGGTCTCCTATAATGTCCATGCTGTGACTGCAAGGGCTGCCAAAATTTGGGAAAAACTCCCTCTAACAATTAAAAGACACATAGAGCTGGGCCACAGTAATGACGTGTTCCCATTAGAAAGCAGAGGGCCTGCTATACAGTTAAAGGGTATGCAGTGAGTACAATGGCTGTCAAAATTTAGGAAAAACCCTACTAACAATTGAAAGAGACATAGAGCTGGGCCACAGTAACGACATGTTCCCATTAGAAAAGAGAAGGTCTGCTATACAGTTATAGAGTATGCAGTGAGTCCAACGGCTGCCAAAATTTAGGAGAAACCCCACTAACAATTTAAACACACATAGAGCTGTGCCACAGTAATGACATGTTCTCATTAGAAAGGAGAGGGTCAGCTATACAGTTATAGGGTATGCAGTGAGTCCAACGGCTGCCAAAATTTAGGAAAAACACCAATAACAATTTAAAGACACATAGAGGTGGGCCTCAGTAATGACATATTCCCATTAGAAAGGAGTGAGTCTCCCATACTATTTGCCTATGCAGTGACTTCAATGGCTGTCAAAAATTTGGAGGCACTCCAATGCCTCTTGCAAGAGACATAGAGGTCGGAGGGCCTCCTGAAAAAATGCTCCCATCATTAGGAAGTGGGTCTCCCCTACTGTTTGCCTATGCAGTGAAGCAACGGCTGCCAAAAATGTGGAGGAACTCCAATGCCCCTTGCAAGAGATGTAGAGGTCGGAGGGCCTCCTGATAAAAATGCTCCCATTATTAGGAAGTAAGTCTCCCATACTGCTTGCCTGTGCAGTGAATGCAACGGCTGCCAAAAATTTGGAGGAACTCCAATGCCCCTTGCAAGAGATGTAGAGGTCGGAGGGCATCCTGAAAAACTACTCCCATTATTAGGAAGTGGGTCTCCCATACTGTTTGCCCATGCAGTGAATGCAACGGCTGCCAAAAATTTGGAGGAACTCGAATGCCCCATGCAAGACACGTAGATGTCGGAGGGCCTCCTGAAAAAAATTCCCATTATTAGGAAGTGGGTCTCCCATACTGTTTGCCTATGCAGTGAATGAAATGGCTGCCAAAAATTTGGAGGAACTCCAATGTCCCTTGCAAGAGATGTAGATATGTTGATATGGTACATATGGTGGTGATATGGTGGTGTAAGATGAGGATGCAGAGAAGGAGGAGGACAAGAGAAAACAGACAAAATCAGGAAGCGTATACCCATCTCTGGGTGTGAAGACAGAGGTGCATGGCAATAGAGCTAGACCTCCCTAAACAAAACACTGTATTTGAGTTTATGTCACGCTGCTATCGTTTAGTGGTGTTGAGAAGTCTGGCTCAATCCAGCTCTTGTTCATTTTTATAAGAGTCAGCCTGTCAGCATTTTCAGTTGACAGGCGGATGCGCCTATCGGTTATAATTCCACCAGCGGCACTAAAAACCCGCTCTGACAAAACGCTAGCAACAGGGCAGGCCAGGACCTCCAAGGCATAGAGAGCCAGTTCATACCACGTGTCCAGCTTAGATACCCAATAATTATAAGGCACATAGGAATCACGGAGGATGTTGGTACGGTCAGCAAGGTACTCCATCACCATCTTCTGAAACTTTTCCCTCCTTGTGAGAGTACCCCGCGCATCAGGGCTTGTGCGATGGTAGGGTCTGAGAAAACTATCCCAGAACTTTGACAGTGTTCCCCTGCCTCTACTAGATTGCATTTGTGTGTCTCTCACCTGTACTCCTTGGTTGTCCAACGAACTGTGACCTCTGCTCCAGCGTTTTCAGGTGGGAATTTTTTAAATAATTCCTCAGCAAGGGCCTTCTCGTACTACCCCATTTATTAGGCCTGTCCTGGGTAGGAATAAGATACAGAAAGTTCTCCTTGTAGCGTGGGTCTAGAAATGTCACCAACCAATAATGACTGTCACCCAAAATTTGAACAACGCGAGGGTCACGGGAAAGGCATCATAACATAAACTCAGCCATGTGTGCTAGACTGCAAATAGGCAAGATTTCCGTGTCCTCACCAAGAGGATGACTGACCATGCTCTCCTCCTCATCCTCCTTCTCTTCCTCCTCCCTGTCCTCAAGCCATCCACGCTGAACAGACGGTATGACAGTTGTGCAGGTAGTACCGTCTATAGCACAGGAAACTAGCTCCTGTTCTTCCTCCTCCTCTTCCTTATTGTCTCCCAATCCACGTTGGGATGAGATGAGGCTAGGCTGTGTGGAATCACCCTGTATGGTTCTTTGCTTCATCTCATCGTGCTCCACCTGCAATGCATCCTCTTTAATACTGAGCAGAGAGCGTTTCAGAAGACAGAGAAGCGGGATGGTGATGCTAATTATGGCGTCATCGCAGCTCACCATCTTGGTGAAGTCCTCAAAGTTTTGGAGGTTGGTACATATGTCTGACATCCATGTCCACTCCTGAGGTCTTATGTGTGGAGTCTGAACTGAATACTGACGGCCTTGTTGATGCTGGTAATCAACAACTGACATTTTCTACTCACAAATCCTTCCCAACATATGCAATGTACAGTCCTGTAGCATTGGCATCTCTGCCTCCAGCATCCTCCTGCTCCCCAGTTGCTCTGGCGCGCACCGCGCCAGCTTCCTGGGCACTGTGCTTAGGGCGCGCGCTCCCTCCCTCTTAAAGGGGCCGTGCGCGCCGTCCTAAAAAGTCCCCAGCCAATGGCCGGAGGACTTCTCCTATGTGAGGCACCTCCTCCAAAATGGAGGTGCCTGTGCAAGGTTGTTGTTCCGTGTGCTAACACTTGCTTCAGCCCTCAGATCCCGCTACCTGTCAGTCCTGCCCACCAGTCTGTCTAACAGTCCAGCCCGCCAGTCTGTCTACAGTCCAGTCCGCCAGTCGGTCTACAGTTCTGCCCGCCAGTCTGTCTATTACCTGCCATGCCCACCAGCTTGTCTAACTGGAGCACCTGTCAGTTACCTGCCGTGCCCGCCAGCTCGCCAACCCGGAGCACCTGCCAAGTAACCTGTTGTGCCCGCCGGCTTGCCTACCCGGAGCACCTGCCAAGTAACCTGTCGTGCCCGCCAGCTTGCCTACCCGAAGCACCTGCCAAGTAACCTGTCAAGCCCGCCTGCTTACCTACCCGGAGCGCCTGTCTGGCTATCAGCCGTACCTGCCTGCTTATCTACCTAGACCACCCGCCAGCCTACCTGCCGTGCTCATCCGCTGTACTGGTCAGCTCCTGTCACCTGACTTGTGGGAGTCACCTTCTCTCACACAAGGTCGGTCCCAGAGTGCACCTAGTTCACCTGCCCGGTCCCTCCCTGGTTCATGGAGTCGACTAAGCCGCTTTGTGACCTGAGTCAGGCCGACTAGGCACTTAGTCACTTCCCTCCTTGCATCGAAGCACAGTGGTTCCACCACCCGGACCCGTAACAAGTTCCAACTGTGGGGACATCGCAGATCTGTTGGTGAGCTGGAAGCTGCAAACACTGCTGAAGCCCAGCAAGAGCGGCGGAAGCTGTAGCTGACTTTCTAAAATGGGCACACAGGCGGCGTACTTTGACTAGCAGATCCGACAGATTCATGTAGGTTTTGAGAAACTACTGAACCACGAGGTTAAGCACATGGGCCAGGCATGGTACGTGTGTGAGCTCGCCTCCCCTCGGAGCCGCCACCAGGTTCCGGCCATTGTCACACATGACCATGCCTGGCTGTAGGGTCAGCGATGTCAGCAACAGATCTGCCTGCTCTTTCAGAGCTGTCCACAACTCTTCAATGTTGTGCGGTTTGTCACCTAAGCATATTAGCTTCAGCACAGCCTGTTGCCGCTTGGCCGAGGCAGTGCTGCAGTGCTTCCAGCTTGCGACTGATGTGGTCATTTCGGAGATGGAGGCTGAAGAAAAGGAGGAGGTTCAGGAGCTGTAGAATGTGCGGGCAACCCTGATTGACCCAGGGCCCACAATCCTCTGCGTCGGGAGGACGTGTTCTGTCCCAAGATCCGACCGGGTCCCGGCTTCCACTATATTAACCAAGTGTTCCGTCAGCGAGATGTATTGTCCCTGCCCACAAGCACTTGTCCATGTGTCCATGGTAAGGTGGACTTTCCCAGTAACTGCGTTGTTGAGGGCACGGTTAATGTTGTGGGACACATGCTCATGTAATGCGGGGATGGCACACCAGGAGAAATAGTGGCGGCTGGGGACAGAGTACCAAGGGACGGCCACCACCATCAGGTTGTGGAAAGCTTCTGTCTCCACAAGCCTAAAAGGCAACATTTTGAACGCAAGCAGTCACGAAATGTGGGAATTTAGTAGTGTTACCTGTGGGGCATTGGCTGCATATTTGCGCTTGCGTTCCACGGAATGGGGTAGGGACAACTGAACGCAGCTCTGGGACAAGGATGTGAATGTGCTTGATGATGGTGCTACTTGACAGTGTGCAACAACAGGTGAAGGGGGGGAGGCCTCTTGGCATGCGCCATGGACAGGGGATTGGCGTGCACACACAAGAGCGGAAAAAGCAGTGGTGTCACCCGCAGACACTGTTACTGGACCCTGGTGTTCGGCCCACTTACTCGGGGGCTTTGCTGCCATGTGCCTGATCATACAGGTGGTGGTCAGGCTGGTAGTTTTGCTACCCCTGCTGATGCTGGCCTGGCAGGTAGCGCAAATGGCCTTTTTGGGGTTATCTGCAGAGTCTTTAAAAAATAACCAGACCTAACAGTTGTATTGCCAACTTCCTTCATATTGGCATTACGAGGAATGCTTTCCTGCCTTGTGTCTGCGGCCACCACACTGCTTCTTCCTGCCTGTTGTGGTGCTATGCCTCCCTCCCCCTGTATGCTGCTGTCCTCGCTCTGTATGTCCCCTTGCCAGGTTGAGTCAGTTACTATATCATCCACAACCTCGTCTTCCACTTCTGCACCCAGGTCCTCCTCCTGACTTTCTGGCAATTGGGTCTCATCATTATCATCCTCTGTTACGACAGTAATTGCACTTTCCCACTGTCACCTTCGCGTGACTGTGGCTGCTCCAATATTTGGACATCGCTACAGGCGTTCTCCTCTTGACTCGCTTGAAGCTAGCCGGGTGAGAGGCCCGAATCTACAAATGGAAAAATGAACAGCTCTTCTGAGTGTCCAAGTGTGGGATGGGTTGTCTCCGGGCACTCGGCATGGAGGAAGGAAGGACTATCAGGGTGAGGAATATGCGGTCCAGACTCATGGCTACTGAGACTTGACCTTGTGGAAGACAGGTTGGTGGTGGTGATGGCAAAGTGACTGGAAGAATTATCTGCTATCCAACCAACAACCTTTTGACACTGCCCTGGGTTCAATAGTAGCGTACTGCAGTGCCCTAGTAATTGGGACAGGAAGGTCGAGCGACAAGATGTAGGTGTTTGTTGTGGTACAATTTCAGCTTGGTTGGCCACTGCCACATCCTCGGCATGCACCATCACCATCACGTCCACTTCCCCGTCCCTTGCCACGCACCTTGCCCATTTTAAATGGAGGACAATATTTTCCACGTTCACATACATACACTGCAGTCTGCCACATACCCTGCCTGCCTGCCTAACTTCTGCTATCACCACTAAATATATGCAGCTGGATTAGTCCTCAGAAGGACTGTTAGTTCAGTTGGATATATATATATGTTGTGGAATACCTATACTAACTAGAAACAAGCAAATCTCTCCCTGACTCAGCAGCACCTCTCACTACTCTGCCTGTTTTCGGTGTAGACTGTGAGGAGCATAGTGGCGCCAGGTCTTATATAGGCACATGATGATGCTGTGCGGCCAGCCAATCACTGTAATGTCCACAACCAAAATGGCTACAGCATTACAGTGAGTGGCAGGCAATCCCTTTAAAGCTCTTTAAAGAGCCAAACATGCAGGGAGGGGACCCGAGTTCCCGCTCGAGCACAGTGATGTTCGGGGCAAGTACTGAGCAGTGGCGAGCACATTCGCTCATCACTACCCATTATCAGAAGGGTATAATGGTGGTGATTCGCCTTGGTAATGATGTGAGGTGTGTTCATACCTGTTAGTATCCTGGGAGTGGCGCCAACCGGTGCTGTATTGCTTCGGCATGATGAAAGATATGCCAGCAAGGCAATTTGCTTTGGTTACCTGGTGAGCGTCAGAGTTGTCATCAGTAGAGTTGTCATGCAAGTGGCTTTCACGTTTATAGCTGTCCTGGATCTGCTCCCCATGAGTCAATCCTGTTTGTCTCACTGGAGATATCGTATTCTTATTTTCGTACCGGCTCAGAATTGCAGTTTGAATCAGGAAGCTTGTTAATGTATTGTGATGTGCATTGTATTTAATCCTGTGGAATAAGCCTCGGGCTCGGCATACTGCTTTGTGTTTGCAATTTGGGGTATTGCGGGGCCTCTAGGAACTCTGCTTCAGCTAGGGCGGCTGCATCCTCCTATCCTGCTGCTACTCTCTCTAAGGCAGCATACAAGAGTGCCTTCTCAATTTGTGATCTCCTCTCTTGTTCAGCTTTTGCTATCTGCAGAGTTGATTCCAAGTGCAATTTCTCTAACTTCATTTGTAATTCCTGGTTAGCAAAGGTTTCTCTCATTTTAGCTTTTGCGTAGGCAATGGCGACGGTGTTGCTGATAGACGATCACTTTGAAGAGATAAAAGCTATAGATCTCGTTTTATATG
The DNA here is from genome assembly GCF_046119375.1 of Phyllobates terribilis. NCBI lineage: Eukaryota > Metazoa > Chordata > Amphibia > Anura > Dendrobatidae > Phyllobates > Phyllobates terribilis. The sequence goes on along the minus strand of NW_027362763.1, from coordinate 383,824,259 downwards.
AAGATTTTTGGGACATTTATGGTGCCTTTAAGGGAATGTTTGATTGTGCAGAGATTGCTGAAGCTGTACTAAGCCTCTATATAGTCGGTGTCCTGACTCCCACTGGCTGTTTCACTGTTCAGTCCTTTCTACATGTTACCCTGAGGTGTGTGTGTAGTTTGACAGGCTGCTAAACTGATCTACCATAGTCCAATAAGAAGACTGTATCTTGATGTCTTTGCAGTTTATTAAACATTAGTAAATACTTTCGGAGAAACTAGAAACAATGAAATAACAAGGTATAAATACATGTATATAGGTAACACAGAAATACATGAGGCAAATGGCTGAACAGTTTATAAACAACATGTGTTAAACCAGCCTGCTATTCAGTCTTATCAATGCAGCAGACTACTACAGGGGTGGGAGTCTGGGTATCTGGTGGCTGCAAAGAAAAATGCCACATAATCCTTCTTACCAGCGATGCTATCACGAAGGGGAATAAAATGGTGGATGTTCTCTGAACACCAGTCTTTGAGGTAAGGAGCTTCTTCTTCCCAAAGTACAGTACAGACCAAAAGTTTGGACACACATTCTCATTTAAAGATTTTTCTGTATTTTCATGACTATGAAAATTGTACATTCACACCGAAGGCATCAAAACTATGAATTAACATATGTGGAATTATATACTTTACAAAAAAGTGTGAAACAACTGAAAATATGTCTTATATTCTAGGTTCTTCAAAGTAGCCATCTTTTGCTTTGATGACTGCTTTGCACATTCTTGGCATTCTCTTGATGAGCTTCAAGAGGTAGTCACCGGAAATGGTCTTCCAACAATCTTGAAGGAGTTCCCAGAAATGCTTAGCACTTGTTAGCCCTTTTGCCTTCACTCTGCGGTCCAGCTCACCCCAAACCATCTTGATTGGGTTCAGGTCTGGTGACTGTGGAGGCCAGGTCATCTGGCGTAGCACCCCATCACTCTCCTTCTTGGTCAAATAGCCCTTACACAGCCTGGAGGTGTGTTTGGGATCATTGTCCTGTTGAAAACTAAATGATGGTCCAACTAAACGCAAACCGGATGGAATAGCATGCCAACTGCAAGATGCTGTGGTTTCCATGCTGGTTCAGTATGCCTTCAATTTTGAATAAATCCCCAACAGTGTCACCAGCAAAGCACCCTCACACCATCACACCTCCTCCTCCATGCTTCACGGTGGGAACCAGGCATGTAGAGTCCATCCGTTCACCTTTTCTGCGTTGCACAAAGACACGGTGGTTGGAACCAAAGAGCTCAAATTTGGACTCATCAGACCAAAGCACAGATTACCACTGGTCTAATGTCCATTCCTTGTGTTCTTTAGCCCAAACAGGTCTCTTCTGCTTGTTGCCTGTCCTTAGCAGTGGTTTCCTAGCAGCTATTTTACCATGAAGGACTGCTGTACAAAGTCTCCTCTTAACAGTTGTTGTAGAGATGTGTCTGCTGCTAGAACTCTGTGTGGCATTGACCTGGTTTCTAATTTGAGCTGCTGTTAACCTGCGATTTCTGAGGCTGGTGACTCGGATAAACTTATCCTCAGAAGCAGAGGTGACTCTTCGTCTTCCTTTCCTGGGGCGGTCCTCATGTGAGCCAGTTTCTTTGTAGCGCTTGATGGTTTTTGCAACTGCACTTGGGGACACTTTCAAAGTTTGCCCAATTTTTCGGACTGACTGACCTTCATTTCTTAAAGTATTGATGGCCACTCGTTTTTCTTTACTTAGCTGCTTTTTTCTTGCCATAATACAAATTCTAACAGTCTATTCAGTAGGACTATCAGCTGTGTATCCTCCAGACTTCTGCACAATACAACTGATGGACTCAACCCCATTTATAAGGCAAGAAATCCCACTTATTAAACCTGACAGCGCGCACCTGTGAAGTGAAAAGCATTTCCGGTGACTACCTCTTGAAACTCATCAAGAGAATGCCAAGAGTGTGCAAAGCAGTCATCAAAGCAAAAGGTGGCTACTTTGAAGAACCGAGAATATAAGACATATTTTCAGTTGTTTCACACTTTTTTGTTAAGTATATAATTCCACATGTGTTAATTCATAGTTTTAATGCCTTCAGTGTGAATGTACAATTTTAAAAGTCATGAAAATACAGAAAAATCTTTAAATAAGAAGTTGTGTCCAAACTTTTGGTCTGTACTGTACACCATTACAGAGCAAGGGATAGGAAGAGCAGAGGGACAAAAAGCTAATGCCGATGAATAAAATTAAGCCACTAGATGGAGCCTGTGTACTGCAAACCAACTCAACAATGAAACTTAATGCTGAAGGCATGACAGTGCCTCTTGCTTAATGGTGTTGCAGCCTCTGTGGCCTTTCAGAATTTTTTCGGGCTTCATAGCAAAGGGGTGAATACAGATGCACATGTAAATTTTTCGTTATTTCATCTCATAAATTTAATTTATGCCTATATTTTTCTCACTTCGCTTCACCAACTTAGACTATTTAATGCTGATGGATCACATACAAATCGGATTGCAAAAATGTATAAACACAGGTATTAATATAACGAAATAGGTAAAAAGCCAAGGGGGTGAATACTTTCGCAAGCCAATATAGGTGAAATGACAAAGCAAATGTTCAGGCATAATGAATTAGCTGTCAAGTTCACTTTAAAAGAATTTTAACTTTATTTTTACAAGGCAAATACAGTATAAGACATGAAGTTAATGATATGCATAAATATAATGAGACCCAAAGTCAGTCAGTATAAAAATAATCTTTATTGAAATAAAAAGTATATGTAAAAAAGTAATAATGCACAAAAAAGGGATAAAGTAGGAGGCAGCCTGAACACTATAGTCATTATAAATATATACATAGATACATAAGCAAATTGAGTAGATCTACAGTAGGCACAAACAACACTTTATAAAAATGTAAAGTAAATATAGACCAAAGTAGTACAGAAGTTTTGCTAGAATTAGTCATATAGAGAGTGCCTGTAACATATAATAAAATTGGTATCACCAAGTTGAAGGAATACTGAAGATCAGGCAGCCACCAACAACACAATATACATATATATATATATATATATATATATATATATATATATATATACAGTATTAGTAGTAGTAGTGATGAGCGAGCATTCTCGCTACTGCTCGGTGCTCGCCCGAGCATCTCACTGCTCGAGATGCTCGGCGCTCGCCGAGTATTTCCGAGGTTGCTCGGTGGGAGCTCGGGTCCCCTCCCTTCATGTTTGGCGCTCTTTACAGAGCCAATGAACATGCAGGGATTGTCTGCCACTCACTGTAATGCAGCATCCATGTTGGTTGTGGCATTACAATGATTGGCTTGCCGTACAGCGTCATCAGGTCTATATCAGACCTGGTGCCGCCGTGCTCGTCACAGTCTACTCCGGAATCAGGCAGTGTAGGGAGAGGTTCTGCTGAGCTAGGGAGAGATTTGCTTGTTTCTAGTTAGTGTAGGTGTACCAAATTATATTAGAGACACATATCCATCTCAACAAACAGTCCTTCTGAGGACTAATCCATCTGCAGAGATATCAGGCAGGCAGTGTATATAGGCAGGCAGGCAGTGTATATAGGCAGGCTGGCAGTGTATATAGCAGACTGCAGTGCATATAGCACAAGAGGCTCCATTCCAGTTTAGTCTGCAGCTGCTGCTGCTGCTGTTAGATATTTCTAGACATAGGCCCGGGTCTCAGGGGACAGGAATAATTTTTCTTTCGATCTTAATCCTCATTATTTGCTTAAAAAGCAATCCATCCAGAGAACACAGTTTTTCTGTGCCATTTGCTTGTTGGCACTGCAGAATACAGCCAGGTCCTTTCCATATTACAGCGCTAAAAATCCAGCTATTTAAAACTGAGGTTTGTCCGTCACACGGATCACATATTATTGCACTGAAAATACTGCCATTTCTGGCCTCCATTAAAAATTAGTTTCAGTGTGTCACTGAAGCTACTGACACCAGTTTGCTGTTCAAAATAGTTACCTACAGGCCAGGTATTTAAAACTGTGTTTTCTCCGTCACACGGATCACATATACGTTTTCAGAAAATACTGCCATTTCTGGCCTCCATTAAAAATTTATTTCAGTGTGTTAGTGAAGCTATTGACACCAGTTTGCTGTTCAAAATAGTTACCTATAGGCCAGGTATTTAAAACTGTGGTTTGTCCATCACACAGATCACATATAAGTTCTCTCCAAATTCAGCCATTTGTAGTGAGCATGGAAGATATTGTCCTCCATTTAAAATGGGCAAGGCACATGGCAAGAGACGGGGAACTGGACGTGATGGTGATGGTGCATGCAGAGGACGAGGCCGTGGGAAGCTGAAATTGTGTCACAACAAACACCCACATCTTGTCGCTCGACTTTCCTGTCCCAATTAATAGGGGACCGCAGAACACCACAATTGAACACAGAGCAGTGTGAAAAGGTTATTGATTGGATTGCAGATAATGCTTCCAGTCACTTAGCCACTGCCACCACCCTGTCTTCCACAAGGTCAAGTCTCAGTAGCCGTAAGTCTGGACCGCATATTCCTCACCCTGAACCTCCTTCCTCCCACCATGCCAAGTGCCCAGAGACAACTGATCCCACACTTGGACACTCTGAAGAGCTGTTTACTTTTCCATTTATAGATTCAGGCTCTTCGCCTGGTCCACTTGAAGTGGGGCAAGAGTAGATCGCATGTAGCGATGCCCAAATATTTGAGCAGCCACGGTCACACGAAGGCGATGGTGGGAAAGTGTCACAAGAGGTGGACGATAATGAGATACAATTGCCAGAAAGTCAGGAGGAGGACCAGGGTGTGGAAGTGGAAGACAAGGTGGTGGATGATATAGTAACTGACCCAACCTGGCAGGAGGACATGCGGAGCAAGGACAGCAGCACACAGGTGGAGGAAGGCAGAGCACCCCAACCGGCAGGAAGAAGCAGTGTGTCAGCCACAGACAGAAGGCAGGCAACCATTCCCCGTAACACCAATACGAAGGAAGTTGCCAGTACAACTGTTAGGTCTTCCCGAGTCTGGTTGTTTTTTAAAGACTCAGCCGATAACCCCAAAAAGGCCATTTGCACCAACTGCCAGGCAAGCATCAGCAGGGATGGCAAAACTACCAGCCTGACCACCACCAGCATTATCAGGCATACACAGCCAACGCCCCACAGGCCACACTACTAAATTCCCTCATTTCGCGACTGCTTGCTAGGCTCGTGGAGACAGAAGCATTCCACAACCTGATGGCGATGGCCGTCCCTTGGTACTCAGTCCCCAGCCGCCACTATTTCTCCTTGTGTGGCGTCCTCGCATTACACAAGCACGTGTCCCAAAACATTAGCTGTGCTGTCAACAACGCAGTTACCGGGAAAGTCCACTTAACCACGGACACGTGGACAAGTGCTTGTGGGCAGGGACGGTACATCTCTCTGACAGCACACTGGGTTAACATAGTGGAAGCCAGGACCCAGTCGGACCTTGGGACGGAACACCTCCTCCCGACGCCAAGGATTGCAGGCCCTAGGTCAATCAGGGTTGCCCCCACAATCTACAGCTCCTTCACCTCATCCTCCTCAGCCTCCTCCTCCAATTCAGCCTCCATCTCCGAAATGACCACATCAATCACAAGCTGGAAGCACTGCAGCACTACCTCGGCCAAGCGGCAACAGGCTATGCTGAAGCTAATATGCTTAGGTGACAAACCGCACAAAGCTGAAGAGTTGTGGACAGCTCTGAAAGAGCAGGCAGATCTGTGGCTCACACCGCTGAACCTACAGTCAGGCATGGTCATGTGTGACAATGGCCGGAACATGGTGGCGGCTCTGAGGCGAGGCGAGCTAACACACGTACCGTGCCTGGCCCATGTGCTTAACCTCGTGGTTCAGCGGTTTCTCAAATCCTACCTGGAGCTGCCAGATCTGCTTGTTAAAGTACGCCGCCTGTGTGCCCATTTTAGAAAGTCACCTACAGCTTCCGCCACCCTTGCCGTGTTTCAGCAGCATTTGCGGCTTCCGGCTCACAGACTGGTGTGTGAAGTCCCCACACATTGGAACTCTACACTGCAGATGTTGGGAAGGATTTGTGAGCAGAAGAAGACAGTTGTTGAGTACCAGCATTAACAAGGCTGTCGGTATTCAGTTCAGACTCCACACATAAGACCTCAGGAGTGGACATGAAAGTTAGACATATCTACCATCCTCCAAACCTTTGAGGACTCCACCAAGATGGTGAGCGGCGATGACGCCATAATTAGCGTCACCATGTTACATTGCAGGCAAGGAATCATACAGGGTGATTACACACAGCCCAGCCTCATCTCATCCCAACGTGGATTGGGTGACAATGAGGAATAGGAGGAACAACAGGACCTAGTTTCATGCGCTATAGACTGTACTACCTGCACAACTGTCATACCATCTGTTCAGCGTGGATGGCCTGAGGACAGAGGAGGAGGAGGAGGAGAGCATGGTCAGTCGTCCTCTTGGTGAGGACATGGAAGTCTTGCCTGCTAGCAGTCTGGCATGGCTGAGTTTATGTTACGCTGCCTTTCCCATGACCCTCGTGTTCTCAAAATTTTGGGTGACAGTCATTACTGGTTGGTGACACTTCTAGACCCACGCTACAAGGAGAACTTTATATCTCTTATTCCTGAGGCGGACAGGTCTACAAAAATGGGGCAGTACAAAAAGGCCCTTGTTGCGGAACTATTAAAAAATTCCCATCTGAAAATGCTGGCGGCAGAGGTCACAGTTCATTGGACAACCAGGGACTACAGGCGAGAGAGACACAACTTCAATCCAGCAGAGGCAGGGGAACACTGTCAAAGTTCTGGGAGAATTTTCTCAGCCCCTCTCATTGCACAGGCCCTGAGGAGCGGGGTTCTCTCACAAGTAGTGCAAAGATTGGGAAGATGCTGAGGGAGTACCTTGCTGACCGTACCAACGTCCTGCGTGATTCCTCTGTGCCTTATAATTATTGGGTATCCAAGCTGGATACGTGGAATGAACTGGCTCTCTATGCCTTGGAGGTCCTGGGCTGCCTTGCCGCTAGCGTTTTATCAGAGATGGTTTTTAGTGGTGGAATTATAACTGATATCTGCATCCGCCTTTAAACTGAAAATGCTGACAGGCTGACTCTTATAAAAATGAACAAGGGCTGGATTGGGCCAGACTTCTCAACACCACCGAATGATAGCAGTGTAACATAAACTCAAATTCAGTGTCTTTTTTTGGGAGGTGTATACCCATGCACCTTTTTACACCCACACATGGGTATACGCTTCCTGATTTTGGCTATTTGCTCTTGTCCGCCTCCTTCTCCTCATCCTCATCCTCCACCACCATATCACCGGGGTGACCGTGGTCCGTGATGCAACACCCACATAATTTTTTTAAAGCGTGTTTATGATGCCTGTAAAAAAAAAATTTATACAGTATGTTCAAGTATACCCCCCAGGGGTAAATGTTTTGTCAGCCCATACACTTAGTGCATGGGCATTACAAGTATAGGAGGCCCTCTCCTTTCTAATGGGAACATTTTTTTATGAGGCCCTCCTCCACGTCTCTTCCAAGGGGCATTGCAGTGCCTCCCAATTTTTGGCAGCCCTTGCATTCACTGCATAGGTCAACACTATGGGAGACCCACTTCTTAATAATGGAAACATTGTTTTTAGGAAGCTCTCTGACCTCTACGTCTCTTCCAAGGGGAATTGGAGTGCCTCCAAATTTTTGGCAGCTTTTGTATTCACTGCATAGGCAAAAACTATGGGAGACCCACTTCCTAATAATGAGAACATTGTTTTTAGGAGGCTCTCCGACCTCTACGTGTCTTCCAAAGGGAATTGGAGTGCCTCCAAATTTTTGGCAGCTTATGCATTCACTGCATAGTCAAACACTATAGGAGACCCACTTCCTAATAATGGGAACATTGTTTTTAGGAGGCTCTACGTCTCTTGCAAGGGGCATTAGAGTTCCTACAAATTTTTGGCAGCCGTTGCTTCACTGCATAGGCAAACAGTATGGGAAACCCTCTCCCTTCTAATGGGAATTTGTCATTACTGTGGTCCTGCTCTATGTGTCTTTAAATTGTTAGTGCTGTTTTTCCTAAATTTTGTCAGTCATTGGACTCACTGCATACCCTATAACGGTATAGCACACCTGCTCCTTTGTAATGGAAACATGTCATTACTGTGGCCATGCTCTATGTGTCTTTAAATTGTTAGTGGGGTTTTTCCCAAATATTGGTAGCCCTTGCAGTCACAGCATGGGCATTACCACTATAGGAGACCCGCTCCTTTATAATGGGAACATTTTTTTTTACTGAGACCCTCGTCTATGTCTCTTCAAAGGCGTATTGGGTTGCGTCTGAATTTTTGGCAGCCCATGAAGTCACTCCATGTGCAATAACAGTATAGGAGACCCACTCGTTAATAATGAGAGCAACAAAGCATAGCCGGCTGATGGCTCTCTAACAACAGCGAGGGCCGACTGCTGGCCCTTTAAGAATAGTAATGGCTGCCTGATTGCCCTATAAAAATAGGCTTTGTGACTTTCAGAGTCCCTCCATCATAAATGAAACAGGATGTGTCTGATGATGTGTCACACACCACATGGCCAGATAAGGTTGTAAAATGTTGAAATGACATTTCCCAGTGAATGCATTTGTCTTGAAAAATAACGTAAAAAAAACAGTAGGATCTTTCTTTAGTATCAAAAACAGAGTCGCCAATGTAACCTCAATGTAATCACATTGTTCAGCTCCTGCACCTCCTCCTCCATCTCCGAAATGACCACATCAGTCACAAGCTGAAAGGACTGCAGCACTGCCTTGGCCAGGCGGCAACAGGCTGTTGTTATGATCTGCAACATAAGCTAAGGAAAGATGGGGGAAAGCTGTCCCTACAGTAAGACTAAGCTGAATCCCTACGATGTAGCGGGCTGCCTGTTCCTTGTGAACAGACCCACCTTAGTCCTCGGCTAGTCTGAACTAAGACCTATAGAGTTAAGGGAGGGGTCCCTAAAAGAACTAAGGACTGGGACAAAAATGGGACACCTCCTAAACAGAAGTAGATGCAGAGCACAAAAGACAAACAGACAAAACGTACTAGAGGTCCCAGAGGACCAAGCGAACTAGACAGAGATAGGCACCGAAGCACCTGGCTAGAGAGACAGTCAAACAACACTGAAGTCCAGCAAAGCCAGAAGGGCGGAGCTGGAATAAATAGGCAGATGGTCACGTGACCGCAAAACACAATATAGCAAAAACTAACAGGAGGGTTCTAACAGCTGTGCTGAAGATAACATGCTTAATACTTAGGTAACAAACCGCCCAGCGCTGCAGAGTTGTTGAAAGCTGTAACACAGCAACCTGATCTGTGGCTCTCATCGCTGAACATACAGACAGGCATGGTCGTGTGGCAATGGGCGGAACCTGGTGATGGAGAAATGACACCCGGAGTAGATACGGTTTCCCTCTATGCCAGTCCTTTCACCGAGCTAAAGAATATGGCTGTGGTGAAATACAACTCCCACTGAGAAGCAGTTTCAAACTGAAAAACATTGGGCCCACCAGAGGATTTGATTCTGAGGGCTCGCCTTTCTTCCCCGCTCAAGAGCCTCATAGCTGCTGCAAAGTTTGCGCTATCATGAACTCTCCTGATGGAGAAGCTGGGGTCCACCCGAGGACTCTCTGGGGGGACTGTCCAACCCTACCGAGAAGCAGTCCTGGCTAAGAAAAGTGTGTGGGAAGGTTCCCGGACACTCTATGGCTCCTTTTTTACTGAGGTGGAAACACATGCAAACACGGGGAGAACATACAAAATCCTTGAAGATGTTGTCCTTGTTGGGATTTGAACCCAGGATTCCAGTGCTGCAAGTCTTCAGTGTTAAGCACTGAGCCAATGAGGCGCCGTTCACCCTGTGATATCTAACAGGCTAGAGAAACTTGTACCTACTGCCACTCTATCTTCAGCTCCTTTGTGAGAAAATGTATTTGGGCAGCCACTCAGTCTACCAAATAGAATTCCTGAGAAAGAAATTGGGGATGGATTTGCTACTGGTAATCGGGGCAGTGCTAATACCATGGCGTCGTACCATCGTTTAATGGAAATATTACATGCTGGTAGGAGGCAAGCAGATTCCCACAGAAAAGTACCAGCAGTAATGTTCAGGGACCCTTGCCTGTGGAAGGCGGAGACGATACCGGGAGAAATAGTGGCAGTTGGGGACCGAGTATGGACACCCGGCCGCCATCAGCATGAGGTTGTGGACAGCTTCCACCTCCACGAGCCTAAATGGCCACATTTCAAGTGCAAGCAGCTTTAGAGGACTTCCTGGGAGAAATGACAGCTGGAGTAGATACGGTTTCCCAAGTCCTTTCACCAAGCTAAAGAATATGGCTGTGGTGAAATACAGCTCACCGACAAGCTGTAGACTGGCTCCATACCGTCCCTGGCCACATTCACTTGACCACGTGTTTGTGGTTAGGCTGTCCTTCCCACTGGGGAGGGCATAGGTAATGTTGTGGGACCTGTGCTTGTGGAAGGCGGAGATCTGACGATACCGGGAGAAATAGTGGCAGCTGGGGACCGAGTATGGATACCCGGTCGCCGCCGCCATAAGGTTGTGGACAGCTTCTGCCTCCACGAGCCTAAAAGGCCACATTTCAAGTGCAAGCAGCTGTCAAAAATTTGGCAGTATAGTATTGCAACCTGTGGGTGGGTGGGTGTATGGCTGCATACTTGTGCTTGCATTCCAAGACATGGGGTAGGGACAACTGAACGCTGCACTGGGGCAAGGACGTGGACGGTGATTATTGCAAGTCTGCAATGACAGGTGCATGGCGGGAGGCATCTTTGCATGTGCCAAGGATCACTTATGATGTGCCAACTTTTAGGCAGTGACCTGGGAGTCAGAGATGCTTCCAGGGGTCTTCCCCATGCTGTTCCCATGTCTTTTCAGCACTATATGCATGTGTCTGATGTTTTACACACCATATGGCCAGATAAGGTTGTAAAATGTAAAAATGACATTCCTGGTGAATGCATTTGTCTTGGTTGAAAGCAATGCAAAAGTGCAAAAACGCATCAAAAACGCTACATGTGAACATAGCCCAAGGTGTGGAGGAGCATTTTTGTTTTTATATATTTATTTTGCCTGATATACAAGTCATTACCCTGGAAAGGATGTTCCTTAACATATTTTCCAGGAAAATCCATTTTGGTTTCGTTTTTGTATGTTTTATTGTGAGTCTGTAAAAGTGGCGTAATACCTTTGACAACGTTGTTGACAGCAGTGACCTGGGAGTCAGAAATGCTTCCAGGGGTCTTCCCCATGCTGTTCCCATGTCATTTGAGCACTGTTCCCATAGATTTTGGCAATTTTTAGGCCCTCTGCAGACCGCCGGGGGGAGCCGCCTGAAAAATGCTCGAGTTTCCCATAGACTTACAGTAAGACCAAAAGTTTGGACACACCTTCTCATTTAAAGATTTTTCTGTATTTTCTTGACTATGAAAATTGTACATTCACACTGAAGGCATCAAAACTATGAATTAACACATGTGTAATTATATAGTTAACAAAAAAGTGTGAAACAACTGAAAATATGTCTTATATTCTAGGTTCTTCAAAGTAGCCACCTTTTGCTTTGATGACTGCTTTGCACACTCTTGGCATTCTCTTGATGAGCTTCAAGAGGTAGTCACCGGAAATGGTCTTCCAACAATCTTGAAGGAGTTCCCAGAGATGCTTAGCACTTGTTGGCCCTTTTGCCTTCACTCTGCGGTCCAGCTCACCCCAAACCATCTCAATTGGGTTCAGGTCTGGTGACTGTGGAGGCCAGGTCATCTGGCGTAGCACCCCATCACTCTCCCTCTTGGTCAAATAGCCCTTACACAGCCTGGAGGTGTGTTTGGGGTCATTGTCCTGTTGAAAAATAAATGATGGTCCAACTAAACGCAAACCAGATGGAATAGCATGCCGCTGCAAGATGCTGTGGTAGCCATGCTGGTTCAGTATGCCTTCAATTTTGAATAAATCCCCAACAGTGTCACCAGCAAAGCACCCCCACACCATCACACCTCCTCCTCCATGCTTCACGGTGGGAACCAGGCATGTAGAGTCCATCCGTTCACCTTTTCTGTGTCGTACAAAGACATGGTGGTTGGAACCAAAGATCTCAAATTTGGACTCATCAGACCAAAGCACAGATTTCCACTGGTCTAATGTCCATTCCTTGTGTTCTTTAGCCCAAACAAGTCTCTTCTACTTGTTGCCTGTCCTTAGCAGTGGTTTCCTAGCAGTTATTTTACCATGAAGGCCTGCTGCTCAAAGTCTCCTCTTAACAGTTGTTGTAGAGATGTGTCTGCTGCTAGAACTCTGTGTGGCATTGACCTGGTCTCTAATCTGAGCTGCTGTTAACCTGCGATTTCTGAGGCTGGTGACTCGGATAAATTTATCCTCAGAAGCAGAGGTGACTCTTGGTCTTCCTTTCCTGGGGCGGTCCTCATGTGAGCCAGTTTCTTTGTAGCGCTGTATGGTTTTTGCAACTGCACTTGGGGACACTTTCAAAGTTTTCCCAATTTTTCAGACTGACTGATCTTCATTTCTTAAACTAATGATGGCCACTCGTTTTTCTTTACTTAGCTGTTTTTTTCTTGCCATAATGCAAATTCTAACAGTCTATTCAGTAGGACTATCAGCTGTGTATCCTCCAGACTTCTGCACAACACAACTGATGGTCCCAATCCCTTTTATAAGGCAAGAAATCCCACTTATTAAACCTGACAGGGCACACCTGTGAAGTGAAAACCACTTCCGGTGACTACCTCTTGAAGCTCATCAAGAGAATGCCAAGAGTGTGCAAAGCAGTCATCAAAGCAAAAGGTGGCTACTTTGAAGAACCTAGAATATAAGACATATTTTCAGTTGCTTAACACTTTTTTGTTAAGTATATAATTCCTCATGTGTTAATTCATAATTTTGATGCCTTCAGTGTAAATGTACAATTTTCATAGTCATGATAATACAGAAAAAAATTTAAATGAGAAGGTGTGTCCAAACTTTTGGTCTGTACTGTACATTGGGATCGTTGCTCGGGTCGATCACCCGAGCATTCCAATTTGCTCGACCCGAGCAACGAGGACCCGAGCATTTTAGTGCTCGCCCATCACTAATTAGTAGTCGTTTTTGTGATACACTGAATAAAGAGCATGAACCGCACAGCCAAAAAATCAAACATTGATCTAATGCAACTAGGCAAAAATATACATTACTGCACATGAGGTTCTTAGTTTAACATTCTGATCAGACTATATGAAGTCCACTGCCACGTCACGGTGAACCTCTTAGTGAGTCCTAACTTTTATTGCCTTAAAGGAGTGGTGTAGTGTGCTAACCACCGTCGCAGCGACAATGCACCAGCAGGGAGGGCAACCTGGTGCCTAACAGCACCCATGCTGCAAGACTGAGTCCTTATGACTGCAGACCGCACTGCCCCACAAGCACAAAACCACAGCAACAACGGCCGCCACATAACACCAACACCAAGTGAAATGAGCAATGAAACTCACCTTCCTCAATCTCTCAAATGAGAGCAACAATAGGCTAGACCCCATTTGCAGTCTCCTTCTAATTAAAATCACCTGTGCCAAATGGAAGGAGTGCTGGTCCAAGAAAGGGGACGGATCATGCAATACAATATAGTATTTTTTGTGCCTGCATCTGACTAATTTGTTTATATATGTGCAGTACTGTATATGTATATTTATAATATTTATGGTGCATTATGATCAGGCTGCTTCCCTTCTTTATCCCATTTTTGTGCAGTGTCACTTTTTTATATATACTTTTTATATTTGAATAAAGATTATTTTTATACTGATTGATTTTGGGTCTCATCGAAATTATACATATTATTGATTTCATGTCTTTCACAGTATTTTGTATTTTTTGCGAATTGGGTACTTAAGTGTTAATAGGTGTCATTATAGACATCACCTCATAGAAGTTTTGCAATATGATTGTATTTTAACAAGTGTGCATGGTACATGATTCCGTGACACTAATATATAAGTATTATAGGTTCTCCTCTTTTGTGAAGGGTCATCTGTTTGTTAGTGCATACTTCTTTATAATCTGCATCCAATTCCTATACTAGAATTGGCAGCTGATCGAATATCATATGATTGGAGCTGGCCATCGACTCCTCCAATCGCTCCAAAACAGCTTTCTTAAGTGCAGTTTTTAAGTTGTAGGACAGGTCAGGTCACGTGTTTCTTCACTAACTACCTTTTTGAGAAGAAGAGAACTTTGCAGTACTTAAGGGAAGGCATTACTAACATGTGAAACTTCACAAATCTGAAAAATTACAATAATTATATATCAGCAAGTGCCACAAAATGATATCCCCAATGCATTTTTTTAAAATAAAGAGGACAGCCCTTTAAATAAAACAGAAAGGACAGTGGACTGATGCTTCAGTAATGTAGCCAAATAATAATTTCAGTCATATGTTTAAACCTCTGTATAGAAAAATATTATTGCAGAGAGGCTATTACTTGATAAAATGTAGCCATTATAACAGCAGCAGCATTGTCTTGCTAACTGTATTTAATGCTTAATTCTTCAAATCCATTTGTAGTTACATAGAAAATCTACCCACAGTAAAAACGCAGGCGAGAATAATAAGATTTAAATAATAATTTATTTCTGATTAGCAACCTTGTAGCAATAAAAGAAAATGTGCATCATTATAGGTTTCACATATTATCTCTGAATCAGTTCGATTTAATAATGTTTATTTTTCAAAAATAGTGCATGTGCCTAGGTGAATAAATCAATCGAAATTCGAAAAAGAATGAATTCTATTTTAATGGTTATGATTATTACTATTATTATAGCAACACATTCATAGTAATCAATAGCACATGCAAGTGCGGAGTTTTATTTCTCACTGCTTCCTCTTAGGGCATACACTAATTAGACAGAATGGTGAAATTTTCAAGGGTCATTAAGCTCACTGTTTGGAGCATGCAAACGTTTTGCTCAGCTGATGAGCATCAGAACTGAAATGGCATCCAAAGAAATAAGCCTTTGGCTTTAGTAAACATAGCGTAGATCATCCTTGCTCTATGTGTAATAAATATATTCCATTAATGGGTGAAATCCTATAAAATACTACAAGTGTCAAAATTTGTAAGGCTGTATTTTAGTAAACAAATGATTTTCTTAATGCATCTGAATGCATGGCTTCATAGTTATTTTACTAGTTAAAGGTTTCATTTATAATATAATGCATATTTTTATTTTATTTGTTTATTTATTTTACTAACTTATATAGCGCCATTAATTCCACAGCGCTTTACAAACATTATTGGCACTGTCCCCATTGGGGCTTACAATCTAAATTCCCTATCAGTATGTCTTTGGAATGTGGGAAGAAATCGGAGACCCCTTGGTGGGATTCGAACGCAGGACCCCAGCGCTGCAATGCTAACCACTGCTATATGACAGTATTCTTTGTATGACTAAGACCTGAGACATTAAAAGTGCTTCTACTGTAACATTTGAATATGGTTTCAAGATTGCTAGATTAAAAAACAGGATTTTAGAATGGTAAATAAAACACACAATTATCTATCTATATCTGTCTGTTTATATCTATCTACAGTATATATGTCGGTTTATATCTATGTATGTATGTTTATATCTATCTACCTACAGTATATCTGTCTGTTTATATCCATCTCTTTGTATCTATCTATCTATCTATCTATATCCACAGCGGGTAAATAAGTATTGAACACGTCACCAATTTTCTAAGTAAATATATTTTTAAATATGCTGCTATCATCAGATGTAAGTAACAACCCATCCAATCCACACGAGCAAAGAAAACAAACCATAGATGTCCATAAATTAAGTTATGTGTAATAATGAGAAATGACACAGGGAAAATGTATTAAACGTGCTTACTGAAATTAATTTAATACTCCGTACAAAAGCCTTTGATGGTGATGACAGCTTCAAGATGTCTCCTGTATGGAGAAACTACTCAAATGCATTGCTCAGGTGTGATTTTAGCCCATTTTTCACACAAACACTCTTCAAATCCTGAAGGCGATGTGGGCTCCTTCTATGAACTCTGAGCTTTAGTTCCTTCCATAAATTTTCTATTGGATTCAGGTCAGGTGATTGGCTGGGCCATTCTAGCGGCTTTACTTTCTTTCTCTGAAGCCAATTGAGAGTTATCTTTGCTGTGTGTTTGGGATCATTGTCTTGCAGAAATATCTTCCCTCGTTTCATCTTCATCATCCTGGTAGATGCCAGCAGATTTTTATCAAGAATGTCTTGGTACATTTGTCCATTCATCCTTCCTTCAATTATATGAAGATTGCTAGTAACATATGCTGAATAACAGTCCCACACCATAATATTTCAACCTCCAAACTTCGCTGTTGGTATGGTGCTTTTGGGGTGATGTGCAGTGCCTTTTGGCCTCCAAACATAGTGTGTATTATGGCATCCAAAGATTTCAATGTTGGTCTCATCTGACCAGACTATATTCTCCTAGCATTTCACAGGCTTGTCAAAATGTTGTTGAGCAAACTTTAAACATGTTTGAATATGCTTTTTGACTCTCAATCTACTAAAATGCTTGTGCATGCCCTCATAATCTCCCGCCTCGACTACTGCAACATCCTCCTCTGTGGCCTACCTGCTAACACTCTCACACTGCTGCCCGACTAATTCATCTTGCTACTCCTCCGCTTCTACCATCTGCAAATCTTTTCACTGGCTCCCAATTCCCCAGCGTATCGAGTTTAAACTACTAATACTGACTTATAAAGCCATCCATAACCTGTCTCCTCTGTACATCTCTGAACTAATCTCAAAATATTTTCCCTCACATAATCTCCGGGCCTTCCAAGACCTCCTTCTCTCCTCCAGACTTATTTGTTTCTCATACAATCGCCTTCAAGACTTCAACTGAATTTATTAGGCTCAATTATTAGGGGAACAGATAGGGCAATCTGTCACAAAGACAGGGATCGTCGAACAGTGTGCTGCCTACCTGGCACTCAAGTCCGGCACATTGGTGATCGGGTTGACAGATTACTCGGAGGGGCTGGTGAGGACCAAGCGGTCATGGTGCACATTGGCACAAATGACAAAGTTAGAGGTGGGTGGAAGGTCCTTAAAGATGATTTCAGGGAATTAGGCTGCAATCTTAAAGCAAGGACCTCCAAGGTGGTATTCTCTGAAATACTACCTGTACCACGTGCCACGCCAGAGAGGCAACGGGAGATTAGGGAGATAAATAAGTGGCTCAGGAACTGGTGTAGGAAGGAGGGGTTTGGGTTCCTGGAGAACTGGGCCGACTTCTCAGTTGGCTACAGATTCTACGCTAGGGACAGGCTGCACCTCAATGGGGAGGGTGCAGCAGTGCTGGGGGAGAAAATGGCTAGAAGGTTGGAGGAGTGTTTAAACTAGGGATTGGGGGGAGGGTATTCATTTGATAAGTGGGTGTTAGAACCTTGCTCTTAGGTTTTTTCCTTTGCTGGTCACATGACCTTGTTGGCCTATTTAATCCTGCTCCGCCCTTCTGGCTTTGCTGGACTTCATTGTATATCTACTTTCTAGCTAGCCTGTGCTCTGTGTCTTGCTCTGTTAGTTTGCTTGGTTTACTGACCTCTATGTTCTTTATATTTTGTTTGTTCGTCTGTCTGCTACTATTTCTGTTAGGAGGTGTCCCATATTCCTCCCAGTCCTTAGTACTTGTAGGGATTCCTCCCCCACATCTATAGGTCTTCGTACAGACTAGCTTAGGACTTTAGCAGGTCTGATCGCAGGATCAGGTTCCCTGTTACATCGTAGGGATTCAGCTGAGTTCTATCGTAGGGACAGATCTCCTCTCTTTCCTTAGCTCTGGTAGCAGAACATAACAGTAAGTCCAGCCAGCAAATTCTCTAAGGAAAGATTTTTCTGTTCCATCATGGTGTCGGTTCAGGATTTGGCTCATCGCCTGCAGGGACTCTCTCTGGAAGTGGCCGAGCTCCGTCAGCACGTGAGTAACTGTTCTGGAGCACATTTCTTGGAGCCTAAGGTATGTTTGCCGGATTTATTTTTTGGTGAACATCGAGAATTTTTTTCATTTAAAAATGCTTGCTTATTGTATTTTCGTTTGAGACCCAAGTCCTCTGGGGATGAATCCCAGCGCGTAGGGTTCATAATGTCACTTTTGCGCAAAGAGCCTCAGGAGTGGGCCTTTTCTTTGCAACCTAGTGATACATGCTTCAGATCAGTGGATAGTTTTTTTTCTGCTTTAGGACTATTATATGATGATCCTGACCGTGTCGCATCAGCTGAGACTGAGTTGAGACGTTTAAAACAAGGATCAGGTAATGTCGAAAAATATTGTACACATTTTCGTCGTTGGTCCACTCAAACAGGGTGGAACGATTCTGCTCTGAAAAGTCTATTTCTTGCTGGGCTCAGTGAAAGGGTTAAAGACCTGCTAATTGCTTATCCTACACCTGAGGATTTGCAACAGGCTATGCAATTAGCTATACGGGTGGATAGAAGACTGCGTGCTAGGGTTAATGAGAGCAAATCCTCTGCTATGTCAGTTTCTGGTTATGATAATGTGTGTACTAACAGTGGTGAACCGATGGAGATTGGATCGGTGGCACCTCGCTCTCAAGAAAAAGACCGTCGTTTTTCGAAAGGCTTGTGTTTCTATTGCGGAAAATCTGGTTATTTGATTAAAGGCTGTGAGCTTCGTATGAAGAAAGAAAAAAAAATGGTCAGTCATGCCCGTATTGCCTGTTTAAATTCCAAGGGTGTATTTTTAGCTGCTTCCACGATTGCTCAGGAAAAATTAATGGAATTTCGGGTGTTTGTTGATTGCGGGTCTACACTGAATGTAATTGATGGGGGATTCGTGGAAAAACTCAATTTAAAACCTGAACCTTTATCATCCCCCATTGCTGTGGTTTCTGTGGATGGCTCCCCTTTGAAGAATATTACTCTCAAGGTCTGTGAATTTCCTCTCACTATTAATGGTGTTCACCATGAGAAATTGGATTTGGTAGTGTTGAATAACTTGCCTTCTCCAGTAATATTGGGATTGCCCTGTTTAAAATGTCACAATCCTGTACTGGATTGGTCTACCAGTGAAATTAAATCCTGGAGCCATAAATGTTATGACAAGTGTTGTAACGGGCGTATTGCAGCTTTGGATAGGGGAGAATTGCCTGTTCCTATTCAGGATTTTTGGAGAGTTTTTTCTGAGAAGGAATCGCAGGTTTTGCCTCCCCATAGAGACTATGATTGTTCTATTGAATTTGTCCCTGGAGCGACTCTTCCTAAAAGTCGTTTATTTAACCTTACTATTCCTGAGAGGAAGGCTTTGGAGGAATACATACAGACAAGTTTGGCCGCCGGTCACATTAGGCCCTCTAAGTCTCCTGTGGCGGTTGGATTTTTTTTTGTAAAAAAAAAGGACGGCGGTTTACGTCCTTGTCTGGATTTTCGTGAGATTAACAAAATTACGGTACGCAATCCTTACCCACTGCCATTGATTCCTGATCTGTTTAACCAGTTATTGGGGGCCAAGTGGTTCTCTAAAATTGACCTTAAGGGGGCATACAATCTGTTGCGCATGAAGGAGGGTGATGAATGGAAGACTGCTTTTAACACTCCTGTGGGTCATTTTGAGAATCTGGTTATGCCTTTTGGTCTTACTAATGCTCCTGCATTTTTTCAGAATCTGATTAATGACATCCTTAGACCTTTGATCGGTAAAAATGTGGTTGTGTATTTGGATGACATTTTGATTTATTCGCCAGATCTGGAGTCTCATTGGCGGAGCGTGCGTGAGGTATTACAGTTATTAATGGACAATTCGCTTTTTGCTAAGCTGGAGAAATGTGAGTTCGCTGTACAGAGAATTAGTTTTTTGGGCTACATTATCTCCAGCAAAGGTTTTGAGATGGATCCGGTTAAGGTTCAGGCTGTGCAGGAATGGCCTAGGCCTATTGGTTTGAAATCGATACAGAGGTTTTTGGGTTTCGCCAATTACTATAGAAAATTCATAAAAATTTTTTCTAGTATTGTCAAACCTCTGACTGATCTCACCAGGAAAGGTGCTGATGCGGTTCAGTGGTCTTCTGAGGCCATTGAAGCTTTTGTGTATCTCAAGGAGAGGTTCACCTCTGCTCCCATCCTTATGCAGCCTGATGTTACTAGGTCGTTTTTGGTTGAGGTTGATGCTTCCTCTGTGGGGGTTGGCGCAGTATTGTCTCAGGATAACGGGGATGGATTACATCCCTGTGCCTTTTTTTCAAAAAAATTTTCGGAGACTGAATTGAATTACGATATTGGTAATAGGGAATTATTGGCTATTAAACTCGCATTTGAACACTGGCGCCACTTCTTGGAAGGTGCGGAATTTCCCGTTCAGGTTCTTACGGATCATAAAAATCTGATATATCTTGACGCTGCCAAGCGCCTGAATGCCCGTCAGGCTAGGTGGGCACTGTTTTTCTCGCGGTTTAATTTCTCCGTTACTTACATCCCTGGTACTAAGAATGTTAAGGCGGATGCCTTGTCTCGCAGTTTTTCTCCCATAGTCGGTGCTGAGAAAGAGGAAAACATTTTACAAGAAGGTGTTGTGATAGCTGCTTTAGACTCCGTTTTGGAAGATGAGATTCTTAAAGCTCAGGAGAATGCCCCATCTAACACTCCTCATATGAGGTTGTTTGTGCCTGGGACCTTTAGGAGAGATTTGTTTGTTGAGTGTCACGAATCTCGGTTGGCAGGTCATCCCGGAATCTCTGAGACCAAGAGACTGGTGGGTCGCAGTTTTTGGTGGCCTGGATGGCAGAAGGAAGTCATTAAGTGGGTACGCCAATGTACTGTATGTGCTAGATCTAAGTCCTCACATACTCCTGCTGCGGGGTTGCTTTGTCCTTTGGAGGTCCCCAGTGCTCCTTGGACACATTTGGCTATGGACTTTATAACTGACCTTCCCCCCTCTGAGGGTTTTACTGTCATCTGGGTGGTCGTGGACCGTTTTAGTAAGATGTGTCACTTGGTTCCCTTCATCAAACTGCCCTGCGCTAAAACTCTCGCTAAGGCCTTTGTCAAGGAAATTGTCAGACTTCATGGCGTTCCTACTGACATTGTTTCTGATAGGGGTCCTCAGTTCGTGGCTCGTTTTTGGCGTGCCTTTTGTGACAGGTTGGGAATTCATTTGTCGTTTTCGTCCGGATATCATCCTGAATCTAATGGCCAGACAGAAAGGAAAAACCAGGATGTTGAGCAGTTCTTGCGTTGTTTTGTGGCAGACAATCAAGAGGGGTGGTCTGAGTTTCTGCCACTTGCCGAATTTGCTCTGAACAATCATACATCTTCTTCTGCTGGTTGTTCGCCTTTTTTTTGTTGTTCTGGGAGACATCCGTCGTTTGGGTCGTTCTCCAAGTTGGGATCTGCCGTGCCTGAGGAGGAGAATTTTTCCGGTGATTTGGAAAGAGTTTGGACGGATGTGCGTGGTAATCTTCAGGAGGCCAACAGAAAATCTAAAGACTACTTTGATAGGAAACGACAGGAGGTTTTGTTCGCTGTTGGTGACATGGTTTGGTTGTCCTCTAGGAATCTGCGGTTGAGGATTCCTTCTAAGAAATTGGGTCCCAAGTTTGTAGGGCCCTTTAAGGTGCTTCAGGTTGTCAACCAATCTGCTGTTAGGTTGGAGGTTCCTACCTCCTGGAGAATTAATCCGGTCTTTCATGTCTCTCTGTTAAAAAAAGCTGTTGTGTCGGATGGTGACGCCTCTGCCTCTGTTCCTCCGGTGGTGGAGGACGGGGAATATGAAATTTCTCGCATCCTTGACTCTAGACGGTATAGAGGTAGTTTGCAGTATCTTGTGGCCTGGAAAGGTTTCGGACCCGAGGATAACTCTTGGGTGAGGTCAGATGATGTTTCCGCATCCAGACTTATCAGAGCGTTTCACAGGAGATTTCCTGATAAGCCTGGTCCTAGGGGATCCGGAGGATCCTCTTAGAAGGGGGGGTACTGTTAGAACCTTGCTCTTAGGTTTTTTCCTTTGCTGGTCACATGACCTTGTTGGCCTATTTAATCCTGCTCCGCCCTTCTGGCTTTGCTGGACTTCATTGTATATCTACTTTCTAGCTAGCCTGTGCTCTGTGTCTTGCTCTGTTAGTTTGCTTGGTTTACTGACCTCTATGTTCTTTATATTTTGTTTGTTCGTCTGTCTGCTACTATTTCTGTTAGGAGGTGTCCCATATTCCTCCCAGTCCTTAGTACTTGTAGGGATTCCTCCCCCACATCTATAGGTCTTCGTACAGACTAGCTTAGGACTTTAGCAGGTCTGATCGCAGGATCAGGTTCCCTGTTACATCGTAGGGATTCAGCTGAGTTCTATCGTAGGGACAGATCTCCTCTCTTTCCTTAGCTCTGGTAGCAGAACATAACAGTGGGGAAGTTAATGCAGATAGCGTCCTGGGCACAAATAAAAAAATTGGGGGTGGGGTTAGAAGATTCAATATAGTAAGAAGGAATAGATGTACAGAGAGATACATAAAATGCATGTAAACTAATGCCAGAAGCCTCACCAACAAAATGGAGGAATTAGAATTAATTTTGTTGGAAAATAATTATGACATGGTGGGGATATCTGAGACATGGCTGGATGAGAGCCATGACTGGGCAGTTAATTTACAGGGCTATAGTCTGTTCTGAAATGACCATACAAACAAGCGAGGTGGGGGGGTTTATATGTAAAATCATCCTTAAAACCCATCTTGCGTGAGAATATATGTGAATCTAATGAAAATGTAGAGTCCCTATGGGTGGAGATAAGGGGAGGGGGGAAAAAATAAATAAATTACTGATAGGGGTTTGTTATAAGTCTCCAAAAATAATGGAAGCAGCGGAGAATATCCTCAAAAAGCAAATAGATGAAGCAGCGACCCAAGGAGAAGTCATTATTTTGGGGGACTTCAACTACCTGAAATACATTGGGGAACAGAAACCTGTAGTTCAAGCAAAGGTAATAGGTTTTTGACAACATTGAGAGACAATTACCTTTCACAACTGGTTCAGGACCCAACAAGAAGGGGGGCACTGCTAGACCTAATATTAACCAACAGGCCAGACCGCATATCAAATATACGAGTTGGGGGTCACTTGGGTAATAGTGATCACAAAATAATACGTTTTCATTTATCCTTTAATAAGATGTGTAGTAGAGGGGTTACAAGGACACTAAACTTCAGGAAGGCAAATTTCCAACGGTTGAGAGATGTTCTTAGTGCAATAAATTGGGACGATATCCTGAGGCATAAAACTACACAAAGCAAATGGGAGACATTTATTAGCATCCTGAATAGGACCTGTGCACAATATATACACTATGGGTATAAACATGCTAGAAATAGGAGGAAACCAATATGGCTAAATACAGCAGTAAGGGGTGCAATAAGTGACAAAAAAAAAGCATTTAGAGAACTAAAGCAAGTTGGTAGTGATGAGGCATTAAATAAATACAGAAAATTAAATAAATTCTGTAAAAAACAAATCAAAGCAGCAAAGATTGAGACAGAGAGACTCATTGCCAGAGAAAGTAAAAATAATCCCAAAATATTCTTTAACTACACAAATAGTAAAAAACTAAAAAATGATAGTGTTGGCCCCCTTAAAAATAGTCTGGGTGAAATGGTGGATGAGGATGAGGAAAAAGCCAATATGCTAAATGATTTTTTTTCAACAGTATTTACACAAGAAAATGGCATGACAGAAAACATGATTAGTGATGACAAAAATTCTCCATTAAATGTCACTTACTTAACCCAGCAGGAAGTACGGCGGCGTCTAAAAATCACTAAAGTGGACAAATCCCCGGGCCCGGATGGGATACACCTGCGAGTACTACAGGAATTAAGTAACGTCATAGATAGACCATTATTTTTAATCTTTAAAGATTCCATAATAACAGGATCTGTTCCACAGGACTTGGGTATAGCAAATGTGGTGCCAATATTCAAAAAGGGGACAAAAACCGAACTTGGAAATTATAGGCCAGTAAGCTTAACCTCTACTGTGGGTAAAATCCTGGAGGGTTTCCTAAGAGATGCTATACTAGAGTATCTGAAGAAGAATAACCTCATGACCCAATGGAACACACTCAGACTGGGTCTCAGTTAACAGTGGGGTACCACAGGGGTCAGTATTGAGCCCGCTTCTTTTTAACATATTTATTAATGACCTGGTAGGGAGCATACAGAGTAGTATTTCAATGTTTGCAGATGACACTTATCTCTGAAGGGTAATCAATACAGAGGAGGACAATTTTATATTACAGGAGGATCTATGTAAACTAGTAGCTTGGGCTAATAAATGGCAAATGAGCTTTAATGAGGATAAATGTAAGGCAATGCACTTGGGTAGAGGAAATAAAATGTATAATTATATGCTTAATCGTAAAACACTGGGCAAAACTGTCACTGAAAAAGACCTGGGTATATTGGTGGACGACAAGCTTATGTTTGGTGGCCAGTGTCAGGCAGCTGCTGCAAAGGCAAATAAAGTAATGGGATGCATTAAAAGAGGCATAGATGCTCATGAGGAGAACATAATTTTACCTCTATACAAGTCACTAGTGCGACCACACTTAAAATACTGAGTACAGTTCTGGTCTCCGGTGTATAAGAAAGACATAGCTGAACTAGAGCGGGTGCAGAGAAGAGCGACCAAGGTTATTAGAGGACTGGGGGGGTCTGCAATACCAAGACAGGCTATTACACTTGGGGTTATTTACTTTGGAAAAATGAAGGCGTAGGGGTGATCTTATTACTATGTACAAGTATATGAGGGGACAGTACAAAGACCTTTCTACTGATCTTTTTACTCTGAGGCCTGAGACGGGGACAAGGGGGCGTCTTCTACATCTGGAGGAAAGAAGGTTTAATCATGATCACAGACGCAGATTCTTTACTGTAAGAGCAGTGAGACTATGGAACTCTCTGCCGCATGATGTTGTAATGAGTGATTCACTACTAAAATTTAAGAAGGGCATGGATGCCTTTCTTGAAAAGTATAATATTACAGGTTATATATACTAGATTCCTTGATAGGGCGTTGATCCAGAGAACTAGTCTGATTGTCGTATGGAGTCAGGAAGGAATTTTTTTCCCCAATGTGGAGCTTGGTGTTTGCCACATGGTTTTTTTTTGCCTTCCTCTGGAACAACATTTTAGGCTATGGGTTGAACTAGATGGACTTAGTCTTCCCTCAACCTTAAAAACTATGTTACTATGTTACTATGAATATCCCCCATCGTCTGGAGTTTTGAGCTCCAACACGTCCGATTATTAGCCACATTCGGATCCTTCAGACAGAACTTGAAAACCCACCTCTTCAAGAAAGCTTACAGCCTGCCATGACCTCGCTGCCTTATCACCACCACCGGAGCTGCTGCCTCACCACCATTTTCTTTAAAACAATTGTACCTGCTGATTCCAGGTCTTTCTGTAGCTCTGGTGGTTCTTGGACAATTCTTCTCATAATTCTTTTCCCTCCTCTGTCTGAAATATTGTGGGGAGCAACTGGTCGTGGCTGGTTTTTGGTGAAAGAATATTCTTTCTACTTACAGATTATGGCCCCAACTGTGCTCATAGGAACCTTCAGTAGTTTAGAAATTCTTCTGTAACATATGCCATGAGTATGTTTTACAACAACAAGGCTGCAAAGGTCTTGAGACAGTTCACTGGTTTTAACCATCATGAGATGTTTCTTGTGAGGCACCTTGGTAATGAGACACCTTTTTATAGGACATCAGTTGAACCAGCTTATATTATTTTTCACTAGGTGGCAGGATTGCTTTCTAATTACTGATAGATTTCAAATGGTGTCGACTTTCTTTGGCTTTTTGCACCTCTCTTTCGTCATGTCTTCAATACTTTTCCCCTGTGTCATTTCACATTATTACACATAACTTCATTTATGGACATCTATGGTTTGATTTCTTTGCATGTATGGATTGGATGAGCTATTACCTACATCTGATGGGAATTTCACGTCAATAGCACTTTTATAAATATATTTTACTTAGAAAATTGGTGACGTGTTCAATACTTATTTCACCCACTGTACATATGTCTGTTTCTATTTATCTATCTATCTATCTATCTATCTATCTATCTATCTATCTTAAATCAAATACAGCAATGCAAAGTAGTACATTTGCATATGTCACCCATTTATTAATTATAGGAAAAGAAGGAATACATTGAGTATATATTTTCTGTGAAGGACAGAATAGAATGGTAAACTATGATCTTCTGTTTTGAAAATGAAAAATAAAAATTAGGCTGAAACAAGAAGCACTGTTGCATGGCATTCAGCACCACAATTAACGCACCTACATCAACTCTTGCAAACTGGCACCTCTTCCTGCAAGCTTGCAGCCCTCTATGTTAGGAATAACCCCATTAGAAGAAAAAACATTTTCACAGGCCAAATAAATTACGGTAATAACTTTATTTTTACAAATACACAAAAAATATACAGTACAGACCAAAAGTTTGGACAGACCTTCTCATTTAAAGATTTTTCTGTATTTTCATGACTTTGAAAATTGTACATTCACACTGAAGGCATCAAAACTATGAATTAACACATGTGGAATTATATACTTAACAAAAAAGTGTGAAACAACTGAAAATATGTTTTATATTCTAGGTTCTTCAAAGTAGCCACCTTTTGCTTTGATGACTGATTTGCACACTCTTGGCATTCTCTTGATGAGCTTCAAGAGGTAGTCACCGGAAATGGTTTTCACTTCACAGGTGTGCCCTCTCAGGTTTAATAAGTGGGATTTCTTGCCTTATAAATGGGGTTGGGACCATCAGTTGTGTTGTGCAGAAGTCTGGTGACAGTCCTACTGAATAGACTGTTAGAATTTGTATTATGGCAAGAAAAAAAGCAGCTAAGTAAAGAAAAACTAGTGGCCATCATTACTTTAAGAAATGAAGGTCAGTCAGTCCGAAAAATTGGGCAAGCTTTGAATGTGTCCCCAAGTGCAGTTGCAAAAACCATCAAGCGCTACAAAGAAACTGGCTCACATGAGGACCGCCCCAGGAAAGGAAGACCAAGAGTCACCTCTGCTTCTGAGGATAAGTTTATCGGAGTCACCAGTCTCAGAAATCGCAGGTTAACAGCAGCTCAGATTAGAGACCAGGTCAATGCCACACAGAGTTCTAGCAGCAGACACATCTCTACAACAGCTGTTAAGAGGAGACTTTGTGCAGCAGGCCTTCATGGTAAAATAGCTGCTAGGAAACCACTGCTAAGGACAGGCAACAAGCAGAAGAGACTTGTTTGGGCTAAAGAACACAAGGAATGGACATTAGACCAGTGGAAATCTGTGCTTTGGTCTGATGAGTCCAAATTTGAGATCTTTGGTTCCATCCACTGTGTCTTTGTGTGACGCATAAAAGGTGAACGGATGGACTCTACATGCCTGGTTCCCACCGTGAAGCATGGAGGAGGACGTGTGATGGTGTCGGGTTGCTTTGCTGGTGACACTGTTGGGGATTTATTCAAAATTGAAGGCATACTGAACCAGCATGGCTACCACAGCATCTTGCAGCGGCATGCTATCCCATCCAGTTTGCGTTTAGTTGGACCATCATTTGTTTTTCAACAGGACAATGACCCCAAACACACCTCCAGGCTGTGTAAGGGCTATTTGACCAAGGAGGAGAGTGATGGGATGCTACGCCAGATGACCTGGCCTCCACAGTCACCAGACCTGAACCCAATCGAGATGGTTTGGGGTGAGCTGGACCACAGAGTGAAGGCAAATGGGCCAACAAGTGCTAAGCATCTCTGGGAACTCCTTCAAGATTGTTGGAAGACTATTTCCAGTGACTACCTCTTGAAGCTCATCAAGAGAATGCCAAGAGTGTGCAAAGCAGTCATCAAAGCAAAAGGTGGCTACTTTGAAGAACCTAGAATATAAGACATATTTTAAGTTGTTTCACACTTTTTTGTTAAGTATATAATCCCACATGTGTTAATTCATAGTTTTGATGACTTCAGTGTGAATGTACAATTTTCAAAGTCATGAAAATACAGAAAAATCTTTAAATGAGAAGGTGTGTCCAAACTTTTGGTCTGTACTGTACATAAAATCAAATATGCCAGTAATAGGAAACTTCGATATCTAAAATGTCTATATATCAAAGTTTCCTATGACTGGCATATTAGATTTTGCTTCTGCCATACTTTTCATTTCTTCACTCAGTCTATTTAAATATAATGCATTATGTACTACCACTGTCTGAGGCACATATCAATGTGTGGTATGGATGACTTTATGGGTTGTTATTATTATATATTATATTATTTATGGGTTGTTATTATTATACAGTGGTGTGAAAAAGTGTTTGCCCCCTTCTTGATTTCTCATTATTTTGCATGTTTGTCACACTTAAATGTTTCAGATCACAAAACAAATTTAAATATTAGACAAAGATAACACAAATAAATACAAAATGAAGTTTTTAAATGAAGGTCTTTATTACTAAGGGAAAAAGAAATCCAAACCTACAGGGCCCTGTGTGAAAAAGTGATTGCGCCCCCCCTTAAAGCTGAGTTTAATTTCCCTAGCCACACAGAGGCCTGATTACTGCCACACCTGTTCTCAATCAAGAAATCACTTAAACAGGACCTGCCTGACAAAGACCAAAAGATTCTCAAAAGCTAGATATTGTGCTGTAATCCAAACAAATTCAGGAACAAATGAGAAACACAGTAATTGAGATCTATCTGTCTGGAAAAGGTTATAAAGCCATTTTTAAAGCTTTCAGACTCCAGCAAACCACAGTGAGAGCCATTATCCACAAATGGCGAAAACATAGAACAGTGATGAATCCTACCAGGAGTGACCGGCTGACCAAAATTTCTAAAAGAGTGCAGCAATGACTCATGCAAGAGGTCACAAAAGACCCCACAACAACATACAAAGAACTGCAGGCCTCACTTGCCTCAGTTAAGGTCAGTGATCATGACTCCTCCTTAAGAAAGAGACTGGGCAAAAATGGCATGCATGGCAGGGTTCCAATGGCTGAGCATAAAGAACATAAAGGCTCATGTCACTTTTGCCAGAAAACATGTTGATAATCCACACGACTTTTGGGAGAATGCTCTGTGGACTGACGAGACAAAAGCTGAACTTTTTGGAAGGTGTATGTCCCATTGCATCTGGCGTAGAAGTAATACAGCATTTCAGCAAAGGAACATCATACCATCAGCAAAATATGATGGTGGTAGTATGATGGTCTTGGGCTGATTTGCTGCTTCAGGACCTGGAAGACTTGCCGTGGTAAATGGAATCATGAATTCTGCCAAAAAATCCTGAAGGAAAATGTTGGGCTTTTTCTTTGGGACCTCACGCAAAAGTGCACTTGGGTTATGCAGCAGGACAATGATGTAAAATACATCAGCAAGTCCACTTGTGAATGGCTTAAGAAAAAAACAAATTTAAGACTATGGAGCTGCCTAATCAAAATCCTAACCTTAATCTGATTGAGATGCTGTGGCATGACTTTAAAAAGGTGGTTCATGCTCAGAAACCCTCCAATGTGGCTGAATTATAACAATTTTGCAAAGATGAGTGGGCCAAAATTCCTCCAGAGTGTTGTAAAAGACTCATTGCCAGTTATCGCAAATGCTTGATTGCAGTTGTTGCTGCTAAGGGCCCAACCAGTTATTAGGTTTAGTTGGCACTCACTTTTTCACACAGGGCCTTATAGGTTTGGATTTCTTTTCCCCTTAATAATAAAGACCTTCATTTAAAGACTGCATTCTGTGCTTACTTGTGTTATCTTTGTCTAATATTTAATTTTTTTTTGTGATCTGAAACATTTAAGTGTGACAAACATGCAAAAGAATACGTAATCAGGAAGGGGGCAAAACACTTTTTCACATCACTGTGTCTATTACTGAACAGCAGAATCTAATATATCACATATACTAGAATTGTGTGGAATATTTGCAAGCTTTTTCCTGGTGTACCCATTATTAGCCTCACTTGTGCCGCATCATAGTATACATATGTTTTTATACTCTTTTATATGTATTTGTATAAGTAAAGTTATTAATTTATTTTCCTGTGAAAAAGTTTTTTCTTCTATTGGGGTTTTTTATAGTTATGCTTTCTGGCCCAGGTACATGGATTGTGGTTTTAGGAGTTCCCGTAGATAAGGAATCACAAGGTGCCCAGACAATACATAATGCTCTGTATAGTACAGTATATAAATGTTATATACATTATATATATACTTGTCAATAACAGTGTAACATGAATACTCATTTTCTTCTAATGGCATATGTATAGTATTTAATGTAAGGGAAATATAGTTTTCACCCCCCTTATAATGTACTGGGTCAAAGTGTCAAACTTGCAGTTCAAACCTGCTACTGGCACTTTCCAAAGGAGCTGACAAGGTTATCAAAGAGAAGACATAAGCTAATAGTCTAAGATCACGGACACTAATAGCCCTGTAAGAAAAGTTTGGAATATTACTGAAACAATCTAAATGACTTCAAAAGAAAAAAAAACTGGTGAGAATGTAATACAAAGCGTTCTATAATAAAGGCTACATTTAGGGTTGATTCCAGAGTGGTTTGTAAGGACAAGTGATCTATTTCAGTCGGTCTTGGCATTTAACACTTGATATTTGTATAGGTTGATATGACTCACTGCATTGTGGCAGTTTAAATTAAAGGTAATAGCCCTAACAAAACAACAACAAAAAGATCATGGGACTTTTACAGCCTAAGGACAATACCTTCAAAATGTATTCTTTTATGTCATCATCAGAAAGCAAATAAAGAAAGCCACACACATCCCAACACTAATAAGTTCCCATGGGATCTCACTAAATATAAGAAAGATGAAATAAGGTGTTATAAGAAAACATAGAACTGTACGAATAAAGTAGCTTAAAATAAATGAGAATCTATGTAGCAATCCAACAGAGTTGTGACACACCATATAAAATCATGAATCTGGAAATTTCTCAAAGTAGAAAAATATACTTTTTGCCAATGTCTGTAATAGATTGCACTATTTATATTTATCTCTAATTCAATTAGGCTCTTACACTGGCACAAAAATATATGCACCGGGTATTATGTGTTATGCTTGAGAAAGGCTTCAAATGAGAAGCTGAAACATCACATATATCCGGGTGAATAAAATCCACACTTTTCACTAATTTCCTTTGTAGAACTGCTTCCATGATAATTCCCAACCCATTTTCCCATAAATAAAATCACAATAACACAGATATGGATAAATAATGGCCGTGATGTTTATTTTGTGTAACTTTAATAAATAAATAGAATATTAATAACCAACAAACAATTAAATAATTTACCAATAAATATTCCAATCCACCCAGCAATCATTGGGCAATT
This sequence comes from Phyllobates terribilis, assembly GCF_046119375.1. Lineage (NCBI taxonomy): Eukaryota > Metazoa > Chordata > Amphibia > Anura > Dendrobatidae > Phyllobates > Phyllobates terribilis. Next base: position 383,792,750 of record NW_027362763.1, on the reverse strand, counting down.
TTCCCACAAATCAACAATCACAACAAAAATTAAAAATCTATATAATAAAAAAGTGAGGCAGGGCAGGCTCTTCGTCTCTTCTGACAGATGGAATGCCACACAGCTGGTGAACAGCTGTCTTTTATATCCTAAATTCCTTCCCGCATTTTTCCTGACAGACAATAAGATAACAGGAAAAATGACCGCCAAAAAAACAGTTCATACCAGAATAATCTGCTCGTGGCTCCCACAGCTGACATGTTCAAACAGTTAACCCTTTCTTAACCTAAAGAAAAAGGGGGGTAAAATACCAACAACAATGGAAGGGTCTGTATTATCATGAGACCCCCCTTTTATTTGCCTACGGGGGGGGGCTTACATTCTATTGTTTCTAAATATGTCATATCCAACAGTGTTGGTCTAAAGGAAATGGAAGGGAGCAAAAAACAGAAAAACACAAGGTCGCAGAGGGGGTAAAGGGTATTCCCATCTCCAAGATCCTATCCCAGGTATAATAATAATAATATTAGCAAATACCTCCATTTAGAAATGTAGTATAGCTTTTCTGATTTGCTATGTCTTTCCTCATGTGCAGGTATTGGAGGACCTTAGGTATCCATGGTTATGTCCACTGATATAGTGACAGTTAGTTTGCTAGTTGCTAGTGGTCATGACCATGGATACCTATTTTTTGCAGGACGGGTTGTACTTTTGAATGACACTATTGGTTTTACCATATGGTGCGCTGGAAAACGGGAAAAAATTCAAGTGCGGTGAAACTGCAAAAAAAGTGCAATTCCACAATTGTTCTTGTTTTTTTTTACCGTGTTCACTAAATGCTAAAACTAACCTGCCATTATGATTCCCCAGGTCATTACGAGTTTGTAGATACCAAACATGTATAGGTTCTTTTTTATTTAAGTGGTGAAAAAAAAATCCAAATTTAGCAAAAAAAAAAAAAATCGTGCCATTTTCCGATAACCGTAGCGTCTCCATTTTTCGGGATCTGGACCGGGTGAGGACTTATTTTTTGCGTGCCGAGCTGACGTTTTCATTGATACAATTTTTGGGTAGATAAAATCTTTTGATCACCTGTTATTGCATTTTATTGCATTATTGTGGCGACCAAAAAAACTTAATTCTGACGTTTGGATTTTTTTCTCATTACGGTGTTTAATGTTCAGATTAATTCTTTTTATTTATTGATAGATCGGGCGATTCTGAACTCGGCGATATCAAATATGTGTATATTTGATTTTTTTTATTGTTTTACTTTGAATGGGGTGAAAGGGGGGTGATTTGAACTGTTATATTTTTTACATTTTTAAAATATTTTTAAAAACATTTTTTTTACGTTACACTGGTTTCAATAGTCTCCATGGGAGACTGAAGCTACGATTGACTGATCGGCTTCAGCCCTGCTGTGTGTTGCAGAAATGCTCACTTGCTATGAGTGCCGACAGCTGAGCGGCACTCAGAGCATCTCAGCACTGACAACCACAGGGGTCTCCAGCAGACCTCTGGTTGTCATGCCAACCCATCGGCGACCCGCGGTCATGTGAAACATGCGCCATTGGGCGGGACTTATAACGCGCTTCCAGTGCGGCGATGTTAAATGCCACTGTCAGAGAATGACAGTGCCATTTAACTAGTTAACAGCCGCGGGTGGATTCCACCAGTGGCTGTTAGGGACACATGTCAGCTGATCAGATGAGCTGTCATGTGCCCAGTAACATGCGGGCTCATCAATGGAGCCCACATTTAGTGTGGGGATACCACCTTGGATGTACTCATACGTCCAAGGTGGGAAAGGGATTAAGTAAAGAGAGGTATAACAACTTCTACCATTTAGCAGCAGGGGCAAACATGTAAACAGGCTGACTAGTATGCTGTTGTCATGAACGGAGACATTACAGGCAGTAGCAAGGCACAGATACATGCAATTAGGGTTCAATCTCATGACCATCAACATCATAACAGAGAAGGCACATGCGTGGAAGAGGTCGAAGCAGTAGGCAGTGAATGAGTAGAGCCCCATAAAGGTTCAGGAGTTTGCACTGTGAGATAAATTTTTTAATGCAGCTAGGGTACTATGTGTCTGTCCGAAATTACCTTTATTATTTGCCAGCTCAGCATGCAGAAGGACAGTGTGGACAGCAATGTGAGCAGACTCTTCTTAGCTTGGTTTCTCCATTATTAGATAAGAATATCTACTGGGAGTACATCATCCTAAACATGAAAGAGGTGGACGGAGCTTACTATTGCACATTACATCTGTCCTATTAATATCCCAGGACAGTTTTCTGTCAGTATTGCAAGATTGTGGACATTTTAATGTTCTATACTGCTTACCTACCTAGTCAAAATGAGAATGTGATTTGCTAATTAAATATATTCAGGAATTCAATTATAATAACATTTTTTATTCACTTTTATATATTCCCATAGAACCCTTTTAACTACTTATGGAGTGCTCATATACTTTAAATGTCCGGGCAGTCCACATTTTTCTCTGCACTGATGTTCTAATACTTTAATACAGTGTAAACAGCGTGAGATTGTTGGGGGTGGTGGGCAGACTTCAGACACAGCCAGACTCCCTACAGAAAAGATAAACATGGTTTATTATCATGTTTACTTCTCAATCTCAGAATTCATTGTGCTCAATCAGTGTTTGTATATGTTACATGCAGAAGTAGTGCTGTTGCTTCCAAAGCATCCAGCAACTGTTACAAATAACACAAGCACAGGAGACAGGAAGTGTTCTGCTTCAGAAGCTTCCAGCAACTAGAGGGGTTAACACAATCACATGAGACAGGGAGTGTTTTAGCAGAGCCCCAGGGAGATTGTGGGGAACTTGTTATTGTAGTCTGGCTGAAGCTGAAGAGAAAGGTGGTGTGTTATCTGGATCTGGCAGAAGGCAATTGAACAGGATTCAGATCAGGAGAGAAACTAAACAGAGGTCAGATAAACTCTCTGAACTAACAGTGCAGAGTATTATTGGGCAGGAAGATAAGGACTGGAAGGAATTGTGTCACAAGGATCACCTCCCTCATCAACCCCCCCCCATCTCCATGCAGAATAAAGAATGCTGTGTACTATTGTGTGTGAATTATGCTACTGAAGAGACTGTAATACTGCGCCTTGTGAAAAAAATTACTGTATTGTTACCAGAGCCGGTTGCTCAAGAAACTCAGACTGTACTGTAATGAAAATTGTTGCTGTAATATCCCTGAATTGCACTGGCCGTGCTTCAGATTAAATTCCACTGTTAAACTGTTGAAAAAGATTGTTGTCAGAAGTGTCTGGTCAGCAATTGAATCTATCGTGGGCCTGAGAGAAGCTGCAGCTTATAGTCATCCTGAGTAACGCCCTATCTGAACCTAGCGGTGTGCATGTGTGTCACCCTGGCCTGGATGCCACAAAATGTAATAAAGCTGTGTCTGAGAGCAGGGGGGAGGTTCTCTAGTCAGGGGAACATTAGCATGCAGTACCTCCTGTCTCAGGCCAGTAGGGGGAGCAGGCTGCCCCTATAAAAGCTGGTGCTGGGGGCAGGGTTAGAGAGAACTGGATGACCTGTCTCAGTACTGAGACTTGTCCCGGAGCAGAGCAGGGACAGAAAGTTGTATTGCACCTAAGAGGAAGTGTGGCAGGAGGAGAGCCACAAGCCAGAGACAAGAGGCGAAGTGAGCCTGTCTTAGCAGATAAAGGACTTAATTTACCAGACTTTGGTGTCTGAGGCTGGGAGGATTCCACATCCCACAGCAGATAACCAGTCCGCAGGGGACTGTATGTTCCTTGGCCTAAGAAACCTGGAGGCTCTGCCACAACAGAAGGGACCAGTAAAGCCGTACCAGGCCGGGAGCAGAAAGGAACCCACGTCGCAGGCCATACAGGCGAGAGTACACGGAAAGCTCGGAAACGTGGGCTGTTACCCTATAAGGAGGAGATAGCCAGAAGGAGCACAGAAAGCACGGTAGGCCTACACCCTCACCCTGACCAGGGCCAATTTCCCCATTGCTCTCAGACATCCAGGTCCCCTCCTAGCCGGGACTGTTTACGGGTCAGTTTAGCTGTTTTCGTAAAGGCCCTGGACTGCAACCTGTTGTCTGTGTGCTCCTTCGTGCCTCCAGCACTACCGGTACTGGGACTCTCACCACCATCACGCCCACCATCCATTATACTGCCCTGGGGCCGCACTCTTCCCGTGGGGAGTCACACTACCCTAGCTGCACACCTCATCAGCCCCAGCGGTCTGCATGCAGCGGCGGTTCCTAATAACCGCAATCCACGGGTGGCGTAGTCGGACATAATCATCAGCGCATAACGGACTACCACTGGCCTGACCACCCTGAGCCACGGAACCGGGTTGCCGCTACTACTCCCTTCGTTCCCCTACTGCCCGGATCCGAATGCCCCACGGCCCAGGGGGCGAGTCACATGTAACATATACATAGATTAGGAAGCACACCTCTGCCGAATTTAGTGGTTATGTGAATGCTGGGATTAGGGAGGGAGAAGGAGCTACTGGGTCCTAGGAGACCCAGTCAGCTCTGCTATACAACCAGGAAGCTAAATTGCCAGCAATGGTTACAGGAAAAATGAATATTAGAAAGAATGTAATAATAACATGTTAAAATGCCTCCCCCAAAAGATCTTGGAAGACATTATGGGAGGGCACAGTGTGAAATAAATTTTAAAAAATTCAAAAAGCAAAAATAAAAATTCAAAGAAAGCATAAATATTTAAACAAACCTAAAAAAGGAAACAATGTCACTCCAAATCGCTGTTTCTAGTCCTTACCCCATGAACAAAAATATGTTCAGTAAATTAAAATAATTTATATGGAAGGAGAACATGATTTAAAATGTTTATAGCAGTCCTTTGTGGTTGTAAACAAAAATAAAAAAAAATTAAAAAAATGCTTCCCCTTCCCAAAAGGTTTCAGTTTGTTTTCACCCAGTGCATATAAAGGTATGGCCTGTCTTTTCTCTTCGAGCTGGATATTATATTCATGTGGTTCCCCATGGCTGCGTGTCCACTGTCTCAGTCCTTCTCAGCCCTTATCCACATGCATGTCACTTGACAAATGGTAAGGTTTTAATATTAGAAGTTAGAAAGGTCAAGAATAGGGTCACCGTGACATGGTGAGATGACTTTTACATTTCTTTGATCAAAATTATGTTAACTAAGCATCCTATATTATTTTCATGCACTATTGCTGTTTATTTATTTACAGCAGGGTATTTGCTTATTATGTTTTTCTTCTTGGTTTTGTAATTTTCCCTGATATCAGCATAAAAAAAAGAATAGAAAATTGACAAGTTAAGCTCCATGAATCGCAGAAAAAATGGCAAAAACTATTTGAATATTCGAACGAAAATATTTTTTCGTGCCATTAAAAGTGCATGTACGAAAAAACCCCAAACAAGCGTCTGGTCAGGAACAGGGTAAAATGGCCTGGTCTTTGAATAGGAAGTCCCTTTAATAATACATAATAATAAATATAATAAGCAGGAAGTCCCTATCAATACTTCCTTTGGTAATATAATTTTGTATTTTAACTGGTTCCAAAGGTTATTGGGTCAATCCAGTTGTTTACAGGTTTTGTTTATCTTCATGGGAATTTCTCTTTTCTCTTCAGTGTGATTACGTTAGTACCTATACTTTTTCAGGTTAAAATCAATACTCTGTCCCTTGCAATAATACCAACTTTGTGATCAGAGAAAATGCTCAATTTCTGTATGGTAGGTATTGGCTTTATTTTAATACTACCTTATATGACTTGTTTTTGAAAGCTACAACATTTTACTAACAGAGCACTGAAAAAGTGTTTTTATGTGAAGCCAAGCAAATGCTATTTTCCTTTGTTTCTCAAAAGCTAAAGCATGTTATAATGAGAGAATAAAAGAAGCTTAATATACCAATGTATAATGCATATTTTCATAGTGACAAATTTATACTCCTGTGCATAAGCCTAACTGCAGAACAGCAGACAGAAGACAAAGACAGAATTTTCTGGATCATATATCCCCTACTGTGCTGGCTGCAAGCACCACCTGGAACACCATATACTGTCCTCAGCTGATTTGCATGAGACATATGAAAAATTAGAAGACTTTAAATTTAGATTTAATGTTACTGATTTTAATATCTACTAGATAATTTATCAAGATCTTTAAATAATTTAAATATATTTTTTGTAATTAGTGAGATTTTGATTGTGTTATTTAGAGTATTTGCTTCCCTATTTTTTGTATTATAAAAAGTTGCCCGGTTACATCTTCATAGAGATATGGTACTTATTCACCAACATTATGTAAGGCATTACTTTATGCAACCATGTGAATTTTGTTATGAGAACTTATTAGGGCTACTGAAAATAAGATGAACTAAAAGAAAATCCTTAGTTTAGTTTTTGCAATATTTTAAGAAAATAGTGTTATCTCTAGTGTGAAATTTTAATGTGTGAAATTTAAAATATAATTGGGACAGTCGCTATACCTTTTTTTCTAAAGGCACCTTTTTTCGTGTTAAAACAAGGTATTGTAAATAAAATACATAAAATGTAGTTTATTAACTAAAAATATAAAATATTGGTAATAAAAATATTTTTAAAAAAACATTTTCATTTTAGAAATTGCTGAACATTTTTGCTAATTCCTCTGGTTACTGCCTATGAGTATAGGGGGCAAATTTTGTGATCTATTATAAGGGGCATTACTATTTCATCTTATAAAAAATGGAACCAGTAGCATTTCATTTTGGTGCAGTACTATATGTGGCAAAGTGAACAAGGGGTCCACATAGAATTTTGGACATAGATCAGGGGTGTGCAGCAAACAATACTATGGTCTACATGTTTAAGGAGCTTAAACCAGGCTTAAAGGTGTGGTCCAACAATAATTTCATACTATATGTTTACCTTGCAGCAAAGCCAGGTAGGCTAGGGCTAAATTCTAGCACTACAGGTCCTGATTTGGTGTACCTGGATAGCTATGACTAGAACCAGGCCATGTGTTCACTGGTCAGTCAACTGGGGAAGTTGACCAAAGTGGTTGAGTTGGAGACAGACAAGCCAGAGTTCCTCTGAAAATAAACTGCCCAGGCCATGTGCAAGTATCACTGGTTGCTACAGACCAGTCGGGCAAGTTTGGTAGCAGAGGACAAGGATGGGGACACTATTACAAGATGGGGACCAGGATGGGCACATCACTACAACATGGGGTCCAGGATGGGCACGTTACTACAAGATGGGGACCAGGATGGGCACATTACTACAAGATGAGGACCAAGATGGGGGACATTACTACAAGATGCGGACAAGGATGGGGACATTACTACAAGATGGGGAAACTACTACAAGATGAGGACATTACTATAAGAAATTGGTCAGAATTACTACATGGTGCTAATTGCAAGAAAAAACATCACTGTATGTGGCCAAGTAGGGGACACAAAAAGGAAATAAAAATTGTAAAAACTGTAGACTTGTAAAAACTATAAAACTGTACCATAGCCCATAAAATGAATGCCATTTAAAAGAATAAAATAAAAAAGTCAAAAATGTTAAAAAAATTATCCAAAAGGTGTATAGAAAAAACAATATGATATCATTAAAAATTTCATATCGTCCTGCAAAGAATGCTGCCCTTCAAATTCACATTTCTTCTATGTTCGGCCCATATACTTAGCTGAGTTTGAGACCCCGGCTATAGACTATAGCTGTTTTGTATGACCGAACCGAGACTAACTCAGCTGTGTCTGAGTAGCCAAGGTCTATATTGTTTAGTTAGCACCTGGACAAGGCTAGGGACTTTATGTTTATGGTTTTGTTTTGGTGTTGTGCAACCTGTGGAAATAAACACTATTCCGTTCCGTGATATAAAAGAAAACCCTGTGGATTTGAAGCGGGACTCAGGGCTTAAGTTGTGGGCCGATTCTCACTTCTCTTCACCCTGAAACCCTTCTTGAAAACTGGAACCTTCCCCATTTGTGCTGTGCTGCAGTACTCGCTCTGCTTTTACTTGTAGGCTGGAAGCCTCTGCTACATCTTTGTCCTTGGGACCGAGATGAGTAACACACACACCAGGAGACATTTGGTCCGGTGCAACAGGTTCTACTTTACTGTACAGTTTGGATAGAGTCAGCTGCAGCGTGCAGTATGGGGCAGAGTCCCCTCCGGTTGTTGTGCCCAATAAACAATATTTTACAAGATGCCTCCAGTCTGCCCAAACTGTCCCAACTTCAATAGCTTCTGTTGGTACTAGGGACTCCCCATATGGCAACCCAGCTTTCCAGAGGCCCGTCACCATTCCCTTTTGCTCTTCCCCAACTGGCATCTTCCTCTTAGGAGAGAGTGAGACATGGATTCCAATGCCTACTCAGGGCCAGAGTATCCAGGGATCTGCGCTAGACTACCGATACGTCCTCATGCTATCCCTATCCAGGAAGTGCTTCCCCTTTTTTGTTTTCTATAACCCCTCCCAATATGTGGGCTATTCCCAAATCAATTAACTGTATCTTACCCAGTGTGTATTAACTATATCCCTACAGCCTTTCACTGGTTCCCTTATTGGGCACTCCCTGGTGACGGCCTTGAGGTTGAACATTCAGGAAACTGAAACACACACCAGCCATAAAGGATAAAATACACTTTTATGTACAGTATATACTGTATATAACACATGTAAATAAAAACACTTTTAGCAAATTCAACCCCCTTGAGCTACTGCTCACCCTTATACAGATTCATGTTCCAACCAGCTACCTGAGAGAGTGAACCCTTACAAACTATTTTAATTACTAATCTAATCAGTTTTCTAATGTACAGTACTTAATTTACAAATCACTAACTCTTCCCTCTCTAGTTTAACTTTCAGTGTGTTTTTTTCACTTCTGATGAAGATTTGTTTAAGTCTCCCAGGATGCACTTAGGATTCTCAAATGGATCTTCATAAGGCCAAGTGCACACGTTGAGTATTTGGTGATTTTTTTTTACTTCAGTATTTGTAAGCCAAAACCAGGAGTGGGTGATAAATACAGAAGTGGTGACGTGTTTCTATTATACGTTTTCTCTGACTGTTCCACTACTGGTTTTCGCTTACATATACTGAGGTAAAAAACTCAACAAATAATCAAAGTGTGCACGTGGCCTAAGATGACAGAGGCTGCTGTCAATCACACAGTTGTTTTATATGCCTGAAACGTGACTTCATCAAGCACGTCCTTTTAAGAAGACGAGGTGTATATTTTCTACTGATGCACCGGTTGACAGTTCTGATGCTTGCTCAATATGCTATCTCTGCAGGCTGTGCGCATTGCACTCCTTTGCTGATTTGTGTGCTCATTCATTGCACTCATTCGTATACCTACCATTTCCCTTTATTGTGCATGCTGTGACTAGTGAGAAGACGCTGAGCATGCATCAGAATTAAAACCGCCAAATGCACAGTATAGGGAACTGCCAAGCTGATGAAGGAACATAAAAAAGTGAGACCATACTGAACTGTTTCCGGACAGAGAAGACTACTGTGTGGAATGACCACAACACTGCCCTCCCAACGGATGACTCTTCATTTAAGGGAGTAAAAGGATGATGTGTGAGTACCAGCAGCCCCTGCTGCCCCCTTATGAGATCCATTTGAGAATCTTAAGGGCATGCTGGGAGACTTAAATGATCATCATCGAAAGTAAGTAAAAAAATAACAGACTGGAAGTTAGAGTAGAGATGTAACGGTAGGGAATTTGTGAACAAAGTACATTAAAAAGTATTTCGATTAAAAATAAAATAGGTAGACATATAATATGAAATTCACTATTAGTGTCGGACTACTCCTTTAATAAATCTGCCCAATAATCTAAAAAAATGAAATTGGTAAAGAAGGCATGTCTTCCATATCTAACCTAAAAAGCAAAAGGGGAGATTATTTGAGAGATTAATTTGTTGCACAAATGCCTAAAAGGATTTACAACAGAGTTACAGTACATCTGCCCCAAGTAAGCTTTACCCTTTTCCAAATAGGAGCACCTTCCAAAACCCTTTGTTCTCCGAGGTGTTTGTCATGCGTCAATGGAGTTACAGGTGCATCACACAAAATTAGAATATCATCAAAAAGTTAATTTATTTCAATTCTTCAATACAAAAAGTGAAACTCATATATTATATAGAGTCATTACAAACAGAGTGATCAATTTCAAGTGTTTATTTCTGTTAACGTTGATGATTATGGCTTACAGCCAATGAAAACACAAACGTCATTATCTCAGTAAATTTGAATAATTATCAAAAAACACCTGCAAAGGCTTCCTAAGCTTTTAAAAATGTCCCTTAGTCTGTTTCAGTAGATTCTCTATGGGGTATTGTCAAGAGGAAGATGACAGACGCCAGACCCAACAATGCAGATGAACTGAAGGCTGCTATCAAAGCAACCTGGGCTTCCATAACACCTCAGCAGTGCCACAGGCTGATCACCTCCATGCCACGCTGCATTGATGCAGTAATTGATGCAAAAGGAACCCCAATCAAGTATTGAGTGCATTTACTGAACATACATTTCAGTAGGCCAAAATTTCGGATTTTAAAAACATTTTTCAAGCTGATGTTATAAAGTATTCTAATTTACTGATATAATGATTTTTGTGTTTTCATTGGCTGTAAGCCATAATCATCAACACTAACAGAAATAAGCATTCGAAATAGATCACTCTGTTTGTAATGACTCTATATAATATACAAGTTTCACTTTTGTATTGAAGAACTGAAGTAAATTAACTTTTTGATGATATTCTAATTTAGTGAGATGCACCTGTAATTTTGACAGAAGTTTAGGAAGTCAGATTATATTAACACTACCTACCAAAGAAGAGAAAACCTCTCAAGAAATTGTCAGAAGCCCACTGTTAACCTTAACAGCACATAAAAATAGACAGTGAATTGTACAAAAATAGTGGAAAATATTAGTAAATTAGGTTTACTAAAGGTGCTTGATTTAACGTAGATGGGTAAGTAATTCATAGACAATTTGGGGCATTATTTGCATTTTAACCAAGCTATCACAGGCCATATGAGGGACATGCATTTTCTCCCATATTTTGACCTTCATCTTTACAAACTGAAGCAGGGGGAAAACCTTTAACCCCTTCACCACCTGGTGATTTTTCATTTTTTTCGTTTTCGTTTTTTCACCCCTTCTTCCAAGATCCATAACTTTTTTATTTTTCCATCCACATAGCTGTATGAGGGCTTGTTTGTTTTTTTGCGGAATGAGTTAAGCTTTTGAATGACATCATTCAGTTTATCATGTGATGCACTGGAAAGTGAGGAAAAATTTCAAATGCATTGAAATTGCAAAAAAGTGCAATTCCACAATTGTTTTCTTGGGTTTTTTATTTACCATGTTAGCTATATGGTAAAACTGACCTGATAATATTCTTTTCTAGATCAGTATGACTATGCAGATACCAAACGCATACATTTTTTTTATTATTTAAATGATGAAAAAAAATGTGGAAATTTATGAAAAATTTTTTTTGCTTTTGTCAACATTTTCCGAGACCGGTAACATTTAAATTTTTCAGGATTACATTCATTGGCTATTTACACTCATTTGATCACTGATAATGTGGATTGCTAAATATTTACAGATCGGCAGTTGTTTAGTAGCCTACATACTGCCCTTAACTATGCACATTGAATGTTCTGTTAGGCTATGGTCAAATGTCAAGAAATGATAAGTTAGAACAGATCCAACAGCAATGCATTAGCAAAAAGTTGTGCAGACACAACTTTTTTGTTCGTCTTTAAAAAAACTGTTTTGGGCTGAATCAATTCTTTTAATATTAACCCCTTTACAACCTAAGGTGGTTTGCACTTTAATGACCAGGCAAATTTTTACAATTCTGACCACTGTCACTTTATGAGGTAATTACTCTGGAACGCTTCAACGGATCCGCCTGATTCTGAGATTGTTTTTTCATAACATATTGTACTTCATGATTGTGGTAAAATTTCTTCGATATCACTTGCATTTATTTGTGAAAAAACGGAAATTTGCAATTTTCAAAATTTTAATTTTTATGCCCTTAAATCAGAGCGATATCTCACACAAAATAGTTAATAAATAACATTTCCCACATGTCTACTTTACATAAGAACAATTTTGGATCCAATTTTTTTTTATTAGGGAGCTTTAAGGGTAAAAAGTTGACCAGCGATTTCTCATTTTTCCAACAAAATTTACAAAACCATTTTTTTAGGGACATCACAGTTGAAGTCACTTTGAGGGGTCTTTATGACAGAAAATGGCCAAAAGTGACACCATTCTAAAAACTGCACCCCTCAAGGTGCTCAAAACCACATTCAAGAAATTTATTAACCCTTCAGGTGCTTCACAGGAATTTTTGGAATGTGGAAGAAAAAAATGAACATTTTCCACAAAAATGTTATTTTAGACCCAATTTTTTTATTTTCGCAGGGGTAACAGGAAAAAATGGACCCCCAAATTTGTTGTGCAATTTCCCTTCAGAATGCAGATACCTCATATGTGGGGAAAAAACACTGTTTGGGCGCACGGCAGGGTTCAGAAGGGAAGGTGCGCCATTTGAATTTTTGATTGTAAAATTTGCTCGAATAATTAGCAGATGCCATGTTGCATTTACAGAGCCCCTGATGTGCCTAAACAGTGGAAACCCCCTCAAGTGACACCATTTTGGAAACTATACCCCTCAGGGAACTAATCTAGATGTGTGGAGAGCACCTTGAACCCCCAGGTGCTTCACAGAAGTTTAGAACATTCAGCAGTAAAAAAAATGTTCACATTTTTGCAACAAAAATGTTTTTCAGCCTCCAATTTTGCATTTTTATGAGGGTAACAGGAGATATTGCACCATGCAATTTGTTGTGAGATTCCTCCTGAGCACGCCAATACCCCATATGTAGGGGAAACCCACTGTTTGGGCGCACAGCAGGGTGTGGAAGGGAAGGAGCGCCATTTGACTTTTTGAATGTAAAATTTACTTGAATAATTAGCGGATGCCATGCTACATTTGGAGAGCCCCTGATGTGCCTAAACAGTGGAAACCCCCCACAAATAACACCATTTTGGAAACTATACCCCTCAGGGAACTTATATAGATGTGTGGTGAGCACCTTGAACCCCCAGGTGCTTCACAGAAGTTTATAACATTGAGCAGTAAAAATAAAATTTTCACATTTTTCCCAGAAAAATGTTTTTTCAGCCCTCAATTTTGCATTTTCATAAGGGTAACAGGAGAAATTTCACCATGCAATTTGTTGTGCAATTTTTCCTGAATAAGCCGATACTCTATATGTGGGGGAAAACCACTGCTTGGGCATACGGCAGGGTTCGGAAGGGAAGGAGCACCATTTGACTTTTTGAATGTAAAATTTGCTTGAATAATTAACGGATTTGTCCCTGATGTGCCTAAACAGTGGAAACCCCCACAAGTGACACCATTTTGGAAACTAGACCCCTCAGGGAACTAATCTAGATGTGTGGAGAGCACCTTGAACCCCCAGGTGCTTCACAGAAATTTAGAACATTGAGCAGTAAAAATAAAATTTTCACATTTTTGCAACAAAAATGTTTTTCAGCCTCCAATTTTGCATTTTTATGAGGTTAACAGGAGATATTGCACCATGCAATTTGTTGTGAAATTCCTCCTGAGCACGCCAATACCCCATATGTAGGAGAAAACCACTGTTTGGGCACACAGCAGGGTTTGGAAGGGAAGGAGCGCCATTTGACTTTTTGAATGTAAAATTTACTTGAATAATTAGCGGATGCCATGCTACATTTGGAGAGCCCCTGATGTGCCTAAACAGTGGAAACCCCCCACAAATAACACCATTTTGGAAACTATACCCCTCAGGGAACTTATATAGATGTGTGGTGAGCACCTTGAACCCCCTGGTGCTTCACAGAAGTTTATAACATTGAGCAGTAAAAATAATATTTTCACATTTTTCCCAGAAAAATGTTTTTTCAGCCCTCAATTTTGCATTCTCATAAGGGTAACAGGAGAAATTTCACCATGCAATTTGTTGTGCAATTTCTCCTGAATAAGCCGATACTCTATATGTGGGGGAAAACCACTGCTTGGGCATACGGCAGGGTTCGGAAGGGAAGGAGCACCATTTGACTTTTTGAATGTAAAATTTGCTTGAATAATTAACGGATTTGTCCCTGAAGTGCCTAAACAGTGGAAACCCCCACAAGTGACACCATTTTGGAAACTAGACCCCTCAGGGAACTAATCTAGATGTGTGGAGAGCACCTTGAACCCCCAGGTGCTTCACAGAAATTTAGAACATTGAGCAGTAAAAATAAAATTTTCACATTTTTGCAACAAAAATGTTTTTCAGCCTCCAATTTTGCATTTTTATGAGGGTAACAGGAGATATTGCACCATGCAATTTGTTGTGAAATTCCTCCTGAGCACGCCAATACCCCATATGTAGGGGAAAACCACTGTTTGGGCACACAGCAGGGTTTGGAAGGGAAGGAGCGCCATTTGACTTTTTGAATGTAAAATTTACTTGAATAATTAGCGGATGCCATGCTACATTTGGAGAGCCCCTGATGTGCCTAAACAGTGGAAACCCCCCACAAATAACACCATTTTGGAAATTATACCCCTCAGGGAACTTATATAGATGTGTGGTGAGCACCTTGAACCCCCAGGTGCTTCACAGAAGTTTATAACATTGAGCAGTAAAAATAAAATTTTCACATTTTTCCCAGAAAAATGTTTTTTCCGCCCTCAATTTTGCATTTTCATAAGGGTAACAGGAGAAATTTCACCATGCAATTTGTTGTGCAATTTCTCCTGAATAAGCCGATACTCTATATGTTGGGCAAAACCACTGCTTGGGCATACGGCAGGGTTCGGAAGGGAAGGAGCACCATTTGACTTTTTGAATATAAAATTTGCTTGAATAATTAACGGATTTGTCCCTGATGTGCCTAAACAGTGGAAACCCCCAACAAGTGACACCATTTTGGAAACTAGACCCCTCAGGGAACTTATCTAGATGTGTGGTGAGCACCCTGAACCCCCAAGTGCTTTACAGAAGTTTATAACATGGAGCCGTGAAAATAAAAAAATCAAACTTTTTCCACAAAAATTATGTTTTAGCCCCAATTTTTTTATTTTCACAAGAGTAAGAGGAGAAAATGGACCCCAAAAACTTTTGTGCAATTTCTCCTGAGTACTCCAAGACCCCATATGTGGGGAAAATACAGTGTTTGGGCGCACGGCAGAGTTCAGAAGGGAAGGAGTACTGTGTGACTTTTTGAATGCAAAATTGTCTGGAATTGAGAGCGGACGCCATGTCACGTTTGGAGAGCCCCTGATGTGCCTAAATGGTGGAAACCCTTCACAAGTGACCCCATTTTGGAAACTACACTCCTCAAGGATTTTGTCAATAGGTATAGTAAACATTTTGAACCCAGAGGTGTGAACCAGAATTTGATAACTTTAGGTCATCATATTGAATAAGTTGTCATTAGTCTTGTGTGCAAGTGTTCACTACTTGAGTTTGCATCGGGTACTTGGGTATGCACCATGTATCGCTTGTGCTCAAGTGACATTGTTAGGCGTTTGCTGGATTTGAAATGGGTTCAGAACCATCAGTGGATTCTGTGGTCTCCCAATTCTGGTCCAGCTGGGGCTGATGCTGCTCAGCATTGTTGCCAGTCCCAACGCCTAGCTGGTGCATGAAATGTACAAGTTGTCTCTTGGGTCTTTGTTCCTAGCAACATGAAGCGTAGCTTGCGGAGGGAAACAGGACTGCTACAGCCTAAGTCCAGGATTCACTGCACTGAGCATGCCCGTGACATGGCGGACCGTGATTGGTGGTTTGGGAGTCGGCTGATTCAGTGACCTGGCACCGCCTAATTGGTCGCGGGTGACGTCACCAATAGTGTGACGGTGGGCAGGGCTTAATCTTTAAATAGCCCACCCACAAATATGGCGGCTCGCTCTGATCATTGAGCTGTGATGGTGTTGTTGTCTGGACGCTTGGTCGCTTGGGCTTTAGCTTCTGCCAGGCAGGTTTAGCGGGGGATAGGCAGCCTTAGATGGAGGGAGGCAGGTAGCTTCATCTGACAGTCTGGCTCCGACAAAGGGGTCGCCATACACCCCGAGCAGTCTGCAGACATCGTATTCCCGGCACTACCTGTAAGCCACGTGGAGAGATACTCCTCAGTCCGGTAGCACGCCGGCTGGGGGCACGTATACACCGGCGTGTATCACACACGCATCCTAGCGCCTGTGTGTAGTCCCTGTGCTGTAAACAGGGCTACAGATACATTATTTACCGCACATCTCTCGTGCAGTTAACGGAGATAGTGCGAATCCCTATTCCCGTTCCGGTGTGCAGTAACACGGAGGGGATTGTTATTTCAGTTGGTTGTTTTACCTTCTTACCCGGAAGGTGTTCGGCCGCAGTCCTCCAGGCTGCATCGCGGACCGCGGGTTCGGTTGCTTTCCATTATTTAATAAAGTTGTTTGCATCCGTCCGCTTAACAGACATGCTCGAGTCCCTGCCCGCTTGTTTCACGGTTATTAGACACCCAAAAAAAAACATGCGGGGATCGCTCGTTCATGGCAGGCAATCCCCGTGAGGTTTTTTTGGCCGCAAAGCACATGGGGCGTGTCACTCGAGCACCCGCAATACTCAGCGCATACTCGAGCACCCGATGCAAAATCAAGTAGTGAGCACTTGCGCTCAACACTAGTCGCCATATCGTCATCTTTTTTTTTTACTTTTCAAAAAAATCCCAACCCTAACCCCAACCCTAATACAACCCCAACCCTAATCCTAGCCCAACCCTAACCCTAGCCCAACCCCAACCCCAACCCTAACCCTAGCCCAACCCTAACCCTAGCCCAACCCTAACCCCAACCCTAACCCCAACCCCAACCCTGACCCCAACCCTAACCCTAGCCCAACCCTAACCCAACCCAACCCCAACCCCAACCCCAACCCTAACCCTAGCCCAACCCTAACCCAACCCTAACACCAACCCCAACACTAGCCCAACCCTTACCCCAACCCTAACCCTAGCCCAACCCTAACCCTAACCCCAACCCCAACCCTAACACTAGCACAACCCGAGCCCATCCCTAACCCCAGCCTCAGCCCTAGCCCTAGTGCAATCCTAACCCCAACCCCAACCTTACCCAACCCTAACCCCAACCCCAACCCTAACCCTAGCCCAACCCTAACCCTAGCTCAACCCTAACCCCAACCCCAACCCTAACCCTAGCACAATCCTAACCCCAACCCTAGCCCAACCCTAACCCCAACCCTACCCTTAACTCTAGCAATACCCTTATCCTAACCATAGAGTTTATTTTTTACGCAGTTCTTCGTGCGGTATAAGTGATTAGACGACTTTATTCTTCGGGTCTGTGTGATTACACCCGATTATACCAGAATCTTATCGGGTCTTTAAGATTGACAGCTGTCACACGCTAAAAGACGCATTTTTTTGTAAAATCTAGTTTTTGGATCTCCATATTTTGAGAGCTATAATTTTTCCATATTTTGGCAGACAGAGTCATGTGATGGCTTGTTTTTTGCAGGATGATTTGACGTTTTTATTGATACCATTTTCAGGCACATGAGATTTTTTGATCGCTTTCTATTCTGATTTTTGGAAGGCAGAATAAACAAAAACCAACAATTCAGGAATTGTTTTTTTTTATTATTTTTTTATGTTGTTCCGCGTGTGGTAAAATTGATAAGGTAGCTTTATTCTTAGGGTCAGTAAGTTTACAGTGGTACCACATTTATATTGTTTTTCTATATTTTGGCGCTTTTACACAATAAAAGCTATTTTATAGAAAAAAATATTTTTTGCATCACTTTATTCTGAGAGCTATAACTTTTTTTTTTTTGGCTGATGAAGCTCTATGGTGGCTTGCTTTTTGCGGGACAAGATAACGTTTTCAGCCGTACCATTTTTATTTATATTCGTCTTTTTGATCGTGTGTTATTCCATTTTTTTTGGCAGTATGATGATAAAGCATTGTTTTTTGCTTTGTATTTATTTATTTTTTTTACCGTGTTCACTAAAGGGGTTAACTAGTGGGACAGTTTTATAGGTCAGGTCGTTACAGACGTGGCAATACCAAATATGTGTACTTTTATTGTTTTGTTGTTTTTTTTATAATAATATTTATTGATGGGTACATTATATTTTTAATTTTGGTGGATTATTTTTTTTTTATATTTTTACAAAAAAAAATTTTTTCATTTTTTAACACTTTTTGGACTTTTATACTTTATCCCACTATGGGACTTTCACTTTTTACATTCTGATCGCCTGTATAGCATAGGGATGGAGCACCATCCCTGTGCTACACAGGCTGTCAGCGCTGCAGATGCAGAAGATACTTTGGTCATGTGCAGTGCATGACCAAAGTATCTTTCTGCTGTCTGGTGACCCGGATGTTGTCATGACGACATCGGGTCATCATGGCAACATCCGGGAAGCCGCGGCAGACAGCGTTGGACACCGGCAGGAGAGGTGAGCATCGAGATCACCTCCCCTTGCCACCGCAATGCTGTGATCGACTTCAATCACAGCATTGCAGGGGTTAATGTGCTGGGAGCAGTGCGGGACCGCTCCCAGCACATAGCACCGGGTGTCAGCTGTGACAATCAGGTGACAGCCGGTGGCGATCGCGCCCGCACAGCCTGTGTATGGGCGAAATCAACAGGGTGCACTAATACGTACCTGGCTCTTAAAGCCCAGGGTGCAGGTATGTATTAGTACGCCTTGGGCTGTAAAGGGGTTAAAGTCTATGCAAAACAGATCTGTTAAAAAAACATCCATTTTTGCTTTTATTTAAAAATGATCAATTTTTTGCTTACTGGATCCGTTTCAAATGGAAGAAAACAAACGGCTATTTAACTAATCCGTTTTCCATAGACATCAGTGTTAATATAAAGGATTTAAGTCTGGACTTTGATTGGGCCATCCAAGCATATGAGTATGCTTTGATCCAAACCATTCAATTGTAGCTCTGGCAGTATGTTTAGGGTCGTTGTCCTGCCAGAAGGAGAATTTACGCCCCAGTCTCAAGTCTTTTGCATCCTATGACAGGTTTTCCTGCAGGACTGCCCTGTATTTAGCTTCATTCATCTTCCCATCAACACTGACCAGCTTCCCTGTTCCTACTGAAGAAAAGCATCCCACAGTATGATGCCAGCATCTTGTTTGACGGTGAGGATAGTGTTTTCAGGGTAATGTACAATGTTAGTTTTTCGCGACACATAGCGTTTTGCAATTAGTCCAAAAAGTTCTACTTTGGTCTCAACTGCCCAGAGCATCATCTTGCACATGCTAGCTGTGCCCTCTCTATGGCTTTTTACAAACTGCAAACTGGACTTCTTATGGTTTGCTTTCAAAAATGGCTTTCTTCTTGCCACTCTTCCTTAAAGGCCAGATGCGCGGAGTATAGGGCTAATAGTTGTCCTGTGGACAGATTATCCCTCCTGAGCTGTAGATCTCTGCAGCTCCTCCAGAGTGACCATGGGACTATTGGCTGCTTATTTAATTAGTGCTCTCCTTTCTTGGGATGTCACTTTAGGTGGACGGCCATGTCTTAGTAGGTTTGCATTTGTGCCATACTCCTTCCATTTTTGGATGATGAATTGAACAAAGCTCCATGAGATGTTCAGAGTTTGGGCTATTTTTTATAATCTAATCCAGCTGACTCTTCTCCACAACTTTATCCCTGACCTGTCTGGTGCATTGCTTGGTTTTTATTATGCTCTTTGATCCCTCATGTTTTCAACCAAACACCTGAAGCATTCACAGAAGAGCTGAAGTTATTACACACAAGTAGACTCAATTTACTAAATATGTGACTTCTAGAGGCAATTGGTCACTTAGGATTTTATGTATGTCATCACACTGGTTGGGGCTGTGAGGGATTTTTATTATTTCTTTAGTTTAGAACTGGGAAATGGAGGGTGATTTAAACTTTTACCATTTTTATTTTTATTATATTTTTAAGACTTCTTTTTATTTTTTTTACTCTATTCTTCAGTTTCCCCAGGGGATTTTAAAGAGGTTGTACAATACCCTAACTCAGCTACTAATTTTGTCTTAGGATAATACCGCTAAATAAGCACATATACCTTTTTGCCAAGTTTTATGTTGTTTTATGACTTTTTGCTTTACTGGTTCTCTGGTTCCAGCTCTGTTGTCACAGCCATCACTCCCACCTCAGAATCCTCTGCTACTTTTTTACTATATTACCCATGAGCCCTTGTTCTGGAATACAAGCCAGCAGTGAGCTCACCCCCTCTAACTCTACCTAAGCCCCTCCCACTCCTCATCCAGTGTCACATATAGCCCCAGCATAATGTGCTGTCCAGGACACGGGTGCAGGTAAGTCATTGATACAGTGCATAGAAGTAACACAAAGCACCAGAACAACAGCACTGACGATTTAAATTGTTCCCCCTCACTGACTAATTATGTTCTACTGTAATAAGAAGGATGGATGGATAGATGAATGGGTGGATGAATGAATGGATGGGTGGATGGGGAGAGAGAAAGAGACACTACATAATGGATTTATATTAATCAGGGAATAGAGCAGGGGCCGGTACATATGTGACAGGATTAGGAAATTCTCCATTTCAGATTCTTTTATCTGAATAAAAGAACCGTAATTGAACTATCTTGCAGCAAGAGACTCTTTTCCATCCACACAGCCTGTCTTAAAAATACTTTTATTCCCTATATGGAGAATTTTTATCTGGGGGCTCCCCCAAGCCACAAGGCAGCAGCAGGTGGAATTTCAAACAGGAGCACTTGTTTACTATTTTTCTCTCCCCCTTAAATAGGGTCACCCTATTGTGTGCACTTTTCCCCACTGCTTCTTTCTAGGATTAGGGAATTAGATCATGGGATAACCATCTCCTGGGCTAGACTTCACACTACAGGAACTCTCAGGCACAGTTCACATCAGGCAGGTTAGAACTGGCCGCAAACAGGTAAATCAGTTCCATAATACAGCAAAACAAGGTACAAAAAATCCAGACTCACCATAGCTGGGTCTAGTGCACAGCTCCTAACCAAACAATTGCTTTACCTCCAGCAGCTTTCCCAGGAGCAGAGAGAAAGCTTGTGGGGAATATCTGCCATTTTATACCATACCTGAGCATTGCAGGAGATTAGCCAGGGTCACATCGCCTTTTACACTGTATATGTATATTTTTCATAGTCATGAAAATGCAGAAAAATCTTTAAATGAGAAGGTGTGTCCAAACTTTTAGTCTGTACTGTATATACAGGGGAAAGCTCTGGAGAAAGAAATGTGCAGTGAGATGGGAGAGCTGTGTCTGCAGGCATTAACACAGAAGCTATATAAAACAACTTGCGCTGGTATATAGGGTATGTGACAAATAATAACAATGAAGACATTAAAAAAATTACTAACTTTATTAAATACGCAGGTTACAAGAAGTTAAAATCATTGTTTTAAAAGGTGACTAGTATGCTAAAAACAATGGAAGGAGGGAAGTTAGTCAGGATGGGGGCACTTGAAGTTTGTCCTGGTTGAGAGGCAATTACGAGCTTCCTGGAGGGTCTGCGGATGACCAGGTCGGAGGGTTATGTGGAGAGAGGAGGGGATTTGTTTAGTGGCAGGTTTCAGAGGTTGCCTTCATGAATCATTAGGTTATCAAGTTACCTGACTTGATGTGTAGGAGGGTTTAGGGGGATGGTTGCGGTCAGGTTTGGGTTATCCAGATTCCGTTTTGCTTCAGTCACGGGAGAGCCTAGTTGCCTGGGGGGGGGGTTCATGTACCTTTAGTGGTTGATTGTAGTTGGAAAATTTTGATACAGAGAAGGGGGCGGCTTCCACTTGTAGGGTGAAGGCGATCACCTGTATTGAGTGACAAAAGGAGCAGGGAGAAAGATTAATAGGAAATGGAGGTATTTTATAGCGAGTACTGCTACAGAGCAGTGGTAAGATATACCTGTACAAGTCGAGTCACTTATTAGTTGATGACTGGTGCTGTTTAGGGAGAGACCCGCATTTATTAGTTGCAAGGTGCTAGACACTGGTGGGTATATACGTGGACCCAGGAGTAGATTGACCACAACATTTAAACAAACAGCAATGATCTCGTCTTCTTCAGATTGTTGCTGTCATAGGCCGATGTTGGCCATGTATTACAGGCAGCATCTGCCCTGCATTAAGCCAACTCAATTCCGGAGCACACTCCATACACGCACACCCCGAACAATTACATCAGAGTGCATGAAAAGGTTAAAAACTACTAATATCTCAATGTTTGATCAAGTAAAAATGATATAAAAACAAAATATCAAATGTGTATGTTGTAAAAAAGAAATGCAATTTTTTAATTTTTTTTTATTCAAGTCATTATATTGGCTAACGTGCAACATGCAGCATATACCATATGAACAGACAAATTCTAACAGTCTTTATTAAAAATCACATTTCATGGGTCTCAGTGGAATTAATTATGTAGAACCGGCACATATACTAATTAATTTCATGCAGTTGAACACCATCTGCAGATGTAACGCTTTTGTGAAAATCAGCTTAATGTAAAATTATTATACTTCTCAAAGACATGGGTTCATGGCCTTAGAAGTGTAAGGAAAATAATTAAAGTGACCTATAGTCATAAGATATTCATTATGGGAAATTTCATTTTGAATGTTGCTTATTTTGGAATAGACCCAGAGAAGTATATCACAAGGTGGGCAGGAAGGAGAGCTAACCCAGGCGCAATCACATATTGGAACCCACTAGCAAATGGGCAACTGGTAAGTTAACTGAGCTCTGCTGGACCTCCAGTGCATTCAGACAAGGGCACGTCAAACTTCAGTCCACTTCATTCAGATGGTGGTGGTCCCAGTGGTCAGACCCCCAGCGATCATGAAGTTATCCTATATCTTATTGATAAGGAATACCTTCCAATCTTGGTACAAGCCCATATTTTAAATAATTTATATGGTCATATCTGAGGTCTTTGTTTTCATGTTTATTTTTTCTACAAAAATAAGATTGGATCTCAGCAGAAGTAAGAAGGAAAAGTTTTTCCTAAAAAAAAAGTTTACTTCTACAACCTGCTGGGATTTGTTCCCATTTTTTCCAAAAGAATAGCAATATGAACTCTGCTGAGCTTAAACTGTGGGATGTGATAAATTCTTGGTTGAATCAAAGTAGACAACTTACTTGATGTAAAAAATATAATATCTGCATAATCTGCATGTTAAAGGGGATATCCGGGACTTAAAAAAAAATGTGCCTAAGCACTAACAGGCAGGTAGTTTGTTACCTACCTGCCTGTTGTGCCTGGTGCCGTTCTCCGCTGGTACAGAGCTGATGTTACATCAACAGAGCGGCAGTTTGTCTTTGTGTTGACAGTGTGGGACTACTGGTGTCATGCTGATTGACAGCTGACTATCTGATGCCTAATTGGTGGAAGCTGGCTGCCAATCAGCATGACACCAGTAGTCCCACCCTGTCAACAGGAAGAGAAACCGCTGCTTTATTGACAAGAAATAGCTGAATCTCCGGCAGGAACGGTCAATGTCCAGCGCCAAGTACAACAGACAGGTAGTTGCCTCTGTTAGCAACTACATGCCTTTTTTTCTAAGTCCCCGATATCCCCTTTAATAATTACATAGATTTATACAGTGGTACAAAAAGTGATTGCCCATCATCTGATTTCTTCTAGATTTACTAGTTCTGTCACATTTATATGTTTCAGCTCATCCAATCATTTTTAATGTAAGATAAAGACCACAATATATATACACATACATTTTAAAATAAAAGCTCTGTTTATTTAAAGGGAACATAATAGTGGATACATGCTGCCCTAAACACTAGCAGCATATATCAGACATTGGCTGTCTGTTTTCACTAGGTGCATGTATAGAGAGAGACCTGAGAGTCACTGGCATCAGGCAGGGAGAAGGTGTCTGGGACCTGCCTTTTCGATTAGTCACCTATGTGGCTCGGTTCCCAACAGTTATTCTAGTATGTTTTTTTCTGAAATGCGGAAGCTTTTCAGAGTCAAACATACATGGCTGAAATCATACAGCCACTGCCTGATACAGGCTGCTGAAGGATAGGGCAGTTTGTGACAGCTGTCAGGTTCCCTTTGCGATAAACATGTATTCAAAACCTATATCACCAATATGATAAAGTAATTGCCACTAAAATTAGTGTGTATATGTGTATATATATAAATATACACATACTCTGTAAGGGTGTTGAGTATGTTGAAATTGGAACACCAACAATGAAGAATGCACTCATGGAAATCACAGGTTCCTTAGATATATTAATGATTTAAGTGATGAAAAAATGGAAAGAAAATTTTCAAAACAACTCAATTAATTCAATATCGAGTATGAGCTCTACACTCAGAATAGTGGATTGTGTTATGTATGGTTGTCATTTGTTCTCTCTGATATTAATGATTATAGCGGCAGACATGCACTTACAGGGGTTGGTGATTTCAGGGTTATGTGCAGTGATGGTTTTCTGCCACACATAGCATTTTGTCTTTGACCCAAAAAGTTCTACTTTGGTCTTGTCTGACCAGAGGACCTTCTTCCACATGCTCGCTGTGTCCCCTACATGGCTTTTGCAAACTGCAAATGATACTTCTTATGGCTTGCTTTAAAAAATGGATTTCTTTTTCCACTTTTCCATAAAGACCAGATTTATGGAGTAAACAACTAATAGTTGTCCTGTTGACAGATATTTTCACCTAAGTTATGGATCTCTGCAGCTCCTTTACAGTGACAATGAGCCTCTTGTCTGCTTCTCTAATTAGTGCTTTCCTTGTTTGGGATGTCAATTTAGGTGGATGACCATGTCTTGGTAGGTTTGCAGTTGCACCATACTCCTTCCATTTTTGGATGATGGATTGAAGAGTGCAATATGCGATGTTCATAGCTTGGCTTATTTTTTTTTATAACCTAACCCTGCTTTACTCTTCTTCACAACTTTTTCCCTGACCTGTCTGGTGTGTTGCTTGGTTTTTATGATGCTCTTTGATCCCTAATGTTGTCAAGCAAACCTTAGGCCTTCACAGAACAGCTGTAGTAATAATGAGAATACATTACAAACGGATGGACCAGAGGCATAGGTAGGGGTTTAGTTCGAGGGTGACCATATAGTGTTAGTTACCAGTACTGCAGAACATGTAATAGATTACAGTATGGTTACAGATAATTACTTACAACTGATGTTCTTTCCGGTGGATTCACTTTTTCCATCTTTTCCACCTGGCCCAGACCGACAAGTCAATTTCTTCCAGCAAGGACTTGACTGCAGCGATTACAACAAAGACACATTTGACTTTTCACATATCCAGCACCGTCCCCATCTATCTCCAGCCTGCACAAACTGCTTATCCTGCTAATTCCCCAATGCTGAGCCGCTGCTGCGGTATGTGTCCCTATTACTGTACCTACTGCGTGGTACAGTGTACCCTCTAATTTTCCCTCCTACTGGAGCCCTAGATGTCCCTTTCCTTGCACTCAAAGTTGTTATGATCTGCTACAGGGACTAACGAAAGACAGGAGAACTGTCCCTACAATAGAACTAAACTAGATCCCTACGATGTAACGGGGAATCTGATCCTGCGATCAGACCCGCTAAAGTCCTCGGCTAGTCTGTACGAAGACCTATAGATGTGAGGGAGGGATCCCTACAAGAACTAGGGACTGGGATAAGTTGGACACCTCCTAGCAGAAATAGTAGCAGTCAAAGACAAACACACAACAAAAAGCATAGAGGTCAGAAGACCTAGCAAAACTAACAGAGAACGGCAACAGAGCACCAAGCTAGCTCAAGAGTAGTAAATACAATGAAGTCCAGCAAGACCAGGAGGGCGGAGCCGGATTAAATAGGCAAAAATGGTCATGTGACCAGCAAACTAAAAAAAACCTAACAGGAGAGTTCTAACAAAAGTATGATGTCAACAAAAGTGCCCCAAAAACACTGTAAGATACCCGTGCAGTGAATTCCTCCACAGTACCCTCCACATGCAGAGTATGATGACCCTACTGTGCCACCCCTCAACTCCCCCGGAAAAGTATGATGACCCCAACACAGTATGATCCCCCAACTGTGACCCCCACACAGCCTTTCATGCAGTATAATGGGCCTACATACAGTATAATGGCCCCACACCACTCCACACTGTACAATGGCTCCCACACAGCCCTCCACACAGTATGATGGACCCCACAAACTTTCACACTGTATAATTGCTAGCATTCAGTATAAAGGCTCTCACATAGCCCTTCAAATATTATAATAGCCCCAACATAGCCTTCAACGTAGTATAATGCACTCCCCACAGTCCTTCATATAGTATAATGACCCCCCCATGGTCCACCATAAAGTATAATGCACCCCATAGTCCTCCATATAGTATACAGCACTCACCATAGAGCTCCATACAGTATAATTCAATAATGAAATGTTGGAACACCGCAGGTGCATTGGTTAAACCGAAAGGAATTTACCAGACTCTCAAAATGCCCTTCAGGGATATTGAACCCTGTTTTCCATTCATCCCCCTCTCTGATTCTAACCAGATTGTAATCTCCCCTTAAATCCAACTTGGAGAACACTTTAGCTCCCATAACCTGACTGAACAAATCTGGAATCAGAGGAAGAGGGTATTGATCTCGGATGGTAATTTGATTTAATTCCCGGAAATCTAAACAGGGACGTAGACCGCCCTCTTTTTTCTTCACAAAGAAGAATCCTGCTGCCACGAGCGAAGGTGAGGGTCTGATATGTCCATTTTCCAGAATTTCCGCAATGAAATCCTTCATGGCTTGTCTCTCAGGGCCAGAAAGATTATACAGTCTGGACTTTGGTAGTTTAGCTCCGGGGGTCTGGTTAATAGGACAGTCATATGTGGGTTTTGTCTCCGAAAACCAGGAGGATTGGGCATCTTACCACTGGCAGAATTTGCTGTTAATAATCATCGCCAAGAATCTAACGGCATATCACCGTTCTTTGGTGCATATGGTTTCCTTCCACAGTTTGGTACTTTTAGTGGGGGAGGGGCTTTGGGAGATCCTGAGGAGGATGTGTGGCAGGGGGTTCTGAGTAATTTGAAGATCATGGGAGACAGGTACAAACATATGGCTGACAGGAAACGCTCACCAGGTCCGGACCTGAGTGTGAATGACTTTGTGTGGTTGTCTACAGGAATATCAAGTTGAAGGTTCCTTCCTGGAAGCTAGGACCTAGATTTATTGGTCCCTATAAAATAACCTCAGTCATTAAGCCAGCAGCGTTTTGTCTTTAGCTATCTCAGGCCCTTAAGATCCACAATGTCTTTCACAGGTCTCTGCTCAAGACATATGTAGAACCTCTTGAGTCCTCTCCCTTACCGCCGCCCCCAATTATGGTTGATGGTAATTTGGAGTTTCGGATTTAGATGATTGTACATTCTCATCTCCAGTGTCGTTCCCTACAGTACTTGATGCACTGGAAGGGTTATGGTCCAGAGGAAAGGATGTGGGTTTCAGCATCAGAGGTGAATGCCATAAGGTTGGTTCGTGCATTCCACACCTATTATCCTGAGAAACCTGGTCCTGAGGGTCAGGGGGCCACTCGTAGAAGGGGGGAACTATCACGGGTGTGTCAGGTATGATAGACAGTCGCTCTGGATCTGGCTGTAGAAGGTCACTGCGCTTGGCATTACAGATGCCTTCTTAATCCTTATTTCTTCAGGACCCAGCGGTGGCCACCCTCCTGCTGCTGATTCACACACCCTTGCCTGAGAGTTAAAACACTCAGTTTGCTCCAGGGAATCGCCGGTGATACTTCTATGAACCTTTGTGCAGGCTTTGAGCACTAGCAGTCGGCTAGCTTCTTCTCTTGTTCCCTTGGAGGACAGTTGACGTTACTCCTCTTCTGTCTCCTCAAGCTAAGTTTATCCCCTTTGTTTGTCTAACTTGCTGTCTTTAGTTTGTAGTGGGGCCTGACCAGTGCTCACCCCTCCCCCTCCCTATCTAGGGTCAAGCTGTAGGGATATCCATGGCTTAGGAGCCTGCTAGGTGATAGGTGTGGAACCTATATAGGGACATTAGGGTAGGCAGGGTGATATTATATCTGCCTAGGGGTCTCCACTCCCCCCTTTCCCTAGTGTTTGGGCTTCCTCTTCCCTTCGTGTTGCACTTAGTCTTTCCCACACCTTGCATGACATGTCTTCCATACACTATAATGCACTCCCCTTAGTCCTCCATACACTATAATGCACTCCCCATAGTCCTCCATACACTATAATGCACTCCTGCACCACTCCCCATAGTCCTCCATACAGCATAATGCTCTAATCATAGTCCTCCATACAGTACGGTGGCATGTAAAAGTCTGAGGTAAGAGAATTCACAGCACAGACTGAGATTTTGTTGATGCAAAAGCCGCAATGACAGGCGCGGGAGCGCCAATAACTACCGTGACTACTAAGTACTTTGCACATTAGGCCAGGTATCAGCGACTGAACAGTATATAAACTGTATTATAAAAATTTTCTTGAGACCACTTCCTATAGAAACTCCATATGAAACCCTGCCTCATTATCAATGGCATTATGACTAAGACCCAGGTTGGGTCGAAACGTTAACTCTATTTTGTCACATGTCTCCCAGCACGTGTGTATATAGTTTACCTTCACGGATATAATAAACCCTTTTTGCATCAACAAAAACTCAGAGTGTGCGGTGAATTCTATTACCTTGGATTGCGGATTACATACCCAGTTCCACCTGCACCTCGCTTTAGGACAGAGTGCAAGCTAATCAAACTTATTATTTGCATGTAAAAGTTTGGGCACCCCTGGTCAAAATTACTGTTATTGTTACAGTTAAGCAAGTTGAAGATGGAATGATCTCTAAAAAGACTAAAGTTAAAAATGACACATTTCCTTTGTATTTTAGACAAAAAATATATATTTTCATCTTTTACATATTAAAAATTACAAAAAGGAAAGTGGTGCGATGCAAAATTTGGGCACTTTTGGAGATTTGTGTGCTCAGATAACTTTCAGACCTCAATTTGCCTGTTAGGGTTATGGCTTGTTCACTATCATCATTCAGAAAGGCCAGGTGATACAAATTTTCCAGCTTTGTAAAAACCCAGCTTCCTCTAAACTTGTGCCATGGGTTCTTCTAAACAGCTGCCTAGCACTCTGAAAATGAAAATGGTGGAGGCCCACAAAGCAGGAGAAGGCTATAAGTTCAAGTTGCCCTTTCCTCAGTTTAAAATGTAATTAAGAAATGGCAGTTAACAGGAACAGTGCAGGTCAAAATAAGGTCTGGAAGACCAAGCAAAATTTTAGTGAGAGCTGCTCGTAGAATTGCTAGAGAAGCAAATTATAACCCCCGCTTGACTGCAAAAGACCTTCAGAAAGACACCTTTGTACACAGTTCTGAGACACCTGTACAAATATGGTCCTCTTGGAAGAGTCATCAGAAGAAAATCTATCCTGCATCCTCATAAAATTCAGCATGAGAAGTATGCAAAAGAACATCTAAACAAGCCTAATGTGTTTTGTAAACAAGTCCTGTGGACCGATGAGGTTAAAATAGAACTCTTTGGCCACAATGATCAAAGGTATGTGTGCAGAAAAAAGGGCACAGAATTTCAGGAAAAGAACACTCATTAAGCATGGGGGTGGATCAATCATGTTTAGGGGTTGTGTTGCAGCCAATGGCATGGGGAACATTTCACAGGTAGAGGGAAGAATGGATTCAATTAAATTTCAAATAATTCTTGATGCAAACATTACACTATCTGTAAAGACGCTGAAGTTGAAAAGAGGATGGCTTCTACAAATGAATAATGATTCTAAACACATGTCAAAATCCATAATAGACTACCTCAAAATGTGCAAGCTGAAGGTTTTGCAATGGCTCTCACAGTCCCCTGATCTGAACATCATTGAAAATCTGTGGCTAGACCTCAAAATAGCAGTGCATGCAAGACGACCCAGGAATCTCACAGGACTTACTCAAAACAAAAAGCTGCTAGACCAATACATATTAATAGACAAGCATTACTGATATCGATCTATCTTAATTTAGGTGAAAGAATTGTCACTGATTTTCAAGTGCATATGTGGTAAAACCCTACCTTCATGGCCAACTTAAAAGAGTTTTTCACGGTAAAGAAATAACTAACATTGCCCAACATATCATTGTATTAAAAGTCTAGAATTTGTTTTAACCCCTTAGTGACCAGGCAGATTTTTTTAAAATCTGACCAGTGTCACTTTATGTAGTAATACTGTAACTCTGGAATGCTTCAACATATCCCATTTGTTTAAGGATTTTTTTTGTGACACATGATACTTTATAATAATGGTAAATTTAGGTTGATATGTTTTGCGTTTATTTATAAAAATATCAGAAACTTGACAAAAATGTTTTAAAAATTGCAATTTTCAAACTTTGAATGACTATCCCTGTAATCCCAATAGTCATATCTCGCAAAAATACTAATAAATAACATTTCCCTCATGTCTGCTTTACATCAGCACCATTTGTAAAGCGTTTTATTTTGTTAGCATTTTAGAAGGTTTAAAAATGTAGCAGTAATTTTTCATTTTTTCAAGGAAATTTACAAAACTTATTTTTATAGGGCCCTGTTCAGTTTTTAAGTGACTTTGGGGGTCCTATATGTTGGAAACCACACAAGTGATACCATTTTAAAAAACACACCCTTCAATAGATTTAAAATTGCTTTCAGATAGTTCATTAACCCTTCTGGTTCTTTTCAGGAATTAATGGAATGTGGCATGACAAGAATGAAAAAGTTCATTTTTACCACCTAGATTTTGATAACTTCTGTACAGGCCGCTATAGTCGGCAGACGCTAAGGTCGTTATTTGGCCATGAACTGTCATGGCAAACATCAGGATCACACAATCAAGATCTCAGGGTGCCAATGAGGTTAAAGAGGGAGCCCCCCACACTCTGTTAACTATTTAGATTCTGTAGTCACTATTGACAGCAGAATCTAAGGGGTTAAATGTGCATGGTCGGTGTCAACACTGATCATGGCTGATGCAGCAAGTTGTCAGCTATAATGTACAGGTGACAGTTACAGGATTGTCACCTGTCGGGGAATGCTAGTCTCTTATATCCCAGATGTCTAAAGGAAAAAAATGAAAAATGGGAGAGACTGTTGATGCCAATCAGCAATTATTCATGCTGTTCTTATCATGGACCAATTCCTAGCTTTAAATTCTACTGCCAGGTTCCTAATGTATCAATATAAATGAAGTACTTAAATAAGTGAACTTATTAATATGAAGAAAATATGAATAGCTCTAGAAATTGGATGTCTTAAGAAGTGAAACCAGCTGGCATCACGAGCTTTCCAATAAAATTAGGGCATTACTAGGGTATGTTCAACTATTATTTGTTGTGGAAATTTCAGCAACTTAAAAACTCTCTCCATTAGTCTAAGGCCATAAAGCAGAAGGTGTCATGCGACATACTCATTGTGATGTTGCAGAGCGACAAGTCATATAATTATTGTTAATTATTGTTAATGAGGTTTCTTTGCAACCTGCACCCTTTTATGAATGCGTCTGTCTCATAAATCCAAGCTAGTTGGATTTTAGATTGCAGTAAGTTATGTGTGACTTTATCTGTCAGTTCAAAACCCTAACCATGGCATACAAAGCCATTCACAACCTGTCTCCTCCATACATCTGTGATCTAGTCTCCCGTTACACACCTGCACGCAACCTCCGATCCTCACAAGATCTCCTTCTCTACTCCCCTCTTATCTCCTCCTCCCACAATCGCATACAAGATTTCTCCCGTGCTTCCCCCCTACTCTGGAACTCTCTACCCCAGCATATCAGACTCTCGTCGACCTTGGAAACCTTCAAAAGGAGCCTGAAGACCCATCTCTTCCGACAAGCCTACAACCTGCAGTAACCACCGCTCCACCATACCGCTGCACGACCAGCTCTACCCTCACCTACTGTATCCTCACCCATCCTTTGTAGATTGTGAGCTCTCGCGGGCAGGGTCCTCGTTCCTTCTGTACCAGTCACTGTCACATTGTGTTCAAGATTATTGTAATTGTTTTTGCTATGTATACCCCTTTTCACATGTAAAGCGCTATGGAATAAAGGTCTGTGATCTAGCTGTTTTTTTTTCTTTACAGTCTAATCACAGAGCAAATATAGTGGCATTACAGCAAATCATACAAATGTTTGATACCTGAAATTGTTCCATGTATCCCTAGCTTTATATGTTAAAGAGAATTTTGCGTCAGGCTTTTGTTACCTAATCTGAGTGCAGCATAATGTAATGGCAGAGACCCTGATTCCAGCAATGTATCACTTACTGGGCTGCTTGCTGTACTTTTGATAAAATCATTGTTTTATCAGCAGGAGATTATCACTAGAAGACTTGTAAACCTGCTGCCATGTAGTCCTCCATATTCATGATCTCTGTATAACCCCACGCCCACCACTGATTGGCATCTTTCTGCCTATGCACAGTATACACAGTAAGCTGCGCCAATCCGTGGTATGGTCAGGGTTATACAGAGCTCAGCATTCAGAGAACTGCTAGATCTGCGGTAGCTCTAGCAGTTTTTAATTAAAAGTGCAGCAGCCAGCAAAGTACATCATACATCACTGGAATCAGGGTCCCTGCTTTGCAGATTTCCTTTAACAGAGATTTTTTAAAAATCCACACACATGACGGAATTCTGTATCAAGTCTGCAATTTGTGGACATAACTGAAGTATTTTTGAATATCAATAGCACAAGTGTGAATTTTTACTGGACTGTTCTTGTTTCAGTTGTTGGACTGGACCTCAGAAAGCGTAAGGGTGTCAAAGTGTGACTTCCATATAATGCTTAAAAATCCAATTCAAATGCTGCAGAGAAGATCTGTACTCGTTTAAGACAGACTGACAATTATTGATCTCTGTACTGGAAATATTCTGCTTTGTGTAAATGTCCAAATAAAGATATCTCTTTTATTGTTGTAGTTATTTCACAAGAAGCTTTGTACAGTTTGCATATTGTTTATAGCTTAAAATCTTGTAAAGACTGAGAAGTGTTTTTTATATGCAGTAATATTTTCGACATAAATATATTTTTAGGAGCAACATAGTCCTAGTTATCACAACTCTATGGTACAGCAACAAAACACTCTGAACCGTTTACCATAGCCGGCAATATGTATTAAACATCTTTTTTTTTCAATCTGGTTTTGCTTACTGATTCTAACATTTTTAATAGTTGGTTTTAATAGTAAAAGCAAAGTAATTAACTTGAAAATTGTTACTAAAATAGGTCTCCTATTCTTGGATGATATAGGCCAGCGCTATGCGGCGATAATGGCTGTGACACAAGCCAAAAATCAGTATGCTGCTACATCTCAGCATATTGCACATGAATGGAGTTGCATTGAGACCTGCAATATACCGTAACTGTGACAAGCAAGTGACAAACAACCCAACAAATTCCAAGTTTTTGTGACTTGCTTGTCATGATACCTTGCAGGTTGCGCGATTTCACCTTCGTTATGGTGAGATGTATCAGAAATATACGGCGAACTTTGCCTCATGTCCTTTGTCACCGCCAAAGACGCCGTGTAACCCTAGCCTAAAAGATCTGGCAGTCTAGAGTTAATACTACAGGAAGCTTAAAGGGGTTGTTTTAATCCCTTTCCGGACCAAGGCGTACTAATACGTAGCTGCACCCTGGGCCTTATGGGCCAGATGCGTATTAGTATGCCTTGGCGATTTCGCCCGCACACAAGTGGTGCGGGTGAGAACGCCGCCGGGTGTCAGCTGATAGTCACAGCTGATACCCAGTAATATGTGCAGGGAGCAGTCCCGCACTGCTCCCTGCACATTAACCCCTGAAATGCTGCCATCGAAATCGATCGCAGCATTCCGGTGGCAAGAGGAGGTGAGGGCGATACTTACCTTCTCTGCCGGTGTCTGAGTCCGGTCCCGGATGTTGTCATGGTTACCCGATGTCATCATGACAACATCCGGGTCATCGGGAGGCAGGAAGTTACTTTGGCCATGCACAGTGCGTGACCAAAGTAACTTCTCCCTGTGCAGTGCTGACAGGTTGCATAGCACAGGGATGGTGCTGCATTCCTGTGCTATACAGCCAATGAGGCTGCAAAAAGTGAAGGTCTCATAGTGGGACAATGTGTAAAAGATCAAAAAGTGTCAAAAAGTGAAAAAAAAAAAAAATAAATAAAAATATACTGTAGCCATAAATAAATAATCTTATTAAAAATAAATAAACCAATAAAAGAACACATATTTGGTATCGCCGCGTCCGGAACAACCTGACCTATAAAACTGTCCCACTAGTTAACCCCTTTAGTGAACACGGTAAAAAAAAACCCTAAACATAAAACGATGCTTTATCATCATACAGCCAAACAAAAATTGGAATAAAACGCGATCAAAAAGACAAATGTAAATAAAAATGTTACCGCTGAAAACGTCATCTTGTCCCACAAAAAAGCAAGCCACCATACAGCTCCAACGGCAGAAAAATAAAAAAGTTATAGCTCTCAGAATAAAGCGATGCAAAAACAATTATTTTTTCTATAAAATAGTTTTTATTGTGTAAAAGAGCCAAAACATAAAAAATATATAAATGTGTTACCTCTGTAAACGTACTGACCTGAAAAATAAAGCTTCCTTATCAATTTTACCACACGCAGAACGGCATAAAAAAAACACACAAAAAAATTCCTGAATTGTTGTTTTTTGTTTATTCTGCCTCCCAAAAATCAGAATAAAAAGCGATCAAAAAAGTCACGTGCCCCAAAATAGTACCAATAAAAATGTCAACTTGTCCTGCAAAAAACTAGCCGTTGTTAGAATCCTCCTGTTAGTTTTTTCTATCTTGTGTTTTGCGGATATGTGACCATCTGTCTATATATTCCAGCTCCGTCCATCTGGCTTTTCTGGACTTCAGTGTTGTTTGACTGTTTTGCTAGCCTAGTGCTTTGGTGCCTATCTCTGTCAGTTTGCTTGGTCCTCTTGGACCTCTAGTACTTTTTGTCAGTTTGTCTTTTGTGTTCTACAACAATTTCTGTTTAGGAGGTGTCCCATTTTTGTCCCAGTTCTTAGTCCTTTTAGGGACCCCTCCCTTAATTCTATAGGTCTTCGTTCAGACTAGCTGAGGACAAAGGCTGGTCTGTTCACTAGGAACAGGCAGCCCGCTACATCGTAGGGATTCAGCTTAGTCTTACTGTAGGGACAGCTTTCTCCTATCTTTCCTTAGTTCTTGTTGCAGATCATAACAGTAAGTCCAGTCCAAAAAAACTAAAAGGAAAGAAATTCGGGGATCAGTATGGTTTCCATCCAGGAGTTGGCTCAACGCCTGCAGGGATTGTCTCTGGAGGTGGCCGAGCTTCAGCAACACGTGAGTAGCTGTCCTGGAGCGCATTTTGTGGAACCGAAGGTAGGACTGCCTGATGTTTTTTATGGTAAACAGCAAGATTTTTTTTCCTTTAAAAATGCTTGTTTGTTATATTTTCGATTGAGACCAAGATCCTCTGGGAATGAATCACAGCTCATTGGTTTTATTATGTCACTTTTGCGCAAAGATCCACAGGGTTGGGCCTTTTCTCTCCAGTCTAATGATCCGTGTTTAAGTTCTGTTGAAGAATTTTTTTCTGCTATGGGGCTATTATATGATGATCCTGATCGAATCTCATCTGCTGAATCAGAACTTAGACGTTTGAATCAGGGGTCTGATGATGTTGAAAATTATTGCACACACTTCAGGAGATGGGCTTCAGAAGTTAAGTGGAATGATTCGGCGCTGAGATGTCTATTTCTTGCTGGTCTGAGTGAAAGGGTTAAGGATTTGCTAATTGCATTCCCTGCACCTGAGACTCTGCAGGAAGCTATGCAGTTAGTTGTTCGTATAGACAGGAGACTGAGGTGCAGGCTCAATGAGGTAAAGACTCCTGTAATGTCATGTCCTAGTCCCCAGAAAATCTGCTCTGATGGTGGGGAATCGATGGAGGTTGGGGGGATGTCACTCCGCTCTCAGGAAAAAGACCGGAGATTCGCCGAGGGATTGTGTTTTTATTGTGGTAAAGGTGACCATTTGATTAAGTATTGTGAGCGTCGTTTAAGTAAAGAAAAAAAAAGGGTCAGTTATGCCCGTATAGCTTGTTTACGCTATGCAGGAGTATTTATTTCTGGGAGTACTACGCTGCAGGGAGATTGATTGAATTTCAGGTATTTGTGGATTGAGGTTCAACACTTAATGTGATTGATAAAGGGTTTTTGGAAAACCTTAAATTGAAATCCAAACCTTTGTCATCACCTATTTCTGTGGTTGCAATTGATAACACTCCTTTGAAATGTATTACTCACAAGACTGCTGCATTTCCTCTCGCTATCAGTGGAGCTCACCAAGAAATTTTGGACATGGTTGTTTTGGATTACCCTCTCCAGTTGTTCTAGGATTGCCTTGGTTAAAACTGCACAATCCTTTATTGGACTGGTCTACTAATGTGATTAAGTCTTGGAGTCCGAAGTGCTATGATAAATGTTGTAATGGTCGCATTGCGGCTGTGGAAAAAGTGGAATTACCTGTACCTAGTCAAGATATTTGGAGGGTTTTTTCAGAGGAGGAGTTGCATGTTTTACCTCCTCATAGGGATTATGATTGCGCCATTGAGTTTGTTCCAGGTGCTACTCTTCCCTAAAGTCGCTTGTTTAATCTGACTATCCCTGAAAGAAAGGCCTTGGAGGAGTACATAGAGACTGGCCTGGCTGCTGGTCACATTAGACCTTCTAAGTCACCTGTGGCAGTTGGATTCTTCTTTGTTAAAAAAAAGGACGGCGGTTTACGTCCATGTCTGGATTTTCGTGAAATTAATAAGATTACCGTACGCAATTCCTACCCATTACCATTAATTCCTGACTTGTTTAACCAGTTAGTTGGAGCCAAGTGGTTCTCCAAAATTGATCTCTGGGGGGCATACAATTTGTTACGTGTGAAGGAGGGTGATGAATGGAAAACTGCTTTTAACACTCTGGTAGGTCATTTTGAGAATCTGGTGATGCCTTTTGGTCTTACCAATGCACCTGCATTTTTTCAGAACCTTATTAATGACATCCTGAGACCTCTGATTGGTAAGAATGTGGTTGTGTATTTGGATGACATTTTGATTTACTCACCAGATCTGGAGTCCCATTGGCAGAGTGTACGTGAAGTTTTGCAGTTATTGGGCGATAATTCACTCTTTGCTAAGCTGGAGAAATGTGAGTTCGCTGTGCAGAAAATTAGTTTTTTGGGCTACATTGTCTCCAGCGAGGGCTTTGAGATGGACCCTGTGAAGGTTCAGGCTGTGCAGGAATGGCCTAGGCCTGCTGGTTTGAAATCTATACAGAGATTTTTGGGTTTTGCCAATTATTACAGGAAATTCATTAAGAATTTTTCTGTAATTGTTAAACTTCTAACTGATCTCACCAGGAAAGGTGCGAATACGGCCCAGTGGATTACTGAGGCCATTGAAGCGTTTGAGTATCTAAAAGAGAGATTCAGTTCTACCCCTATCCTTATGCAGCCTGATGAGACCAAGCCTTTTTTGGTCGAGGTCGATGCTTCATCGGTGGGGGTCGGAGCAGTTTTGTCTCAGGAGAACAAGGGTGGAGTACATCCTTGTGCCTTCTTTTTGAAAATTTTTTCGGAAACCGAACTGAATTATGATGTTGGAAATCGGGAGTTGCTGGCTATTAAACTCATGTTTGAACATTGCCGTCATTTTTTGGAAGGCGCTAGATTTCCTATTCAGGTTTTCACAGATCAAAAGAATTTGATCTATCTGGATGCTGCCAAGCGCTTGAATGCCCGTCAAGCTAGGTGGGCACTTTTTTTTTCTCGGTTTTATTTTTATGTTACCAATATCCCTGGTACTAAGAATGTTAAAGCCGGTGCTTTATCTCGCAGCTTCTCTCCTACGGTCGGTGCTGAGGAGGAGGAGAGCATTTTACAGAAAGGAGTTGTGGTGGCGGCTTTGGACTCCGTTTTGGAGAATGGGATTCTGAAAGCTCAAGATGATGCTCCATCTAACACTCCCCATGGGAGGTTGTTCGTGCCTAGAGCCTTTAGGAGAGATTTGTTTGTGGAGTGTCATGAGTCTCTGTTGGCAGGTAATCCAGGAATTTCGGAGATTAAGAGACTTATCAGTCGCAGTTTTTGGTGGCCTGGATGGCAGAAGGAAGTCATCAAGTGGGTGCGTCAATGTACTGTGTGCGCTAGGTCAAAGGCTTCACATACTCCTGCTGTGGGTTTGCTTTGCCCTCTGGAGGTTCCTAGTGCGCCTTGGACGCATCTCATTATGGATTTTTTACTGATCTTCCTGTGTTCGAGGGTTTTACTGTCATCTGGGTGGTCGTGGACCGTTTTTGTAAGATGTGTCATTTGGTTCCATTCATTAAGTTGCCCTGTGCCAAGACACTCGCTAAGGCGTTTGTTAAGGAGATTGTCAAGCTCCATGGCGTTCCCACGGATATTGTTTCTGATAGAGGACCTCAGTTTGTGGCTTGCTTTTGGCGTGCTTTTTGTGACAGGTTGGGAGTCCATTTGTCATTTTCATCTGGTTATCATCCTGAGTCTAATGGACAGACTGAAAGAAAGAACCAGGATGTTGAGCAGTTTTTGCGTTGTTTTGTGGCGGACAATCAAGAGGTGTGGTCGGAGTTTCTGCCTCTCGCAGAATTTGCTCTTAACAATCATACATCCTCCTCTGCTGGGTGTTCTCCTTTTTATTGTTGTACTGGGAGACATCCATCTTTTGGTTCGTTCTCCAAATTGGGGTCGGCGGTGTCGGAGGAGGAGAATTTTTCCGGTGATTTGGAGAGAGTTTGGACTAATGTATGTTGTAACCTTCAAGAGGCTAACAAAAAGTCCAAGAAGTATTTTGACAGGAAACGTAAAGAGGTTTTGTTTACTGTGGGTGACATGGTTTGGTTGTCCTTGAAGAACCTGCGGTTGAGGATTTCCTCTAAAAAACTGGGTCCTAAGTTTGTGGGTCCATTTAAAGTGCTTCAGGTTGTTAACTAGTCTGCTGTTAGGTTGGATGTCCCTACTTCCTGGAAGATTAATCCTGTGTTTCATGTTTCCTTGTTGAAAAAGGCTGACGTATCTGAGAGGGACGTCACTGTCACAGTTCCTCCTGTGGTGGAAGACGGCGAATATGAAATTTCGAGTATCTTGAATTCTAGATGGCATAGAGGGAGATTACAGCATTTTGTCTCCTGGAAGGGTTTCGGTCCCGAAGACAACTCCTGGGTAAGGACGGACGATGTCTCTGCTCCTAGGCTTGTTAAAGCTTTCCACAGGAGGTTTCCGGATAGGCCTGGGCCTGGAGGATCCGGAGGATCCTCATAAAAGAGGGGGTACTGTTAGAACCCTCCTGTTAGTTTTTTCTATCTTGTGTTTTGCAGTCACGTGACCATCTGCCTATATATTCCAGCTCCGCCCTTCTGGCTTTGCTGGACTTCAGTGTTGTTTGACTATTTTGCTGGCCTGGTGCTTTGGTGCCTATCTCTGTCAGTTTGCTTGGTCCTCTTGGACCTCTAGTACCTTTTGTCAGTTTGTCTTTTTTGTTCTACAAAAATTTGTGTTTAGGAGTTGTCCCATTTTTGTACCAGTCCTTACTTCTTTTAGGGACCCCTCCCTTAATTCTATAGGTCTTAGTTCAGACTAGCCGAGGACGAAGGCTGGTCTGTTCACTAGGAACCGGCAGCCCGCTACATCGTAGGGATTCAGCTTAGTCTTACTGTAGGGACAGCTTTCCCCTATCTTTCCTTAGTTCTTGTTGCAGATCATAACAGCCGTCACATGACTCTGTCGGCCGAAATATGGAAAAATTATAGCTCTCAAAATATGGCGATGCATAAACTAGTCTTTGCAAAAAAAAAGGGTTTTTTAGTGTGTGACAGCTATCAATCATAAAAACCCGATATGCTGTAAAAACCCAAAGAATAAAGACATCTAATCACTTATACCGCATGAGGAACAGTGTAAAAAATAAACTCTAGGGTTAGGGTTGTGCTAGGGTTAGTGTTAGGGTTGTGCTACAGTTAGGTTTAGGGTTGTGCTAGGGTTAGGGTTAGGGTTGAGCTAGGGTTAGGGATGGGCTAGAGTTGGGGTTGGGCTAGAGTTAAGGTTGAGCTTGGGTTAGGGTTGAGCGAGGGTTAGAGGTGGGCTAGGGTTGGGCTAGGGTTAGTGTTGGACTATGGTTAGGGTTGGGTTAGGGTTGGGGTTGTATTAGGGTTGGGGTTGTATTAGGGTTGGGGTTAGGCTTGTGTTGGGGTTGGGATTTTTTCTGAAGTAAAGAAAAAAAATGACGACGATATGGCGACTAATGTTCAGCGAAAGTGCTCGCTACTTGAGTTTGCATCGGGTGCTCGGGTATGCACCGAGTATAGCGGGTGTTTGAGTGACATGCTCGAGTCTCCACCCCATATGTTTTGCAGCTGTTATACAGCCAAAAAAACCTTGCGGGGATTGCCTGCCATGCACGAGCGATCCCCGCATGTTTTTTTTGGGTGTCTGATAATCGTAAAACATGCGAGCGGGGACTCGAGTATGTCACTTGAGCACCCATGATACTTGGAACATACTCGAATACCCAATGCAAACTTAAGTAGCGAACACTTGCACTCAAGACTAATGACAACTTATTCAATATGATGACCTAATGTTATCAAATTCTGTGTCGTACCTCTGGGTTCAAAATGTTCACTATACCCCTTGATAAAATCCTTGAGGTGTACAGTTTCAAAAATGGAGTCACTTGGTGGGGGTTTCCACTGTTTAGGCACATCAGGGACTCCCCAAATGCAACATGGCGTCCGCTAATTATTAAAGCAAATTTTACTTTCAAAAAGTCAAATGGCGCTCCTTCCCTTCCGAACCCTGCCGTGTGCCCAAACAGTGGTTTTCCCCCACATATGGGGAATCGGCTTACTCAGGAGAAATTGCACAACAAATTGCATGGTGCAATTTTTCCTGTTACCCATATGAAAATGCAAAATTGGATGCTGAAACACATTTTTGTTGGAAAATGTGAAAATATTATTTTTACGGCTCAATGTTATAAACTTCTGTGAAGCATCTGAGGGTTCAGGGTGCTCGCCACACATCTAGATAAGTTCCCTGGGGGGTCTAGTTTCCGAAATGGGGTCACTTGTAGGGGTTTCCACTGTTCAGGCACATCAGGGGCTCCCCAAACGCAACATGATGTTCGCTAATTATCCAAGCAAATTTTACATTCAAAAAGTCAAATGGGGCTCCTTCACTTCCGAACCCTGACGTGCTCCTAAACAGTGATTTTCCCCCACATATGGGGTATTGGCTTACTCAGGAGAAATTGCAAAACAAATTGCATGGTGCAATTTCTCCTGTTACCCTTATTAAAATGCAAAATTGGAGGCTGAAAACATTTTTGTTAGAAAGATGAGAAAATTTTATTTTTACTGCTCAATGTTATAAACTTCTGTGAAGCACCTGGGGGTTCAGGGTGCTCACCACACATCTAGATAAGTTTCCTGGGGTGTCTATTTTCCAAAATGGGGTCACCTGTGGGGGGTTTCTACTGTTTAGGCACATCAGGGGCTCCCGAAATGAAACATGGCGTCCACTAATTATTCAAGCAAATTTTACATTCAAAAAGTCAAATGGCGCTCCTTCCGTTCCGAACCCTGCCATGTGCCCAAACAGTGGTTTTCCCCAATATATGGAATATCGGCTTACTCAGGAGAAATTGCAAAACAAATTGCATGGTGCAATTTCTCCTGTTACCCTTATGAAAATACAAAATTGGAGGCTGAAAAACATTTTTGTTAGAAAAATTTGAAATTTTTATGTTTACGGCTCAATGTTATAAACTTCTGTGAAGCACCTGGGGGTTCAGAGTCTTCACCACACATCTAGATAAGCTTCCTGGGGGTCTAGCTTCCAAAATGGGGTCACTTGTGGGGGGTTTCCACTGTTTAAGCACATCAGGGGCTCCCCAATCACAACATGACGTCTGCTAATTATTCAAGCAAATTTTACATTTAAAAAGTCAAATGGCGCTGCTTCCCTTCCGAACCCTTCCGTACGCCCAAACAGTAGTTTTCCCCCACATATGGGGTATCAGCGTGCTCAAGAGGATTTGCATAACAAATTTTGGGGTTCATTTTTTAATGATACCCTTGTAAAAATAAAAAAATTGGGGTCTAAATTAACATTTTTGTGAAAAAAAATAAATGTTTATTTTTTTCTTCCACATTCCAAAAATGCCTGTGAAGCACCTGAAGGGTTGATAAACTTCTTGAATGTGGTTTTGAGCACCTTGAGGGCTGCAGGTTTTAAAATGGTGTCACTTTTGGGTATTTTCTGTCATTGTCATAAAGACCCCTCAAAGTCACTTCAAATGTGATGTGGTCTCTAAAAAAATCGTGTTATAAATTTTGTTGTAAAAATTAGAAATTGCTGGTCAATTTTTAACCCTTATAGCTTCCTAACAAAAAAATGTTGGTTCCAAAATTGTGCTGATGTAAAGAAGACATGTGGGAAATGTTATTTATTAACTATTTTGTGTGACATATCTCTCTGATTTAAGGGCATGTAAATTAAAAGTTTGAAAATTGCAAAATTTTCAACATTTTTGCCAAATTTCCGTTTTTTTCACAAATAAGCGCAAGTGATGTTGAAGAAATTTTACCCCTATCATGAAGTACAATATGTCATGAAAAAACTATCTTAGAATCAGTGGGATCCGTTGAAGTGTTCCAGAGTAATTACCTCATAAAGTGACAGTGGTCAGAATTGTAAAAATTGGCCTGGTCATTAACGTGCAAACCACCCTCGGAGGTAAAGGGGTGAAAGTTGCAAGGCAAGAAAGGATGACACAAATATATTGTTATTGCAAATTCTGCTTCTTATTTTTCATTCTGAAAGGTACTGCACCTCTCTAATCTTGTGTGAATAGAAAGGACACTTTCAGCAAAGCATGTGCTGATATGGATTTCCTAGAAATTAGTGAGTAGTGAGTTTCATCAATGAGCTCTTGAAAGTAGCTCCTGCAGAGATGCTCTGCTGGGAATTCAGACATGATTACAATGGAAGGTTTCACCTATGTGTAGGCAACGTCAGATGACATTATTGACAATAGGTGATTGGGATGACTCCTCTCCTTCTCCTTCCTGAGTAGAGTCCTCAGCACAGATTACAGAGAAGGCCTGGAAAACTATACTATAGAAGCAAATGAATATCTCCTGTCTACAGATTTG
This sequence comes from Phyllobates terribilis, assembly GCF_046119375.1. Taxonomy (NCBI): domain Eukaryota; kingdom Metazoa; phylum Chordata; class Amphibia; order Anura; family Dendrobatidae; genus Phyllobates; species Phyllobates terribilis. The sequence goes on along the minus strand of NW_027362763.1, from coordinate 383,749,382 downwards.
TACAGTCCTTGTGGGTGCGGTAAAGTAGACCAGGCAAAATGGTCATCCTCTTAATCATGTACGGAAAATAAAATTAAACAATTTATATGAGACAAATGCTGTTAGAGTTCCCCCATTAAACACAATCAGGATACCTACAGTATATCACAAAAGTGAGTACACCCCTCACATTTTTGTAAATATTTTATTATATCTTTTCATGGGACAACACTGAAGATATGACACTGATACAATGTTAAGTAATCAGTGTGCAGCTTGTATAACAATGCGCCCTCTAAATAACTCAACACACATTCATTAATGTTTAATCCGCTGGCAACAAAAGTGAGTACACCCCTAAGTGAAAATGGCCAAATTGTGCCCAAATAGCCATTTTCCCTCCCTGATGTCATGTGACTCATTAGTGCTACAAGGTCTCAGGTATGAATAAGGAGCAGGTGTGTTAAATTTGGTGTTATCACTGTCACACTCTCTCATTCTGGTCTCTGGAAGTTCAACATGGCTTCTTATGGCAAATAACTCTTTGAGGATCTGAAAAAAAGAACTTTTGCTCTACATTTTGACCTAGGCTATAATAAGATTGCCAACACCCTGAAACTGAGCTGCAGGACGGTGGCCAAGACCATACGGCGATTTAACAAGACAGGTTCCAGTCAGAACTGGACTCGCCATGGTCGACTAAAGAAGTTGAGTGCACGTGCTCAGCGTCATATCCAGGAGTTGTATTTTCAAAATAGACATATGAGTGCTGACAACATTGCTGCAGAAGTTAAAGGGGTGGTGGGTCAGCCTGTCAGTGCTCATAGCACACTGCATCAAATTGGTCTGCATGGCTGTCGTCCCAGAAGGAGGCCTCTTTTAAACATGATGCACAAGAAACCCCACAAATACTTTGCTGAAGACAAGCAGACTATGGACATGGATTACTGAAACCATGTCCTTTGGTCTGATGAGACCAAGATAAACTTATTTTGTTCAGATGGTGTCAAGTGTGTGTGGTGGGAACCAGGAGAGGAGTACAAAGACAAGTGTGTCTTGCCTACATTTAAGCATGGTGGTGGGAGTGTCATGGTTTGAGGCTGCATGAGTGCTGCCGGCTGTGGGCAGCTACAGTTCATTGAGGGAACCATGAATGCCAACATGTATTGCGACAGACTGAAGCAGAGCTTGATCCCGTTCCTTCAGAAACTGGGCCACAGGGCAGTATTCCAACATGATAACGACTCCAAACACTCCTCCAAGAGGACCGCTGTCTTGCTAAAGAAACTGAAGGTAAAGGTGCTGGACTGGTCAAGCATGTCTCCAGACCTAAACCCTATTGAGCATCTGTGTGGCATCCTGAAACACAAGGTGGAGAAGCACAAGGTCTCCACCAACCACCAGCTCTGTGATGTCGTCATAGAGGAGTGGAAGATGTAGCATTGGCGTCTCTGCCTCCTGCCGGGCAGAGATGGCGTTCCCCTCACCGCCGCGGTCCATGTCCGGCGTCCTCCCGCTCCCCTGCTGCTGTGTCATGCTCTGCGCGCAGCTTCCCGTGATCTGTCCTTAGGGCACGCGCGCACTCCCCCCTCTTAAAGGGGAAGCGCGCCGCCCTATAGAGTCCCCGGCCAATGGCCGGAGGACTTCCCCTATATTAGGCACCTCCTCCAATATGGAGGTGCCTGTGCAAGGTTGTTGTTCCATGTGCTATACACTTGCTCCAGTCCTCAGGTCCCGCTGCCTGTCAATCCTGCCTCCTAGTCTGTCAGTCCAGCCCGCCAGCCTGTCTAACAGTTCTGTTCTCCAGTCTGTCTACAGTGGTGCCCGCCAGCTTGCTTACCTGGAGCCCCTGTCTGTAACCTGCCTTGTCCGCCAGTCTGCCTACCTGGAGCACCTGCCTGTTACCTGTCGTGCCCGCCAGCCAGTCTACCAGGAGCAACTGCTAAACCCACCTGCTCGTTTACCCGGAGCACCCGTCTGGCTATCTGCCGAACCAGCCTGCTTATCTACCCGGTCCGACCATCAGCCTTCCTGCCGTGCTCATCCGCTGTACCGGTCAGTTCCTGCCATCTGACCCGTGGGAGTCACCTGCTCTCACACAAGGTTGGTCCCAGAGTGGCACCTGGTCCACCTCCCCGGTTCCTTCCTGGTTCACGGAGTCAACTAAGCCGCCGTGTGACCGTGGTCGGGCCGTGTAGGCACTTAGTCACGCCCCTCTGGCCCCTCCTTGCACCAAAGCACAGAGGTTCCACCACCCGGACCCGTAACAGAAGAGTATTCCATTGGCAACTTGTGAAGCTCTAGTGAACTCCATGTCCAAGAGAATTAAGACAGTGCTTGAAAATAATGGTGGTCACACAAAATAGTGACACTTTGGACACAATTTGGCCATTTTGACTTAGGGGTGTACTCACTTTTGTTGCCAGTGGTTTAGACATTAATTGCTGTGTGTTGAGTTATTTAGAGGGCACACCATATTTACACTGATATACAAGCTGTAAACTGACTACTTTACATTGTATCAAAGGGTCATATCTTCAGTGTTGTCCCATGAAGATAAATAATAAAATATTTACAAAAATGCGAGTGGTGTATTTACTTTTATGATATACTGTAGATTTTCCCTGACGAAGAAAGCCAAAGATTTCTGAAACATGTAGGAGAAGTTTGGTACTCCGACCCAAAAAGGCCACTTTTCAGCAAATTATGGCATTACACGCCGGGTCCTTGTTTATGCTTATAGTTTGTCAGCGTGGCTACCTATCTACGTAGAACATTTCTGGAATTTCCTTGGATTATTCAACCAAATTGAGCTGACACTGCGGAACATTGTTCCCTGAACTAAGATATATTGGTACCCAGAAGAACAACTTCTTAGTAAGTGACACTGTAGCTACAGCGATTCCAAATCCACGTGACTAGGCATCCACGGCCATAAAAACATTAGCACTTTACTCTGGGAATCTAGGTATTCTGATTGTGCTTAAGGGAGAACTCCAAGAGTATTTGTGTTTTATATATTGTGGTGGATTATATTCTTGTTTGGACCAAACCAGACAGATTATTGATACTAAATAATTTTCTGCATACTAAATAATTTTCTGGCTTACAGGTGCCCGTTTTATCCCTGGCAACGGGTGCACCATTTATGGAGGTACAAGTGAATTTGGAATATTAAATAAATAAAAATGAAAATAAAAAATTAAAAAATCTACAATCATAAAATAAAGACAGTTTAGAAAAAAACATCATGCATCATCATTTGTTTTAATTAGTAAAAAAATGGAGGTGATACTTTCCTTTTAATCATTCAGAAGACTTTTACATCATGCCAGGCACTGTAATTAAAAGAAGCAATCTCTCTTTAGTGGGGCAAAGTCCATCTGGTACAGTAGACAATGAAATCACTGGGAATAACACATGTTTGTCTTGCTAGAAGAATAACAATAGTTTCTGCAAAATGAACTGAATGATTTAATGTTACAATTTAGACATGGAGTACTGGAACAGCAAATGTGGAGCGAACGGATGTCAAATCGAGAAATGACTTTCAAAATGCAGTAGGGATTTTTCTGGCATCTTTAGGTCACCGATTTTTAGATTGAAATAATGGTAAACTAACAAGGATAAAGAAAGGTAATATTAAATTCTAGGAAGTCATTTCTCCACAGAAAAGCAGGCCGCCCGCTGTCCTACACAAGGCATTAAACAGCTTGAATGTGTTAATGCAACAATGTTCATTTTCTTTCTCTGCGGGCTTCTGTCTTAAAGGTTATCTGTTAACAAACGAAAACACTTCTTTTTTCTTTGCAGTGTGGGTTAATTTTTCATCGAGAATAGCTATTGGTATGATCCATGCCTCATTAGTTTATGGGAGGGAGCTGGTCTCCATTAATTCTCTTTTCACTTCATTTGCTTGGCTTGGTTATAATTAGCTTCAGAATAACTTGGGCAGTTTTCAACAGATTTATTAACACAATTGCAGTTTCCAGGACTATGTTTTATTTCTACATTTATTTTGTTGTCAAAAGTTTCGGGGAAAAAAAAAAGTATGGAGTGACCTGCGGCAAAATAAAAGATTTAATTAACTTGATTTGCTCTATCTTATTGTTCTGCTTGTAAAACTTCTGCCATATCGTGTTGTGTTAGTAATAGTTTGAATCAACAAAAGGCAGGATCATTTATTTATTCAGAAGAGCTCTACAATAAAGATATTCTTCAATTATTCTATATTTCAAGAAATAGGGTAAAAAATTATTGTATTTTTTTTTATTCGAGATTATATTTTTAAGGAATTTTTACATGAGCCAATTATCAGCCAAATATTCATAAGGGCACTTATAAAAAAAATTGTCAAAAAAGAAAAGTGAGGAAGAACAAACATTTACCCAAAAGCAAACGGCACTGTTCAATATGCCATATTATTGACTTGCAAACATTACAGGCAGTGAACATGCTAATGTTAGTTACTAGTTAAAAAAAGTCACTCAGGATCAATTTTTTGGTCATTGACCTATTCTAATTGAATGCACTAGGAAGGAACACTAATCTGTGGATAGTAGTCACAGAAATTCCAGAAGTGATTGACCAGTTATACAACCCATGGATTCTCGGCTCATTCTGTCATGCATGAGTGATGTATGGGGAGTAGCCTGAGTCAGACATGTCTAATCTTCTCTGAGAACAAAAGGATTGTGCATGTTAAAATCCAAATAACTGAGCCTTCTGTCCCCAATCTACTTATTTTATTCAGGTTTTCTCTCCTTCATTTAGCATGGTTCCTCTCATACACTTACTTTATCTGATTGAAGGCGTATTCACCGGATTCCTGGTGGCTTCAATTTCCTGGGTGCTGTTTTATTTTTTATTATACATTTTTTCATTTTTATTTATATTTTCAATTTTAGGCATATGGCAGTTTATGTGAATTTACATATATACTGTTTACTATATGTGAGTGTGTATAAACACACGACCATATACACACAAATGTATGTACACAATTATGTACACCCTATAGTACACTGTATATGTTTTGTCAGGTATCATGGATTTACTTATTTATAGTATTGCATTCTTATACATGGGTTTTCATATTAATTACTCAAATATTATTCACATGCACACATGAGTAGATATACTTGATATTTTCCACATTGGATTCTGTATAATCATGCACTCATATAACACTGTTGTACAGCCTAATTGGTTCAGAGATGAAAACAGTTGAACTTTTCTAATTTTGCGGTGCTGAAAATGATTATGATGCTTACATTTGCTGATTTGCTTTAATTTTCAAGATCCAAAGGAGGTTGTACTTACTTATGACACCTTTCATATTGGCTTATAGAAAAATTGCATCTTTATTATTTCATCATCATTATTGCATTGTTAGTAGCTAGTCTATTGTATCATCAATTTAGTCAATATTCTATCATTCTATCATTTTAGGGTGACCAATCAAAAAATGCCAACTCAGCACTGATGACGTAATCCTAATTTTAGTTGCATCACCTACTTTTTAAAATGCTGTCTGTGTAAGGCATTCAGTTTTCTTAGCTTAGTATCTTAGCACATTGACATGTTTCTATATGTTTTTTCAGATATGCCTCGTACTTGCATTAACATGGTGGATTGTTTTTGCTAAATATGCGGAGAAGTCGCTTTAATGTCACAAAGGCAAAACTTGACTACCATGATAAGGAAAGCCTACAACCTGTATTTTGGCTGCAAGATAGGAGATCAAGATAAGAGATGGGCTCCACACGTATGCTGCAATACATGTGCATCACATCTTACAAGGTGGTTGCATGGAAAGAGGTAATCTATGCCTTTTGCAGTCCCAATGATCTGGGGAGAGCCAACCGATCACATTACCAATTGTTATTTCTGCATGATGCCCCCCACCCCTTGAAGGGGTTTCAAGGAAGAAGTGGACTTTACAGTATCCAAACATTCCATCTGCAATATGTTCAGTACCACATACAGAAGAACTGCCGATTCCAAAAGCACCAGAAACATTTTGAGTCGAGTCAAGTGAGGAAGAAGAGGGCATTTGGAGACATGAAGCATCTTCTTCTCACATCCCAGTGTAGCAGTGTATTTCTGTGTACCTGTATTCTAAAGGGAAAATTAAAAATTTTTCTGCTAATAAAATTGCAAAAAAATTAAAAAACAATTACAATAATGTCATTTTTATGCGCTTTTTTAAAAAATAATAAACATTGCAAATCAGCAAATAACAGATAAACATAACAACACAGTGATCAGATTATTTATGGTGATCAGTAAATTGCGTAAAAAAATGTTGTGATTGATTTTTTTTCTCTATTCAACCCATAAAAAATGTAATAAAAATGTAACACAGAGGACGTGTAAATGCTGCGTTTTTTCTACAGTTTTTTTCTCCAAGTTTTCTGCAGGTGTCCACACAACACAACGCAATAACAGTCTTTTCTGATTATTGCATGTTTGCTACGTTTCTTTTATGTGTTTTCCCTTTACTTGATACATTTTTTATGCAGATATGAAGTAGCATATTTAACACTTTTTTAATAGCACAGAAAATCTTTGATTGTGCGCTTAAAAATGCAGCAGAATAAATGCGAATTTTTACATGCGTTTTTTTCAAACTCCACTCAGAATCCGAAAGAGGAAAAAAAGCACCAAAACTGCACAGTTCAGCAGCATTTTTAGGTGCACAGTAGTCTGGAGTTTTCATGAAATCACATCAACTTTGCTTAGACATTTAGGCCGCGTTCACATGTAGCGTAAATAGAAAATATAAAGTTGGGCACCACCAATATCATAAAGCTCAACCTAATGCATATATTGAAACCATCAATATTAAGAGAGAAAATCCAATATACAGGGACCTCTAGAAAAATAACAACACATTTTATTGTTACAAAACTACAGGCAAAAAACATAGTAAAAACATTTAAAAAGCCAAAGACCTAAAAGTACTGACCAAAAAACTCCTAATAAAGCTTTGGTCACCCCGATCCATCAAACAGCGCAAACATGTGAACACATGTACAAAAACTACCTCCACATATCCAATACAATAATAAATATATACACCACAATGTGATACTGTATACAAGGGAATAAAGAAGGAAAGTATACAAGCAATAAAAACATTTCATGTTCAAGCTGATAGAGAACACATGAACAAAAGTCCTATAAGAAATAACACGAGGACAATGTCACACATGAAATGACAAGAGTATATCTATGAACAGACCCACTAAGGATGCAATATCCAAATGAATGAATGTGGATATTTTGGAAAGCCCTACAAAAGATGAAAAGGGCAAAATTCATTAGCCCATAATAGGCAACGTGATCACATGAAAACCTGTGCCTGCCATTGAGATGGAAAAGGGAACAGACCACACGCGTATCGCCACAGCATGTGGAAGCTTTAGAGAATGGTAGCTCTGTAGCAACTTTTTGGGTAAGAATACAAGAAGAGAAAAACAGAAAGGACACTATTGTAGGTGTTTACTATAGGCCACCTGGACAGACTGAAGATATAGATGAACTCTTTTTACATCAGATGTCTTTGTTCTCAAAAAAGTACAACATAATGACCATGGGAGATTTAACTATCCAGATATTTGTTGGAAATCTCTCTCTGGAAAAGTAATGGGTCCAGAAAATTCTTATCTTCTCTCACTGATAACTTTATCTTTCAAAAGGTAGAAGAGAGAACAAGAGGATCTGCCAAATTGGACCAAATTCTTACCAACAGGGAGGAAATGGTTGAGAAAGTAAAGGTGGCTATGAATTTAGGAGGCAGCGATCATGCTATTATTGAATTTTGGATTACAAGAGGAGGAAGACCTGCGAGGTCTCAGCCTTTAAGGTTGGACTTCATAAAGGCAGATTTTAATGAACTCAGAAAGGGGGTAGGAAAGGTCCAGTGGCTGGATGTTCTAAAGGACAGAAATGTCCAAGGAGGATTGGGAGATTTTGCAAAATGGAATTCTAACTGCACAATCAGTAACAATGCCGAAAACAAGGAAAATGGGAAACATTTAAAGAGATAAGGGTGGATTAACACAGAACTTAACCCCTTAAGCCCCGCGGGTGGTTTGCACGTTAATGACCGGGCCAATTTTTACAATTCTGACCACTGTCACTTTATGAGGTAATTACTCTGGAACGCTTCAACGGATCCCCCTGATTCTGAGAATGTTTTTTCATGACATATTGTACTTCATGATTGTGGAAAAATTTCTTCGATATCACTTGCGTTTATTTGTGAAAAAAACAGAAATTTGGCGAAAATTTTGAAAATTTTGCGATTTTCAAAATTTGAATTTTTAAGCCCTGAAATCAGAGCGATATGTCACACAAAAGAGTTAATAAATAACATTTCCCACATGTCTACTTTACATCAGCACAATTTTGGAACCAAAATTTTTTTTTGTTAGGGAGCTATAAGGGTTAAAAGTTGACCAGCGATTTCTCATTTTTCCAACAAAATTTATAAAACCATTTTTTTAGGGACCACATCACATTTGAAGTCACTTTGAGAGGTCTTTATGACAGAAAATACCCAAAAGTGACACCATTCTAAAAACTGCACCCCTCAAGGTGCTCAAAACCACATTCAAGAACTTTATTAACCCTTCAGGTGCTTCACAGGAATTTTTTGAATGTGGAAGAAAAAAATGAACATTTAACTTTTTTCACAAAAATGTTATTTTAGACCCAATTTTTTTTATTTTCACAGGGGTAACAAGAAAAAATGGACCCCAAAATTTGTTGTGCAATTTCCCCTGGGCACGCAGATACCCAATATTTGGGGAAGAAACACTGTTTGGGCGCACGGCAGGGCTCGGAAGGGAAGGAGCGCCATTTGACTTTTTGATTGTAAAATTTGCTTGAATAATTAGCGGACACCATGTTCTGTTTGGAGAGCCCCTGTGTGCCCAAACTTTGGAGCTCCCCCACAAGTGACCCCATTTTGGAAACTAGACCCCCCAAGGCACCTATCTAGATGCATTGTAAGCACTTGGAACCCCCAGGTGCTTCACAAATTGATTCGTAAAAATGAAAAAGTGAAAAACAAACCACTTTTTCATTTTTATGAATCAATTTGTGAAGCACCTGGGGTTCCAAGTGCTCACTATGCATCTAGAAAGGTGCCTTGGGGGGTCTAGTTTCCAAAATGGGGTCACTTGTGGGGGAGCTCCAATGTTTGGGCACACAGGGACTCTCCAAATGCAACATGATATCCGCTAACAAATTGTCGGCTCAAATTGTTAGCGGATATCATGTTGCATTTGGAGAGTCCCTGTGTGCCCAAACATTGGAGCTCCCCCACAAGTGACCCCATTTTGGAAACTAGACCCCCCAAGGCACCTTTCTAGATGCATAGTGAGCACTTGGAACCCCAGGTGCTTCACAAATTGATTCATAAAAATGAAAAAGTGGTTTGTTTTTCACTTTTTCATTTTTACGAATCAATTTGTGAAGCACCTGGGGGTTCCAAGTGCTTACAATGCATCTAGATAGGTGCCTTGGGGGGTCTAGTTTCCAAAATGGGGTCACTTGTGGGGGAGCTCCAAAGTTTGGGCACAGAGGGGCTCTCCAAACGCAATGTGGTGTCCGCTAACAATTTGAGCCGATTTTCCATTCAATTTGTTAGCGGACACCATGTCGCGTTTGGAGAGCCCGTGATGTGCCTAAACACTGGAGCTCCCCCACAAGTGTCCCCATTTTGGAAACTATACCCCTCAAGGATTTTATTAAGGTGTATAGTGAACATTTTGAACCCAGAGGTACGGCACAGAATTTGTTTACATTAGGTCATCATATTGAATAAGTTGTCATTATTCTTGAGCGCAAGTGCTCGCTACTTGAGTTTGCATCGGGTACTCAGGTATGCACCATGTACAGCGTGTGCTTGAGTGACATGCTCGAGTCCCTGCTCCGCATGTTTCACGGTTATTAGGCACCCAAAAAAAAACATGCGGGGATCGCTCGTGCATGGCAGGCAATCCCCGTAAAGTTTTTTGGCCGCGAAGCATATGGGGCAGAGACTCGAGCATGTCACTCAAATACCCATGATACTCAATGCATACCAGAGCACCCGATGCAAACTCAAGTAGCGAGCACTTGCTCTCAACACTAGTCACCATATCGTCATCTTTTTTTCTTACTTTTGAAAAAAATCCCAACCCCAGCCCTAGCCCTAGCACAACCCTAGCCCTAGCACAACCCTAGCCCCAGCACAACCCTAGCCCCAGCACAACCCTAGCCCCAGCACAACCCTAGCCCCAGCACAACCCTAGCCCCAAACCCAGCCCTAACCCTAGCCCAATCCTAACCCAAGAGTTTATTTTTGACGCCGTTCCTTGTGCGGTATAAGTGATTAGACGACTTTATTCTTCGGGTCGGTGTGATTACAGCAATGCCAGAATCATATGGGGTTTTTATGACTGACAGCTGTCACACACTAAAAGACGCATTTTTTGTAAAATCTAGTTTTTGCATCGCCATATTTTGAGAGCTATAATTTTTCCAGATTTTGGCAGACAGTCATGTGACGGCTCGTTTTTTGCGGGATGACTTGACGTTGTTATTGGTGCCATTTTCAGGCACGTGACATTTTTTGATCGCTTTTTATTCCGATGTTTGGGAGGCAGAATAAACAAAAACCAACAATTCAGGAATTGTTTTTTTTTTTTTTTTTATTCTGTTCCGCGTGTGGTAAAATTGATGAGGTAGCTTTATTCTTCGGGTCAGTATGTTTACAGCGGTACCACATTTGTATAATTTTTCTATGTTTTGGCTCTTATACACAATAAAAGCTATTTTATAGAAAAAAATATTTTTTAGCATCGCTTTATTCTGAGAGCTGAAACTTTTTTATTTTTCGGCTGATGGAGCTGTATGGCGGCTTGTTTTTTGTGGGATGAGATGATGTTTTCAGCGGTATCATTTTTATTTATATGCGTCTTTTTGATCGCGTGTTATTCCACTTTTTGTTTGGCGGTATGGTGATAAAGCATTGTTTTTTGCTGCGTTTTTTTTTTTTTTTTTTACCGTGTTCACTGAAGGGGTTAACTAGTGGGACAGTTTTATAGGTCAGGCTGTTCCGGACGCGGTGATACCAAATATGTGTACTTTTATTGTTTTTTTTTTATTTTTTTTATAATAATATTTATTGATGGGTACATTATATTTTTATTTTTGGTGTATTATTTTTTTTATTTTTTTATAATATTTTTGCACATTTTTTTTTTTTTTCCACTTTCAGACAGTTTGTACACCTTATTACTTTGTCCCACTCTGGGACTTTCACTTTTTTTTTTCTGATCGCCTGCATGGCACAGGAATGGAGCACCATCCCTATGCCATGCAGGCTGTCAGAAGTGCACAGTGTTAAGATTGCTTGGAGATGCACTGCGCATGTCCAAGCAATCTTCCTGCTCTCTGGTGACCCGGATGTTGTCATGACGACATCGGGTCGTCATGGCAACACCCGGGAAGCCGCTGCAGTCTGCGCTGGAAGCCGGAAGAGGAGGTGAGTATCGCCGATCACCTCCCCTTGCCCCCGCAATGCCGCGATCGATTTCGATCGACTTCGATCGCAGCATAGCGGGGGTTAATGTGCTGGGAGCGGGGCAGGACCGCTCCCTGCACATAGTACCGGGTGTCAGCTGTGACAATCAGCTGACACCCGGCGGCGATCGCGCCCGCACAGCCTGTGTGCGCGCGCGATCGCCATGACGTACTAATACGGGTCTGGCTCTTAAGTCCCAGGGCACAGACGCGTATTAGTACGTCAAATGTTATTAAGGGGTTAAACACTTGCTAAAAAGGAAAAAAATGTATATCAAATGAAAAGAGGGGGCATATCCAAAGAAGAATGTAATGCTGTCTGCAGGGAATGCAGGGCAAGCGTTAGAAGAGCTAAAGCCAGTAATGAAGTGAGGCTTGCAAGGAAGACCAAAAGCAATGAAAAAAGATTTTGGGACATGTCAAAAGCAAAAGAAAAGTCAAAGATGCTATAGGATTTTTACAAGATGAAAAGGGTGAAGTGGTGAAAAATGATTTTGAGAAGGTCGAACTTTTAAATTCCTATTTTTCATCTGTGTTCTCTAAGAAAGCAAATGTAACATCAACTGTTCTTCACAGTGTTATCGAAGTAATAAAAGAATCCATGCTATCTATAAATAGAAAGACGGTAGGGAACAGTTAGCTGATTTAAATGAATTTAAATCTCCTGGTCCAGATGAATTTCATCCCAAGGTACTAAAAGTGGTAGCAGAAGAAATTGCAGAATCACTAGCCAGATTCTGTGAAAATTCCTGGAGAACAGGAGAAGTTCCAGAAGATTGGAGAAGGGCAAATGTTGTCCCCATCTTCAAAAAAGGAAAGAAGATGGAGCCAGGAAATTACAGGTCAGTGAGCCTTACTTCTATATCAGGAAAGTTCTTTGAACAAATTATTAAACAGCATGTATGTAAGTACTTGGATAAAAATGCAGTAATTAACCAGAGCCAGCATGGGTTTGTAGCAAGAAAGTCATGCCAGATTAATATAATTTCCTTCTATGATGGAATCACTAACTGGGTAGATCAGGGAAATGTGGTAGATATAGCATATCTTAGCAAAGCATTTGATAAAGTATCTCATGCTAAGTATGGGATTGACCAGGCTACTGGTAGGTGGATTTATAACTGGCTCAGTGATCATACTCAATGAGTTGCAATAAATGGTTGCACATCCAATTGGAAGGGTGTTTCAAGTGGGGTACTACAAAGCTCTGTCCTGGCCCCGATATTGTTTAACATTTTTTATAAATGATCTAGATAAGGGAACTGATGGTAAACTAATCAAATGTGCAGACTGTACAAAGCTAGGAGGGATAGCTAACACTAGAGAAGACAAAGAAGGGATTCAGAAGGTTCTAGATAAGCTTGAATAATGGGCAGCAACTAGTAGGTTGTGTGCCCACTATGCGTTTTTTAAGAATTTCTGCAGCGGCAATTCCGCTGCAGAAACGCTTAAAGAACGCTTGGTAGAAGGTCTGCTATGTTCCCCAATGATAATCCGCATGTGCTGTGCACATGCTGCGGAAATTTCAGCTGCGGATTATCATTGCGGAAAAATCCGCAGCACTACCAATTATTTTGCGGAATCGCGGCATTTTTTGCTGCCATTGACTTGCATTGAATTGCATAATATCCGCATCACTACATGTGCACATGCGGATATTATGCGATTCTATGTGCGGATGGTACCCGGGTTTGGAGAAGAGGAGACTCTCCTCCAGACCCGGGTACCATAGTACCTGTAAAAACAAAAAAAAAAAAAAAAGAATTAAAATAGAAAAATACCTTCTGATGGCCCCCGGTCTCGATAGCAATCCGTTCTGGCTTGCCGGTAGCTCGCGAGGGTCAAAAAGGACCTTCCATGACGTCATTTAGTCATGTGATGGGTCACACGACTGCTGACGTCGGCGGTCGTGTGACCTGTCACATGACTAAATGATGTCATGGAAGGTCCTTTCACACCACCGCGAGCCGCCGAAGACACTGGACGCGAGACCGGATGCAGTGGAGAATAGACAGTGAGCCATCAGAAGGTAAGTATGATGCTGTTTTTTTTTGTATTTTTTTACCATTTTTAATCTTTTTGGTCACACTATATAAATCCATGCCGGTTGCATGGATTTATATAGTGTGAACAAGTTGTCTAGCACTTTCCAAGTGATGCTAAAATCGCTTGGAAAGCGTTTGACAACCCACATGCGGAAATGCATGTGAAAAACACTTCACTTACGCTTGTCTCTGGCAGGAAAAACGCATGTAAAATCCACATGCGTTTTTCTGCCAGGAAGATGCAGAAATGCTCAGGAAAAATCCAAAGCATTTGTGCATCGTGGGCACTTAGCCATAGAATGGTATTTAACAGAGAAAATGCAAAATTCTACATCTAGGCAAGAAAAAAGAATATGACATCTACAAAATGGGAGGAATAGAACTAAGCAATAGCACACGTGAAACAGACTTGGGTTTACTAATAGACCACAAACTGCACATGAGTCAACAGTGTGATGCAGCAGCAAAAAGGCAAACACAGTTCTAGAATGTATTAAGAGAAGCATAGAGCCTAAATCACATAAAGTAATTATCCCCTTCTACTCCTCCTTGATCAGACCTCATCTGGAATACTGTGGACAGATCTGGGCACCACATTTTTAAAAAGACATAGAAAAACTGAAGCAAGTTCAGAGAAGAGCTACCAGGATGGTTAGCGGACTGCAAAGGAATGGTTAAATGATCTGGGAATGTTTAGCTTGCAAAAAAGGAGGCTAAGAAGAGACTTTACAGCAGTCTACAAATATCTGAAGGGATATTTTCAGTATAGAGGGATCATCCTTATTCTCATTTGCACATGGAAACACGAGACACAATGGAATGAAATTGAAAGGGAGAAGATACAGATTAGATATTATGAAAACATTTGACAGTGAGGGTGATCAATAAGTGGAAGAAGCTGCCAGGAGAGGTGGTGAGTTCTCCTTCAATGGAAGTCTTCAAACAGAGGCTGGACAGATATCTGTCTGAGATGGTTTAGTGAATCCTGCATCGAGCAGGGGGTTGGACACGATGACCCTGGAGGTTCCTTCTAATTCTTACATTCTATGATTCTATGACTATGAATGAATGAGCAAAAAATAAATCCATAGGCCCCAACTAGAGATGAGCATGATGCACAAATCATGCCAGCCATGGCTAATTATAAACCATGCCCGAGACGATGAAAGGTAAAATATTTGCAGGACTTTCATCTAGCAATCAGGTAGCACTACCCTGGATTCTGGACCAGAGTCCTGTGAAAAGATCAGCTCGTCTCTCCATCGCTCTGCAAATTCTTATACAATATTGGATTTAAAATGTAGTTTTTGTTTTTTTTCACATAAACTCGTGGATGGTATTTGTGTCTCAGGGCTCTTTGGATCACTGAAATCAATCTCAAACACTTGTTATAATTAGTTTGCCAGGTGAACCCAATTAAAGTAAAACTGTTTAAGAAGAATGTTCCACCGTGTTAAGCAGGCCACAGGTTTGAAGCAATATTGGAAAAAAAAAGGGACCTGTCTGCAGCTGAAAACATCAAATAGTGCAATGCCTTGGACAAGGTATAAAATATTAGATATTTCACGAAAACTTAAGCTTGATCATTGCACTATGAAGAGATTTTTGGCTGATACACAGCACAGACAGTTTTGTGCAGCTAAAGACATAATGAGCAATGTTTATGCCAGATAAATTCATTGGATTAAAAGAGCAGCTGCTAAAATACAGCAAAGCAGCAAACAGGTATTGAAGCTGTTGGTGCCTCTGGAGTCCCAAGAACTTCAAGGTGAATCCTCTGGTGGGGCTTGCAGTTGTGCATAAACCTACAATTCTGCGACTCCTAAACAATGCTCACAAGCAGAAATTGTTGCAGTGGGCCGAGACATGCATGAAGACTAATTTTGAAACAGTCTTTTTTACTGATGAGCATTGTGCAACCCTGGATAGTCCAGATGGATGGTTGGTGGATGACCACCATGGCTACGACATCAGCAAGGAGGAGACGGAGTCATATTTTGGGCCAGAGTCATGGAGAGTGATCTGGGAGGCCCTTTTAGGGTCCCTGAAGGTCTGAAAATGACCTCAACAAAGTATAGAGTTTGAGAGTTTGAGACCCACCACTTTCTTCCATGGTACAAAAAGAACTGTGCCATCCGTAGCAAAATCATGTACATGCATGACAATGCACCATCTCATGCTGCAAAGGATATCTCAGTCATTGGCTGCTATGGGCATAAAGGCACAGAAACTCATGGTGTGGCCACCATCCTCCCCTGACCTCAACCCTATTGAGAACCTTTGGAGTATTTTCAAGCAAAAGATCTATGAGGGTGGGAGGCATTTCACATTAATACAGCAGCTCTAAGTGACTACTCTGACATCCTGCAAAGACATTCAACCAGAAACTATCCAAAAACTCACAAGTTCATTGGATGTAATAATTTTGAAGGTGATATCAAAAAAAGGGGTCCTATGTAAACCGGTACCTTGGCCTGTTAAGATGTGTGTGATTGAATAAGCTTTTGATTTCTGTAAATGTGATCATTTAATGCTGCAAATTCAACAAATGACCATTTTCAGTTCTTTGCAACCTATAAAATGTTTTTGTTAACTGTTGTGCATAATAATTTGGAAGAATGCATTTCAGTTTTGCAAGAAATACCGTTATCACTGGGAGGTTTGTTCAATAGAATGTGATTTATATTTTAATGGTTCATGATTTGACTCATTGGCATTGACCATTTAGTAAAATAAAAAAAAATAGCATTTGCATAATAATTTGGAATGCAGCGTATTCCCAACCATCCTGGATATAGCGAGACTGTCCTGGATTTGGGTCTATGCCCTACAGTCTCAGGCGTTTGCTGAATGCTGAATGTCTCTCGCTGCTACTGCCTCCCTGACAACTCCTCCTGCCAGACGAGAAAGAAATGGTAAATGCGTGTGGCTTGGGGTGTCGCTATGCATGAATACTTGTAATGAGGATGCTTGTGGCATATTTGAAAGAAAGAAAAAGAGCTCCAAAGGTAAGGGGGTGCGCTAAAATGGCATAATAGTCAAAAATAATTTATCAAATTTTAAATTTTTTATTTGACTATTATGAAATTTTAGCTCCACAAAATGAGCTCATTGACAGATTCTCTTATTCAGGTGTTGGCCACTTTCTCTTGTTAGTGCAGCCTTCTCACACTGACCATTTCTGTCCATACAATGGCTGCTGGTGGAGGAGCAGTGACCAGACCTGTCCATCAGCCTCCTCCAATAGAAAAGCAGCTTTTTGTTGTGATGTATTTTACAATCGGTGGAGGCCAAAGGACTGGTCGGGTCACATGTTCCATCACCAGCAGCCATTTTATGGACAGAATTGCTGGTCAGTTTGTCAAGAAAGCCGAGCTGACAAATGTTTAATGGCCGGCCTCAAACTGAGAATCTGTCAGTGATCTTAATCTGACAATGTAATAGGAAAGTATGTAACTTTTTTTATCTGTCTCTTTTAGAGCTGCTCTCTGCTGACTTTTGGCCACAGACGAGTGTTGCATGAATATGCTCGGATAAGGTGCTATTCGAGCCCGCTCCGGTGCTAACAGAGTATCTTCAACAAGCTCTAAAAATATGTTTGCGTCTCTGTGGCTGCACTGTGGATGTTAGGCAATTCCTGCAATTCCTAACAGCCGTGAGACATGCAGCCTCGGTGATGAGAACAGATTTTTCGAGCACGCCGAAGATACTCTGTTATCCGAGCACATTCACACATCACTACCACAGACCACTCTAAAGGCACTCTGTCAGCACAGAATGCCTGTTCAAACTAAGTCCAGCCTCTTGGTGCTTCATGGTGCAGCAAATCATTTAAGTGCAACTTCCCACCTGCTTATTTTTCCTCTATCCACACCCACTTCTTCTTTGATTGATAGCTCTGTCTCCATAGAGCCATAGAAGGATGGAGGTAGAGGTAAAGCAAGCAGATGGAAAGGTTTATTTAAATGATTGGCTCTGCCATGAAGCACGGAGCGGTGGGACTTGGTTTGAACAGTCATTCTGTGCTGACAAAGTCCCCTTCATGACCTTGGGATTTTCCATTTTTGTGTTACCGTTTTTTGCTCCCCTTCTTTCCAGAGCTATAACTTTTTTTTTTTTGGTTAATATCACCATGTGAGGGCTTTTTGCTGGACGAGTTGTACTTTTGAACGACACCATTGGTTTTACCATATGAAGAACTGGAAAATGGGAAAAAAATTCAAAGTGTGGTGAAATTGCAAAAAAAAGTGCAATTCCACAATTGTTTTTTTTTTTTTTTACCAAGTTCACTAAATGCAAATTCTGGCCTGCCATTATGATTCTCCAGGTCATTACGATTTTGCAGTTACCAAACATGTAGAGGTTCTTTTTTATTTAAGTGGTGAAAAACAATCAAAAATTGGCTTCATTTTTCAGGATCTGGGGCTACGTGAGGGCTTATTTTTTGTGAGCTGAGCTGATTTTTTTATACCATTTTGAAATAGATACAATGTTGTTGCATGCATCGCCTGTTATTGCATTTTATTGAAATGTTGCGGGGACCAAAAAAACTTAATTCTGGCAGTTTGATTTTCTTTCTCTTTACACCGTTTACATATCAAATTAATTCTTTTTAGATTTTGATAGATCGGGTGTTTCTGAACTCGGCGAAACCAAAAATGTGTATTTTTGATCTTTCTTATTGTTTTATTTTGACTACAAGAAGGCAGTCATCCTTTCAAGGCACCAAATGAAGTCCTGCTTGCCTTTGATTCCCCTTTAATCTTATTAGTACCCTTTCTCGATGTACTGTATGCTGTATGTTACTTCTATTTTTAACTTTTCTAATTTTCATGGTGATTGGATCATTTTTTGCAGCTTTTAGGTCTGAAGACTGGCCATTATGTCCCTCAACCCTGTGGGTATTGTACTATACAGAACATACTATATTTTTATATGTGGCTTTAGACTGGATGTTTGTGCTTTGTAATATATACTATAAAGTATACAAAAATATATAAATAAAATAATAATAATATATAAAAATATAAATATATATAAAAAAGACAAACTGAACCCTCAGGCGATGCATTTCTGAGTTACATGGCCCTTTGTCAAAGATAAAAAACCATGTAGGTCAGAAACACTGACATTTTTTGTGCCACTGTGTCCACCACTGTTGCTGCTCTTTTTAATTTCGATTTAATAAAGCACTTTTTTATGAAGATGGGAATGCCAGTTATCTTTTGGACTATAAAGCTATTTGTGCCCAATCTGACCAATAACAGGACACCTCAGCTTCACTCTCAAGATTCAATTTTTTTTAGAGCAATTTGGAAGTGTAAATGAGAATAGAGCCCTGGTGTCCTTCATGGGTCAAATTGGCCACAAATTTGACCCATAGCAACGGATTTCTGCACCGGATCGGTACCTTTCTCAAAGTATAAAAACCAAGTCAAGGACTTGATTCACTTGACTTGGTTTTTATACCTTGAGAAAGGTGCCGGTCTGGGGCAGAAATGCGTTGGTATTAATAAAAACAGTTTTTTAAACCCAAGGTTCTTCTTTCCCGCAGCACAGCATGCCTAAATGTGCTAGCTTCCATTTTTGCCAGATATTGCACTTTACTCATTTTATTAATAAGGATGAGCTTGTATTGCACATTTTGCAGTAGTAGGCCATTTTGCATAAAGCTATTTAATTTGATTCGCTTTAAACTTCGGACTTTTAATACATTTTGATAAACTAAGTAGGCTAAAATATTGTCTTTGGCATTCAGAGTTCTCAGTTATATATTCCATTTACCTTAAAGTTACAAATTTATAATGAAAAGTTTTACCTTGTTCTTAAATTCATGCAGTATAAGTCTAATATATTCACTTTTCCACATACAGTAGCTACGTAATATAAATTATGGATATTCTTGCTATCTAGGACATTTAACTACAGGATGGCATCATTTAAAATATTAATTGCCAGATGAAATTGCACATTACCCTGCTGTTTTAAACAGTAATGTAGCATTCGCAACTAAAATTAATGTTTAAACTATCTTGGCTATCCATACACAGTGACGAGCAAAAAGGTAACAATGTTTTGAACTTTTGACTTTCAGGCTCCAATGTCAGACTATCATCATTTTATAGACAATCATCTTGGCTATCTCATACATAAATTTGACTTGTTTAGCATATGACTAGTTATACAGATTCTTGTCATGTCACTGCAATGTTACTGTTTTGCTCCTAAAAGCCTGAATTTGAATTTGTATTATTTTGTTAGTATTTTGTAAATCCACCTTGGCTTTCAACATTGCTTGAATCCTTCTGGGCATGCTCTCGATCAGACTCAAGCATGTCTTGAACGAAATCTGATCCCAGGTCTCTTCTACACGTTCCCAAAGTTGATGCATACTGGTTGACTCACTTGAGTATGTATGCAGCTTTTTCTTCAACTCTACACAGAAGTGTTTGATTGGGTTGAGGTCTGGGGATTGTGTGGGGGCCAATCCAGCACCTCTACTTCAATGTCATTAAACCATTTTTTCACCAATCTCAAAGTTTGCTTTGGGTCATTGTTCTGCTGGAACACTATGTCTTCCTTTCATACCCTAGTACTCGAGTGTACAAAGTAATTTTTCTTGTAGGATACTCACATATAGCTCAGAATTGAGACCACCATTGATGCTTTTCAAGTATCCAACGCCTTTGGCTGTGAAACAACCCCATATCATCAGGCTTCCTTCACCGAACTTGACAGTTACTTCAATTTCTCTATCCATTAGCCCCTTTTTCCCTTGTTTCTTCCAGACTCATTTGCACCCATCAAAGTCTAGTCTATTGACTTTCATCTCATTGCTCCAAATCACCTGTTTCCAATATTTTACTATCCACTTTTCGTACTTATTTGCAAACTTGAGCCAACGCTTCTTATGACGGTGTTGAAGTCGATGCTTCTTCGCCTTTTTTCGGGCCACGATTCCGGATTTACGTAATGTGCATCACACAGCACTTGTATGGATGTCTGTGATCTCACTATTACAAAGCATATGAACCATCTCCACTGCCATGTTGTTTGTCGCTCCAGAACTGAAAGACCTTGTGATGAGCCAACTTGTTGACTCCAATATTTTTCTTGTCCACCTCTTGGCTTTAGAATGATTGGACGGACTTCATTCCATATTCTTCCAATTGTCGTGGCACTCACATGATGCAGTTTGGCAAAGTTCTTGGCCGAGAGACTGCTATCGATGAGATAGATGATGCTGTTTCTCTTTTCTTGGAAAATCTTCATGGCTGCTCCTCTATTTGAATCAGTGACCTTTCGCTTGGGAATCAACCTAATAACCCACTGAGCTATTAGGGAATGTGACAGCAGGTTGTAATTTGTAGTATACAAGAAGAAAAAGATTTTTCCACCACTAGCAGCTAAACAGTAACAATGCAGTGACATGACAAGAATCTGCATAACTAATCATATGGTAAATAGTTGCAAGTCAAATTTATGTATGAGATAGCCTAGATGATTGTCTATAAAATGATGGTAGTCTCAATAGTGGAAGCAATAGTAGATGGTAAGACATGGAGCCTGAAAGTCAAAAGTTCAAAACATTTTTACCCTTTTGCTCATCACTGTATGTATAATCTGTACAAATTATAACTTCAAGTTTAACCCCTTTACAATATTTGTTGTATATATATATATGGTGTGGTCAGGAAGTACATCCCTCCACCAGTCATGATGGGTACGGCAATGGTGCAAGAGCTCAGCCAGAGATATTAGCTGCAGATGTCATTTGTATTTAACCCCTTAAATACCATGATCAATAGCGCTTCCTCTATCACTCCATTGCTCCAATGAGATATTGATGATTTGACATGGCAGCTGGGGGCCCATGTTTGCCATTTTTGCACACCCATTGAAGACAGGAAGCCTAATGGAGTGCCCTTTAGTGTTAAGTTGACACGCAAATGTATTGCAGTGTATTATATGAGCATCCGTTCAAGTTCCCTAGTGTAACTAAAAAATGTAATAAAAATTAAATAAAATGTTTACAATTATTAAAAAAGGAAGAAAACAAAATAAACAATTACCCAGCAGCCAGCAAACATGTAAGACAGAGAAGCTTCAAGGGGTCATAGACATGTGTTATGGCTTCAATATATGGTCATTATGTACAGATAGCATCAGTGTCCACACTGAAACTTTTTATGCTTCTGATTTTTTAGAAATAATTTTTGTTTTCCTATTTGATTCTATTGGTTTCATATGGAACTTATTAAAACAGAAAACATGCTTCATCTGATGCTGTATTAGGGATGTATTCTCCACTTGACTCATTACTTGTAAAGGAGAATATCTCTATAACATAGTCGTGTACACTGGCAACATACGGAGTGTCGTCCCTTAGCTCCATAGGCTGTTGAGTAGTGCTGTTTTAATTATATGTGGTATGAGATTTATTTCTTCATATCACTAGAAATTGTACTCTGATGGCAACAACTTTAATACGGCAGAAATTGCCTCTTTTTATCCTTTATTTTTTCTTTTCGTGATTTCGTATAAGAACTTTAAAAACAGAAAAACATCTCTATGTGCTGAGCTGGCACAATGATAGAAATAATGAAATATTGGAAACTCCAGGACCATTATGCACCAATTGTCCAGAAACATTTCACATTCCAACAGTCAGCATCGGTAGAAGGATAGCAAATATACTTTTGTATTAAGAAGAGTAATACTATGAAGAAGTGATGGCAATAATAAACTTAAGCCTTAGAAGTGCAGGTAGGCTGAGAAGTCTTTAGTTTCTTATTTCTGCGTTACATTCATCACCATTTTGTGGTACATTAAAGTTTCCGTCTTATAATGTCTCATATTTTCCTATTTCTCTAAAACACTTTCTGCTAAATTGACCAGATAATACAATCCAAGTAAGCTAAAGAAAAAAATTGTCGCTGAATAGATTCTTGTCACCGAATATACTACTTTAGCCCGGCTTACTGTCTTCTCATGCATTTTAACAAGTCACTGAAATGTCTTGTAATATATTCTTTACTTCCAGCTCACTTAAAATACACTTCATACAAAAATAAAACAATGAATGCACGTTTCCCATTGCTGGAAGTAATAGCAGATTGAATAATTGATACCAATTTTCACAAAGTCAAAGAAAGCATGCAATTCAAAATATAGCAAAAAAAAAAATTGTTTTTCCTGAAAGTGGATGCATTTGTGGATGAACAAGTGACATGTTCTGGAAAATATAGTAAAGACATTTTTGAACTTCATAAGAGTGTTCAAAGCTTTAAAAGCATAGCTAGAAAAAGCATTTTAGAAAGTAGAGTTCAATGATGATTACTTCAAATGTGTTTATAGTGATCTATATATACACTAGTATACTTTTAAAATATAGAGCTTGTAGTTCAAATGGGAACACGTAACAGTATTTTCATACATGGCAGATTTGTTATTGAAGCTTCACTGACTGTCCCATTCACCTGAACAGAGCCCATCAAAGTAACGCAACCCCATTCAGATGAATTGAATTTAATTTTTTGTAATATAAATGTTGCAAAAATGTTGTTCTAAGAACCCAGCTCTATGAAATACCTGAAAATGTGCATTAAATTCTGCTCTTTATAACTTTATAAAAGTCATATAACATTCTGATGAAATATTTTTTCCATACAAAATATCACACAGGAGATTTTTATATTTGTTTATGACACTGACTTGAGAAGGAACTGCTTACAGATTGTCCTTAAGAAAAGGGCAAAAAACATAATGTTTACAACTCTACATAAGGGGCAACTATTTTCTATGCAGAATTTATTCACTGTAGTCATTGTCATGAATGCAATGGCAAAATAGGACCAATCCCTTAGACCAGGGGTCCTCAAACTACGGCCCGCGGGCCACATGCGGCCCACGGAGGACTTTTATCCGGCCCGCCGGGCTATGGGCAGAGGAGAGGAGAGCGGTGCCATTGCCCGCCCTTCCCCCCGCTTGCTCAGGGCCCCGGCAGGCGGATACTTACCTTTCCCCGTGCCTCTGCAGATCCGCTGTCTTCCTGCTCTGCGCTTCCTGTGACGTCTCAGGTCAGAGGGCGCGGTGACGTCTTTACACCGCGCCCTCCCGAGTGCCGTCACAGGAAGCGCAGAGCTGGACAACGCCGCCGCGACGCTGGAGTCCAGACCACAGTAGAGCAGCGGCAGCAAGTGAGAAGTGAGGTGAGTATTGGATTTTTTTTTTTTAATGTATGAAGGCATAGGTCATTATATGGGAGGGTGACATCCTGCAAGGGGTATCATATGGGGGGCTGACATCCTGCATGGGGTATGATATGGGGGGTGACATCCTGCATGGGACATTATATGGGGGGGAAGGGACATCCTGCATGGGGCATTATATGGGGGGAAAGGGACATCCTGCATGGGGCATAATATGGGGGGGTGACATGCTGCATGGGGCATTATATGGGGGGGAGGGTGACATGCTGCATGGGGCATTGTATAGGGGGGAGGGTGACATGCTGCATGGGGCATTATATGGGGGGGAGGGTGACATGCTGCATGGGGCATTATATGGGGGGGAGGGTGACATGCTGCATGGGGCATTATATGGGGAGGGTAGGGACATCCTGCATGGGGCATTATATGGCGGGAATAACATCCTGCATGGGGCATTATATGGGGGGGAGGGTGACATTCTGCATGGGGCATTATATGGGGGGGGTGACATGCTGCATGGGGCATTATATGGGGGGTGACATGATGCATGGGGCATTATATGGGGGGGTGACATGCTGCATGGGGCATTATATGGGGGGTGACATGCTGCATGGGGCATTATATGGGGGGTGACATGCTGCATGGGGCATTACATGGGGGGGTGACATGCTGCATGGGGCATTATAAAGACAGGGGATTGATATCCTGCATGGGGCATTATATGGGGGAGTGATATCCTGCATGGGGCATTTTATGGGGGGGTGACATCCTGCATGGGGCATTATATGGGGGGTGACATCCTGCATGGGGCATTATATGGGGGGTGACATCCTGCATGGGGCATGATATGGGGGGTGACATCCTGCATGGGGCATTATATGGGGGGGGGAAGGGACATCCTGCATGGGGCATTATATGGGGAGGAAAGGGACATCCTGCATGGGGCATTATAAAGACAGGGGCGTGATATCTTGCATGGGGCATTATATGGTGTGAGAAAGGGACATCCTGCATGGGGCATTATATGGGGGGTAGCATCCAGCATGGGGCATTATAAGGGGGGGAACAGCCTGCATGGGGCATTATAAGGGGGAAACAGCCTGCATATGGCATTATAAGGGGGAAACAGCCAGCCTATTGGGAACATTTACCTGCCCATTGAGGACATATGCTGCCTATTGGGGACCTATGCTGCCTATTGGGGATATTTACCTGCCTATTGGGGACATTTACCTGCCTATTGGGGATATTTACCTGCCTATTGGGGACGTATGCTGCCTATTGGGTACATTTACCTGCCTATTGGGGATGTATGCTGCCTATTGGGTACAGTTACCTACCTATTGAAATACCAGTTGATTTAACTTTACTTGTTCTTCATTTTAAATATTGTATTTGTTCCTGTATTGTTTTTTTTACTTCAAAATAAGATATGTGCTGTGTGCATAGGAATTTGTTCATAGTTTTTTTTAAAAACTATATTCCGGACCTCCAATGGTCTGAGGGACCGTGAACTGTCCCCCTGTTTAAAAAGTTTCAGGACCCCTGCCTTAGACCATCTCTTTAGAGGGGGCGTGTCACCCATATATTGGGAATTGAAGCATGGCTTCATTATAAATTGAAATAGAAAAAAAGATCTGACACTCATTGTACAATGGTGGCCAAAAGTATTGGCACCCCTGCAATTCTGTCAGATAATACTCAGCTTCTTCCTGAAAATGATTGCAATCACAAATTCTTTGGTATTATTATCTTCATTTAATTTGCTTGCAAGGAAAAAACACAAAAGAGAATGAAGCAAAAATCAAATCATTGATCATTTCACACAAAACTCCAAAAATGGGCCAGACAAAAGTATTGGCACCCTCAGCCTAATACTTGGTTGTACAACCTTTAGCCAAAATAACTGCGAACAACCGCTTCTGGTAACCATCAATGAGTTTCTTACAATGCTCTGCTGGAATTGTAGACCATTCTTCTTTGGCAAACTGCTCCAGGTCCCTGATATTTGAAGGGTGCCTTCTCCAAACTGCCATTTTGAGATCTCTCCACAGGTGTTCTATGGGATTCAGGTCTGGACTCATTGCTGGCCACCTTAGAAGTCTCCAGTGCTTTCTCTCAAACCATTTTATAGTGCTTTTGGAAGTGCGTTTTGGGTCACTGTCCTGCTGGAAGACCCATGACCTCTGAGGGAGACCCAGCTTTCTCACACTGGGCCCTACATTATGCTGCAAAATTTGTTGGTAGTCAGACTTCATAATGCTATGCACACGGTCAAGCAGTCCAGTGCCAGAGACAGCAAAGCAACCCCAAAACATCAGGGAACCTCCGCCATGTTTGACTGTAGGGACCGTGTTCTTTTCTTTGAATGCCTCTTTTTTTTCCTGTACACTCTATGTTGATGCTTTTTCCCAAAAAAGCTCTACTTTTGTCTCATCTGACCAGAGAACATTCTTCCAAAACGTTTTAGGCTTTCTCAGGTAAGTTTTGGCAAACTCCAGCCTGGCTTTTTTATGTCTCGGGGTAAGAAGTGGGGTCTTCCTGGGTATCCTACCATACAGTCCCTTTTCATTCAGATGCCGACGGATAGTACGGGTTGACACTGTTGTACCCTCGGACTGCAGGGCAGCTTGAACTTGTTTGGATGTTAGTCGAGGTTCTTTATCCACCTTCCACACAATCTTGCGTTGAAATCTCTCGTCAATTTTTCTTTTCCATCCACATCTAGGGAGGTTAGCCACAGTGCCATGGGCTTTAAACTTCTTGATGACACTGCGCACAGAAGACACAGGAACATTCAGGTCTTTGGAGATGGACTTGTAGCCTTGAGATTGCTCCTGCTTCCTCACAATTTGGTTTCTCAAGTCCTCAGACAGTTCTTTGGTCTTCTCTCTTTTCTCCATGCTCAATGTGGTACACACAAGGACACAGGACAGAGGTTGAGTCAACTTTAATCCATGTTAACTGACTGCAAGTGTGATTTAGTTATTGCCAACACCTGTTAGGTGCCACAGGTAAGTTACAGGTGCTGTTAATTACATGAATTAGAGAAGCATCACATGATTTTTCAAAGGGTGCCAATACTTTTGTCCACCCCCTTTTTTAGGTTTGGTGTGGAATTATTTCCAATTTGGCTTTAGGACAATTCTTTTTGTGTTTTTTCATTGAAGACAAAATAAATGAAAATAATAATACCAAAGAATTTGTGATTGCAATCATTTTCAGGAAGAAACTGAGTATTATCTGACAGAATTGCAGGGGTGCCAATACTTTTGGCCACCACTGTATATGGAAAAAAGAGCTCTTACCCCTTTTTGCTTTGTGACCTCTACTGTTAACAGGTAATTAAAGTGGGTTATCTGATGGAGAGCAGAAGTCTGTACAAGAGGCTGGGACATAAGATTTTTCTCCCCCGTGTGGATATCTCTTCCTGTCTTCAAAGCAACACAGGGCAATGATATCAGATGCTCTGGCTCCTGATATTAGTTATGAATATTGCTTTTTCGTGATGGGTCCTATAGTTATGGGAGACATATTTTCGGTGTTGTGGTGAAGTGGTGAACATAACGCATCACTGTGCATCATTACATCATTAATTGAGAGAGTATCAGCTCTGACTTAATATGGGCCAGATGGGCAAAGTTTGAAATGCCATGTCTCCTACCTACAAAAAGCAAAAATCATGATAGGACATATGGCATTAATATTTTCGCCTGGGACCTCAAGGGGGGCAGATATCCTTAAGATTGGGGATCCCATAATTTTTGGTACCTGAGACACATCCCATTTACCTGTCTCCAGGTGAGGTCACCAAGGGGACGTCGGTAGGTGTGGCTTGTAACTGCTAAAAGCCAGATGTGACCTATAATCTTTGTTCAGTGCTGGGAGATAAAGCTCATTGTAGGACTGCACCCTTTTACAATCGGAAGTGACATGGAGGTCAGAAGGCCTTAACTAAACCGTTTTTTCCATTTATAGCAACTGGGTCTCCTGTACACTGTTGGCCTAAGCAGTGAATGGAAGGCTTTCCAAAAATTCTGAAGAACTGCAATGCCCCTTGAAACAAATGTGGATTACAGCATACTAAAATCCTTCTACCCATTATTGGGGAGTGGGTCTCCCTTAGTTTTTGCCTTTGCATTGAAAAGCAAAAAATGACTAAAATTAGGAGGAAATGCAATGCCCGTTGGAAGAGTCGTGGAGGTTAGAGGTAATTAAAAACAACATTTCAATGACCCTTGGAAGAGCTGTGGAGTTCAGAGTGGTTTAACAAGACGGTTTTAATGCCCCTTTGAAGAGACGTGGAGGTCATAGTAGCTTAACAAGACGGTTTTAATGCCCCTTGGAAAAGTGGTGGAGGTCGCAGTAGCTTAACAAGATGGCTTTAATGCCCCTTGGAAGAGACGTGGAGGTCGCAATAGCTTAACAAGACAGTTTTAATGCCCCTTGGAAAAGTGGTGGAGGTCACAGCAGCTTAAAAGTGTCTAAAAGTGTCACCAACCAGTAATGACTGTCACCCAACATTTTGACAACGCGAGGGTCACGGTTAAGGCAGCGTAGCATAAAGTCAGCTATGCGTGCCAGACTGGTAATGGGCAAGACTTCCGTGTCCTCACCAAGATGACGACTGACCATGCTCTCCTCCTCCTCCCTGTCCTCAGGCCACCCACGCTGAACCGACGGTATGACAGTTGTACTACAGCGCATGATACCAGCTCTTGTTCTTCCTCCTCCTCCTCCTCCTCTCCCTCTTTGTCCCCCAATGCACATTGGGATGAGATGAGGCTAGGCTGTGCGTAATCGACCCCTACGACTTCTTGATCCATCTCATCATACTCTGGCTGCAATGCCTCCTCTTTAATTCTCTGCACAGAGCATTGCAAAAGACAGACAAGTGGAATGCTGATGCTAATGATGGCATCATCGCCACTCACCATCTTGGTGGACTCCTCAAAGTTTGTCAAGATTAGTGTTGAGCCACCCCCGTAGTGTTCGAGTTCGGTTCGGTTCGTCGAACACCCGTGTGTTCGCCGAACTGTTCGTCGAACTGTTCGTCGAACACCTTCGAACACCGTTAAAACCAATGGCAGGCAAACAAAAACACATAGAAACACATAGAAAACACCTTCAAAGGTGTCCAAAAGCTGACAAACTGCTCTGAAGACACAACTAACACATGGAAAAGTGACAAGTACATATAGTCATGCGAAAAGAAAAGAGGTGGAGGAGTAAAAGGAGGGGGAGACACAGATATAGGCATGTCATGCCCTTCTAAAATCCAAAAAGTGAGAAGCCGACACGTTCAGTCCGCTCCTGCCCGTGCCACCTCCGTGTCGCCGGGTTTGTGCCAGAGCCGCGGTGAACCCTGACGGCCAGCCCCCCTCTCCCAATACTGGTGCCTGTCTGCTGGTGGGTCGAGCGAGCCCCCCTGTGGTGGAGGCAGCTCTAAGCTTTTTAATTTAAATTGTCTCTCTAATTTGAATGAATACACTTTAAATCCATTTACAAGGATCTATTGGAGGGCAAGTCTCATGCCAGCAGCCGCGTAATTCCAGCTCCAGTAGCGTCCACTAAAGCTGCTGCAGTTAAAAAGCTTTTATAAGGATCGAGCTCGGCTGTCCACCGCAAGGCATCCTACTGCCAATCCCAGCCCCTATGCCTTGGGGTGCCTCCTGATGCTCTTCACTGAGTATCCCGTGGTCCCGAAGCATTTCCTTTGAAAAAATTAAGTGTCCAAACTACAGGTGGTGTAGCTTGCTTAACAGCCGGGATAATCCGCTGACTAGCAGACACTGCTACTAGGCACAAAGTATTTCCTGGGCTAGATGCAGTTAAAAATTTGTAATTAGATTCTCTCGTTGGATGCTGAGAAAGCATTCCATAGAGTCTCCTGGCAAGCCATATATGATTCTCTTAAAAAGCTTGGGGTAGGGGTCTAGGGGACCCTTTTATAGCCAAAATCACGGCCCTGTATCACAATACGTCACCTAGGCTGAAGATAAATGGAACTGTAGCACCCTGAGGGCTCGGTTGCTACAGAGGTATTGCACCTCACCCAGAGGTGTGATATCTCACTCTCAGGTAAGGATGGAGTGTGGATCAGGACCCGACACCTGCATGCATTACGCCACATTGCCGTGGGGCAGGGCGACCAATATGCCTCTGAGATGGGCACGACAGTCCCTGTCCCTGGCTGGAGTGGGGGGAGGGAACACTGAGGAAGGGGAACCCTGTAGTGCAGGAGCAGGGAGGAAGCAGTTCCTGGGTGCATTGAGAAGGGAGTATAAAAGGTGGGCACCATCTTAGTTCAGTGCAGAGAAGTCTGAGCAGAAGTGGCAGGGAGCAGGGGCTCTGCATGAGCTCTGCTCCGGAGGCGGGCCTAGTAACAGAGGCCCAGGCCTGGAAGAGGGAGAAGGAAGGAAGAGGAGCGGAGAAGGCTCCAGGAACGAGGAATGAAGGGATCCCAGGGGTGCGGACGGGCGAGTCGCCACCGCACGCCCGAATCCACCTGCGTGGAGGGGTCAGGCCAAAGGGGGAGACCGGTCCCCGAAACTAGTGGAGGCAGGAAACGACCCTCAGCTAGAAACCGGAGGCTCTGACATTTTATGTGGCGCAGCCCCTCGCTACACCCGCTAGGAAGGCACCACATAGGGTCAGGGAA
This sequence comes from Phyllobates terribilis, assembly GCF_046119375.1. Classification (NCBI taxonomy): domain Eukaryota; kingdom Metazoa; phylum Chordata; class Amphibia; order Anura; family Dendrobatidae; genus Phyllobates; species Phyllobates terribilis. The sequence goes on along the minus strand of NW_027362763.1, from coordinate 383,718,906 downwards.
ACTGGCGCCAAGTTTACCAAGAGGAGGCCCGAGCCAGCCGGACAGAAGGGTTGGTAAGAAAGGCCAGACAAACGACACACAAAGTGGGTCCTGTGAAGTGCTCCAAAGTTATCTGGGAGTTGTCTGAGCCCCTCACCTGGTGAGCACAGTACGACGTGGGCAGCCGTTACCTGCAGACGTGGTCTGGATAATAAGAACTGTGAGTAAAGGCCCTGGACTGCATCACTGACTCCGTGTCGTTACTGCTGCTGCCCTGCACCATCACCCCCATCCTCCGCATACACTGCCCTGAGGCTATACTCCTCCCGTGGAGAGTTATGCTACGCTCTGCTGCACCCACAACACCAGCCTCAGCGGTCTGCCCTGCAGCGGCGGTTCACTCTGACCGCAATCCACGGGTGGCGTAGTCGGACATTTAAACATCAAAACCACATAAATAGTTCCGCCACTAGTTTGACCACCCTGAGCCACGGAACCGGGTCGCCGCCACGAAGACTACAACCACCAGCATCCACCAAAAAGGGTCCGGCTCCGGGTGTCCCAAGGCCCAGGGGGTGCATCAGAACATTTTCATCACCTTTCACAATCACCAATGGGACAAGGCAGGGATGTCCTCTGTCCCCTCTCTTATACATCCTAGTGACGGAGCACCTGCTCTCATCAATTCGCCATAACCCCAATATTAGGTGGATTGAGGTGGGAGGCACCGAGTACAAGTGCTCTCTATTTGCTGATGATGTCCTAGTATATATCACTCAATCACATATATCCATCCATGCTGTTATGGCTGAAATAGATCACTTTGTTACATGGTCAAATTTTAAAATCAATGCAGCGAAGTCTGAGGCCCTCGATGTCTCCCTCCCCAAATCCATATAGGATTCCATACAGTCCAACTTTCCCTTTGCCTGGCCCTCACAGGGTATCAAATACTTAGGAATTCCTATTCATAGAGACCTCTCCCATCTATGTTATCTTAATTTTGGGCCCTTTATTGAACAACTCCATACAGACCACGGTTGGCAAGTTAGAACTGTAAGATTCACTACGTGAACCACTGGTGTTTTGTGGAAAAGCACATGTACACTGTGTTCCAAATTATTATGCAAAAAGTGTTTAGGAGTGATAAGGGAAGAATTTGTTTGTTTGTCAGTTAAACTCATTGATGGTGATGTGTGTCAGGGCTCTTTATATCACTGTAAGCAATTGCAGACACCTGTGCTAATTAGTTTGGCAGGTGTGTCCAATGAAAGGCAAGACTACTTAAGAAGGCTGTCTCACATTATTAAGCAGCCTACATTTTCTGCCAAAATGGGAAAGAAAAAGGATGTGTCGGCTGCTGAGAAGCAACAAATTGTGGAGTGTTTAGGTCAAGGCATGACTACAATCAACATTGTGCGATGATCAGGATGAATTGTCTTGGCAATCAAGAAGTATGTAGCTGATTCACAGTACACATGTGTGCGTGCTGATAAGGGCAAATTGAGGACTCTTTCCTACAGGCAATTACGTCAGGTTAAAAGAGCAGCGGCAAAAAAGCCTTGTCATAGCAGCAGACAAGTTTTTGAAGCTGCTGGTGCCTCCAACGTCCCCCGAACAACAAGATGCAGGGTCCTTCAGAGGTTTGCAGCTGTGCATACGCCATCCTGTCGACCTCCTCTATCCACTTCACACAAGCAGAAACGGCTCCAGTGGGCCAAACATTACATGAAGACTGATTTCAAAACTGTTTTGTTCACGGATGAGTGCCGTGCAGCGCTCGATGGTCCAGATGGATGGAGTGGAGGATGGCTGGTTGATGGACACCCCACGCAAACACGGCTACAGCGCCAACAAGGAGGAGGTGGAGTAATGTTTTGGGCTGGAATCATGGGGAGAGAGATTGTCGGCCCCTTTAGGATCCCTGAAGGCGCTAAAGATGAACTCCATAATGTATGTGGATTTTCTCAAACAGCACTTCCTGCCATGGTTCAAGAAGAAGAACCGTGTATTTCACAGCAAGATCATTTTTTTGCATGATAATGCACCATCTCATGCTGCACATAAAACATCTGCATCTCTGGCTGATATGGGCATAAAAGGGGACAAACTTATTGTGTGACCCCCATGCTCCCCTGACCTCTACCCCATTCAGAACCTCTGGAGCATCATCAAAAGGAGTGTCTATGATGGCGGGAGGCAGTTCACATCTAAGCAACACCTCTGGGAGGGTATTCTGTCCTCATGCAAAACAATTGAAGCAGAAACCATCCAAAACCTGACAAATTCAATGGACGAGAGAGTTCAGAAGCTCCTTTCGAACAAGGGGTCCTATGTGAAAATGTAACATCACCTAGAATAAAGTTTTGAGTTGAAAACTGTTTGATTTCAGTTTCTAATAACCTGCTAATGCTTATAATTTAAAAAATGACCATTTTTTTGGTCTTTATTAAAATGAAAAGGTTGATCGAAAAGTTTGGGGGATCTAAGAGTGTGGCAACCCAGTAGTCATGATTACTTCGAATTCTGACAATATGAGGGTCATGTTGCAGGTAGTGCAGCAAGAAGGCACTTATGTTTTTTGCGCATCTCGGAGCCCCAAAATTATTTTCCGGGCTAGATGCAGCTAAAAATTATTATTAATTTTAAATCTGGTGGAGCTTAGTATAGATGGCCTAATAGGATCAGTGCTGCACACTGCTACAAAGCCCAAATTATTTTCCAGCCAAGATACAGATAAACATGATTAGTAATTTTAAATCTGGTGGAGCTTATTATAGATGGCCTAATAGAATCAGTGCTGCACACTGCTACAAAGCCCAAATTATTTTCCAGCCAAGATACAGATAAACATGATTAGTTAATTTGAAAGCTTAAAATGGTTGGTAGGGTGATTTTAACCAATCATCAAGCTTTTACTCTCCCCAGGATGACACAGGGGTAGAAAAGTCGTTTCGGATCCATGATTTGTTCATCTTTATGAACGTGAGTCTGTCTACATTATCAGTGGAGAGCCGCGTGCGCTTATCTGTCAGCACACCACCAGCAGCGCTGAACACACGTTCAGACAGAACGCTGGCTGCGGGGCATGACAAGATCTCCAAGGCGTAAGTGGCTAGCTCCGGCCATTTATCCAGATTGGAAGCCCAAAAAGAGCAAGGGTCCAGTGACACAGTCATGGCTTCAATGTTTACTTGGAGATACTCCTGTACCATCGTCTCTAGGCGTTGACTATGTGTCAGACTTCTTGTCTCCTGTGGCCTTGCAAAGGATGGGCTAAAAAAGTGGTGAAATGATTCCGCAAAATTGATGTTACCAGCAGATACTGTGGTTCTGTTACGGTTTGAGTGCTGAACACTTGACGGTCCCACGGTTCGCAAGTTGGAACTGTGAGATTCACTACGTGCACCACTGGTGTTTTGTGGAAAAGCACATGTAAGATTCTGCAACAGTCTCTGCTGATACTCCTGCATGCGTGCATCCCTTTCTATGGTAGGAATAATTTCGGCAAATTTACTTTTGTACCGGGTATCTAACAGTGTGGCAACCCAGTAGTCAGGATTATTTCTAATTCTCACAATTCGAGGGTCATGTTGCAGGTAGTGCAGCAAGAAGGCACTCATGTGTGTTGCGCATCCAGGAGCACCAAGTCCCTGTTGTGTTGGTGGCGAGGTAACAATCATGCTTCCTTCCTCTGTCCTCTCCCCCCAACCTCGCACAACAGAAATGTGATCAAGGTCTCCCTCATCTGATGAGTCTTCCATCAGTTCGTCCTCCACTTCTTCCTGGGCTCCTGCACCTTCCTCACTAGTTTGGCTGCTACCATGCGCCCTGGTAAAACCATCTCCCCCACCCTCACATGCCTGCCGCCTTGGTGCTGCCGACCGTCTGGACCTTGCAGATGTTAGCCCTTCCGCATACAACTCCTCCTCCTCTACTTCCTCCACCTCCTCTTGTGCCACCACCTGACTCCGAATTCTGTTTAACATGTGCTCCAGCATGTAAATCACCGGAATAGTCATGCTGATAATGGCATCATCAGCACTAAACATCTTCGTCGCCATTTCAAAACTGTGCAGAAGGGTGCATAGGTCCCTGATCTGAGACCATTCCTCCAGCGTGATTTGCCCCACCTCTGGATCTCGTTGGCCCAGGCTATACGTCAGAACGTATTGCACCAGGGCTTGTCGGTGCTGCCACAGTCGCTGCAACATGTGCAGAGTTGAATTCCACCGGGTAGGCACATCGCATTTTAGCCGGTGAAGTGGCAGACCCAACGACTTCTGTAGAGATGTAAGTCGCTGAGCTGCGGGATGCGAACGGCGGAAGTGAGCACACAGCGACCGTGCCCTCTGCAGAAGGCCATCTAGTCTGGGATAGTGGGCTAAAAATTGCTGGACAACCAGGTTCAACACGTGAGCCATACAAGGCACGTGTGTGACATTGCCCCGGCGAAGGGCCGCACCCAGGTTTGCAGCATTGTCGCACACGGCCTTCCCTGGTTTCAGGTCCAGTGGAGACAACCATTCATGAAATTGGTTCTCCAGAGCTGACCACAACTCCTCAGCTGTGTGACTCACATTTCCCAGACATTTCAAAGTAAAAACCGCCTGATGACGTTGAGCCCTACTGCCAGCATAGTAAGGAGGTGTGCAGGATCCCTTCTGCGCAGTTAGAAAGCTTGTGGCATGACCAGACAGGCTTTGGGTGCAGGTGGAAGACCGAGAGGAGGTTGAGGAGGCAGAAGCAGTGGAGGAACTTTGACATAAAGAGGATTGACGCACAACTCGTGGGGACGGCAAGACTTGGACAGCAGCCCTTGTCCTGCTGTCACCATAGTTACAAAGTGCCCAGTCAGCGACATGTAACGCCCCTGTCCATGCCTACTCGTCCAAGTGTCTGTGGTGAAATGCACCCTGTCACACACAGAGTTTCTCAAAGAAGCGGTGATGTTGTGTGCGACATGCTGGTGGAGCGCAGGCACACCTTTCTTTGAGAAGTAGTGCCGACTGGGCATCTGGTACTGGGGCACTGCGACGGACATAAGGTCTCGAAAATCCTCTGTGTCCACCAGGCGGAAAGGCAGCATTTCTGTAGCCAAGAGCTTGCAGATGGTGAAATTCAACCTCTTAGCTTTCTCATGGCTAGGAGGAAATGGTCTTTTACTTGTCAACATCTGAGGGACCGAGGGCTGGCTATTGTGCTTAGACGGGGTTGATAAGGGTGTCCCCGGCAAACTGCCGGTCTGTGAGGAAGATGCAGGCGGACATGTTAGGTTGCCTTGATCCAAAGGTGGTGCTATCGATGTCGGACAGCGCTCAACACCAGCTGGTGTTACCACCTCCAAAGAAAATGATGACCTGCCAATCACGCTGGCTGTTGCGGGTAAAGAGGTGGCAGGTCTGCGCCCCAAAACAGGTGTGACTGCTGTCCCCCCAGTCACAGAGGATGAAGAGGCCGCGGATGCACAAGATATGGCAGACGGTGGTTGGCCCGGCCGGCTAGGCCGCATTGTAGCACACTGAGCTTCCCACTGCAACTTATGCTTCATGTCCATGTGCCGGTTCATGCATGAAGTACTCAAACTATGTATTTTTTGGCCTCTACTTAGCTTTTGCTGACAAATGTTACAGATAACACGAGTTGGGTCATCTTTATCGATCTGAAAAAATGCCCAGGCTATGCAAGGCTTAGCACCCATGCGACCTGAAGAGCCACCACGACTTGTGGTGAGAGGCAGAGTTGTGTTTGAGGATGCAGTTGTTGACGTGCTTCCAGTACTACGTCTCTGTCCAGGAAGGCGCAACCTGACCTCGTCGTCACTAGCATCTTCCTTCACCTCCTCTGCTGACCTCATCTCTTGGCTGACTGTGGGTTGACAGTAAGTGGGATCTCCAACCTCATCATCATCACCCTGTGCGTTATCACACCCGTCGTCCTCAGAGCCAACCTGTTCCTGCTCTGACAAAAAACTAAAGTTGTCGCTCCAATCAGGTATTTGAGTCTCATCATCGTCTTCCTCATTGTCTCCACCAAGAGGAGTTACAGTTTGGGAATGAGGGTCTACATTATGGTCAGAACCTTTTGCGTCTGGTCCTGGATCCGACTCATAAAGATTCTGGGCATCAGTGCAGATAATTTCCTCGTCTGGATTCACAGAAGCGCTGGAGTCGACCTCTGATTCCCAGGCTATAGTATGAGTAAACAGCTCTGCAGACTCAACCATCTGTTCTACCTCATACTCAGACGGGCAGCTGGAGATTTGGGAGCTGTGAGTAAGCAAGTGCGATTGGGGTGACACCTTTGAGGACTGGAGTATTTGTGATGTTGAAGTTGATGTGGAGGAGAGCCCACTTAAAGGAGCACTTGATATCCGTTGAAGCACCTGCTGTTTTTGTGCCTCATCTGGAATTTGTAGCGATTGGCGTGGCCGTAAGAAAGGGATCTTATCACATTGTCCGCTAAAAGAAGTAGACATTTTAGTTTGGCTGGAAGATGGTCTTTCTTCTGCAGATGTTACTGTTGCTTTAACACCGACCCCATGGACACAACCTTTTTTCCCCTTCCCAACACGCCTATTCCCCTTTCCACCAGCAGCAGGCCTTTTTCCACTCATTTTGGTGGTTAACTAATTCACAACTCTGGAGTTGTTTGCACAAAAAAACAATGGATGGGAACCGAGCAGAGCTGAGTGGCCAAACTGTGGTATTAGGCCAAAACTATTGGCTGGGTTAGATGGAGAAAAAAATTATATTCGATTTGCAACCTGATGGAGGTCAGTATAGATGGACTAATAGAACAAGTCCCACACACAGCTAGAAGCCCAAATATTTTTTCAGAGGTAGATGCAGAAAAAAAATATATTCAGTTTGCAACCTGATGGAGGTCAGTATAGATGGACTAATAGAGAAAGTCCCACACACTGCTAGAAGGCCAAATATTTTTTCAGAGCTAGATGCAGACAAAAAATTATTTTGAATTTGCAACCTGATGGAGGTCAGTATAGGTGGACTAATAGAACAAGTCCCACACACTGCTACAAGGCCAAATATTTTTTCAGAGCTAGATGCAGAAAAAAATTATATTCAATTTGCAACCTGATGGAGGTCAGTATAGATAGAATAATAGAACAAGTCCCACACACAGCTAGAAGCCCAAATATTTTTTCAGAGCTAGATGCAGATAAAAATTATTTTTAATTTGCAACCTGATGGAGGTCAGTATAGATGGACTAATAGAGAAAGTCCCACACACTGCTAGAAGGCCAAATATTTTTTCAGATCTAGATGCAGATAAAAATTATTTTTAATTTGCAACCTGATGGAGGTCAGTATAGATGGACTAATAGAGAAAGTCCCACACACTGCTAGAAGGCCAAATATTTTTTCAGAGCTAGATGCAGAAAAAAATTATATTCAGTTTGCAACCTGATGGAGGTCAGTATAGATGGACTAATAGAACAAGTCCCACACACTGCTAGAAGCCCAAATATTTTTTCAGAGCTAGATGCAGAAAAAAATTATATTCAATTTGCCACCTGATGGAGGTCAGTATAGATGGACTAATAGAATGATGCTATGCCCAAAAGATTTTACTTCACCAGGTGGAGTAAAAAAATTGGTATTCTATACACAGGTGGTATATCTTGCAACACAGATAGGCTACTCCACTGACTAACACACTCTGCAATAGGCCAAAAAGGATTAGCTTTGCTAGATTCAGCCAAATGCTGTGAAAAAAACTTGCACAGCACTGGCACAGACCTGCCTGGCAAAAACTGATAGGAACTGATGTAACCTAGTCCTGAAAAGGACTGCAATTACAATTAGTCTTTACTCCCACAATCTATCTATTTAAGAGCACAGACCTGCCTGATAAAAGTCATAGGAAATGCTGTAACCTAGTCCTTAAAAGGACTGCAATCACAACTATTCCCTACTCCCAAGCTATCTGTAGATTTGTGCGAAAATTGGCTTGAAATTAACAAGGTATAGCGCACACAGCAACAGCGGTGCCGTCTAACATGCAGCTGCAGCAGTGAGAAAATGGTGGCGATGGGGAAAATGGCTTGGTCTTATAGGGCAAGGACATGTGACATACACTGCCAATGACACATGCCCTTGCTTGTGTGAAAAACACCAGTTCGCTCCGTGTGTGCGCTGCTGATAGGCTGACAGACTGCACCTCCCCACTGCAAATGCGGGAAAGAGAAAAAAAAATGGAGATCTTCATTATTCCTGCAGAGATCCATCCCCTGCCCCTCCCCCCACCCCGCTGTACACTCAAACTGCGTATTAACATTAATTTTCATCATTACTGAGAAAAAATCCAGTTATGATTTGGTGCACGAACAGTTATCGAACATAAACTCGAACAGCCGAATTTTTCTCAAATCGTTCGTGTTCGCCGAACGGCTCGAACACCGCCCAAAACAGCTCGAATTTGAGATTGGCGAACAATTCGAGTAGAACAACGCTCATCTCTAGTCAAGATGGTACATATGTCAGACATCCAGGTCCACTCCTGAGGTCTTATGTGTGGAGTCTGACCTGAATATCGACGGCCTTGTTGCAGCTGGTACTCCACAACTGCTCTCTTCTGCTCACAAATCCTTTGCAACATGTGGAGGGTAGAGTTCCAACGTGTGGGGACATCACACACCTGTCGGTGTGATGGAAGCTGCAAACGCAGCTGCAACACAGCAAGTGCGGCGGAAGCTGTAGCCGACTTGCGAAAATGAGCTGACAGGCGGCGTACTTTGAGAGGAGATCTGGCAACTCGGGGTACAATTTAAGAAACCGCTGAACCACAAGGTTAAGCACATGAGCCAGGCATGGTACGTGTGTGATCTCGCCTCACCTCAGAGCCGCCACCAGGTTACGGCCATTGTCACACACGACCATGCCTAGATGTAGGTTCAGCGGTCTCAGCCACAGATCTGCCTGCTCTTTCACAGCTGTCCACAACTCACAAGCAGTGTGAGGTTTATCACCTAAGCTTATGAGTTTCAGCACAGCCTGTTGCCGCTTGGCGGAGGCAGTACTGCAGTGCTTCCAGCTTGTAACTGATGTGGTGATATCTGAGATGGAGGCTGAACATGAGGAGGAGGATGATGCACAGGAGCTGTACACTGTGGGGGCAACTCTGACTGACATAGGGCCCGCAATCCTCGGTGTGGGGAGGATGTGTTCCGTCCCAAGGTCCGACTGGGTCCCGGCTTCCACTATGTTTACCCAGTGTGCCGTAAGGGCGTTGTACCGTCCCTGGCCACAAGCACTTGTCCATGTGTCCGTTGTCAGGTGGACTCTCCCAGTAACTGCGTTGTTGAGGGCACGGCAGATGTTTTGGGACACGTGCTTGTGTAGTGTGGGGATGGCACACCGGGCAAAATAGTGTCGGCTGGGGACCGAGTACCGAGGGACGGCCACCGCCATAAGGTTGCGGAAGGATTCCGTCTCCACCAGCCTAAAAGGCAGCATTTCCAACGCAAGCAGTCGTGAAATGTGCGAATTTAGGACTGTGGCCTGTGGGATGTTGGCTGCGAATTTCCCCTTTCGTTCAAAGGTCTGGGATATGGACAATTGAACGCTGCGGTGGGATGTGGACGTGGACGTTGATGCTGTTTCTTGAGAAACTGCCATAACAAGTGAAGACTGAGAGGAGGGGGCATCTTTGCATGCAGTATGGACAGGGGATTGCCTTGCACACACAACAGGGGGTTCTATTGCACGCACAACAGCGGAAAAAGCAGTGGTAACACCCGCTGACACTGGTCGTGGACCCCGGGGTTCACCCCACAAAGTCGGGTGCTTTGCTGCCATGTGCCTGATCATGCTGGTGGTGGTCAGGCTGGTAGTTTTGTCACCCCTGCTGATGCTGGCATGGCAGGTGGTACAAATGGCCTTTTTGGGGTTATCAGCAGAGTCTTTAAAAAAATTCCAGAATCTGGAAGACCTACAGGTTGTACTGGCAACGTCCCTAGTGTTGGTGTTACGGGGAACTGTTGCCTGCCTTCTGTGTGCGGCCACCACACTGCTTCTTCCTGACTGTTGGGGTACTCTGCCTCCCTCACCCTGCGTGCTGCTGGCCTCGCTCTGCATGTCCTCCTGCCACGTTGGGTCAGTTGCTAGATCATCCTCCACCTCCTCCTCTTCCACTTGCGCACCACGATCCTCCTCCTCACTTCCTGGCAATTGTGTCTCATCATCGTCCACCTCTTGTGACAAATTGCCAGTGTCGAGTTCCTGTGGCCGTGGCTGTTCAAATATTTGGGCATCGCTACATAGGATCTCCTCTTGCACCACTTCAAGCGGAGCAGGCGAAGGGCACAAATATGGAAATAGACTAGTGAACAGCTCTTCAGAGTGGGATCAGTTGCTGTCTGACGACACTCGGCATGGTGGGAGGAAGGAGCCTCAGGGTGAGGAGGAGTATGCGGTCGAGACTCACGTCTACTAAGATTTGACCGTGTGGAAGACAGACCGGAGGTGGTGGTGCCCAGGTAACTGGAAGTATTATTTGCTATCCAATTAATAACCTGTTCATACTGATCAGTTCGCAATACTGGTGTTGTTCTGTGCTTCCCTAGCAATTCGGTCAAGAACTGGGAGTGAGAAGATGTGGCTGTTGGTTGTGGCACATTTTCACCTTGGCCACGGCCCCGTCCTCTGCATGCACCATCACCAGAACGTCCATTGTAAATGAAGTAAAATAGCTTACACTCACACTATCAATGGAAAAAGGATAATAGAAAGGAGATTAGAACCGTGGAAGAGGAAAACCACAGTTCTATTTTTCTGGCCTACACCCGACTCTTTTAAACAATATGAACAATCAGGGAGAAACTATTACTGTTTTTCTTTATGGAAAAAATACCAAAAGCTGGATAATAGAGATTTTTTACCGTGGAACGGCAAAACCACAGTTATAATTTACTGGTGTATACCAGACTCTTTTAAACAGATATATTTGTTTCTGAACAATCAGGAGACACTATTACTGTTTTTCTTTACGGCAAAAAATGCTAAAAGCAGGATAATACAGAGATTTGACCCGTGGAACTGCAAAACCACACTTCTATTTCTCGGGCCTACACCAGACTCTTTTAAACAGATATATTTGTGTCTGAACAATCAGGGAGACACTATTACTGTTTTTCTTCACGGAAAAAATACCAAAAGCTGGATAATAGAGATTTTTTACCGTGGAACTGCAAAACCACAGTTATAATTTACTGGTGTATACCAGACTCTTTTAAACAGATATATTTGTTTCTGAACAATCAGGAGACACTATTACTGTTTTTCTTTACGGCAAAAAATGCTAAAAGCTGGATAATACAGAGATTTGACCCGTGGAACTGCAAAACCACACTTCTATTTCTCGGGCCTACACCAGACTCTTTTAAACAGATATATTTGTGTCTGAACAATCAGGGAGACACTATTACTGTTTTTCTTTACGGAAAAAATACCAAAAGCTGGATAATAAAGATTTTTTACCATGGAACGGCAAAACCACAGTTATAATTTACTGGTGTATACCAGACTCTTTTAAACAGATATATTTGTGTCTGAACAATCAGGAGACACTATTACTGTTTTTCTTTACGGCAAAAAATGGCAAAAGCAGGATAATACAGAGATTTGACCCGTGGAACTGCAAAACCACACTTCTATTTCTCGGGCCTACACCAGACTCTTTTAAACAGATATATTTGTGTCTGAACAATCAGGAGACACTATTACTGTTTTTCTTTACGGCAAAAAATGCCAAAAGCAGGATAATACAGAGATTTGATCCGTGGAACTGCAAAACCACACTTCTATTTCTCGGGCCTACACCAGACTATTTTAAACAGATATATTTGTGTCTGAACAATCAGGGAGACACTATTACTGTTTTTCTTTATGGAAAAAATATCAAAAGCTGGATAATAGAGATTTTTTACCATGGAACGGCAAAACCACAGTTATAATTTACTGGTGTATACCAGACTTTTTTAAATAGATATATTTGTGGCTGAACAGTGAGAGACACACTCAAACTGTTTTTTTTTAGGTAAAAATGGCCCAAAAGTGGATAATACAGTGGTTTGAACCGTGCAACTGCAAAACCACACTTCTATTTCTCTGGCCTACACCAGACTCTTTTAAACAGATATATTTGTGTCTGAACTGTCACAGACACACTTTTTTTTTGGGGGGGGGGGAGGGGGAGACCAAAAGGTTAATAAGATGGGTATTTGTACAGTGTGAAGGAGGAAAAAAAAAAGAGGATTTAGATTAAAAAAAAGGATTTTTCCTGGCCCCCGAGACCTGGAGCCAATTCTAGCAATTTGAGCAGCACCACACAGGACTGTAATGCAGCGTTTGCTGGTATAACCACTGCGTTTCCTATACAGCCTGCCTGCCTGATATCTGGGATGGATATTAGTCCTGAGAAGGACTGTGTAGCGTCGGCTCTCCGCTCCGTGCCCGGCGTCCTCCTCCCGCTCTGCTGGCAGCGCGCGCTGCTTCCCGGCCACTGTGCTTAGGGCGCGCGCTCGCGCGCTCCCCCTCTCTTAAAGGGGCCGCGCGCGCCGTCCTAAGGAGTCCGCGGCCAATGGCCGGAGGACCTCACCATATATAAGGCACCTCCTCCAAAATGGAGGTGCCCGAGCAATGTTGTTGCAAAGCCTTCACTCTGCTTCAGCCCTCAGGTCCCGTTGCCAGTTACCTGCCAGTCACCTGCCAGATTCCTGCTTGATACCTGCCTGATATCCGCTTACCTGCTTGCAAGCCTGCGGTCCGACGGTCTGCCTTCCGACACCTGTCAGTCTGTCTATGGACCAGCCTACCCGCTCACCTGCTACCTGCCTGCTAGCCTACCTGGAGGCTCTGCCGTCACTTGCCGTGACCACCTGCCAGTCCAGACACTCTTGCCCGCTCACCTGGGAGCGCTCACCTGCTACCTGCCTGCTAGCCTACCTGGAGGCTCTGCCGTCACTTGCCGTGACCACCTGCCTGTCCAGAGACTCTTGCCTGTTCACCTGGGAGCGCTCACCTGCTACCTGCCTGCTAGCCTACCTGGAGACTCTGCCGTCACTTGCTGTGACCACCTGCCCGTCCAGAGACTCTTGCCCGCTCACCTGGGAGTGTCCTCCTGCTACCTGTCTGCTAGTCTACCCAGAGACTGTCCCTGTCACTTGCTGAGACTACCTGCCCTTCTACCCAGAGACTGTCCCTGTCACTTGCCGTGACTACCTGCCCTTCTACCCAGAGACTGTCCCTGTCACTTGCCGTGACTACCTGCCCTTCTACCCAGAGACTGTCCCTGTCACTTGCCGTGACTACCTGCCCGTCTTCCCTGGGAGCCACCCGCTTCCTCACAAGGACCGCCCCCTTGTAGAGTAGTTCAGAGGTTCCACCTCCTAGACCCGTTACAGACTGTTTGTTTGATTTGTAAGGCTTTAGAGACCCTACACTACCTATTTCGCACTATAAATCTCTCCCTAGCTCAGCAGCACTTTCCCTACACTAGCTGATCCCGGCCGTCTGTGTCCAAGATGGCAGCGCCCGGTTTTAAATACTCAAGGTGACGCTGTGCGGCCAGCCAATCAATGTAATGCCCACAACCAACATGGCTGCGGCATTACAGTGACTGGCTGGCAATCCCTGCATGTTCATTGGCTCTGTAAAGAGCGTCAAACATGCAGGGCGGAGACCCAAGCTCCCGCCCGAGTAACCCGGAAATGCTCGGTGCTCGCTGAACATCCCGAGTAGCGTGATGCTCGGACGAGTACCGAGCAGTGTCGAGCATGCTCGCTCAACACTAGTTAAAACCAAACACGCCATTGTTTTTCTTATGAAATTCTCAATAAGTTTGATGTGTCACATGACCCTCTTCCCATTGAAAAAAATAAATTTGGAACAAAAATGGTGGACTTCACAATGGCCGCCATGGTCACCACCCATCTGGAAAAGTTTTCCCCCTCCCATATACTAATGACAGTGGCATTTAACTTGGCCTCGGTGAAAGTGCGTCACAAACCATGTCCGTCACATTATTGCGGGCCGTTGATGGGTTGGCATGATAACCTGGGATCTGCAGAAGACCCCTGTGGTTGTCGAAACCTATCTACTATGAGCGCCACCCAGCTGTCGGCGTTCATAGCAGATGAGCATTTCTGCAACACATAGCAGGGCTGAAGCCCTACTATGTGTAACACAGCCGATCAAACGAGTGCAGCTTCTAGTCTCCCATGGAGACTATTGAAGCAGGTAAAAAGTGTTAAAAAATTATTTTTAAAATATTAAAAAAATGTAAAAATATAAAAGTTCAAATCACCACCCTTTTGCCCCATTCAAAATAAAACAATCAAAAAATTCATCAAGTTCAGAATCGCGAGATCTATCAATATATAAAAATAATTAATCCGAGTGGTAAACGGTGTAACGAGTAAAAAAATTAAAATGGCAGAATTACGTTTTTTTGGTCGCCACAACATTGCAATAAAATGCAATTACTGAAGATAAAGACATTGTATCTACTCCAAAAGGGTATAAATAATAACGTCAGCTCAGTGCGCAAAAAAAAAGCCCTCACCCAGCCCCAGATCACGAAAAATGGAGATGCTACAGGTCTCGGAAAAAGGCAACCTTTTATTTTTTTTTACAAACTTTGGATTTTTTTTTCAACACTAAAATAAAAAAGAACCTTTACATGTCTGGTATCTACGAACTCGTAATGACATGGAAAATCATATTGGCAGGTCCGTTTTAGCATTTAGTGAACATGGTAAAAAAAAAAAAAAAAAAAACTATTGTGGAATTGCACTTTTTTTTGCAATTTCACCTCACTTGGAATTTTTTTTCCCATTTTCCAGTACACTATATAGAAAAAATCATGATGTCGTTCAAAAATACAACTCGTTCTGCAAAAAAACAAGCCCTCACATTGCCATATTGACTGAAGAATAAAAAGGTTATGGCAATGGGAAGAAGGAGAGCAAAAAACGAAAGAGCAAAAACGGAAAATGGCCCGGGGGTGAGGGGTTAAAGAATTTAATATTTTGAAAGATCAGACTATTACAGACTCAGCGATAATGAAAAGTTTCCTTTATTTTTTACATTTTAAATGTCTTTATTAGTGATGAGCGAGCACTAAAATGCTCGGGTACTTGTTGCTCGGGTCGAGCAAATTGGAATACTCGGGTGCTCGACCCGAGCAACGAGCCCAATGTAAGTCTATGGGAAACTCGAGCATTTTTCAGGCGTCTCCCCCCGGGGGTCTTCAGAGGGCCTAAAAATTGCCCAAATCGATGGGAACAGCATGGGGAAGACCCCTGGAAGCATCTCTGACTCCCAGGTCACTTCTGTCAACAACGTGGTCAGAGTATTACACCACTTTTACGTACTCACAATAAAACATACCAAAACGAAACCAAAATGGATTTTCCTGGGAAATATGTTAAGGAACATCCTTTCCATGACATGTACAATGTATATAAAGCAAAATAAATAACCAAAAACAAAAATACTCCTCCACACCTTGGGCTATGTTAACACGTATTGTTTTTGATTCGTTTTTGCACTTTTGCATTGCTTTCAACCAAGACAAATGCATTCACCAGGAAATTTCATATTAACATTTTACAACCTTATCTGGCCATGTGGTGTGTGACACATCATCAGACACATACATACAGTGCTGAAAAGTCATGGGAACAGCATGGGGAAGACCTCTGGAAGCATCTCTGACTCCCAGGTCACTGCCTAAAAGTGTGCCCATCATAAGTGATCCTTGGCGCATGCGAAGATGCCTCCCGCCATGAACCTGTCGTTGCAGACTTGCAACAATCACCGTCCACGTCCTTGTCCCACTGCAGCGTTCAGTTGTACCTACCCCATTCCTTGGAATGCAAGCGCAAGTATGCAGGCAGCCAGCCACTCACCCACCCACAGGCTACAATACTATACTGCCAAATTTTTGACAGCTGCTTGCACTTGAAATGTGGCCTTTTAGGCTCGTGGAAGCGGAAGCTTTTCATAACCTCATGCCGGCAGCAGCCGGGTGTCCATACTCGGTCCCCAGCCACCACTATATTTCCCGGTATTGCCTCCGCCTTCCACAAGCACCGGTCACACAACATTATGCGTGCCCTCCCCAGTGCACTTACTGGGAAGGACCGCCTAACCACAAACACGTGGACAGGTGAATGTGGCCAGGGACGGTACAGAGCCAGTCCACAACTTTTTTTGCTGACAGTTGTATTTAGCTCGGTGAAAGGACTGGCATAGAGGGAAACCCTATCTACCCTGCATGTCATTTCTCACAGGAAGTCCTGTAATGCAGCTTGTTGCAGAAGCAATGGAAGCCCGTCCAACATCAACTTGCCCTTGTCGGTCGTGCTTTGACACACACACATCTTTCTTTGTGCATTTAATTTCTTGAATACAGAGTTGGACAATGGCCTGATCTGTAATGCGGTTTGAGAAATAACATGCATAAGCATGGCTGATCCACATTAAAAAAGCAGCCATAGAGTGTCCGGGAACCTTCCTCCACACTTTTCTTAGCCAGGGCTGCTTTTTGGCAGGGTTGGACGGGCCCACCAGGGAACCGGAGACTCCTCCTGCGGACCCTGGCAACCATCTGCTTAGTTTTCTGTTACATGGAATGCAAGTGCAAGTATGCAGCCAGCCACCCACCCACCCACAGGCTGCAACACTAAACTGCCAGATTTCTGGGCAGCTTTTTGCACTTGAAATATGGCCTTTTAAGCTTGTGGAGGTGGAAGCTTTTCATAACCTCATGCCGGCGGCGGCCGGGTGTCCATACTCGGTCCCCAGCCGCCACTATATTTCCCGGTATCGCCTCCATCTTCCACAAGCATGGGTCCCACAGCATTACCCGTGCCCTCCCCAGTGCACTTACTGGGAAGGACCGCCTAACCACAAACATGTGGACAGGTGAATGTGGCCAGGGATGGTACGGAGCCAGTCCACAACTTTTTTTGCTGACAGTTGTATTTAGCTCGGTGAAAGGACTGGCATAGAGGGAAACCCTATCTAGCCTGCATGTCATTTCTCACAGAAAGTCCTGTAACGCTGCTTTCACTTGAAATGTGGCATTTTAGGCTCGTGGAGGCGGAAGCTTTTCACAACCACATGCCTCATGCCTCGTGTCCATACTTGGTCCCCAGCCGTCACTATTTCTCCCGGTGTTGTCTCCGTCTTCTACAAGCGCGGGTCCCTGAACATTACGGCTGGTACTTTTCTGTGGGAATTTGCTTGCCTCCTACCAGCCTGGAATATTTCCAGCAAACTATGGTACAACGCAATGGTATTAACACTGCCCCCAGTACCAGTAGTGAAGCCATCCCCAATTTCCTTCTCAGGAATTTTATTTGGTAGACTGAGTGGCTGCCCAAATACATTTTCTCACAAAGGAGCTGAAGATAGAGTGGCAGTAGGTGCAAGTTTCTCCAGCCTGTTAGATATTAGAGGGTGAACGGCAGCACATTGGATCAGTGGTTAGTAGTGTTGAGCATTCCGATACTGAAATATCGGGTATCGGCCGATATTCGCGGTATCGGAATTCCGATACTTAATTCCGATACTTTTGCAATATCGTATACCGGAATCGGAAGTTCCCATAATGCAATGAGACATTTTCATTTTATTCAGCCAATGAGGATCCTAAGAAGTGTGGGCACATCCTGTTAGGCATGTAGGCATCTTAACTAATGGCATGGCTGTGATTGGCTGCTGAAATGATGTCATGATGCACTATAAAAGCCACCGCCGCCATTTTGAGCTCACTCTGCTGTGAATTCAGTTAGGGATAGGACGCTGTTGTTCTGAGGGCCAATTTAGCTACCTATTTGCTCTATACTGCTTTACCCAAGCTACTTTCTAAATCACTGTGCCTTGCAGTGCTAGTGCACAGTTCCCTGTGCTGTTCACCGCTGTCTGCAAGGTCTGTGTGTGTGAGTGCAGCTCACCCTGTAGTGTGTGCTTCAGCCAAGTCTGGTTGTAGTGCACTCAGTGTGTGTCACTGCCTCATACATTGTCCTTTTTTGCCAATTCATAATTTTTCCTGATATCTCCTATTAGTGTGGTGGCTCCATCCGTATTCAGCTAAATTGGTTCCAAACACACTATATAGGAGTAGATAGAGAAATTTTTTTGGTCTTGCAGCGCTAGTTCACAGTGCTCTGCATCTGTACTGTTCACCGCTGTCTGCAAGGTCTGGTGTGTGAGTGCAGCTCACCCTGTAGTGTGTGCCTCAACCCCGTCTGGTTGTAGTGCACTCAGTGTGTGTCACTGCCTCATACATTGTCCTTTATTGCCAATTCATAATTTTTCCTGATATCTCCTATTAGTGTGGTGGTTCCATCCGTATTCAGCTAAATTGATTCCAAACACACTATATAGGAGTAGATAGAGGAGCCTTTCTGCAGCATTGGGCCCTGCAGCCCCAGCCAGATTAGTATTAGCCTATTTTTGCAGCCTCATCTATTGCATTGTAGGTTACCTTCCTACATTGTAATAGCTACAAAAAGTTTGTGATACTATCGTTATTACATCTTTAGGCACATCCAGTGTCTTTTTGTGACAAAAAAAAACCTAAATAAAGTTCACCAAACACTCCACTTTACAGTTGTGTAGGCCACATTAGCTCATATTAAAGTCTAGTCCACACTTTATAAAATTAGTGTTTCTTATACCTGTTAGCAGCTGTTCAGGAATAAGCACACTAAGCCCTTAGTACTTTTCTGCCTATCTTTATCAGTCTACCAAGATGAAGAAGGCAGGGAGTAAGGCATGTGGTCGTGGGCGTGGGCGTGGGCGTGGACGTGGAGTTTCTGCAGGGAGAGGACGTGAGGATTCTGTGCCTGCAGGGAGAGGACGTGGGGATTCTGTGCCTGCTGCGGGCACCAGTGACTCAGCATCCCCCAGTTTTACCAGGGAACAGTCCTTTATGCGCAGCTTTGTTGGAGCTAGCCGTACCCCACTGCTGCGCGAGGACCAAATTGAAGCCGTTGTCGGATGGATGGCAGCTAACGCATCGACTTCAATTAGTTCCAGATCCTCTCAGGTCCTGAGCACTGAAGAGCACCCATCTGTCTCTTCACCACCTGCCAAATTGCCCAGGCAGTCAGAGAGCCCTGGACAGGAGCCATCTCTACTTCTGTTCTCTGAATCTCTTGGCTTGGAAAGAGGGGGCCAGCCAAGCAGAATTCGAGAATTTGAAGAAGAGGTAGTATGCAGTGATGCGCAACCGTTTTGTCTCTCTGAATCTGAAGAGGCGGGTGGGCCAGTGCCTATGGTCAGCAGCACACCTCAGTACGCATCTGATGATGAGACTCAGGTGCCACTTTCTGGTGCGTACTGTGCTGTCGAGACTACCCAGGAGAAGCAGTTGTTTGAAGAGGGTGGTGTAAATGATGAGGTCCTTGACCCATCATGGCGTGAGGGACAGGAAGGTGGTGGGAGCAGCTCTGAGGAAGAGATTCCCCGAACGGCCCAAAAAGGAGGGAGAGGGAGGGGGCAGACTTGGTTGCCTGTAGCCTCCACTTCGGCACCCATTAGGAGCATGGCTCTTCCAAAATCCAAAGCGGGCGCTCCCAAGACTTGCAGTGCCTGGTCCTTTTTTGACACAGTTGCAGATGACATTTGCTTTGTCAAATGCAAGCTGTGTAATCAGACGGTGAAAAGAGGGAAAAGTGTCAGCAACCTCAATACCACAAATATGTGGAAACATGTGCGGACCAAGCACGTGGTGGAGTTACACAAACACACTGAAGACCTAGGCCAACCTACAGCGCCACCTACCACCTCTTCAGCTCGTGTTGTAGCCTCTTCCTCCAGCTCACACACAGCTGGTTCGGCTTCCTCACAGGATCGCCATGGAAGAATCTCTGGCACTGTTGTACAGAGACACAGTGTAATTCCACCCACAGCACCACTTTCCCAGTCATCCTCACACTCCCAGGCCAGTCTACAGCCATCGTTAGCACAGGCATGGGAGAAAAGGCGCCCATACTCGGCAAACCACCCCCGAGCACAGGCTCTGAATGCTGGCATTGCTAAACTACTGGCCCTTGAAATGCTATCATTCAGGCTGGTGGAGACTGACACATTCCGTAACTTTATGGCATTGGCAGTCCCACAATACAACGTGCCCAGCCGCTTTTATTTCAGCAGGCAAGCCGTCCCTTCCCTGCAACATCATGTGGAGGGAAAAATTAAACATGCGCTACAAAACGCCGTCAGTAGCAAGGTCCACCTGACCACTGATGCGTGGACCAGTAAGCATGGACAGGGACGATACCTTTCCCTCACTGCCCATTGGGTAAATGTTGTGGAGCCGGGTACAGATCTTGAGAGTGGCGCTGTACGTGTTCTGCCAACTCCAAGGATTGCAGGAATCCAGTCTGTACACATTGACTCCTCCTCATACTCCAGTTCCTCTGAATCAGCGCTGCAGGAGCCGTCACGGTCTACCTCCACATCGACCCGTGAACGGTTACCTGTTATGATGACCGATATGAGCACAGCCGTGGCCAAACGTCAACAGGCCGTATTAAAATTAATTTCTTTGGGGAATCGAAGCCACACAGCGCAGGAGCTCTGGAATGCCATCAAGCAGCAGAGTGACGTGTGGTTTGTGCCAGCGAATCTCCAGCCAGGCATGGTAGTGTGTGACAATGGCCGAAATCTGGTGGCAGCTCTGGGCCTAGGCAACCTCACTCACATCCCATGTCTGGCACATGTGCTCAACTTGGTAGTGCAGAGTTTTTTGAGGGACTATCCGGATCTTGATGCACTGCTTCACAAGGTCCGCATAGAGTGCGCTCACTTGCGGCGTTCCAGCAATGCAAGATCACGCATTGCAGCTCTGCAGCGCCGATTATGTCTTCCGGAACATCGCATCATATGTGACCTACCCACCAGGTGGAATTCAACGTTACATATGTTGGAGAGGTTGTGTGAGCAGCAGGCAGCAGTAATGGAGTACCAGCTGCAGCAGGCGCAAACAAGTCGCAGTGCGCGCCGTTCACACTTCACCACCACTGAGTGGGCCTCTATGAAGGACATTTGCCACGTTTTGCGTGCCTTCGATTATTCCACGCGGATGGCGAGTGCAGATGATGCACTAGTCAGCATGACTATCCCCCTTATCTGCCTGCTTGAAAAAACACTGCAAGCACTAAGGGACGAGGTTTTGGAAGAGGTGGAGGATGAGGAGTCACAAATGCCATCTGCTGTTCTACAGTCTGCGCAACGTGGTTCCTCACAAAGGCCTAGGCAGGGGACACTTTGTGAGGAGGATGAGGAGGAGTCAATGGATGAGGAAGACATCTGTCCAGAGGAGGGAGGTACACAATGCTCTAGTAGTCAGTATCTAGAGCGAGGGTGGGGTGATGCAGAGCAGGCAGAGATCACGCCTCAAGCAGGGGACAGCGTTTCTTGGCCAGTTGGCAGTCTGCAGCACATGGTTGATTTCATGCTGCAGTGCCTGAGAAACGACCGCCGCATCGCCCACATTCTCAACACGGCTGATTATTGGGTGTCCACCCTCCTAGATCCTCGCTACCGGGACAACTTACAAAGCCTCATAAAATGCGGGAGTACCAAGACGCACTGGTGCATTCCATCATGTTCTCCATTCCAACCGAGAGCAGTGCTGCTAGTGCTTTACAAAGCAGCTCAGTGCGTCGAGGCAGTGGAGGAAGCTCTGCACAAAGAGGGAGCAGAAGCAGCGCCTCAGCACAAGGCAAGACCAGTATGGCCGAAATGTGGCAAAGTTTTGTGTCCCCGCCGCCACAAATGTCTACACCATCACAGACGGCTCCAGTCAGCAGGAGGCAACGTTTCCGTCAGATGGTGACAGACTACATGTCTTGCCCTCTTAGTGTACTCCCAGACGGCTCTTCTCCCTTCAAGTTTTGGGTCTGTAAGCTGGATACATGGCCAGAGCTTAGTCAGTATGCACTGGAGGTGCTAGCTTGCCCTGCTGCTAGTGTATTATCGGAACGCGTCTTTAGTGCCGCAGGTGGTGTACTAACAGACCGTCGCATGCGACTATCCTCCGATAACGTTGACCGGCTTACTTTTCTCAAAATGAACAAGGCCTGGATCTCTCATGAATTTGCCAGTCCTCTTCCAGAATAAATAATTGGTTGGCAACAGTATCCAGGTCTCCTGTTCTGTTCATGTTTCTACCACCTGAACTGTAATCCCTGAGCTCCAACACCGCCAGTTGGTGCTCGGAAGTGCCGTCTGCACAGTCAACACTTGCTACCATGTTATTGGGGTTCAGTAACGTCAGCTGTTCCCCTGCTGTGCGGACGGCAATTTCTCCTGCTCTGTCCACATTCTCACTACTACAGATTTTAAAGTTGCTCCAATTACACCTCTGGCTCCTCTGTTTTCAGTATTATCCCTGAGCTCCAACACCGCCAGTTGGCGCTCGGAAGTGCCGTCTGCACAGTCAACACTTGCTACCATGTTATTGGGGTTCAGTAACGTCAGCTGTTCCCCTGCTGTGCGGACGGCAATTTCTCCTGCTCTGTCCACATTCTCACTACTACAGATTTTAAAGTTGCTCCAATTACACCTCTGGCTCCTCTGTTTTCAGTATTATCCCTGAGCTCCAACACCGCCAGTTGGCGCTCGGAAGTGCCGTCTGCACAGTCAACACTTGCTGCCGTGTTATTGGGGTTCAGTAACGTCAGCTGTTCCCCTGCTGTGCGGACGGCAATTTCTCCTGCTCTGTCCACATTCTCACTACTACAGATTTTAAAGTTGCTCCAATTACACCTCTGGCTCCTCTGTTTTCAGTATTATCCCTGAGCTCCAACACCGCCAGTTGGCGCTCGGAAGTGCCGTCTGCACAGTCAACACTAGCTACCTCGTTATTGGGGTTCAGTAACGTCAGCTGTTCCCCTGCTGTGCGGACGGCAATTTCTCCTGCTCTGTCCACATTCTCACTACTACAGATTTTAAAGTTGCTCCAATTACACCTCTGGCTCCTCTGTTTTCAGTATTATCCCTGAGCTCCAACACCGCCAGTTGGCGCTCGGAAGTGCCGTCTGCACAGTCAACACTTGCTACCATGTTATTGGGGTTCAGTAACGTCAGCTGTTCCCCTGCTGTGCGGACGGCAATTTCTCCTGCTCTGTCCACATTCTCACTACTACAGATTTTAAAGTTGCTCCAATTACACCTCTGGCTCCTCTGTTTTCAGTATTATCCCTGAGCTCCAACACCGCCAGTTGGCGCTCGGAAGTGCCGTCTGCACAGTCAACACTTGCTGCCGTGTTATTGGGGTTCAGTAACGTCAGCTGTTCCCCTGCTGTGCGGACGGCAATTTCTCCTGCTTTGTCCACATCCACTGTACTACACATTTTAAAGTTGCTCCAATTACACCTCTGGCTCCTCTGTTTTCATTCTTATCCCTGGGCTCCAGCACCGCCAGTTGGCGCTCGGAAGTGCCGTCTGCACAGTCAACACTTGCTGCCGTGTTATTGGGGTTCAGTAACGTCAGCTGTTCCCCTGCTGTGCGGACGGCAATTTCTCCTGCTCTGTCCACATCCACTGTACTACTGATTTAAAACCTCCTCCAAATACACCTCTGGCTCCTCTGTTTTCAGTATTATCCCTGAGCTCCAACACCGCCAGTTGGCGCTCGGAAGTGCCGTCTGCACAGTCAACACTTGCTACCATGTTATTGGGGTTCAGTAACGTCAGCTGTTCCCCTGCTGTGTTCACGGCAATTTCTCCTGCTCTGTCCATATTCACTGTGCTACTTATTTAAAACTTGCTCCAATTACACCTCTGGCTCCTCCGTTTTTAGTATTTACCCTGGGCTCCAATACCGCTAGTTGCTGCTCAGAAGTGCCGTCTGCACAGTCAACACTTGCTGCCATGTTATTGGGGTTCGGTAACGTCAGCTGTTCCCCTGCTGTATGGACGGCAATTTCTCCTGCTTTGTCCACATCCACTGTACTACACATTTTAAAGTTGCTCCAATTACACCTCTGGCTCCTCTGTTTTCATTCTTATCCCTGGGCTCCAGCACCGCCAGTTGGCGCTCGGAAGTGCCGTCTGCACAGTCAACACTTGCTGCGGTGTTATTGGGGTTTGGTAACGTCAGCTGTTCCCCTGCTGTGTTCACGGCAATTTCTCCTGCTCTGTCCATATTCACTGTGCTACTTATTTAAAACTTGCTCCAATTACACCTCTGGCTCCTCCGTTTTTAGTATTTACCCTGGGCTCCAATACCGCTAGTTGCTGCTCAGAAGTGCCGTCTGCACAGTCAACGCTTGCTCCAGTGTTATTGGGGTTCAGTAACGTCAGCTGATCCCCAGCTGTGTGTCCGGCAAATTCTCCTGCTTTGTCCACATCCACTGTACTACGGATTTAAAACCTCCTCCAAATACACCTCTGGCTCCTCTGTTTTTAGTATTTACCCTGGGCTCCAGCACCGCCAGCTGGTTCTCGGCAGTTCCATTGGCTCTTGTACCTTCTGCTACCCATCCGGGTTCCAGTACCGTCAGCTGGTCCTCGGTAGTTCCATTTGCTCTTGTATCTTCTGCTACCCATCCGGGTCCCAGTACCGTCAGCTGGTTCTCGGCAGTGTCTTTGGCACGGGTACTCCCTCCTGCCCAGCCTGGTTCCAGCACGCCAGCTGTTTCCGGGTAGTGTCAACGTCACTTTGCCTCCAATGCGTTGTCCTGTCGTGTTGCGGTCGGGTTAGCCGACTCTATGGTGCCTGCAGTTTAGGTGACTCCTATGTGGGCTGCGGGATCTGGCAATGAAGGCTGGTTCCATAGTGCCAATAGGACAAGCACCCCCTGTAGGACTGTGGGTTTTGGTAACTGCGGCCGGCTCGCGGCCTTGAACTTTTTTTTAGATGGGTACCTTCTGCTACCCATCCGGGTTCCAGTACCGTCAGCTGGTTCTCGGCAGTGCCTTTGGATTAGGTGCCTCCTTCTCGGTATCCAAGTTCCACCAACGTCTGCTGGTCCTTGGTAGTGCTTTCTGGCACAGGTACCTCCTGCTTAGTAACCAAGTTCCAGTAACATCAGCTGGTCCTCGGTAGTTCCATTGGCTCTTGTACCTTCTGCTACCCATCCGGGTTCCAGTACCGTCAGCTGGTCCTCGGTAGTTCCATTTGCTCTTGTATCTTCTGCTACCCATCTGGGTTCCAGTACCGTCAGCTGGTTCTCGGCAGTGTCTTTGACACGGGTACTCCCTTCTGCCCAGCCTGGTTCCAGCACGCCAGCTGTTTCCGGGTAGTGTCAACGTCACTTTGCCTCCAATGCGTTGTCCTGTCGTGTTGCGGTCGGGTTAGCCGACTCTATGGTGCCTGCAGTTTAGGTGACTCCTATGTGGGCTGCGGGATCTGGCAATGAAGGCTGGTTCCATAGTGCCAATAGGACAAGCACCCCCTGTAGGACTGTGGGTTTTGGTAACTGCGGCCGGCTCACGGCCTTGAACTTTTTTTTACATGGGTACCTTCTGCTACCCATCCGGGTTCCAGTACCGTCAGCTGGTTCTCGGCAGTGCCTTTGGATTAGGTGCCTCCTTCTCGGTATCCAAGTTCCACCAACGTCTGCTGGTCCTTGGTAGTGCTTTCTGGCACAGGTACCTCCTGCTTAGTAACCGAGTTCCAGTAACATCAGCTGGTCCTCGGTAGTTCCATTGGCTCTTGTACCTTCTGCTACCCATCCGGGTTCCAGTACCGTCAGCTGGTCCTCGGTAGTTCCATTTGCTCTTGTATCTTCTGCTACCCATCTGGGTTCCAGTACCGTCAGCTGGTTCTCGGCAGTGTCTTTGACACGGGTACTCCCTTCTGCCCAGCCTGGTTCCAGCACGCCAGCTGTTTCCGGGTAGTGTCAACGTCACTTTGCCTCCAATGCGTTGTCCTGTCGTGTTGCGGTCGGGTTAGCCGACTCTATGGTGCCTGCAGTTTAGGTGACTCCTATGTGGGCTGCGGGATCTGGCAATGAAGGCTGGTTCCATAGTGCAATAGGACAAGCACCCCCTGTAGGACTGTGGGTTTTGGTAACTGCGGCCGGCTCGCGGCCTTGAACTTTTTTTTACATGGGTACCTTCTGCTACCCATCCGGGTTCCAGTACCGTCAGCTGGTTCTCGGCAGTGCCTTTGGATTAGGTGCCTCCTTCTCTGTATCCAAGTTCCACCAACGTCTGCTGGTCCTTGGTAGTGCTTTCTGGCACAGGTACCTCCTGCTTAGTAACCGAGTTCCAGTAACATCAGCTGGTCCTCGGTAGTTCCATTGGCTCTTGTACCTTCTGCTACCCATCCGGGTTCCAGTACCGTCAGCTGGTCCTCGGTAGTTCCATTTGCTCTTGTATCTTCTGCTACCCATCCGGGTTCCAGTACCGTCAGCTGGTTCTCGGCAGTGTCTTTGGCACGGGTACTCCCTCCTGCCCAGCCTGGTTCCAGCACGCCAGCTGTTTCTGGGTAGTGTCAACGTCACTTTGCCTCCAATGCGTTGTCCTGTCGTGTTGCGGTCGGGTTAGCCGACTCTATGGTGCCTGCAGTTTAGGTGACTCCTATGTGGGCTGCGGGATCTGGCAATGAAGTCTGGTTCCATAGTGCCAATAGGACAAGCACCCCCTGTAGGACTGTGGGTTTTGGTAACTGCGGCCGGCTCACGGCCTTGAACTTTTTTTTACATGGGTACCTTCTGCTACCCATCCGGGTTCCAGTACCGTCAGCTGGTTCTCGGCAGTGCCTTTGGATTAGGTGCCTCCTTCTCGGTATCCAAGTTCCACCAACGTCTGCTGGTCCTTGGTAGTGCTTTCTGGCACAGGTACCTCCTGCTTAGTAACCGAGTTCCAGTAACATCAGCTGGTCCTCGGTAGTTCCATTGGCTCTTGTACCTTCTGCTACCCATCCGGGTTCCAGTACCGTCAGCTGGTCCTCGGTAGTTCCTCAGCTTTCTTGTACCTTCTGCTACATTTCCAAGTTCAAGCTTTTTGAAATGGTTCTTGGTAATCACTCTGGATCTCCCTGACGAGGACCCTGAAGACGAGGACCCTGAAGACCAACCCTAAGAAGACGAGGACCCCGAAGACAATGACCCTGAAGACGAGGACCCTGAAGACCACCCCGAAGAAGACGAGGACCCTGAAGACCACCCCGAAGAAGACGAGGACCCCGAAGACGAGGACCCAGAAGACCAACCCGAAGAAGACGAGGACCCCGAAGACGAGGACCCCCGAAGACGACGACCCTGAAGACCACCCCGAAGAAGACCAAGAAGATGACCCTGAAGAAGTTGACCAAGAAGACAAAGAAGAGAAGACAAGCACCAAGATACAGAAGAACAAGAGACAGAAAACCAAGAAGCAGAAATACAAGAAGCTGCAGAACAAAAAGCGGAAGAACATTAAGCATAAGACTAAAAATCAGAGCAAAAGATAATATCTAAATTATAAGCAGAAGATGACTAAGCAGTGTATGGGGGTGAGTCCGTTCCTCCTCGTGGTGCCCCTGGAAAAGACCTGCTGCTGCAGGCCAAACTGAACGCGGACAAATCCTGTTGTAAATCTTTTGTGACGGGCAGAACGAAAGGTGTAATGTCCAACCTTTTATAGATAACAACTACAGGAATGCCTGTCACAAATAAGAATATGATGAAGAAGAAGAATATGAAGAAGATGAAGAAGTAGAATATGAAGAATGTAAAAAAAAGAATAATACGAAGAAGGTGAAGAAGAAGAAGGTGAAGAAGAAGTGGATGAAAAAGATGCTGAGGATGATGAAGGAGAAAGTGTGGGAGAAGTAAAAAAGAAGGTGAAGAGCATGGAAGTAGTGAAACATAAATATCTGACAAAATATAAAAATACTTAACATAGTTAATATTTCCGTAACTCAGAACATAATAAAAAAATAGTAATTCCTGCTATTCCATTTGACTGGGCTAAACCTCTATGCCTTTATTGTCTCCCCCACCTCCCCCAATACATTCTACATTATTCTTAGTTGTTTTCCTTCATGTAGAAATAACCTACAAGGAAAGAAAGGGTTTATTTTAATTCCGATATTTATGTCTCATTGACTTGCATTGGTTTCTGGTATCGGAATCGGCGATATCCGATACTTTTTTGGTATCGGTCCGATCCAATCCGATCCGATATTTCCCGATATCGGAAGGTATCGCTCAACACTAGTGGTTAGCACTGAAGACTTGCAGCACTGGGATCCTGGGTTCAAATCCCAGCAAGGACAACATCTGCAAGGACTTTGTATGTTCTCCCCGTGTTTGCGTGTGTTTCCTCCTCAGTAAAAAAGCAGCCATAGTGTGTCCGGGAACCTTTCCACACACTTTTCTTAGCCAGGACTGCTTCTTGGCAGGGTTGGACGGTCCCACCAGAGAATCCTCTGGTGTGCCTTGTCTTCTACCTCTGGAGCGCTAACTTTGCAGTTGCTATGGGGCTCTTGAGCGGGTGAGAAAGGTTAACCCTCAGAATCAAATCCTCTGGTGGGCACAATGCTTTTCAATCTGAAACAGCTTCTCAGTGGGAGTTGTATTTCACCTCAGGCATATTCTTTAGCTCGGTGAAAGGACTGGCATAGAGGGAAACCGTATCTACCCTGGCTATTATTTCTCTGTCACCAGGTTCCGCCCATTGTCACACACGACCATGCCTGGCTGCATGTTCAGCGGTGAGAGCCACAGATCAGGCTGCTGTGTTACAGTTTTCAACAACTCTGCAGCGCTGGGCGGTTTGTCAATTAAGCATTAAGCATGTTATCTTCAGCACAGCCTGTTGCCGCTTGGCCAAGGCAGTGCTGCAGTGCTGACAGCTTGGGACTGATGTGATCATTTCAGAGATGGAGGAGGAGGTGCATGAGCTGAATAATGTGATTACATTGTTGTTAAATTGGTGACGCTGTTTTTTTTACTAAAGAAAGATCCTATTGTTTTTGTTGTTTTTTTAAGACAAATGCATTCACCGGGAAATGTCATTTTAACATTTTACAACCTTATCTGGCAATGTGGTGTGTGACACATCATCAGACACAGCCTGCTTTATTTATGATGGAGGGACTCTGAAAGTCATAAAGCCTATTTTTATAGGGACATCAGATGGCCCTTACTATTCTTAAAAGGCCAGCAGTCGGCCCTAGCTATTGTTAAAGAGCCATCAGCCGGCCATGCTTTGTTGTTCCCATTATTAACAAGTGAGTCTCCTATACTGTTATTGCGTATCCAGTGACTGCAAGGGCTGCCAAAAATTTGGATGCAACCCAATACCCATTTGAAGAGTCATAGAGGAGGGTCTCAGTAAAAAAAAACGTTCCCATTATAAAGGAGCAGGTCTCCTACAGTGGTAATGCCCATGCTGTGACTGCAAGGGCTGCAACAATTTTGGAAAAATCCTACTAAGAATTTAAAGACACATAGAGCAGGGCTATAGTAACAAGGTACGACATGTTACCATTAGAAAGGAGAAGGTCTGCTATACAGTTATAGGGTATGCAGTGAGTCCAACGGCTGACAATTTTAGGAAAAACCCCACTAAGAATTTAAAGACACACGGAGCATGGCCACAGTAACAAGGTACGACATGTTCCCATTAGAAAGGAGACAGTCTGCTATACAGTTATAGGGTATGCAGTGAGTCCAACGGCTGACAATTTTAGGAAAAACCCCACTAAGAATTTAAAGACACATGGAGCAGGGCTGCAGTAACAAGTACGACATGTTCCCATTAGAAAGGAGAGGGTCTGCTTTACAGTTATAGGGTATGCAGTGAGTCCAACGACTGACCAATTTTAGGAAAAACCCCACTAAGAATTTAAAGACACACAGAGCAGGGTGTTACGCTGGCGTGTCCTTTAATAAAATAAAATAAAACTTAAAGGACACGTCGGGGTCCACCGGACTGCAGAGGAGCTGCAGCAGCTTAATCCCAGAGGTATGTTCAGCTAAGCACAGAGAAAGAAATGAACTAGTGTGTTAAGTGCACACACAAGTAGTAACTAAACAAGGTACAATGCTGGGAGTTAACAACACTCCAGAAACGAAACTAATAAACCTCTGCACTGCAAGACACCGCTGTGCAGAGCAGGAAGGATTTGGCAGCATGAAACGCCTGAGCACTAGATGGTGGCGTATAGAGCTGCAAATAGCTGCGGCCACTAAAGGCCTGGTACCTAAGTTCCTAAAGAGGAGGAGGATCTCTGCAGCACCCAACACATGGGTATAAAAGCGGCACTGTGACCACACATACAATGGCGGACCCTGGAATACTGGATAGGTAGCAAGGACGCCTCCGTGGCGTGGACACCAACCGGTGAACCGACACGGTAAAGGGTGCTGCTCACAGCATTCCCCTAGCCCTAGTTGATGGCTAGGATGACTAGGCAGCTTTCAGCAGGAACCCTTGACAATGACTCTCACACACTGCATTTACTGCCAGAGACCTCACTCCAGGTCAGAAAGAGATAGACTAGGCACAGGGGTGGAGCCCACGGAGCCCTTAAATACACTAGAGACAGCCCCAGCCCCCCA
The DNA here is from genome assembly GCF_046119375.1 of Phyllobates terribilis. Lineage (NCBI taxonomy): Eukaryota > Metazoa > Chordata > Amphibia > Anura > Dendrobatidae > Phyllobates > Phyllobates terribilis. Next base: position 383,688,383 of record NW_027362763.1, on the reverse strand, counting down.
GGACAACCAACCACGCTGTACCAGACAGCATGGGGCGTGGCTTAGAAGCACATGCCCGCAACGGGGCGTGGCTTAGCGGCACATGAGCAGAAACGCAGAAACCACACTTAGAATCCCTAGAACAGAACTTAAATGGTGACAATTACTGACCAGCAAGAAAGGGCCTGGCCGGACACCGCGAGAAAGCCCTTCTCCTGCGTACCGGCTTAACACAGGGCCACAGTAACAAGGTACGACAGTTATAGGGTATGCAGTGAGTCCAACGGCTGACAATTTTAGGAAAAACCCTACAAAGAATTTAAAGACACATGGAGCAGGGCCACAGTAACAAGTATGACATGTTCCCATTAGAAAGGAGAGGGTCTGCTATACAGTTATAGGGTATGCAGTGAGTCCAACGGCTGACAATTTTAGGAAAAACCCTACAAAGAATTTAAAGACACATGGAGCAGGGCCACAGTAACAAGTACGACATGTTCCCATTAGAAAGGAGAGGGTCTGCTATACAGTTATAGGGTATGCAGTGAGTCCAACGGCTGACAATTTTAGGAAAAACCCCACTAAGAATTTAAAGACACACAGAGCAGGGCCACAGTAACGACAAATTCCCATTAGAAAGGAGAGAGTCTCCCATAGTGTTGGCCTATGCAGTGAATGCAAGGGCTGCCAAAAATTTGGAGGCACTTCAATGCCCCTTGGAATAGACGTGGAGGAGGGCCTCATAAAAAATTTTTCCCATTAGAAAGGAGCGGGCCTCCTATACTTGTAATGCCCATGCGCTAAGTGTAAGGGCTGACAAACATTTACCCCTGGGGGGTACATTTGAACATACTGTATACATTTTTTTTTTATGGGCATCATAAACACCCTTTAAAAAAATTAGGTGGTTGTTGCATCACGGACCACGGTCACCCTGGTGATATGGTGGTGGAGGATGAGGAGAAGGAGGAGAACAAGAGCAAATAGACAAAATCAGGAAGCATATACCCATGTGTGGGTATGAAGAGGTGAATGGGAATACAACTCCCAAGAAACGACACTGGATTGGAGTTTATGTTATGCTGCTATCATTTGGTGGTGTTGAGAAGTCTGGCCCAATCCAGCCCTCGTTCATTTTTATAAGAGTCAGCCTGTCAGCATTTTCAGTTGACAGGCGGACGCGCTTATCAGTTATAATTCCACCAGCGGCACTAAAAACCCGCTCTGATAAAATACTGGCGGCAGGGCAGGCCAGGACCTCCAAGGCATAGAGAGCCAGTTCATTCCACGTATCCAGCTTGGATACCCAATAATTATAAGGCACAGAGCACTCACGGAGGACGTTGGTACGGTCGGCAAGGTACTACCTCAGTATCTTCCCAAACTTTGCACTCCTTGTGAGAGTACCCCGCGCCTCAGGGCCTGTCCGATGGGAGGGTCTGAGAAAACTCTCCCAGAACTTTGACAGTGTTCCTCTGCCTCTGCTGGATTGAAGTTGTGTCTCTCTCGCCTGTACTCCTTGGTTGTCCAACGAACTGTGCCCTCAGCCGCCAGCGTTTTCAGATGGACTTTTTTTTAATAGTTCCGCAACAGGGGCCTTCTGGTATAGCCCCATTTTTGTAGACCTGTCCGCCTCAGGAATAAGAGATATAAAGTTCTCCTTGTAGCGTGGGTCTAGAAGTGTCACCAACCAGTAATGACTGTCACCCAAAATTTTGAGAACGCGAGGGTCATGGGAAAGTCAGCGTAACATAAACTCGGCCATGCGTGCCAGACTACTAACAGGCAAGACTTCTGTGTCCTCACCAAGAGGATGACTGACTATGCTCTCCTCCTCCTCCTTTCTGTCCTCTGGCCATCCACGCTGAACAGACGGTATGACAGCTGTGCAGGTAGTAGCGTCTATAGTGCATGAAACTAGCTCCTGTCCTTCCTCCTCCTCCTCCTCTTCCTCATTGTCACCCAATCCACGTTGGGATGAGATGAGGCTTGGTTTGGTGTAATCACCCTGAATGGTTCCTTGCTCCATCTCATCGTGCTCCACCTGCAATGCATCCTCTTTGATTGTGAGTTGAGAGCATTTCAGAAGACAGAGAAGCGGGATGGTGACGCTAATTATGGCGTCATCGCTGCTCACCATCTTGGTGGAGTCCCCAAAGTTTTGAAGGATGAAACATACGTATGTCTGACATCCATGTCCACTCCTGAGGTCTTATGTGTGGAGTCTGAACTGAATACCGACGGCCTTGCTGATGCTGGTACTCAACAACTGCCCTCTTCAGCTCACAAATCATTCCCAACATCTGCAATGTAGAGTACCAATGAGTGGGGACATCACACACTAGTCTGTGAGCCGGAAGCTGCAAATGCTGCTGAAACACTGCAAGGGCGGCGGAAGCTGTAGCTGACTTTCTAAAATGGGCACACAGGCGGCGTGCTTTAACAAGCAGATCCGGCAGCTCCGGGTAGTATTTGAGAAACCGCTGAACCACGAGGTTAATCACATGGGCCAGGCATGGTACATGTGTGAGCTTGCCTCGCCTCAGAGCCACCACCAGGTTCTGGCCATTGTCACACACGACCATGCCTGGCTGTAGGTTCAGCGGTGTGAGCCACAGATCTGCCTGCTCTTTCAGAGCTGTCCACAACTGTTCAGCATTGTGCGGTTTTTAACCTAAGCATATTAGCTTCAGCACAGCCTGTTGCGGCTTGGCCGAGGCAGTGCTGCAGTGCTTCCAGCTTGTAACTGATGTGGTCATTTCGGAGATGGAGGCTGAATAGGAAGAGGAGGCTGAGGTGCAGGAGCTGTAGACCGTGGGGGCAACCCTGATTAACCTAGGGCTCGCAATCCTCGGTGTCGGGAGGACGTGTTCCGTCCCAAGGTCCGACTGGGTCCCGGCTTCCACTATGTTAACCCAGTGTGCTGTCAGCGAGATGTACCATCCCTGCCCACGAGCATTTGTCCACGTGTCCGTGGTTAGGTGTACTTTACTGGTAACTGCGTTGTTGAGAGCACGGCTAATGTTTTGGGACACGTGCTTGTGTAATGCGGGGACGGCACACCGGGAGAAATAGTGGCGGCTGGGGACCGAGTACCGAGGGACGGCCGCCACCATCAGGTTGCGGAATGCTTCCGTCTCCACGAGCCTAAAAGGCAACATTTCGAGCGCAAGCAGTCGTGAAATGTGAGAATTTAGTAGTGTGGCTTGTGGGGCGTTGGCTGCATATTTGTGCTTGTGTTCCAAGGACTTGGGTATGGACAACTGAACGCTGCGCTGGGACAAGGACATGGACGTGCTTCCTGATGCTGCTACTTGAGAGTGTGCAATGACAGGTGCAGGGCAGGAGGCATCTTCGCATGCACCATGGACAGGGGATTGGCTTGCATGCACAACAGCGGAAGAAGCAATGGTGCCACCCGCAGACACTGTTCCTGGACCCTGGGGTTCAGCCCACAAAGTCGGGTGCTTTCCTGCCATGTGCCTGATCATGCTGGTGGAGGTCAGGCTGGTCGTTTTGCCACCCCTGCTGATGCTGGCCTCGCAGGTGTTGCAAATGGCCATTTTGGGGTTATCGGCAGAGTCTTTAAAAAACAACCAGACTCGGGAAGACCTAACAGTTGTACTGGCAACTTCCTTCGTGTTGGTGTTACGGGGAGCGGTTGCCTGACTTCTGTCTGCGGCCACCACACTGCTTCTTCCTGCCTGTTGGGGTGCTCTGCCTCCCTCCCCCTGTGTGCTGCTGTCCTCGCTCTGCATGTCCTCCTGACAGGTTGGGTTAGTTACTATATCATCCACCACCTCATCTTCCACTTCCGCACCCTGGCCCTCCTCCTGACTTTCTGGCAATTGTGTCTCATCATCGTCCACCTCTTGTGACACTTTCCCACCGTCGGCTTCATGTGACCGTGGCTGCTTAAATATTTGGGCATCGCTACATGCGATCTCCTCTTGCCCCGCTTCAAGTGGACCGGGCGAGAGGCCCGAATCTATAAATGGAAAAGTGAACAGCTCTTCAGAGTGTCCAAGTGTGGGATCAGTTGTCTCTGGGTACTCGGCATGGTGGGAGGAAGGAGGATCAGGGTGAGGAATATGCGGTCCAGACTCACGGCTACTGAGACTTGACCGTGTGGAAGACAGGGTGGTGGTGGCGGTGGCTAAGTGACTGGAAGCATTATCCGCTATCCAACCAACAACCTTTTGACACTGCTCTGGGTTCAATAGTGGTGTGCTGCGGTCCCCTAGAAATTGGGACAGGAAGGTCAGGCGAGAAGATGTGGTTGTTTGTTGTGGCACAATTTCGGCTTGCCCACGGCCTTGTCCTCAGCCTCTGCATGCACCATTACTATGTTGAGCGAGTATGTTTTATTAACCCTTTCGCCGAGTATGTTCGGGCCGAGCTCCGAGTATTTATAGCTGTTCGTTGATATGGTTGAATCGCTCCCGTGTGCATGATTTGCGACTGTTTGACAGTTTTATTACATGTGAGGAATGTCTATTTCTTACACATTCCTCACATGTAATAAAACTGTCAAACAGTTGCAAATCATGCACACGGGAGCGATTCAACCATATCACCGAGCAGCTATAAATACTCGGAGCTCGACCCGAGCATACTCGGACAGAACATACTCGCTCAACACTAACCATTACCATCATGCCCAGTTCCCCGTCCCTTGCCACATGCCTTGCCCATTTTAAATGGAGGACAGTATCTTCCACGCTCACTACAAATGACTGAGTTTGGAGCGAATTTATATGTGATCAGTGTGACGGAGAAAACAGTGTTTCAAATACCTGGCCTATAGGTAAGTAGTTTGACCAGCAAACTGCTGTGAATTGCTTCACTGACACACTGAAAGAAATTTTTAATGGAGGCCAGAAATGGCAATATTTTCTGACAATGTATATGTGAGCCGTGTGACGGAGAAAACCCAGTTTTAAATACCTGGCCTGTAGGTAACTATTTTGAACAGCAATCTGGTGTCAATTGCTTCACTGACACTGAAATTTTTTTTTAATGGAGGCCAGAAATGGCAGTATTTTCTGAAAACGTATATGTAATCTGTGTGACGGAAAAAACACAGTTTTGAATACCTGGCCTGTAGGTAACTGTTTTGAACAGCAAACCAGTGTCAAAAACTTTACTGACACACTGAAAATTTTTTTTAATGGAGGCCAGAAATGGCAGTATTTTCTGAAAACGTATATGTAATCCGTGTAATGGAGAAAACACAGTTTTAAATACCTGGCCTGTAGGTAACTGTTTTGAACAGCAAACCAGTGTCAAAAACTTTGCTGACACACTGAAAAAAAAATTTAATGGAGGCCAGAAATGGCAGTATTTTCTGAAAACGTATACGTGATCCGTGTGACGGAGAAAACACAGTTTTGAATAGATGGATTTTTAGCGTTGTAATATGGAAAAGACCTGGCTGTATTCTGCAGTGCCAACAAGCAAATGGCGCAGAAAAACCGTGTTCTCTGGATTGCTTTTTAAGCAAATAATGAGGATTAAGATGCAAAGAACAGTATTCCTGGCCCCTGAGAACTGGGCCTATTTCCAGAAATATCTAACAGCAGCAGCCGACAGAACTGGAATGGAGCCTCTTGTGCTATATGCACTGCAGTCTGCTATATACACCGCCTGCCTATACACCCTGCCTGCCTGATATATCATCAGATGGATTAGTCCTCAGAAGGACTGTTTGTTAAGATGGATATGTGTAATGTACGGTTTTTCTCCCCACACTACTTAATACATGATCAAATCTCTCCCTGACACAGCAGCAGCTCTCCCTACACTGTCTGATCCGGAGTGACTGTGACGAGCATGGCGGCGCCAGGTCTGATATAGACCTGATGACGCTGTGCGGCCAGCCAATCACTGTAATGCCCACAACCAACATGGCTACGGCATTACAGTGCATGGCAGGCAATCCCTGCATGTTCATTGGCTCTCTAAAGAGCGCCAAACATGCAGGGAGGGGACCCGAGTTCCCACCTGAGCAACCTGGAAATACTCGCCGAGCTTGTCAAGCACCATGATGCTCGGGTGAGTACCGAGTAGTGGCGAGCACATTCGCTCATCACTAGTCTTTATTTTTTATAGGGAAAAGGGGATTGATAGATTTGTTCAATATTTTTAAAACTTTTAAACTTTTTCTTTTAGTCCCTATGGGGAACTTGTAACCTACTATTATTGTTTGATCGCTTGTTCTTTATATTGCAATACCACAGTACATTGCAAAAATAATGTTCTCCTTTGAAGCCCATGGCAAAGGGCCTTCAACAGGCCCGCAGCTGCCAAAGTGCCCCCTTTTTTAAGGGGGAAAATTGAGGTGATTTGAATTTTTGTGTTGTTTAAATTTTTTTCTAAATATTTTTTAAAACCTTTTATTTATTTTTTACATTATTTTTCAATCTTGTTAGAAAAATTGAGCCTTCGATCATTTGATCGCTTACAATATATACTGAAATACAATAGTATTGCAGTATATTGCATAAATCTTGGTCTCCTATAATGATCTGCCTGGATGACCCCTGACTGCCATGGTAACCCATCGGTTCTCCGCAGAAATTGACAGTGGCATCTAAATGTTTAACAGCTGTTAGAAATAAAATCTGGCTGTGATAAATTAGGCATCAGCCCTATGTAGAAGTGTGCTCAGCTTATGAGCCCCCTCCACACACATGCGGATCCCTTACCAGGACAAAAATGTATGTCCCAATGCAGAAAGGGGTTAAACACTGGCTCAATCATTAAGCCAATAGCTGATTTCATTCTATTTGCAACCACTTGGCAGAGCTTTTGAGTCACGAAAATTGGAAAAGAAAATATTTTAATTGCATTTAGTTTACAATACTTTTTTAAGTTTCTCCATCCAAACAAATTATACAAACATATTTCTGAATTTTTTCCTAAAGTTCACATATCGATTTTCTTAAGACAACATTACTTAGCAGCCAGATGTAAAGTTTAATAAAAGTGCCCATTGAGTACTTCCTGGAATGACAAGATAAGCTCTTTCTAAAAGCTTTCACAAGAGATTTGGATGCTGAGAAGGCTGAAATGCAAACTGCTGCTTCAGAAAATAATTATATGAAAGTAAAGCGTCTATTTATTTTATATGTATTGGTAAGCAGCAGAGGACATTTTATGTATGAAATGAAAAAACATCCATATTTGCGGGACTTCATCACATAGGATAGAGTGATATTTTCTCTCAATGCAGGGTTTACGTACATAATCTCTTCATACTGGGCACCAAAAATAAACAAGTTATTTTGATCACTTTACATATCAATAAGCCTCTTGTATTACTTGGTAGCACTGGTGGAAAATACGCAATTCAGCTATTGTATTTTTGGTTTTGTTTTATTTTTAACAGTGTTCATGACTCGCCCCTTGGGCCGTGGGGCACTCGGATCCGGGCAATAGGGAAACGGTGGGGGTAGTAGTGGCAACCCGGTTCCGTGGCTCAGGGTGGTCAGGCCAGTGGTAGTCCGTTATGCGCTGATGATTATGTCCGACTACGCCACCCATAGATTTGCGGTCATTAGGAACCGCCGCTGCTGGGCAGACCGCTGGGGCTGATGGTGTATGCAGCTGAGGTGGTGTGACTCCCCACGGGAAGAGTGCAGCCCCAGGGCAGTGTAGTGGATGTTGGGAGTGATGGTAGTGAGAGTCCCAGTGCTGATAGTGCTGGAGGAGCAAGGAGCACACAGACAACAGGTTGCAGTCCAGGGTCTTTACTAGAACAGGTAAATTGACCCACAAACAGTCCCGGCTAGGAGGGGACTTGGATGTCTGAGAGCAACGGGGAAATTGGCCCTGGTCAGTGTGAGAGTGTAGGCCTACCGTGCTTTCTGTGCTCCTTCTGGCTATCTCCTCCTTATAGGATAACAGCCCACGTTTCCGAGCTCTCCGTGTATTCTCGCCTGTATGGCCTGCGACGTGGGTTCCTTTCTGCTCCCAGCCTTGTACGGCTTTGCTGGTCCCTTCTGTTGTGGCAGGGCCTCCAGGCTTCTTAGGCCAAGGAATATACAGTCCCCTGCGAACTGGTTATCTGCTGGAGAATGTGGAATCCTCCCAGCCTCAGACACCAAAGTCTGGTAAATTAAGTCCGTTATCTGCCAAGACAGGCTCTCTTCGCCTCTTGTCTCTGGCTTGTGGCTCTCCTACTGCCACACTTCCTCTTAGGTGCAATACAACTTTCTGTCCCTGCTCTGCTCTGGGACACGTCTCAGTACTGAGACAGGTCATCCAGTTCTCCTCTAACCCTGCCCCCAGCACCAGCTTTTATATGGGCAGCCTGCTCCCCCTACTGGCCTGAGACAGGAGGTACTGCATGCTAATGTTCCCCTGACTAGAGAACCTCCCCCTTGCTCTCAGACACAGCTTTATTACATTTTGTGGCATCCAGGCCAGGGTGACACATTCCCCCCTAGTAAAATTTAGTACTCCGGGACTAAACAGTAAACAAAGACAATATGCATGACTATAAAACATTAACAGACAGACGACGCACAGCTTGAGTTCTTAAGGTCACAGAGTGGTCTGTGACCGGGTGTCCATATCACCAATACAACGGGGAGCCTTAACCAGGTGGGGGTCTGTCCTACCCCAAGTCCTTTACAGTCTTAGTTCATTCCTTGGTTAGGCTCCGAACGCAGTCCATACAAGGTCCCGGTTATAAAAAGTCCATAACCTTTGAGTCCTTACGGTAGCTGCAAGAAACTGAAACACAGAATTACCAAACATGCATGTAACTTGGCAAACATTTCAACATTTGGCAACAGGGTTATTTACAATCTTAGTACTCTCTATATTTTCCAGCGAGCGGGTATCTGCCCCTTTGTGCTCCTGCTTGACCTCCTTAACCCACTGTCTGGTGGTGGACCAACTTGGCTTTCCCCACTAGCGTTAGGGGTACAGCTACCAGCTGGGTGTACAGGTAGGGCAGGCAGCTGTCTGCGGGTACTTTGGCTTACCGCAGGTATGGCAGGCTCACTGTCAGCAGAGGGTTGACTCTCCTGGGCAGCTGGTACAGGCTCTTCTGCCTCTGGAACTGCTTGCTCCTCTTCACCTTCCGGCTCTGGTGTTGGTTGTTGCTGTGCCGGTTGCAGGAAATGCAGGACGGGTACCACTATGGCATCATTTATGCGAGTCCAGGACTGAGGGAACTCTCCGAGAACGGTGCTGATCATTTCTTCCTTGTCCTCTGCGGGTTCAAGGTCACTCTGATCCTCTTCTGCACTACGGAGTTGCTCGGGGCACCTTTTGAGGTGGTCTCTGGAGACGACACTAGTGGTTTCTCCCCCGTCCTTGGTGATTACGCACACCTTTGGGTTGTCGTGGTCAGACTGCAGTACGGTGTAGGGTTCCCTTTCCCACTGGTCATCCAACTTATGTAGCCTTCTCTTCCGCTTCAGGACTTGCTCACCAGGTTCTAGGGGACCAGTAGGGACGTGTTGGTTGAAGAGTTTTTCTTGCCTCTCTCTCACCTGGGCCAGGCTCTTCTCCACACTCTCCTGCACCTTCTTGTACTGCAGTTGCCTTTCCGTATCCCAGTCTGCATCCGGGGAGGTGTCCTCAGGTGTTAGGACTCCCATCTCCAGGTCTACGGACAGCTTACCTGGTCTGGCTCGCATCAGGTAAGCCGGGGTGCAGTTGGTAGCATTCACCGGGATATGATTGTATAAGTCTATCAGGTCCGGCAGTTTTTCTGGCCACAGGCTGCGTTCCTCCAGGGGCAACGTCTTCAGGAGATCAATAACTATATTGTTCATCTTCTCACACATCCCGTTGGTTTGTGGGTGGTAAGGCGCTGTCCGAATCTTCTTACAGCCATAGAGGTTGCAGAACTCCTGGAAGATTTCAGCCTCGAACGCTGGACCCTGGTCTGTCAGGACCTGTTCCGGATACCCGTGTGGACGGCAGAAGTATTGCTGGAAGGCTCTGGCCGCTGTTTGGGCTGTCAAGTCCTTTACCGGGACCACCACTAGAAAACGGGAATAGTGGTCCACGATTGTCAGGGCATAGATGTATCCTGACCGGCTGGGAGCCAATTTGACATGGTCCAGAGCTACCAGCTCAAGAGGCTGCGTGGTGACGATGGGCCTCAAGGGTGTCTTCTGGCTGGCACGGTCCTTCCTCCTTAGGTGACAAGGGCCACAGTCTCTGCACCATTTTTCTACAGCTCCTCTCATGCCGACCCAAAAGAACCTTCCTCTTAGCAGGAACTCCAGTTTCTTCCAACCGAAGTGTCCCGCTTTGTCATGGTAAGCCCCCAGGACCATAGCTGCATCCCGCCTTGGGACCACGACTTGCCAGGTCAGCTCGTGCGTCCGGTGGTTGACAATCCTTCTGCACAACTTGCCTTCATAGAGGAACAGCTTGCTCTTCTCTTTCCATAGCTGCTTGGCTTCCTCTGGAGCATCCGGATCTATGTGGGCATCTTCCTGGGTCAGCAGATCTTTCACCAGGCAGATGGCAGGGTCTCGGCCCAGCTGTGGTGAGGTAGGGGATTTATCATCACGGTTGTTAGATCCTCCTCCTTCACGCGGTGGGAGTATTGAGCGGCTCCATACTGGTGAAACGCGGGGAGTTCTACCTCCTCCAGCTCTTCTGGGTCTTCGTCACCTTCAGGTAAGTGAGGCATCCTCGATAGGGCGTCAGCGTTGGCATTGGTTTTGCCGGCCCGGTACTTGATCACGAAGTCATAGTTGGAGAGACGGGCCATCCACCGCTGTTCTAGGGCACCCAGTCTTGCATTGTCCAGGTGTGTCAACGGGTTGTTGTCCGTTTACACGGTGAACTTTGCAGAGGCCAGGTTCTGTCACGGCCCACACCACCGCCAAGAAATCTAGGTTGAAGGAGCTGTAATTCTCCGGGTTCCTCTCGGTGGGCCTCAGCTTCCGGCTGGCGTACGCGATCACCCTTTCTCTGCCCTGTTGGTTTTGGGACAGCACGGCTCCCAGTCCCACATTACTGACGTCTGTGTGGAGAATAAAAGGCTGGCCATAGTCAGGGTAGGCCAGGATCTCATCCCCCGTGAGGGCCATCTTCAACTGGCGGAAGGACTCCTCTTCCGGTTTATCCCACTTGAAGGGTGGCTTTTGACTTCTGGACTTAGACTGTCCGATCAGGAGGTCCTGCATAGGAGCTGCCATCTTAGTGAACCCGGGATGAACCTTCGGTAGTAGCCTACCAACCCGAGGAACTGTCTCACCTCTTTGATGTTCGAGGGGCTTGGCCAGCCCATGATTGCCGTGACCTTGTCAGGGTCGGGGGTTACTCCTTCCGCACTTACCACGTGCCCTAGGTACTGGACCTTTGGTTTCAGCAGGTGACATTTCGATGGTTTCACCTTCAGGCCATAGCCTGCCAGGGCTTCGAACACCTCGGCCAGGTGCTTTAGATGGTCCTCGTAGGTTTTCGAATAGACGATCACGTCGTCCAGGTAAAGGAGGACCGTCTCGAAGTTTCGGTGCCCTAGACAGCATTCCATCAGCCGCTGGAAGGTCCCTGGTGCGTTGCAGAGCCCGAAAGGCATACAGTTGAACTCGCTCAGTCCCATCGGGGTGGTGAAGGCAGTCTTCTCCTTGTCAGCCTCTGCCACAGGAACCTGCCAATACCCGCTACTAAGGTCCAAAGTAGAAAAGAAGTTAGCTGATTTTAGTGCGGCTAAAGACTCCTCTATTCTAGGCAGCGGGTATGCGTCTTTATGGGTGATACGGTTGATTTGTCTATAGTCTACGCACATTCTCATGGTGCCGTCCTTCTTTTTCACCAGAACCAAGGGGGCTGCCCAGGGGCTACAGCTATCTCTAATGACCCCAGCTTCTTTCATTTCTTTTAGCATGCCCTTTGCGTTCTGATAATGTACAGGGGGTACAGGTCTGTGTCTTTCTTTTATTGGCGGGTGGCTCCCTGTAGGGATGTGGTGTTCTCTCTCCTTTACTCTGCCGAAGTCCAGCGGGTGCTTACTAAAGACTCTCTCGTACTCCTGTACCACCCGGTAGACTCCTTGTTTTTGGTGCAGGGGAGTGGAGTCAGCACCCACATGGAGTTTCTGGCACCAGTCCTCCTTTTGTTTCTGGGAGCCATTACCCTCCGCCTGTGGAGATGGAGGCAAGGGTTCCACGGCCCTGATAGCTTTGTGTTAGACAACAAACAGTTTGGCGAGTGTAGCGTACCTGGGTAAGTGTACTTCCCTCTCCCCAATGTTGAGGATGCGGACGGGCACCCTCCCATGACGGACATCAACCACCCCCCGGGCTGTCAAAATGGTGGGCCTGCTGTCTGAGTACATGGGTTCTACCATGGATTGGTAGTCACTACCTCTCAACCCGATTGCAGTCCGACACCAGATCATCATTTCACTTTTGGGAGGCATGGAAATGGGGAATGGGTCACTCAGTCTTACGCTACCGATCTCACCACCAGACAGTTCTACCTGCTGCCGTCTCATCAGGGCTTTTATCTCCTTGTTGAGGACTCTATGTTGGCTGGAACTAGCATTCACCGCCACCTGTTGTAGAATTACAATTACCTCTGAAAGACAATTTTCAATCACGTTAGTACCCACAGTTATTTTAGGGTGACTTTCACGACGGTCAATGTCCACAATAATTACTCCCTGTGCCGGCAGTTCAACTTTACCAATCTTAATGGTCATCTCCTTGAACCCCATCTGCAGCACGGGTAAGCCATTACTGGCGATGATGCTCAAGTTACTGTCTGGATACCGTGTGATATCAGCATCAGTCCAATTCTGCTTAAAAAGTACATAAGGGATAGTGGTTACTTGCGACCCAGTATCCAGCAAGGCGCTCATGGGGATACCGTCCAGCACCACAGGTAAAACCGGGCGCCTCCCAAAGTACTTATCACGCCAATTATAAGGGCCTGGTGATCTTATGCCTGGGGGTTGACCCTCTGCCCCTGGTTGGACCCGTTTAAATTACAGTACCTGGAAATGTGTCCGGGCTGGTTGAATCGACGGCAAATGGGCTGTCCATCCTCTGCGTAGCGGTCTGTGGGCCTCCCTCGGAACGACGGGATCCTCCTCTGTTGACGCCACGGGACATCCTCCGGACTTGAAGCCAGCTCGATGGGTCTTGACGGGTCCACTTGTAATGCCTGGACGGTCCTGGTCAACGCCGCGATGCTCCTGGTCAGCTCCTGGACTTGGTGGTGCAGGTCTTTCGACGGGGCTTGGTTCAGGGCCTGTGCATCAGCCCCCACGGGGTCCATAGAGGAGGGCGCCGCCTCCTTGTGGTAGGTGAGAGCAGGGCTCCGGGGGTTTATAGCGCCACTGGTTGCAGATTCACGGAGCACCCTTATGGCCCTGTCCTTAAATTGGGCAAAGGTCAGGTCGGAGTTCTGAAAAAACATGAGGCGCAGTTGGGCCCTGTGGGCGCTAGACAGCAGACCTTCTATGAATTGTTCTGTTAGCAGCTTATCCGTTTCCTGCACACTGCCAGGGTCAGCTTGTTGAATAGCTCTCAAGGCTTCCTGCAGATTTAGGGCATAGTCTCTGATGCTGTCCTGTGCCCGCTGCTTACATCCATAGAACCTCATTTTAATTTCAGCGGAGGTACGTGTGTCAAATGTACCCCGCAGCCGGGCCAGAATACCCTTCACAGTCCTTTTCTCCTCAGTGGGCCATGATTTTACCTCCCTTTGGGCTGCGCCAGTTAACTGCCCTGTCAATATGCTGACCTTCTGTTCCTCTGTCAGGGGGTAAACCTGGAACAAACTGTACAGCCTTTCCTTAAAGTCAGTTAGGGCATGGGGCTCCCCTGAGTACTTGGGCAGCCAGGCCGCTCCAGAGATGTAGGGCAGGGAAAAAAGCATCACCGCTGCTGCAGCTGCGTTGGTGGTAGTGGACGCCTCTGTATCCGACATCTTCCTCCCCCCTAGTTAAGCGTGGCCTACCTTCCGACGATCCTCTTCTGTAGGCCGCAGCTCCGCTGCTGCTGCTCTGGTCGAGAACCTTGCGTCGCGTCCTGATGACGTCAGTGTCGCTCTCTCTCCCTTCCAGGACCTTGCGCAGCGTCAGTGCGTGGGGCGGAGCTTCAGGTCTCGCACGCTTTCGGGCGTCCACGCCCCTCTTCTTCCCGCGCGGCGTCCTGAAGATGGCGTCCGATGGCGGGAAAACGACTTCGGATGGCGGGAAAACAGCTGAAAATGGCGGGAACCGACTGAAGATGGCGGGAAACGGCTCAGGAAGGCGGGAACCTTCACCACGGTAGGTATGACAGTCTTTTGAAGGCACGCAGTACCCGGTGAATGCGGGCACGAAATCCTGCCGACTACGCCAAAGCTGACATGCCCCCTGGGCCGTGGGGCACTCGGATCCAGGCAATAGGGAAACGGTGGGGGTAGTAGTGGCAACCCGGTTCCGTGGCTCAGGGTGGTCAGGCCAGTGGTAGTCCGTTATGTGCTGATGATTATGTCCGACTATGCCACCCGTGGATTTGCGGTCATTAGGAACCGCCGCTGCTGGGCAGACCGCTGGGGCTGATGGTGTATGCAGCTGAGGTGATGTGACTCCCCACGGGAAGAGTGCAGCCCCAGGGCAGTGTAGTGGATGTTGGGAGTGATGGTAGTGAGAGTCCCAGTGCTGATAGTGCTGGAGGAGCAAGGAGCACACAGACAACAGGTTGCAGTCCAGGGTCTTTACTAGAACAGGTAAATTGACCCACAAAAAGTCCCGGCTAGGAGGGGACCTGGATGTCTGAGAGCAACGGGGAAATTGGCCCTGGTCAGGGTGAGGGTGTAGGCCTACCGTGCTTTCTGTGCTCCTTCTTCTATCTCCTCCTTATAGGGTAACAGCCCACGTTTCCGAGCTCTCCGTGTATTCTCGCCTGTATGGCCTGCGACGTGGGTTCCTTTCTGCTCCCAGCCTTGTACGGCTTTTCTGGTCCCTTCTATTGTGGCAGGGCCTCCAGGCTTCTTAGGCCAAGGAATATACAGTCCCCTGCGAACTGGTTATCTGCTGGAGAATGCGAAATCCTCCCAGCCTCAGACACCAAAGTCTGGTAAATTAAGTCCGTTATCTGCCAAGACAGGCTCTCTCCGCCTCTTGTCTCTGGCTTGTGGCTCTCCTACTGCCACACTTCCTCTTAGGTGCAATACAACTTTCTGTCCCTGCTCTGCTCCGGGACACGTCTCAGTACTGAGACAGGTCATCCAGTTCTCCTCTAACCCTGCCCCCAGCACCAGCTTTTATAGGGGCAGCCTGCTCCCCCTACTGGCCTGAGACAGGAGGTACTGCATGCTAATGTTCCCCTGACTAGAGAACCTCCCCCTTGCTCTCAAACAGCTTTATTACATTTTGTGGCATCCAGGCCAGGGTGACACATTCATTATGCAGAAAAAATGAAGTGCAATGGGATTCTCCGAGTTATTACGATTGCGGCGATACCAAAATTGTATGTTTTTTTACACTGTATTTTAGTGGTTAAAATTTTTTTCAGAACCTTGTAAAAATAGCTGATTGGGTCGCCATTTCTGAGACCATAACTAAATCAGAATCTCAATTTGCAGACACGGTGTTTCGGGCTGTTGGCCCTCGTCAATGCAAAGTATGAGAACTGATTTGGCTAGGTGAGAGGCTCAGGACTAGGCTTTAATCCTAAGTCATATTGCACGACTCGTTAAAGGGTTGATTGTGACTTGTAGGATTGCTACTTCCAATAGGTGGCGCTATAGAGTACAAGTCCTCTTTTTCTCTGAAGAGGCAATTTGCATATTAAATTTCCCAGAGGAGCATTGCATGGCGATTAAGCCTCCTTACCTTGACGTGCCAGAGCTGGTGTGTCACTCTCCATAAGTGTTGAGGGAGGGCAGCAATGACCCTTCACGGTTGACCAAGTGAGTGTCAAATTATTATGTTACAAGGTTGATTGCAATCAGGGAACCAGACGGAGATAGAGGTCTTTATGGGAGGATTCGGAGAATCTCTAATCCCGTTTATTTTACTTAGCATTATATATTGTTTTGAGTATATCAATAGCCAATCACCTACAGCCATACTACAGGCTTAAACCAATGTTAGTACAATTATTACGGAAACACACATATGGTCATATTATCGTTAGTTCGGCACATGATGGAAAGTTACAAGGTTATACATCCCGGCTCAGACTAGTTAGATAACAGGAGCAGGGTGTTTCATAGAATGTTCTTGAGAGAAAAGGTTCTTGTGAGAAAATTGCATGTGAAGCAGGAGAAAAGAATAAAAGAATGTATGCTATGCAAGGAGTAATAATAGCATGATTTTAGAAGCAAGCAATCAAAAATGAAGTAGCTATAAAAGTAACTATAGCATGAATATCGACATGTCCTTTACATTTCCCCCCTAAAAAATATGTTATTATCAACAATAGAGGTGCTTTCCCAGGGTCATGTTTTGAGCCTGAGGGACATTGGTCTTCACTCAATTTGTGCCCTTGTTACCAATTGAGGCAGTCGCGGCATGTCCATCCCCCCTTGTCCGTTGATATAATCATAAAACTCTGATCTTCAGACGTGAGGTTGGTTGGGGCGTGCGGGTGAAGGTCATCATTCCCTTGCCGTCCAGGTCCTCAATCCTGGTTACATCTGGGAGGTCCGTGTATAGTAGCACTGGATGTTGGTTGACAGCGTTCTCCTTGCTCTCTGATGACTGGCAGGTTTTCCTCATGCAAATTGGGATACAAAAAAAGACTAGTTTTAGTAAGACATACATTAACAAAATGCAAGCAGCAATATGTAACACTCCTGGTAATATTCCAGCAATCCATCCACCAATCCCTTTAAACCAATTAGCAGGATTTAAAAAGGAGAACGCATCAGACCACCAACTGTCTTTGGTCAATTCGTTATGTTTGTTATATTCTTCCCTGAGTTTCCTAATGTCTTCCATTTTAGTCTTTAACCGTATGGTAGAATCGGGGTCAATATAGTGACAACAGGCTGGGCCTATAACCTGATACATCCCTCCTTAAGCTGCTGTCAAATAGTCCAGCACTAAAGTATGTTGATTGGCTACTATAATAAGTTGATTCTGCACTGCGACAGTAGTATTAATTACTTCCAATACATTCCAAATCTGGTCATCTAAGTAGTTAGTGACTTCCACTAATTTGTCCCACATTTGTGTTACCATAAGGTAGAGGAAGACAGTACTGGCTATCTTATTGGGTATACTCATTTGTACTAAGTGAGGTCTTCCTGATGGGCGTGGGGTGTTGTCCTTGGCACGTTTATAGATGGTATGAAGAGGGATGGCTCTCATATCTACCTTACTATGGGGAATAAGATAAGTGGCTGGTGTTAGCCAGGCCAACATACAAGTCCCCCCTACTCTGACTGGGAGCCATTTATACGCATTATTCCCACAGTCCCAATATGTGGCTGATGACAGATCCCATAAAGCAGAGTGCTGTAATACTAATTTATGTACCAAATCGATAAAAACGATGTTATTTGATAACATACACCATGAAGGCGTTTGTCCCAGGGGGCTACAATATCCAACATCCGGATCACTAGGCTTATATTCAGAAGATTCATTGCAAGGGATGTTACCAGATATTTTATAACATGTGTCATTGGTACCTTCTATAAACAGATTTGCATGTACCCATGAGTGATTATGAATGTATCTTTCCAACAGTAACGGTTTAAAAGCATCTGCCGTACTAGAGGTAGCATTAAAACTGATTTGTACACCTTCAGTTGGTATGAAGCCTAAATTAGTCGAGGAAGACTTGTTTCTGGGCACCCATTTGTTTCCTTTAAGGGCAAGAAATTGTAGGTGTCTACTGGTGGCAGTAAGATTTCCTTGCCACCAGGGGAGATCCACCCACCCATCCAACTACTGGTATACCTATAGTGGCGTTCCATAATCTACTAAACTTAGTAGCGTTATTAGCATGGGTGTCGCTACAATTGGGCCAGATTAGTAATTCCTCCAGAGTGACTGGGACCACCAGAAAAGGCATACTAGCGGCTGAAACTGGTGAGTGAGTACATATCCAACAGTCACTGATCTGGTTGTTCTCTAATTGACTCAATTCTTGTACCAAAATCTGGTGGTGAGTAATGAACTTGTTATTAAAAGGGTCAGTAGTCTGTTGTAGGCTATCCAGGTATTGACTAGTCTAACCACGCATATTATCATAAAACATCTCAGGATGGTTGACGTTTGCAGTGTGAAGCATGGATCCATGTTGACTTACCTTCAAGTTTTACTGCTGTTGGGGTTGTAAGGAGCACTTGGTATGGTCCGTCAAACAATGGTTCTAGTCCGTGTTTCCGAACATGCTTCTTCATATACACATAATCTCCAGGCTTGAGGGCATGACAACCTTCTGCATTAGCAGGATCTGGAATAGAAGATGATATTAACTCATGGGTGTTAGTTAGTGCTTTGGCAAGCTGAATCACATACTGTACAACATAATCCGTTTCTTCTGATAATTGTTGTGGGGTAAATGGAGCTATAGCTGGTTCCGACCCAAATAGTATCTCATAGGTGACAATTTATGTTTCCCTATGGGGGTGGTACGTATGTGATATAGTGCAATGGGAAGGAGCTCAGGCCACTGGGCCATAGTCTCCTGCATCATTTTGGTCAATTGCCTTTTCAGTGTGCCATTCAATCTCTCCACCTTGCCGCTTGACTGTGGATGGTAAGGAGTATGCAGCGCCACTGTTGATCCAATCATGGTAAGTATTTCTTGATATACGCATGAGGAAAAGGCTGGTCCCTGATCACTTTTGATAACTTCTGGGACTCCGTACCGGCAAACAACTTCAAAGACCAGCTTTTTGGCGGTAGTCTTGGCAGTCATGTTTGGAACGGCGAATGCTTCTGGCCTGCTGGAAAACATATCCACTACCACTAAGCAGTATTCATATCGTCCTGCTTTAGGGAGAGTGATAAGATCAACTTGCACTCGTTGGAACGGATACTCTGGTTTAGCAAGGTGTTTTGTCGGTACATTCTGTAATCTGCCTGGGTTGCAGACTTGGCATATTGTGCAACCTTTGTTTTGTGCGCTCAACACAGTGGAAATTCCTGGGGCCCAATAAAGTTTCTGTACTCGTAGCAAAGCTTGGTTTTTCCCTCGATGCACCGGTCCATGGGCCCAGGCTGCAACGGCAGGATATAGGAGTCGCGGCAAACAATATAGTTGTTCCTTTTTCCATAGCCCATCTATCAATTTAGCACCTGCTTCCTTCCATGACTGGCGTTCCTCCTTAGAGACTTTCTGCTGTGTGGAGCGTAGTTTTGTGATTGGAGGGACCGGTTGATGATTTTCTGCAGGTTGATCCTGGGTTTGCACGGAATTTAGCTGTTTGGTCTGCTGCCGTGTAACAGCCATGGACATGGATGTCGGAAGAAGAGCTGCTTGCTTAGCATGGAGATCAGCAAGTGCATTACCCCTTGCCTTAGGGGCATCTGGTCGGGTATGAGCTTTTACCTTTACGACAGCCAACTATCTTGGTAATTGCACCGCTTCCATCAATTGTCTGACGCTTTCAGCATTTTTCACAGGAGAACCTGCAGTCGTGACCAAGCCTCTCCTTGCCCAGATCTCCCCAAAGTCATGTGCAATCCCGAAGGCATATCTCGAGTCAGTAAATATATTCACACGTTTTCCTTTGGCCTATTGACAAGCAGCAATCAGAGCTTTGAGCTCTGCTTCCTGTGCTGACATACTGGGAGGTAAGGCTGCAGCCTCTACCAATGTATCTTCAGTTGTGACAGCATATCCAGTATGAAATCTGCCAGAGGTATCAGCATATCTGGATTCATCCGTATATAACGTAAGTTCTGGGTCATCCAAGGGTACTTCCCCCACTAAAACAAGTGGAGTTGACTGCGCAGTAATTTGTTCCAGACAATCATGTGGTGGAGCCTCTTTCCCCTCTCCTTCAAGTGCTGGTAGCAGGGTGGCCGGGTTGATGGTGGTGCACCGGTGTAATTTCACATTTTCTGGCAAGATCAACGTACACTGCAGCCGCAAGTGTCTCTGTGTGGACAGATGTTTAGGTTGCTGTAAAGCAAAACAGCCGCAATATCATGTGGAGCATAAATGTGAGTCTCATGTCCAAGGATGATGTCCGCCATTTTTTCAAGTAACTGTTGTGTGGCATGAATCGCTCGTAGTCAGCTGGGGGAGGCCCTGGCTACCGGGTCCAGACGCACTGAGTAATAACCAACTGGGCGCTGCTTTGTACAGTGTCTCTGCGTGAGTTCCCCGGCTGCATGCCCTCCCATCTCGGAGACATACAAATGGAAAGGTTGAGCATAATCCGGGTTTCCAAGAGCAGGGGCTGTCTTTATCCTTGATTTTAGCTGCTCAAAGGCTTGTTGCAGCAGTTCTTGGTGGTCCTTGTTGCTTACATCAGCTAGAGTGTCTTCTTTTAATGCATCATATAGGGGTTGCATCAGACATGAGGCGTATGGGATCCACTGTCTGCAATAAGTACATAGTCCGAGGAACCGTTGCAGCTCTATGGGATCTTTTGGGAATGGTAGTAGGTAGATGGCCGTATTTCTTTCTTCTGTGAGATGTCTGCCACCCTGAGTAAGGCAGTGGCCTAAGAAAACCACTTGACTGAAGCAAAACTGAAGTTTCGAGGCTGAGACTCGACAATTCAGTGTAACGGGTCTGGGAGGCGGAACCTCTGGGCTACTATACAAGGGAGCGGTCCTTGTAAGGGAGCGGGTGGCGACCAGGCAGGCAGTCACAGCAGGTGACCGGGACAGTCTCTGGGTGTACGGGCAGGAGGTCACGGCAAGTGATCAGGGCAGTCTCTGGAAGAACGGGCTGGAGGTCACGGCAAGTGACCGGGGCAGTCTCTGGAAGAACGGGCTGGAGGTCACGGCAAGTGATCAGGGCAGTCTCTGGGTAAAGGGTAGGTACGACCTGTGATGGCTGAACCTCCAGGTAGGCTAGCAAGGCAGATGGAGGATGTGTGCTCCCAGGTGAG
Source organism: Phyllobates terribilis (assembly GCF_046119375.1). Lineage (NCBI taxonomy): Eukaryota > Metazoa > Chordata > Amphibia > Anura > Dendrobatidae > Phyllobates > Phyllobates terribilis. The sequence goes on along the minus strand of NW_027362763.1, from coordinate 383,667,404 downwards.
CAAGCGAGAGTCTCTGGAATAGCAGGTGGTCACAGCACGTGACGGCGGAGCCTCCAGGTAGGCAAGCAGGCAGGTAGCGGAGAAGCGCTCCCAGGTGAGCGGGCAAGAGTCTGGAATAGCTGGTGGTCACAGCACGTGACAGCGGAGCCTCCGGGCAGGCAAGCAGGCAGGTAGCGGAGAAGCGCTCCCAGGTGAGCGGGCAAGCTGGTCCATAGACAGACTGACCGGAGATGTAAGGCAGACCGTCGGACCTCAGGCAAGCAGGCAGGTAGCTGATGTGCGCTCCCAGGTGAGCGGGCAAGTTGGTCCTTAGACAGACTGACCGGAGTTGTAAGGCAGACCGTCGGACCTCAGGCAGGCAGGCAGGTAACAGGAAATCAGGCAGGATTAGGACAGCAAGCTGGCAGGAATCTGGCAGGTAACTGGCAGGTAACTGGCAAGGGACCTGAGGGCTGAAGCAGAGTAGAACGGTGCAACAACATTGCTCGGGCACCTCCATTTTGGAGGAGGTGCCTTATATATGGTAAAGTCCTCCGGCCATTGGCCGGGGACTCCTTAGGACGGCGCGCGCGGCCTCTTTAAGAGGGAGGGAGGGCGCGCGCGCGCGCCCTAAGCACAGTGGCCGGGAAGGAGCGCGCGCTGCCAGCAGAGCGGGAGAGGGACGCCGGGCACGGAGCAGAGCGGTGAGGGGAACAGCGTCCCTGCCTAGCAGAGGGCAGGGACGCCGGCACTACAGTACCCCCCCTTTAGGCCCCCCCTTTTTTAGGCCAGATAGAAATTTAGCTAGGATGACAGGGGCATGGATGTTCTCCCGGGGCTCCCACGTTCTCTCCTCAGGACCAAACCCCTTCCAATCTACCAGAAAAAAGGTCTTTCCTCTTACCCTTTTGGTGGCAAGAATGTTCTCTACCTCAAACTCGTCCTCAGCAGAAACCGGAGCAGGAGGCGTACCTGTAGACTTGGAAAAAGAGTTAAGCACCACGGGTTTGAGGAGAGATACATGGAAGGAGTTAGGGATCCGTAAGTTGGCCGGGAGTTTCAATTTATAGGCCACCGGGTTGATCTGACTGATGACCTCCAGAGGGCCGATGAACCGAGGTCCTAACTTGTAAGAAGGTATCTTAAGTCGAACATATTTAGATGAGAGCCAGACTTTATCTCCTGGACGAAATTGTGGAGGATCCAGGCGTTTTTTGTCAGCGTGTCTTTTCATACGCTCGGATGACAGAAGGAGTGCGGACCGGGTACTCTCCCATATGGAGGAAAATTTGCTAACGAGAGACTCCGCAGCCGGGTTGTCCACAGAGGTGGAGACAGGAAAAGGAATCCGAGGATGCTGACCAAAGACTACAAAAAACGGGGATTTGGAGGAGGATTCGCTCTCGTGATTATTATAAGAGAACTCGGCCCATGGTAGGAGATCCACCCAGTCAGAATGGTGGGCATTAACGAAGTGCCGGAGGTAACTGGTCAGGTTCTGATTGATCCGCTCCACTTGACCATTGGACTGTGGGTGGTAAGCGGAAGAGAAGTCCAGGGTGACGTCTAGTAGTTTACAAGTGGCTCTCCAGAAACGTGAGGTGAACTGTACCCCACGATCCGACACGATGTGGAGGGGCAGGCCATGAAGACGGAAGATGTGGCGGATAAAGTCTTTAGCCAGCTCGGGTGCAGACGGAAGGCCTGGCAGGGGAATAAAGTGAGCCATCTTGGAAAAGCGGTCAGCGACCACCCAAATGACCGTACAACCGGCAGAGACGGGGAGATCAGTTATAAAGTCCATTGCTATATGCTACCAGGGGGCAGCAGGTACAGGAAGCGGAAGGAGGCGTCCGGCTGGCAGATGTCTCGGGACTTTGTTGCGGGCGCAGGACACACAGGCAGAAACGAAGTCTATTATGTCCTTGTGCAGGGTAGGCCACCAATAGTGCCGGGCAATAAGCTGGAGGGTCTTTTTCTGACCGACGTGGCCAGCTAGTTTAGACGAATGGCCCCAGTGTAGGATCTTCTCCCGATCAGGTACTGAAACAAACGTCTTACCGGGAGGGAGACGATTTAGACTCACGGGAGCCACCTGCATTACTCTGGCGGGATCGATGATATGTTTAGGTTCTTCCTCGAGATCGGACACCAGAAAGGATTGGGACAAGGCGTCTGCTTTGACGTTTTTGTCAGCCGGGCGAAAATGAAGAACAAAATCAAAGCGAGCAAAAAACAAGGACCACCGGGCTTGGCGCGGGTTAAGTCTCTGGGCATGCTGGAGGTAAGCCAAGTTCTTGTGGTCAGTGTAAATTATTACCGGATGAAGAGCCCCCTCGAGTAGGTAACGCCACTCCTCCAACGCCAGCTTGATGGCCAATAACTCTCGGTCTCCTATGGAATAGTTGCGCTCAGAAGAGGAGAAGAGTTTGGAGAAGAAGCCACAAGTTACCATTCTCCCGGAAGATGATTTTTGAGTAAGTACCGCTCCGGCTCCAGAGGAGGAGGCGTCAACTTCCAGGAAGAACTGCTTGTTGCCGTCCGGGCGATGCAGCACCGGGGCGGAAGAGAAGGCCTGTTTTAGGGAAAGAAAGGCCTCCTCTGCTTCGGGCGGCCACTCCTTGGGATTAGTACCCTTACGGGTGAGCGCGGAAATTGGGGCAGTCCGGGAAGAGAAGTGCGGGATGAAGAGGCGGTAATAGTTGGCGAAGCCCAGGAACCGTTGAATAGCCTTCAACCCCTCTGGTCGGGGCCATTTCTCGATGGCAGACAGTTTCTCAGGATCCATTTGTAGGCCGGTCTGAGAGATAATGTAGCCCAGAAACGGAAGCGAGGTCTGCTCAAAGAGGCACTTCTCATATTTAGCGTAGAGATGGTTCTGCCTGAGCCTGAGCAGGACCTGACGAACATCCCTCCGGTGAGTCTGGAGATCCGGAGAGAAGACCAAGATGTCGTCCAGGTACACCACTACGCAGGAGTAGAGAAGGTCCCGGAAGATGTCATTGACCAACTCTTGAAAGACGGCAGGAGCGTTACAGAGGCCAAAGGGCATTGCCAGATATTCATAGTGGCCGTCCCGGGTGTTGAATGCCGTCTTCCATTCATCCCCCTGATGGATACGAACCAGGTTGTACGCCCCACGGAGGTCCAGTTTGGTGAAGATTCTAGCCCCCCTCAGACGATCAAATAACTCCGGAATGAGCGGAAGGGGGTACTTATTCTTCACCGTGATCTGGTTAAGGCCTCTATAGTCTATACAGGGACGGAGAGAGCCGTCCTTCTTTTTGACGAAAAAGAAGCCTGCTCCCACCGGGGAGGTAGATTTCCGGATGAATCCCCTGGCCAGATTCTCCTCAATATATTCGGACATCGACCGGGTCTCAGCAGCGGATAATGGATAAATACGCCCACGGGGAGGAGAAGTACCAGGTAACAGGTCGATAGGGCAGTCGTATGGTCTATGAGGGGGTAGTGTCTCTGCCTCCTTTTTATTAAAGACATCAGCATAAGACCAATAAGGAATCGGAAGTCCAGGTAGATTAGCTGGGGTAGGAGAAGGACGGACGTGATGAACGGGAACCAGACAGGTCTTATGGCAGCCCTGTCCCCAGCGAAGGACTTCTCCGGTCTGCCAGTCAAGAACGGGTGCATGTTTCTGGAGCCAAGGTAGGCCTAGCAAGAGGGCGTGAGAGAGTCCAGGCAGAACATGGAAGGAGATACTTTCAGAATGCAGCATTCCCACCTGCAGAGTAATGGATTCGGTGATGAGTTGGATGGGGCGTGGTAAGAGCCCCCCATCCACGGCAGCAACAGACAAGGGTACAGCCAGAGGTTTGGTGGGGATGCGGTATTTCTCTACCAGGGACTGTGAAATAAGATTCCCGGCTGCTCCAGAGTCCAGTTGGGCTAGTTCGAAATAACGGTTCTCCCCGTAGACGATTGAAACTGACAACAGCAGGGACGGAGAGGATTTATTCTTGTCTAGGTGGACCTCTCTGAGCGAACCTAGACACAGGCGTTTCCCGACCTCTCCGGGCAGGCACGGATCCGGTGCTCCTTACTGCCACAGTAGAAGCAGGTCCCCTCGGCACGGCGTAAGTCCTGACGGGTCTTGACCATCTTGGTCTGGTCGACCTGCATAGGCTCAGCAGGGTGTACCTGGTTAGAGACAGAAGGAGTGACGGGTTTCTGAAAAGTATGAGCTAGACGTGGTAACCTCCTCTCACGGGTGACCTCTCTGGCACGCTCCTGGAACCGTAGGTCAATCCGGGTGGCAAGAGTTATTAAGTCATCGAGAGTGGTAGGAATGTCCCGACCGGCAAGTTCATCTTTAATACGGCCGGACAGACCCTCCCAGAAGACGGAAACCAGAGCGTCGTTATCCCAGGCCAGCTCCGAGGCAAGGGTACGGAACCGTATGGCATATTGGCCCACGGTGAGATTTTCCTGACGGAGGCGTAGCAACGATGATGCGGATGAGGTCTTCCGTCCGGGTTCGTCGAAGACTTTCCGGAAAGCCGTGAGAAAAGCAGGCAAGTTGGACACCAGGGGGTCTCCTCTCTCCCATAGAGGATTTAGCCAGGCCAGGGCCTCCCCGGTGAGATGGGACATGATGAATGCAATTTTGGCTCGGTCGGAGATAAACTGGTGGGACAATAGTTCAAAGTGCAGGGTGCACTGATTTATGAAGCCCCGAGCCTGGGCTGAGTCGCCTCCAAAGCGAGGAGGTGCAGAAAGCCGAGGTCCGGGGTAGGATATCATGGTGTTAGTGGACAGCGGAGCTGCCGGATTGCGAGACATGGCACTGGTGGAGGTTGTTGGTGGAGCAGTCAGAGTGTCCAGGCGAGTATTGACATTCCGCAGGTGACCCAGGATGGACTCCTGTTGGGACCTCTGACGGGACAGTTCATGACACAGGTCCGAGAGCGAGGGAGCTTGGGTGCCACCGGGTTCCATGGCCCGAGCAAACTGTAACGGGTCTGGGAGGCGGAACCTCTGGGCTACTATACAAGGGAGCGGTCCTTGTAAGGGAGCGGGTGGCGACCAGGCAGGCAGTCACAGCAGGTGACCGGGACAGTCTCTGGGTGTACGGGCAGGAGGTCACGGCAAGTGATCAGGGCAGTCTCTGGAAGAACGGGCTGGAGGTCACGGCAAGTGACCGGGGCAGTCTCTGGAAGAACGGGCTGGAGGTCACGGCAAGTGATCAGGGCAGTCTCTGGGTAAAGGGTAGGTACGACCTGTGATGGCTGAACCTCCAGGTAGGCTAGCAAGGCAGATGGAGGATGTGTGCTCCCAGGTGAGCAAGCGAGAGTCTCTGGAATAGCAGGTGGTCACAGCACGTGACGGCGGAGCCTCCAGGTAGGCAAGCAGGCAGGTAGCGGAGAAGCGCTCCCAGGTGAGCGGGCAAGAGTCTGGAATAGCTGGTGGTCACAGCACGTGACAGCGGAGCCTCCGGGCTGGCAAGCAGGCAGGTAGCGGAGAAGCGCTCCCAGGTGAGCGGGCAAGAGTCTGGAATAGCTGGTGGTCACAGCACGTGACAGCGGAGCCTCCGGGCAGGCAAGCAGGCAGGTAGCGGAGAAGCGCTCCCAGGTGAGCGGGCAAGCTGGTCTATAGACAGACTGACCGGAGTTGTAAGGCAGACCGTCGGACCTCAGGCAAGCAGGCAGGTAGCTGATGTGCGCTCCCAGGTGAGCGGGCAAGTTGGTCCTTAGACAGACTGACCGGAGTTGTAAGGCAGACCGTCGGACCTCAGGCAGGCAGGCAGGTAACAGGAAATCAGGCAGGATTAGGACAGCAAGCTGGCAGGAATCTGGCAGGTAACTGGCAGGTAACTGGCAAGGGACCTGAGGGCTGAAGCAGAGTAGAACGGTGCAACAACATTGCTCGGGCACCTCCATTTTGGAGGAGGTGCCTTATATATGGTAAAGTCCTCCGGCCATTGGCCGGGGACTCCTTAGGACGACGCGCGCGGCCCCTTTAAGAGGGAGGGAGGGCGCGCGCGCGCGCCCTAAGCACAGTGGCCGGGAAGGAGCGCGCGCTGCCAGCAGAGCGGGAGAGGGACGCCGGGCACGGAGCAGAGCGGTGAGGGGAACAGCGTCCCTGCCTAGCAGAGGGCAGGGACGCCGGCACTACATTCAGTTTTGCTAGATGCTTGAGGAGGCTAACACTGGCCCTGATGGACACTTGCTCCGTGGGGGCACACAAAAGAAGATCATCAACGTATTATAATAGTACTACCTCAGAGTTGTCCAGCTGCCACGGCAGCAGACAGCTAGACATGTTCTTTGCAAACTGATTAGGGCTACTCTGCCCTCCCTGCGGCATCACCGTCCAAGTCAATTGCCTGCCCTGATATGTAAATGCAATCAGAAACTGACAGTCTTTATGTAGTGGAATGCTGAAAAAGGCGTTTGCTAAATCAATTACTGTAAACCAGGCTGCGATAGATGGTATTTGTGAGAGAAGTGTACGTGGGTTAGGCACCACAGGAGTTTCCAAGACTGTCGCTGCATTTACTGCCCTCAAATCCTGCACCAATCGATAAGCGGGCGGCTGCCCCGGTTGGGATTTTTTCCTTACGGGAAACAACGGCGTATTGCATGGGGAGACGCAGGGGATAAGTGCCCCTTTCTCTAACAAGGTCTGAATTTGCTGGTGTAGTAGACCTTGTTCTTGTGCATGTGTGAGCGGGTACTGGCGAACCTTAGGAAAGGGCGCTCCGGGCTTGAGGTACACCTGTATTGGTTCTACCGGCAATCTCCCAATGTCGTCTGGGCCTTGTGACCACAGATGAGAAGGGATTTCCTCTGTGTATGGGGCTAACCTGAGATCTTTTGGGAGATTTCCATTCGTATCTGATATGTTAATCATCACCGTGGGTAGCGCCCGTAAGATGCAGACCTCTTCTATGTGTGCATCAGAGTTTGGATCCTTTAAAGTAAGGATCATCTGACCATTGTCCTGGTATTGAATTCGGGATTGGAATTTAGACAAGAGGTCTGCTCCTAAAAGATTTACCGGGCAGGTCAGGGATATGACAAATTGTGCCATTACTTCTGGAAATGGGCCAATCGGAATAGGTTTGGTGAGAGTGTGTTTGTTATGTCTGCCATCTACACCGATCAATATTAGATTGTCGTTAGAAATTTGGACTGGGAGACCCTGGGGCAGTTCAGTGGATTTTAAAATGGAGTTGGCTGCCCCAGTGTCTACCATGAACTTCACCTTATTCCCTCCTACTGTGAGAACTACAGATGAACAGAGCCCGGGGGTGGTTATGGGCATCACGATGGCAGACTCTGGTTGGCCTCTATTTCAGAATGGACGGTCTTGGGGGACATTTTCTCGTGAGTCTCGAGGGCCGGGCATCCTATTTCTAGATAGGGGGGCTTGGGCGGTGCACTGGCTAGCAGGGGTGTGACAGTCCCTTTGGAAGTGTCCTGTCCGGCCACACCTCCAACACTGAAGACGGGAATTCACTACTGGTCTTTTCCTGGGATACATTACTCGCTCATCAGGTACCGCCATGGGGTAATAGTGGGACTGTAAGGGAGGATACTGTGTTGCGAGTACTGTGGGTGCCGCAACTGCCACTGAAGTGGGTTTGGATTTAGGCTTAACCGCAGAAGCGGTCCGGGCGAAACTTTTCTGGAAGCTTTTTGCTACCTTTAGGGCATCTCCTGGGGTGGCTGACTCAACATCTGGTCGTACAGCCAATATTGCGTCCTTGATCTCAGTCCGTAACCCCTGGATAAATGCGGATACCAACAGCTGGCAATGAGTTTTAGTATGTAAGGAGAGCCCAAGGTCCTTATAGACCTGCATAAGGCGCCCATAAAACTTCTCAGCCGACTCTCCCTTCTCTTGAGTGACATCTGTGAGGGTAGTGGGTTGATCAGCCAACTTATCCTGAGCCCATATTTTAAGGGCTTGACAGAAGTCAACCCCACTCTCATACGTATTGACGTCTAATGCTCTATTATATGGGATAGCAGCCTCTACCATGGGATAATATCCTTCACCGGCTTTTACACGGAGCAGGTGTAAAAGATCTTGCCTTGTTGTTGAATATATCTCTCTATTTGCGACCATGCCCCTGTAAAAAGCCATGGGGGAATGTTCGGGATCCGGGAGACGGTTACACAGAGTATCCGTCTGTGCTGGGGTAAACGGGGTATATTTGAGTGGGCTGGTATTCTGGTCCGCTTCCTCCATTTCCTCCATCTTTGTGAGAGGGGGTGGAGGTGGAGGGAAATCAGCCTAAGTACTGATTGTTGGGAGATCTTGGAGGTAGGGGAACACTGGGGGAGACCAGATATTGGGTTTGATTAGTTGAGCGGCATAATCGACGAGATCCCTGTCGATGGCCAAGAGTCTTATCTCTCTCAATTTACTTGGATGCGTGACGATGAATTGCTTTATAGCCCTGACTATTATTTTGGCCGCGTCTTGTTTTGGATATCCAAAAATACCGGTGGAAATAAATGGCAGGGCTAGGGTTGGGACCGCATGAAGCTGTGATGCGTATGCTATGGTGTTTTGAATTGCTTCTGTAAGCAGGTGTTGTGACCTGGGTACATCCAGGGGATCATATTTTGGTCCCACCGCATGTATAACATACTGACATGATAGCTGTCCCGCTATTGTAGCCATCACCTCTCCTTCTCTTAACGGACCTTAAGCTTCTTTAGGGGCTTCAGATTCAGTTTGTGGACACATAAGTTGGGAAGGGGAATCTACTTCCTCCTCTACCTTCTCCCCATCAGGTTCATTTTGTAGCACAAAACAGTCTTTGTTACAGTGCTAGATAATTTTCCTTTCTTGACATAAAAATAATTGAAATAACCAGGCTTCATCTCCTCCTCTATTTCAACATATCCATCTCCACAAATCTCATGTGCAACTTTCCTAAACTTTTCAGCATCTTCCAACAATCCACAGTCAACTAGTCTTCCCCTTTTCTGCCGGATTCCTTTGTCCCACAATGTAGGCTGAAGTCTCCCCTCGACGGGAAATTTTAACAACTTAAACACTTGTGGCGCATTCTTAAATGATCTTTTCCCCTCTCGACCGACCATGATAGTCATCACATCCATCCCATCCTCTCCCTCCTGAGGGGTAGACACTTTCTTTCTGCTCCACGGAAACATTGATTAATCACTGCACTGCTGCCATTCGACTGACAAAGATCCTTGATTTGTGCACAGTATGAGTCCGGCCGGGCTCAGCTGTTCCACTGACTCACCCCTCCCTTCGGGGAAGTCACGTACAGTGCTAGGTGAAAGGAGGAGAGCTCGCGTCTGCAGCCCTCCGGACACTCGATATACTTATATCTGTGTGCGTGTCCTACCCAATCTTCGATCACCTGCCGCGAATGATACTAATAGTGTTCAGTCTCCTAAGAATCTTGTCAGAAGTTTAAGGCAGATTCATACAATATTCACTTGTCAATCCAAGGTGGTACTGCTTTAAAAGTTATCAATATCAGACCCCTAATGGGACTACACCCCTATAGTCTCACCTTTGACTATATCCAACCAAGATGTCCGGAGATACTGCAAACGACCACGCAACATGTGGAAACCACGCCAAACGGTCAGTACCACTAGTAAAGAACTTGGGCACTTACCATGGCTTTTATGGGGGATGATCAGTCCCAATTCCAGTGGGGGAGGCCGAAAGCAAGTCTCTCTTTGTGGACGTCCAGAGGTGGTGGGGCGTCCCTGGTTAGGGATCCGAGTCACGGCACCAAGCTGTTGAGGGAGGGCAGCAATGACCCTTCACGGTTGACCAAGCGAGTGTCAAATTATTATGTTGCAAGGTTGATTGCAATCAGGGAACCAGACGGAGACAGAGCTCTGTATGGGAGGATTCGGAGAATCTCTAATCCCGTTTATTTTACTTAGTATTATATATTGTTTTGAGTATATCAATAGCCAATCACTTACAGCCATACTACAGGCTTAAATTCCAGTGGGGGAGGCCAAAAGCAAGTCTCTCTTTGTGGACGTCCAGAGGTGGTGGGGCGTCCCTGGTTAGGGATCCGAGTCACGGCACCAAGCTATTGAGGGAGGGCAGCAATGACCCTTCACGGTTGACCAAGCGAGTGTCAAATTATTATGTTGCAAGGTTGATTGCAATCAGGGAACCAGACGGAGACAGAGCTCTGTATGGGAGGATTCGGAGAATCTCTAATCCCGTTTATTTTACTTAGCATTATATATTGTTTTGAGTATATCAATAGCCAATCACCTACAGCCATACTACAGGCTTAAAGCAATGTTAGTACAATTATTACGAAAACACACATATGGTCATATTATCGTTAGTTCGGCACATGATGGAAAGTTACAAGGCTATATATCCCGGCTCAGACTAGTTAGATAACAGGAGCAGGGTGTTTCATAGAATGTTCTTGAGAGAAAAGGTTCTTGTGAGAAAATTGCATGTGAAGCAGGAGAAAAGAATAAAAGAATGTATGCTATGCAAGGAGTAATAATAATATGATTTTAGAAGCAAGCAATCCCCTTGGGGATGGGATTGAAAGTAAAGTGTCAGTTTTTGCTGACGATACCAAACTATGTAGGATATTAAAATCTGATCTTGACATTAGGTGTCACGTCAGGTGTGAGTGCAACACAGAGTCACACCAGGTGTGAGTGCGACACAGAGGGGAAAGGGAGAGGGAGCCCAGACACTAGGGAAAGGGGGAAGAGGTGACCTCTTAATCTGGACTAGCGTCACCCTGTCTCCCCCCTAACGTCCCTATACAGCCTCCGCAGCTGTCGCCGATCACGTGACTCACCATACTATCCCTGGGGTAAGGCTATAGCTAGGGGTGGAAGGAGATGAGCACTAGTCAACCTCCACTAGCACTCTAAAGACAAAAGGGAAAGACAACACAGGGGAACAACAACTCAGCTTTAGAAGAACGCCAACAGAGCACATGACCTCAAAACTCCAGAGAGGACGTGATGCTGCTGCAGCCAAGTTCCAGTAGAAATGAGTATAACCGGTGACGCCCACCTAGATACACCAGGTATAAATACACCCAGACTAAAGGGAGGTAGTCGCTGGGTCCTAAACACAGCCTCCTATCTAAGCAGCTGTCAGCATTGCCAAACGTGGAGACCTCCTGCAAACCACTGCAGGGCGACTGTCTGTCACCTCTGACACACCCGTGACAGTACCCCCCACTCTACGAGTGGTTTCCGGACACTCAGGACCGGGTTTCTCAGGAAAAGAGGTGTGAAAAGAGCAAAGCACCTCTGATGCTGAAACTCACGTCCTCTCCTCCGGACCATAGCCTTTCCAGTGCATAAAGTATTGCAGAGAACGACGTTGGAGATGAGAATCTACTATCCTCGAAATCTCGAACTCCAAATTACCATCAACCATTACTGCGGTGGTAGAGGTGAGGGCTCAAGAGGTTCTACGTACCTTTGAGTAAGGACCTGTGGAACACATTGTGAACCTTATGGGACCGAGGAAGTTCAAGACGTAACGCTGCTGGGTTAATGACAGCGGTAATTTTGTAGGGACCAATAAACCTAGGTCCCAGCTTCCAAGAAGGAACTTTTAATCTTATATTCTAGGTAGACAACCACACAAAGTCATTCACATTCAGGTCCGGACCTGGCAAGCATTTTCTGTCAGCCATACGTTTATACCTGTCACCCATGGTCTTCAAATTACACAGAACACCCTGCCACACTGAGGAGAGCGACGAAGCAAACCGTTCCTGAAGTTCTTCCCCCACTGAAAGTACCAAACTGTCGATGATAACTGTATGCACCAAAAAACAGTGACCTGCCAGTGGATTCTTGACGATGATTATTGATTGTAGCATCGGCGTCTCTGCCCCATGACAGGCAGAGACGCCATCCCCCTTACCGCCGCGCTCCCGGCCCGGCGTCTTCCGGATCTCCTGCTGCTGCTGCCAGCGCGCGCAGCTTCCCGGGCACTGTGCTTAGGGTGCGCGCTCACTCCCTCTTAAAGGGGCCGCGCGCGCCATCCTACGGAGTCCCCGGCCAATGGCCAGAGGACTTCTCATATAAAAGGCAACTCCTCCAAAATGGAGGTGCCTGTGCAAGGTTGTAGCTCTGTGTTCTAAACTCTGCTTCAGCCCTCAGGTCCCCCTGCTAGTCTGATTATCAGTCCAGTCCCCCAGCCTGACTACCAGTCCAGTCCACCAGCCTGACTACCAGTCCAGTCCACCAGCCTGACTACCAGTACAGTCCGCCAGCCTGACTACCTGTCTTCGCCAGCCAAGTACACTCTCCAGCCCGACGGCCTGCCTACGGTCCAAACCCGCCAGTCTGTCTATGGGCCAGGCTTGCCTGCCTACCCGGAGAACGTACCAGTTACCTGCCATGCCTACCAGCCAGCCTACCTTGAGGCTCCTGCCAGTTACCCGTGGTGTCTGCCAGTTCGTCTACCCGGATCACCCATCAGCCTGCCTGCCGTGCTCATCTGCTGTACCGGTGTGCTTAATTCTTTTTCCGACGATCCAGGTACTTCCCCAGCTCCGGTCTCCGCTGAGGACGTCTATAAGGTAGAGAACATTCTGGCCACCAAGAGGGTAAGAGGAAAAACCTTTTTTCTGGTGGATTGGAAGGGGTTTGGCCCAGAGGAGAGAACTTGGGAACCAAGGGAGAACATCCACGCCCCACTTCTCCTTAAAAAGGCCTAAAAAAGAAGGGGCGTAAAGGGGGGGGTACTGTAGCATCGGCGTCTCTGCCCCCTGACAGGCAGAGACACCGTCCCCCTTACCGCCGCGCTCCCGGCCCGGCGTCTTCTGGCTCTCCTGCTGCTGCTACTGCCAGCGCACGCAGCTTCCCGGGCACTGTGCTTAGGGTGCGCGCGCTCCCTCCCTCTTAAACAGCCGTGCGTGCCGTCCTAAGGAGTCCCCGGCCAATGGCCGGAGGACTTCTAACATAAAAGGCACCTCCTCCAAAATGGAGGTGCCCGTGCAAGGATGTAGCTCTGTGTTCTAAACTCTGCTTCAGCCCTCAGGTCCCGCTGCTAGTCTGACTATCAGTCCAGTCCACCAGCCTGACTACCAGTCCAGTCCGCCAGCCTGACTACCAGTCCAGTCCACCAGCCTGACTACCAGTCCAGTCCGCCAGCCTGACTGCCTGTCTTCGCCAGCCAAGTACACTCTCCAGCCCAACGGTCTGCCTATGGTCCAAACCCACCTGTCTGTCTATGGGCCAGGCTTGCCTGCCTACCCGGAGAACGTACCAGTTACCTGCCGTGCCTACCAGCCAGCCTACCTGGAGGCTCCTGCCAGTTACCTGTGGTGTCTGCCAGTCCGTCTACCCGGATCACCCATCAGCCTGCCTGCCGTACTCATCTGCTGTACCGGTCAGTCCCTGCCTTCTGACCCGTGGGAGTCACCTGCTCTCGTACAAGGACTGGCCCAGAGTAGCACCTGGGTCCTTCTGCTCGGTCCTTCCCTAGTTCACGGAGTAAATTGAGCCACTGTGCGATCTTGGTCAGTCCGAGTTGATACCTAGCTATGCCCCTCTGGTCCCTCCTTGCACCGCAGCACAGAGGTTCCACCACCCGGATCCGTAACATTGATGACAAATTCTGCCAGCGGTAAGTAGGATGCCCAATCCTTCTGATTTTCGGAGACGAAACACCTGAGGTATGTCTCCAAGTTCTGATTGACCCGCTCGGTCTGACCATTCAACTGAGGGTGAAAGGCAGAGAAAAAGGACAGCTGCATCCCCAGTCGAGAACAGAATGCCATCCAGAACTTGAAAACAAACTGGGTCCCCCGATCAGACACCACATCGGAGGGAACCCCGTGAAGCTTCACAATCTCATTTATGAACACCTGAGCAAGTGTCTTAGCATTGGGAAGTGCAGGTAAAGCGATGAAGTGAACCATTTTACTGAACCTATCTACTACTACCAAAACCACAGTTTTGCCTGCAGAAACTAGTAGGTCAGTAATAAAATCCATGGACAAGTGTGTCCATGGCCTGCTAAGGATAGGTAGCGGAAGAAGAGTACCAAAAGGACGGGTGTGAGAAACCTTAGAACGCGCACAAATACTACAAGCAGCTATGTGTTCAATTACATCCCGAGGCAACCCCGGCCACCAAAAACGACGAGAGAGGAGGTCCGCGGTTGACTTACCACCTGGAAGCCCAGCAAGCACAGAGTTCTGATGTTCCTTGATTACTTTACGGCACAGATTAGGTGGTACAAATAACTTTCCTGAAGGGCAGGAGGCAGAGTGGTCCCCCTGAGCCTCCAGCACCTCCCCCTCCAGTTCAGGAAAAAGCCGAAATATCTACGCTTTTCTGTAATATCGGGCACAGTTCTCACGGTCAACACCACCGGAAGCTCCGGGACAAAGCATCAGCCTTGACATTTTTGACCCCTGGACAAAAAGTGACAACAGAATTGAACCTAGTGTGATGTAGCAGACATCCCTTTAATGGTTCAGTGTGTTTGAAGGACCATGTACCTTCCCCTTTAACTGACTGGTCACAAGACCGTGACATCACACAGGTCCTTATGCACACAGTTAAGGTCCTATCTGTGTGTGTGTGTGCTGCAGTATATATAAACCCTGTGTGTTCCTGTGTGGGTGTGTTCCGGTGTGTAGGAGTTCCTGTCTGTTGGGAGCTCCTGTGTGGGCACCGTGTGAGAGGCACGAGGCTGTTCCCTCTATGTGGTGGGAACACCGCTCGTGTGAGGCCTGGAGTGGCCTGGTGGACTCCGGTGGAGGTGAAGCCTGGATCCCTGTATCTGTGTGTGGGGGATGCCAGTAAGCCTCGGAGTGCCACACAAGAGGCCTGGTGGACTCCGGTGGAGGTGAAGCCTGGATCCCTGTGTGAAAGTGTGGGGGATGCCAGTAAGCCTCGGAGTGCCACACAAGCGTCCTGGAGGGTGAAGCCTGGGTATGATATATGTAATACGCTAGTAAGCCTTAAAGGGAGAGACGGCTGGAGACCACGTGTGGGAAGCCGTAGAGCCACAGCGGTGGCGTAGGAAAGAGGACTGTTACAGCTGAAGCCGGCAAAAGGTAATACTTTTGTGTTATGGACATTTACATGGACATTGTTTAGTATTACCTTGCGGAAGGCTGTAATTAGAGCCAAGTGGGCCGGTCTGCCACTTGGGCTCGTGGACTTTATGTGTGTGAACTACGGTTTATGGAGTTAATAAACTGCTGAGTTGAGAAATACCGAGAAATATGGCTGGTGTGCACTGATTGACGCAGCAAAGCGAGTATCCCCCAGGAAAATAAGTAGCGCTGCCTTACATGTGGTTTGAGAGTGCGGGCAGCTGCAGTCTGGTTGCTAAGGGCAGTTGCAGTCTGGTTGCTAGGGGCAACTGCAGTCTGGTTGCTGAGAGCAACTGTACAGGTCGACGAGTGTGGTGGAGCATCTGGCTGCAACTCGACGGGGTTGTGAAGGTCGTCGTCACACTCAAACCTGGTTTGCTGTGGCTCGGCGGGGCTCACGAAAGTCAAAGCCTCTTGCTGCAACTCGGCGGGGTTGCGAAGGTTGTCGTCGAACTCAAACCTGGTTTGCTGTGGCTCGGCGGGCTCACGAAGTTCAAAGCATCTTGCTGCAACTCGGCGGGGTTGCGAAGATTGACATCGCACTCAAATCCTGTTTTGCTGTGGCTCGACGGGGCCACGAAATTTTTTCGGGGAGAGCGGTGAAGTTCAAGTGTGAACAGTGTACCGTGATGGCTGTGAGCAAAGCAGCAGAGGTGTCTGGAGCTATTGAGCGTTTGAAGGGCCGGTTGGGACCGGAGCAGGTATTTGAGAAACCCTTACAGGACATGGTGCGGGAACCGCAGGAGCTGTGGGCACCGTATAGAATGGTGGCCGTGGACCATTCTATGGACTCTCCGGAGGCGCCCGTGTTGTCCCAGAGTGCCCGGGGAGGTGGTAAGAGATCTTGTGAACTGAGTCCTAAGACTGTCGCTGATGTTTTTTGTAAAAATTCCCTTACAGGTGTGGTTGTTAAAAAGGGGGCGGAGTCGAAAAAGGGGCGGATTTTCACAAGAGTGTGGAGTGTAAAAAACTGGAAATTGTTGATGATTGTGGGTGGGTACCTCCTAAAAATGACAAGGTAACCGTTGATAACGGGGTAGCTCCAGTGGAAGGGGGTGAAGTCAAAGTGGGAGGTGACCTGGTAGTCCACAACATCATGGGGAGTGACACAGATCCCATAGCTGACGGTGACACTACGGAAGTAGAAGGAGAGGTCAGTCAGGAGGGGCTAGACGAGGGGAGAGAGTCCACCTCTCGTCGGAGACGGCGCAGGGGCCACAAAAAGGTTGCTCCTGTACTATTTGCTGAAAGTGAAAGTAAAGAAAATGTAATGGTGTGTGCCATTGTGTCAAGTGTGGATCCTCCTTCAGAGGCAGAAGAGGAGGTGACGGACCTGGAGAACGTGTCCTCATACCAGCGGAGCCTGGAGTCTGAATGGCAGAGGGTCTACCAGGTTGTGAAGAACTTACAGCGAGATCTAAAGGGAAGCAACGAGGAAGTTGTCCAGTGGAAGGAGATGTTCCACGCAATTAAGGAGGACCGCCGCAAAATCAAGGAAGAGGTTTTGCAGTTGAAACTTGAGAAGGAGACGCGGCAGGATGGAGTTTCTGGACGTGATCAGGAACTAGAACGACTGCGCGAACAGTTCAACCAGGAGCTGTGTAAATCTAAAAAGGAGTATGATGAACTCATGAGGGAGCTGCAGCAGTTCCAGGACCAAGTAAAGCCACTAATGCAGGAGAAGGAGCGGCTGGAGGACTCTCTGTACCAGCGAGACCAGGAGCTATCCACCTTGAAAGAGGCAATAAAAGTTGAAGTGTCTGCTCATGACCATGAGGCAGAAAAGAGGTATGGAAAGTTCAATGAGGAACTGCAACGGATTAAGAGAGATTATGAGGATCTCCTCAAAGTTAAAGAAAAACTAGAGGAGGATAAGGCGGAGGCAGAGCAAGAGCGCCAAGTGGTTGAGACCACTCTGCAAGATATCCGTGAGGAGAATGATGATCTCCGGGGAAAGACCCTAGATCTGGAAGCTCAGTTGAAGGAGCTACAGATGTCCTGTGATACTCTCCAGAAGGCGGAGATGTACCTTAAGGAAACAGTCAGCAAGATGGAAGCTGAGCGAGAGAAGATGGAGGAGTCCATCGGAAAAGCCACAGACCAGGGCCAGGAGTTGACCGCTGGTGATGGGAGGTATGAAGCAGATACCTCCTCGAGTGATGTGGGCTCGGAGGGTTCGGTGGACGTCGGAGCCGAGATCAAGCAGCTCAAGGAGTTGCTACAAGCCCAGTGGACGCAAGAGAAGCGTGAGAGACTGGCTATTGAGAGCCAAGTGGGCGCTTTGGAGTCGGAGAGGTCTGAGAGAGCTCTGCTGCTGGAAGAGCAGTTGAAGCAGGAAGAGCTTTAGAGATGGACTGCTGAGAGGCGAGTAACTGAGCTGGAAGGAGAAATTTTAGAGCTCAAAGGTCGCCTAGCAAAGTGTCACGTGGAGAACGAGGACTCCTTGGAGGAGGGAAAAGGCAAACAAGTTGCACTTACTCCCTTAGACCATGAGAAGGTGGACCTGAGGAGAGCTAAGAGTATGGTGTTGGAAGATAAAGGTGAAGTGGAGGTGGTCAAGACGAAAAGTTGTGAAGTTGTAGCTGTGAGTCAGCTCAGGGGAAACATCCAGGGTGAAGAAGCTGGAAGTCAGTTGTCCCTGAAACCTGAGCTGGTTGATCGTCTGGAAACCACTGGTGAGACCGAAACGTCTCGTTACAAGTGCCTCGTAGATGTACCCGAGGACTTGAGGGAAGAATGCACCCGTGAGTTCGTGCATGAGGAGTTTAAGAAGGCCTTGGGAGCCTGTAAGGTGTACTCGACCTCAGAAGCTAAACAGCTGGTGGTCCTATCCACAACCGAAGTCACGGTGAAGAGGGTGGCGATCCTGAGTGACATACATTGGCGATGTATTCGCACGAAGCGGTTTCTCCGGTTGAAGACGGAGCAAGCCGCTAGACAACTGGAGCTGATGAGAAAGGCTCACAGTCTGCGAGAAGAGGTCATCCGGGTGCCTCGTGTTCTGGTGAGAGAGCTCATTGGGAGAAATGGCCGAGCCATGCAGATGATGGTGAAGAAGTCTGGTGTGGTAAAAGTAAGCACTCCACGTGATCGTCGGGACTGGATGCCGGATGAAGACGGCATGGTGTCGTTCTACGCTGTAGGTACGGAAGAAAGTCTTGCAGATATGAGCATGCTGGTGGAGTACCGAGTGACCTACCTGCGAGAGGTGGAAAAGTTGAATCTCGCTAGACTGTGAGTGGATAGACAGCATCGTCTGAGCAGCAGAAGATGGCAGCCGTCTAAAGAGTGTGAGACCAGACAGAGAAAGGGCTCCCTAAATATCAGAACAGCTGAGGTTAGGGATCTTTCAAGATGTCCTGGGAGTGGGTTTGGAGGTAGTGAGACCTCCAGTGACTCAGGGTTGAGTGGCCCATACAATCGACCCAATAGAGGACGGAACCATGTGGAGTCACACTGTTGTATTGACCGCTGGGAGCGGAGGAGACCTGACAGGGTTTCGACTGACCGCTGGGAGTGGGGGAAGTCTGACAAGTTTACGACCCGGAAATGTGACTTGACGGAGTCGATGACATTGACAGATGGTAGGTCCCTAAGGAGTGGGCAAATGTCAATGACTAATGTTCCAGGGGCTGGACAATGCAAGGGTCAAGTGCATGGTCTCAGTGTGAACTGTGGGATATAGACTGTTTGTGTATATTATGTGTTCAACCCCACAAGTTTGAACAGAGGGGGGGAATATGTGATGTAGCAGACATCCCTTTAAGGGTTCAGTGTGTTTGAAGGACCATGTACCTTCCCCTTTAACTGACTGGTCACATGACCGTGACATCACACAGGTCCTTATGCACACAGTTAAGGTCCTATCTGTGTGTGTGTGTGTGCTGCAGTATATATAAACCCTGTGTGTTCCTGTGTGGGTGTGTTCCGGTGTGTAGGAGTTCCTGTCTGTTGGGAGCTCCTGTGTGGGCACCGTGTGAGAGGCACGAGGCTGTTCCCTGTGTGTGGTGGGAACACCGCTCGTGTGAGGCCTGGAGTGGCCTGGTGGACTCCGGTGGAGGTGAAGCCTGGATCCCTGTATCTGTGTGTGGGGGATGCCAGTAAGCCTCGGAGTGCCACACAAGAGGCCTGGTGGACTCCGTTGGAGGTGAAGCCTGGATCCCTGTGTGAAAGTGTGGGGGATGCCAGTAAGCCTCGGAGTGCCACACAAGCGTCCTGGAGGGTGAAGCCTGGGTATGATATATGTAATACGCCAGTAAGCCTTAAAGGGAGTGACGGCTGGAGACCACGTGTGGGAAGCCGTAGAGCCACAGCGGTGGCGTAGGAAAGAGGACTGTTACAGCTGAAGCCGGCAAAAGGTAATACTTTTGTGTTATGGACATTTACATGGACATTGTTTAGTATTACCTTGCGGAAGGCTGTAATTAGAGTCAAGTGGGCCGGTCTGCCACTTGGGCTCGTGGACTTTATGTGTGTGAACTACGGTTTATGGAGTCAATAAACTGCTGAGTTGAGAAATACCGAGAAATATGGCTGGTGTGCACTGATTGACGCAGCGAAGCGAGTATCCCCCAGGATAATAAGTAGCACTGCCTTACACTAGTAAAAAACAGGAACCATCTGGCTTGCCTAGGGTTGAGATGTTTAGCTGACTGGAGATATGACAGGTTCTTATCGTCAGTAATAACAGTAATAGGATGGACAGCCCCTTCCAATCAGTGTTGCCATTCCTCGAACACCAATTTGATCGCCAAAAGTTCCCTATTACTCACGTCATAATTTCTCTCAGCCGAATACATTTTTTTAGAAAAGAAGGCGCATGGACGCTATTTACCAGGGGACGAACCCTGTGACAACACAGCCCCAACCCCAACATCTGAAGCATCCACCTCCACAATATAGGGTTGAAAAACATCGGGTTGACTGAGTATAGGTGTAGTGGCAAAATGATTCTTTAGGAAGAAAAAGCCTGGAGGGAAGCATCTGATCATTTGGAAAAATCAGACCCCTTCTTAGTCATGTCAGTAAGGGGTTTCACTATAACAGAGTAATTTTGGATGAATTTCAGGTTAAAATTAGTAAAGCCCAAAAAACATAGTAGTGTCTTCAGCTTCTTTGGACGTTCCCAGTCATGGACTGCACGGATCTTCTCTGGATCCATCCGAAAACCCGAAGATGACAACAAGTACCCCAAAAGCTGCACCTCCTGAACAGCGAAAACACATTTTTCTAGTTTGGCATAAAGTTTGTTATCCCTTAATATCTGGATCACCTGCTTAACATGCCCCCATGAGTCTCAAAATCAGGTGAGTAAACCAAAATATCGTCCTGATAAATCACCACAAACCTCCCCACCAAATGATGGAAAATGTAATTTATGAAATGCTGGAATACCACTTGTGCATTGGTCAAACCAAAAGGCATAACCATACTCTCGAAATGTTGTTCCGGGTTATTGAAAGCTATTTTTCATTTGCCCCCTTCTCTGATTCTAACCAGGTTGTAGGCTCCCCTTAAATCCAACTTGGAGAATACCTTAGCTCCCACAACCTGGCTGAACAAATCAGGAATCAGAGAAAGAGGGTATGGATCATGGATGGTAATTTGATTTAATTCCCGGAAATCTAAACAGGGACTTAGACCACCATCCTTTGTCTTCACAAAGAAGAACCCTGCCACCACGGGCGAAGATGAGGGTCTGATATGTCCCTTCTCCAGACTTTCCGCAATGAAATCCTTCATGGCTTGTCTCTTAGGGCCAGAAAGATTATACAGTCTGGACTGACTGGGGTCAGGTTAATAGGACAGTCATAAGCACGATGAGGAGGAAAATCCTGACACCCCCTCTCAGAAAAAAATGTCTTCAAAACAGTAAAGCAGGTAATATTTCCATAGAGACAGTAGCAAGGGAAATATCTAAACAGTTCTTATGGCAGTAATCTCCCCGGCTTTCCAATCCACCAGCGGATTATGTTTAACAAGCCAAGGGATACCCAAGACAATTGGTGTGGGAAGATTGTCGAGAACATAGCAAGGGATTATTTCACAATGAACTGACCCCACCCTCAGCTTTACATTATGTACAATCTGAGTAAATGCTTTCTGTGCAAGTGGCGCCAAGTCGATAGCGAAAATGGAAGTAGGTTTATCTAAAGTACAGCAAGCAAGAGTTTTCACCATCTCAGCATCCACCATGCTGACTCCAGCTCCACTGTCAACAAACAGAGAAATTTTCTCGGTTTTGCTCTCTAGCACCTCCTCTGCTGTCAGAACAAAGCAGGAACTGCAGTTTGGCCACAAATGTACCCTTGTTTATTCAACTCCAGACTACAATGAGTTAATTGAGTCTCCTTTTCTTTAGTAATTGAAGGACAGGTCCCAACAAAATGTCCCTTTTTCCCATAAAAAAACATATGCCTTTTTTCTTGCGAATCTCTGGGAGATATATGATGCACAGAGACCCCCAACTGCATGGGTTTCTCCACCTCCTCCAGTACTGGTTCACCCCCAGACCGCTCCGCCGGCAGAGGTACACAACCCCGACAAGAAGGCCCCGGAGAAGGTGGTCTCACCTGTTTATCCCGATGGCGTCTATCAAGATGTATGGCCAAAGACATGGCAGCCTCCAAGGACTAAGGGGTTTCATATACTGCCAAGGCATCTTTTAACCTTTCAGTAAGCCCCTCAAAAAATTGACTTCTAAGGGCTGAGTCATTCCATTTGGAATCCATTGCCCATCTACGGAATTCTGAACTGTACACCTCCACTGACCGATTCCCTAGGTGACGTAGCCTAGACTCAGCCAAGGGGACTCGATCAGAGTCATCACAGATAAGGACCAGAGCCCTGAAAAACCCCTCCACTGACTGGAGACAAACCAAGTCCTGCGGTAAAGAAAAGGCCCAGCATTGAGGATTGCCCTGCAGTAGAGAGATCACAATTCCAACCCGTCAGTTCCAATCCGTTACTTTTCAAAAACATGCTCGGCTGGCAATAATGTCACGCAAGGTGTGGGAAAAACTTAGTGCAACACAGAGGAAAGTGGGAAAGGGAGCCCAGACACTAGGGAAAGGGGGGAGTGGAGACCAGGCCTCCTATTCTGGTCTAGTGTCACCCTGCATCAACTACCATCCCTATATTGGCTATTTACCAATCGTCGCGCGCATGCCTCGCACTGACTTTCTCTGGCGTATAGCTAAGGCTAGGGAAAGAAGGAGATGAGCACTAGTCGATCTCCACTAAACTCTATAGACAACAAGGGTAGACAAACAGGGGGGGGGGATTGCTTAACTTTAGATGACTCCAAACAAATGCGCACATGGCCTCAAGCTCCAGAGAGGATGAAGTAGTGCTCTTGTTAAAGCCTCACAAGTAGTAATGAATATCGCCAGCACCTCCCTCTCAGACACACCAGGTATTTATACACCCAGGCCAGGGAGCTAATTAGCCAGAAGGAGGAAGCCGTTGCGTCCTAGAGACAGCCAGCCTCTAAGAAGATGTCTGTAATGCCAAACGTAGAGATCTCCTGCAACCAACTGCAGGGCAACTGTCTGTCACCTCTGACACACCCGTGACAGAATATGCCTGAAAAATTGATAAAAAGACAAGAACAAAATTGGTATGGGAGACCTACAAAAACATTAAAGGAGCTGCAGGAAATTTTGTCAAGTACTGGTTGTCTACTGCATGTGACAATAATCTCTCATGTTGTTCATATGAGTGGCATGTGGAGCAGGGTGGCAGGATGGAAGCCTTTCCTTATAAAGAAAAACATCCAAGCACGGCTATGTTTTGGCAAAACCATATGGGAAAACATGTTATGGTCTGATGAAAGCAAGGTTGACCTTTTTGGCCATAATTCCAAAAGTTCTGTTTGGCACAAAGCCAACTCTGCACATCACCAAAAGCACTGCATACTTCCAGGGAAGCATGATGTATTGGCGCTGTTTTTTTGCAGCTGTAACTGGGGCTTTAGTCAAGGTGGAAAGAATTATAAACAATTTCAAATATTGGTCATTCTTGCCTCAAAACCTTCTGTCTTCTGCTAAAAACTTGTTGAAGAAGAATTTCAACAAGACCTCTTTTCAACATACCTCCAAATCAACAAAAGAATTGCTTCATCAAAAGAAGATCAACGTTTTGGAATTACCCAGCCAGGGCCTAGAACTGAATCCAATTGAAAATTTTTGGATTGACCTGATTAGGGCAGTACTTAGGAAATGCATTCACAATCTGACAAATTTGTACCGCTACTGCAAGGTAAAGTGGGCAAAGATTGCCAATTCTTTATGTGCCATTCTTATGTGTCTCCTACCTGAATGCTGTCATAAATTCAAAGGGTACTTCAATTACAGTCATGGCCAAAAGTATTGAGAATGAGACAAATAGTAATTTTTCCAAAGTTTACTGCTTCATTTTTGGTAATGGCAATTTGCATATACTCCTGAATGTCAAAGAGTGATCAGCTTAACAGCAATTACTGTACTTGCAAAGTCAATATTTGCCCAGAAAATGAACTTTAACCCCCAAAACACATTTCAACA
Source organism: Phyllobates terribilis (assembly GCF_046119375.1). Lineage (NCBI taxonomy): Eukaryota > Metazoa > Chordata > Amphibia > Anura > Dendrobatidae > Phyllobates > Phyllobates terribilis. The sequence continues at coordinate 383,643,797 of NW_027362763.1, read as the reverse complement.
TCATTGCAGTCCTGCCTTAAAAGGAGCAGCTAACATCGTTTTAGTGATTGATCCATTAACACAGGTGTGGGTGTTGATGAGGACAGGGCTGGCGATCAATCAGTCATGATTAAGTAAGAATGACATCACTGGACACTTTAAAAGGAGGCTGGTTCTTGGTATCATTGTTTCTCTTCAGTTAACCATGGTTATCTCTAAAGAAACACGTGCAGCCATCATTGCACTGCACAAAAATGGCCTAACAGGGAAGAGTATCGCAGCTACAAAGATTGCACCTCAGTCAACAATCTATCGCATCATCAAGAACTTCAAGGAGAGAGCATCCATTGTTGTCAAAAAGGCTCCAGGGCGCCCAAGAAAGACCAGCAAGCGCCAGGACCGTATCTTAAAACTGTTTCAGCTGCGGGATCGGACTACTAACAGTGCCGAGCTTGCTCAGGAATGGCAGCAGGCTGGTGTGAGTGCTTCTGCACGCACTGTGAGGCGGAGACTCTTTGAGCAAGGGCTGGTTTCAAGGAGGGCAGCAAAGAAGCCACTTCTCTCCAGAAAAAACATCAGGGACCGACTGATATTCTGCAAAAGGTACAGGGAGTGGACTGCGGAGGACTGGGGCAAAGTCATTTTCTCTGATGAATCCCCTTTTCGATTGTTTGGGACATCTGGAAAACATCTTATTCAGAGAAGAAGAGGTGAGCGCTACCACCAGTCTTGTCTCATGCCAACTGTATAGCATCCTGAAACCATTCATGTGTGGGGTTGCTTCTCAGCCAAGGGAATCGGCTCTCTCACAGTCTTGCCTAAAAACACAGCCATGAATAAAGAATGGTACCAGAATGTCCTCCAAGAGCAACTTCTCCCAACCGTCCAAGAGCAGTTTGGCGCCCAACAATGCCTTTTCCAGCATGATGGAGCACCTTGCCATAAAGCAAAGGTGATAACTAAATGGCTCATGGAACAAAACATAGAGATTTTGGGTCCATGGCCTGGAAACTCCCCAGATCTTAATCCCATTGAGAACTTGTGGTCAATCATCAAGAGACGGGTGGACAAACAAAAACCAACAAATTCTGGCAAAATGCAAGCATTGATTATGCAAGAATGGACTGCTATGAGTCAGGATTTGGTCCAAAAGTTGACTGAGAGCATGCCAGGGAGAATTACAGAGGTCTTGAAGAAGAAGGGGCAACACTGCAAATATTGACTTGCTGCATTGACTCATTCTGATTGCAATCACAAATTCTTTGGTATTATTATCTTCATTTAATTTGTCTTCAATGAAAAAACACAAAAAGAATTGTCCTAAAGCCAAATTGGATATAATTTCACACCAAACTTAAAAAAGGGGGTGGACAAAAGTATTGGCACTGTTTGAAAAATCATGTGTTGCTTCTCTAATTCGTGTAATTAACAGCACCTGTAACTTACCTGTGGCACCTAACAGGTGTTGGCAATAACTAAATCACACTTGCAGCCAGTTAACATGGATTAAAGTTGACTCAACCTCTGTCCTGTGTCCTTGTGTGTACCACATTGATCATGAAGAAAAGAAAGAAGACCAAAGAACTGTCTGAGGACTTGAGAAACCAAACTGTGAGGAAGCATGAGCAATCTCAAGGCTACAAGTCCATCTCCAAAGACCTGAATGTTCCTGTGTCTTCCGTGCGCAGTGTCATCAAGAAGTTTAAAGCCCATGGCACTGTGGCTAACCTCCCTAGATGTGGACGGAAAAGAAAAATTGACGAGAGATTTCAACGCAAGATTGTGCGGATGGTGGATAAAGAACCTCGACTAACATCCAAACAAATTCAAGCTGCCCTGCAGTCCGAGGGTACAACAGTGTCAACCCGTACAATCTGTCGGCGTCTGAATGAAAAGGGACTGTATGGTAGGATACCCAGGAAGACCCCACTTCTTACCCCGAGACATAAAACAGCCAGGCTGGAGTTTGCCAAAACTTACCTGAGAAAGCCTAAAACGTTTTGGAAGAATGTTCTCTGGTCAGATGAGACAAAAGTAGAGCTTTTTGGGAAAAAGCATCAACATAGAGTGTACAGGAAAAAAAAGAGGCATTCAAAGAAAAGAACACGGTCCCTACAGTCAAACATGGCGGAGGTTCCCTGATGTTTTGGGGTTGCTTTGCTGCCTCTGGCACTGGACTGCTTGACCGTGTGCATGGCATTCTCAAGTCTGATGACTACCAACAAATTTTGCAGCATAATGTAGGGCCCAGTGTGAGAAAGCTGGGTCTCCCTCAGAGGTCATGGGTCTTCCAGCAGGACAATGACCCAAAACACACTTCCAAAAGCACTATAAAATGGTTTGAGAGAAAGCACTGGAGACTTCTAAGGTGGCCAGCAATGAGTCCAGACCTAAATCCCATAGAACACCTGTGGAGAGATCTCAAAATGGCAGTTTGGAGAAGGCACCCTTCAAAATATCAGGGACCTGGAGCAGTTTGCCAAAGAAGAATGGTCTACAATTCCAGCAGAGCATTGTAAGAAACTCATTGATAGTTACCGGAAGCGGTTGTTCACAGTTATTTTGGCTAAAGGTTGTGCAACCAAGTATTAGGCTGAGGGTGCCAATACTTTTGTCTGGCCCATGTTTGGAGTTTTGTGTGAAATGATCAATGATTTGATTTTTGCTTCATTCTCTTTTGTGTTTTTTCATTGCAAGCAAATTAAATGAAGATAATAAGACCAAAGAATTTGTGATTGCAATCATTTTCAGGAAGAAACTGAGTATTATCTGACAGAATTGCAGGGGTGCCAATACTTTTGGCCACCACTGTAAGTGTTAGTTTAAGGGTGTGCGTATTTATGCAACCACATTTGTTTTTAAATTTAGTTGTACAGTTTATCGGTGACCTTAAGGTTGGAAAAGTTCTGAAACGATTCTTCTTGGTATGATTTTTTTTTACATGACAAAAAACTTGCATTTTAACAGGAGTATGTAGACTTTTTATATCCACTGTATTTATGTGTTCTTCAGATTTTACATAGTATTGTGTTATGCTTAAATCCTTGGTTATATGCTTACAAACATAAGCAGTGAACAGAATGACTATAGTGTAAAATAATTCTGACCCAGTTGTAAGCACAACACTTCCAACAAAAAGAAGCGCCCATAATTGAGAATCATTTTTCCTAACTATGCTAAAATGACACATTTCATCTGTATACTTTCAGTTGACATTGAAATTGGCATTATTATTTCAAAGGAGAAGAATCTCAGATCACCATGCAAGACTGTGATAATAGTACTTTTTTTTTATAACACATTGAAATTATGTAATTCCAGAATGCTTGTTGACAATTCCAAGCACATGAGCACCAAACAGTTTTATAAGCACTGATCTGTAATCTCATTCTTTGTATTCTGTCAAATAGAAAAGCAATTGTATACTATCTCTCGAATACAAAATATTGAGCCTCTCACAATGGCTGTATTTTAAGAATAATGTAGAAAAACTAATCAAATGTAAAAGCACAAAAAAAACTCCACAGGTTCAAAACAACTGCATAAAACGCAAATGTATCAAAACTTTTTATTTTTACTATTTATTACATGAAATGTCCCTTTCATATTAGAATTTTATATGGTCCCACTGAATAAACAACAGTCTGTCTTGCCAATTTCATTTCTATGACCCCTTTGTAATCTTCGGTAAATTATATATTGAAGTGGGACCTCTCTTGTCTTTTTCATAGCAAAGAATTGCTTTAATAAACTACTGTCTACCCCATTAGGATTAAAAGAAATAATCTCCTGCTTTCACAAGAACACTCTGGTTTAATAAAATACACAGCACAAGAACATATTTAGCTAAAGATTATTTCCCATCTTAATGTATTAGCTGGTTAGATACACTTAATATTTTTGTTTTGTATCTGGGGGATTGGATTGCAAAAGTTTATTGTCTGCTATAATTAACTCTGGAACTTTCAGAAGTGCGGTAATGTGCAAAACTGTGCCATGGATTTACTGTTTTGTAGACATTTTTGAAAAATAAATTGAGAATTTCTCAGTGGTTTATAGAAAGTTATTATTTCTTGTAAAAGTATTTAGCAAGTTATGACTACCTTTATTGTTGTAAAGGTGCTAACAATGTTTTAACACAGTAAAAGTATAGGTCTGTAAAGGGGTGTTTAACCAATTGAGTACTGGGCCATTTTCCCTTGTTCCTCACTAGGTACTTTTTTTTGTTTTATCGCACAATAGCTTTTTAACGCATCTAACAATTTTTCTCTTTGGATATGCAAATAATTTTTGCCTCTTTTTTTCCCAATACATAGAACTTAATATTTATGTAATTTTTATATTACTTTTCTTTTTTTTTGTTGATATACAGGAAAAGTAAAGAAAATAAAGGAAACACATTTATTTTTCACATTTTTTATTTTATTATTTTTACCACAGAGACTGTGGTACATTTTCAATTGTATTCCCCTTTCCATAGAATTTTTTTATATATTAGACATATTTTTTTTTCTGATGGGGGTGATTTGGGCTGGCTGTTTTTATTTTTTGCAGTTTTTTTCTTTTGCTTTTTTATTTATTTAATTTTTAATTTCATTTAAACGCTGTGCTCCCAATAAAGTATTAAAAGATGACCATATTAATGCATTTTTTTATTGCTAGTTTTTCCTGAAACTGAAGCATAAAATTGCTGAGCCGAGCAGATGAAAACCCAGTCGGCCAATGCTGTTTTGCGTGAACACACACTTTCTCAAGACTTTGAGAAAGTGTGTGTTCACGTGAAATGGCGTTGGCTGACTGGGTTTCTATCTGCCGGGCTCAGCAATTTTATGCTTCAATAAAAGGTCAGTACTTTATTTGGTATTGAGCGCCGCTATTTTTTCTTACCTGGATTACAACATACTGTAGTTCTCACTATGAGCTGAGCATCACTACCTGTGCTTCCTTTTCCACCTGCCTTGGGGAGTGTTTTCTGAACAGTGGATGGATTTTTCCCTCTCTGTCTTACTAAGTAGCTGTTATCTGGAGCTTAGAGTGCCGGTAAGCATTACTCTCTTTTTCACTCTCCTGAAAGTGAGGCTTGTATATTAACTCATTACTGGAGAAATTCAGCTTACAGGGCTGACTGGCTGTCCTAGAACCCAGATAGAAAAATAGCAAAAAATATCCATTTAAAAATAAGCCATCCATATGTCTCAATTTTCACAGATAGCAGTAAGTGACAACTAAAACTTAGCCTTTAATAGGTCATATAAGATAGACAGAAATCGGTCGCAAGAACTTAGAACACAACAAAACATACAAAACAAAAATTGACCAAAAATGATGCACAGGCACCTTAACATCAGCTGAGAAATTGCAAAAATGGGTGATCTAGCAAATACAGTATATATGACATATCATGCCTTTATTATAACACCATGTATCTGGTAAATAAAAAAACATGTGTCTAGGCAAACAGAAAGAAGTGGTCCACTGCGTGCAGATATATAAACACTAATAAAAACAGAAATATTCTCACCAGACTTGTGCAAAAATATCCACAGATGTTCCTAGAGGATCCTCTCACAGTGATAAAGGAGGAAGGATGGGGAAGATACCCTCACAACAGCCACATTCCAGTCACCCAGGATCCAGATTAGCTCCCGACATGTTTCTTCAACAATGATTCGTCGGAAAAAATGCATATAGCTGCCTAGTCCTTGACAGCTCAAAATTAACAAAATAGAGTTCTCCATAGTGTGGGACCCAGCAGCTTGTGCTCCCGCTTTACACCAAATGATCACATGTGTTATGTTCTGCTACCAGAGCTAAGGAAAGAGAGGAGATCTGTCCCTACGATAGAACTCAGCTTAATCCCTACGATGTAACAGGGGACCTGATCCTGCGATCAGACCTGCTAAAGTCCTAAGCTAGTCTGTACGGAGACCTATAGATGTGGGGAAGGAATCCCTACAAGTACTAAGGACTGGGAGGAAAATGGGACACCTCCTAACAGAAATAGTAGCAGACAGACGAACAAACAAAATATATAGAACAAAGAGGTCCGTAGACCAAGCAAACTAACAGAGTTAGATACAGAGCACAGGCTAGCTAGAAAGTAGTTAAACAATGAAGTCCAGCAAAGCCAGAAGGGCGGAGCAGGCTTAAATAGGCCAACAAGGTCATGTGACCAGCAAAGGAAAAAAAACCTAAGAGTAAGGTTCTAACAGTACCCCCCTTCTAAGAGGATCCTCCGAATCCCCTAGGACCAGGCTTATCAGGAAATCTCCTGTGAAACGCTCTGATAAGTCTGGACGCGGAAACATCATCCGACCTCACCCAAGAGTTATCCTCGGGTCCGAAACCTTTCCAGGCCACAAGATACTGCAAAATACCTCTATACAGTCTAGAGTTAAGGATGCGAGAAATTTCATATTCCCCGTCCTCCACCACCGGAGGAACAGAGGCAAAGGCGTCACAATCCGATACAACAGCTTTTTTCAACAGAGAGACATGAAATACCGGATTAATTCTCCAGGAGGTAGGAACCTCCAACCTAACAGCAGATTGGTTGACAACCTGAAGCACCTTAAAGGGCCCTACAAACTTGGGACCCAATTTCTTAGAAGGAATCCTCAACCGCAGATTCCTAGAGGACAACCAAACCATGTCACCAACAGCGAACAAAACCTCCTGTCGTTTCCTATCAAAGTAGTCCTTAGATTTTCTGTTGGCCTCCTGAAGATTACCACGCACATCCGTCCAAACTCTCTCCAAATCACCGGAAAAATTCTCCTCCTCAGGCACGGCAGATCCCAACTTGGAGAACGACCCAAACGATGGATGTCTCCCAGAACAACAAAAAAAAGGCGAACAACCAGCAGAAGAAGATGTATGATTGTTCAGAGCAAATTCAGCAAGTGGCAGAAACTCAGACCACCCCTCTTGATTGTCTGCCACAAAACAACGCAAGAACTGCTCAACATCCTGGTTTTTCCTTTCTGTCTGGCCATTAGATTCAGGATGATATCCGGACGAGAACGATAAATGAACTCCCAACCTGTCACAAAAGGCACGCCAAAAACGAGCCACGAACTGAGGACCCCTATCAGAAACAATGTCAGTAGGAACGCCATGAAGTCTGACAATTTCCTTGACAAAGGCCTTAGCGAGAGTTTTAGCGCAGGGCAGTTTGACGAAGGGAACCAAGTGACACATCTTGCTAAAACGGTCCACGACCACCCAGATGACAGTAAAACCCTCAGAGGGGGGAAGGTCAGTTATAAAGTCCATAGCCAAATGTGTCCAAGGAGCACTGGGAACCTCCAAAGGACAAAGCAACCCCGCAGCAGGAGTATGTGAGGACTTAGATCTAGCACATATAGTACATTGACGCACCCACTTAATGACTTCCTTCTGCCATCCAGGCCACCAAAAACTGCGACCCACCAGTCTCTTGGTCTCAGAGATTCCGGGATGACCTGCCAACCGAGATTCGTGACACTCAACAAACAAATCTCTCCTAAAGGTCCCAGGCACAAACAACCTCCCATGAGGAGTGTTAGATGGGGCATTCTCCTGTGCTTTAAGAATCTCATCTTCCAAAACGGAGTCCAAAGCAGCTATCACAACACCTTCTTGTAAAATGTTCTCCTCTTTCTCAGCACCGACTATGGGAGAAAAACTGCGAGACAAGTCATCCGCCTTAACATTCTTAGTACCAGGGATGTAAGTAACGGAGAAATTAAACCGAGAGAAAAACAGTGCCCACCTAGCCTGACAGGCATTCAGGCGCTTGGCAGCATCAAGATATATCAGATTTTTATGATCCGTAAGAACCTGAACGGGAAATTCCGCACCTTCCAAGAAGTGACGCCAGTGTTCAAATGCGAGTTTAATAGCCAATAATTCCCGATTACCAATATCGTAATTCAGTTCAGTCTCCGAAAATTTTTTTGAAAAAAAGGCACAGGGATGTAATCCATCCCCGTTATCCTGAGACAATACTGCGCCAACCCCCACAGAGGAAGCATCAACCTCAACCAAAAACGGCTTAGTCACATCAGGCTGCATAAGGATGGGAGCAGAGGTGAACCTCTCCTTGAGATACACAAAAGCTTCAATGGCCTCAGAAGACCACTGAACCGCATCAGCACCTTTCCTGGTGAGATCGGTCAGAGGTTTGACAATACTAGAAAATTTTTTTATGAATTTTCTGTAATAATTAGCGAAACCTAAAAATCTCTGTATCGATTTCAAACCAATAGGCCTAGGCCATTCCTGTACAGCTTGAACTTTAACCGGGTCCATCTCAAAACCTTCGCTGGAGATAATGTAACCCAAAAAACTAATTCTCTGTACAGCGAACTCACATTTCTCCAGCTTAGCAAAAAGCGAATTGTCCATTAATAACTGTAATACCTCACGTACGCTCCGCCAATGAGACTCCAGATCCGGCGAATAAATCAAAATGTCATCCAAATACACAACCACATTTTTGCCGATCAAAGGTCTAAGGATGTCATTAATAAGATTCTGAAAAAATGCAGGAGCATTAGTAAGAGCAAAAGGCATAACCAGATTCTCAAAATGACCCACAGGAGTGTTAAAAGCAGTCTTCCATTCGTCACCCTCCTTCATGCGCAACAGATTGTATGCCCCCTTAAGGTCAATTTTAGAGAACCACTTGGCCCCCATTAACTGGTTAAACAGATCAGGAATCAATGGCAGTGGGTAAGGATTGCGTACAGTAATTTTGTTAATCTCACGAAAATCCAGACAAGGACGTAAACCGCCGTCCTTTTTTTTTTACAAAAAAAAATCCAACCGCCACAGGAGACTTAGAGGGCCTAATGTGACCGGCGGCCAAACTTGTCTGTATGTATTCCTCCAAAGCCTTCCTCTCAGGAATAGTAAGGTTAAATAAATGACTTTTAGGAAGAGTCGCTCCAGGGACAAATTCAATAGAACAATCATAGTCTCTATGGGGAGGCAAAACCTGCGATTCCTTCTCAGAAAAAACTCTCCAAAAATCCTGAATAGGAGCAGGCAATTCTCCCCTATCCAAAGCTGCAATACGCCCGTTACAACACTTGTCATAACATTTATGGCTCCAGGATTTAATTTCACTGGTAGACCAATCCAGTACAGTATTGTGAAATTTTAACCAGGGCAATCCCAATATTGCTGGAGAAGGCAAGTTATTCAAAACTACCAAATCCAATTTCTCGTGGTGAACACCATTAATAGTGAGAGGAAATTCACAGACCTTGAGAGTAATATTCTTCAAAGGGGAACCATCCACCGAAACCACAGCAATGGGGGATGATAAAGGTTCGGGTTTTAAATTGGGTCTTTCCAAGAATCCCCCATCAATAACATTCAGAGTAGACCCACAATCAACAAACACCCGAAATTCCATTAATTTTTCCTGAGCAATCGTGGAAGCAGCTAAAAATACACCCTTGGAATTTAAACAGGCAATACGGGCATGACTGACCATTTTTTTTTCTTTCTTGATACGAAGCTCACAGTCTTTAATTAAATGACCAGATTTTCCGCAATAGAAACACAAGCCTTCAGAAAATCTGCGATCTTTTTCTTGAGAGCGAGGTGCCACCGATCCAATCTCCATCGGTTCACCACTGTTAGTACACACATTCTCATAACCAGAAACTGACATAGCAGAGGATTTGCTCTCATTAACCCTTGCACGCAGTCTCCTATCCACCCGTATAGCTAATTGCATAGCCTGTTGCAAATCTTCAGGTGTAGGATAAGCAATTAGCAGGTCTTTAACCCTTTCACTGAGCCCAGCAAGAAATAGACTTTTCAGAGCAGAATCGTTCCACCCTGTTTGAGTAGACCATCGACGGAAATGAGTACAATATTTTTCCACATTACCTGATCCCTGTCTCAAACGTCTTAACTCAGTCTCAGCTGATGAGACACGATCAGGATCATCATATAATAGCCCCAAAGCAGAAAAAAAACTATCCACTGAACTGAAGCATGTATCACTAGGTTGCAAAGAAAAGGCCCACTCCTGAGGCTCTATGCACAAAAGTGACATTATAAACCCTATGCGCTGGGATTCATCCCCAGAGGACTTGGGTCTCAAACGAAAATACAATAAGCAAGCATTTTTAAATGAAAAAATTTCTCGGTGTTCACCAAAAAATAAATCCGGCAAACGTACCTTAGGCTCCAAGAAATGTGCTCCAGGACAGTTACTCACGTGTTGACGGAGCTCAGTCACCTCCAAAGAGAGTCCCTGCAGGTGTTTAGCCAAATCCAGAACCGACACCATGATGGAACAGAAAAAATCTTTCCTTAGAGCATTTGCTGGGCTGGACTTACTGTTATGTTCTGCTACCAGAGCTAAGGAAAGAGAGGAGATCTGTCCCTACGATAGAACTCAGCTTAATCCCTACGATGTAACAGGGGACCTGATCCTGCGATCAGACCTGCTAAAGTCCTAAGCTAGTCTGTACGGAGACCTATAGATGTGGGGAAGGAATCCCTACAAGTACTAAGGACTGGGAGGAAAATGGGACACCTCCTAACAGAAATAGTAGCAGACAGACGAACAAACAAAATATATAGAACAAAGAGGTCCGTAGACCAAGCAAACTAACAGAGTTAGATACAGAGCACAGGCTAGCTAGAAAGCAGTTAAACAATGAAGTCCAGCAAAGCCAGAAGGGCGGAGCAGGCTTAAATAGGCCAACAAGGTCATGTGACCAGCAAAGGAAAAAAAACCTAAGAGCAAGGTTCTAACACATGATCACTGGGTCCTGAAGAGGCAGCACCACCAGTGCCTTTAATCTTTATACACAATGCTTGTTCAGTATTATGTATATAGCGATCAAGACGGCATACATGATAATACTTATGTTTATATTCTTTGTGAGGAGTCTGGCTGTGTCTAGTAGCTGACTCCCCATCACTACAGCTGCACATTTTGTGCTAGCTGCTTACCGTGTATTGATGTTTTAGAACGCCACTGCAGAGTAAAGTTTGGACTACCCAAATATTTATAGTCTATGGACAGGCAAATTAAAGGCTTTGTAAAGCTTTACAACTCTATTGTTCAATAAAAACTTTTCATATTGTACTAATTATAAATTAGTTATTGTTTTGAGTTATTCGAATTAGACTTATCTAATATATATACAGTACAGACCAAAAGTTTGGACACACTTTCTTATTTAAAGATTTTTCTGTATTTTCATGACTATGAAAATTGTACATTCACACTGAAGGCATCAAAACTATGAATTAACACATGGGGAATTATATATTTAGCAAAAAAGTGTGAAACAACTGAAAATATGTCTTATATTCTAGGTTCTTCAAAGTAGCCAGCTTTTGCTTTGATGACTGCTTTGCACACTCTTGGCATTCTCTTGATGAGCTTCAAGAGGTAGTCACCGGAAATGGTTTTCACTTCACAGGTGTGCCCTGTCAGGTTTAATAAGTGGGATTTCTTGCCTTATAAATGGGGTTGGGGCCATCAGTTGTGTTGTGCAGAAGTCTGGTGGATACACAGCTGATAGTCCTACTGAATAGACTGTTAGAATTTGTATTATGGCAACAAAAAAGCAGCTAAGTAAAGAAAAACGAGTGCCCATCATTACTTTAAGAAATGAAGGTCAGGCAGTCCGAAAAATTGGGAACACTTTGAAAGTGTCCCCAAGTGCAGTTGAAATATCAATCAAGCGCTACAAAGAAACTGGCTCGCATGAGGACCGCCCCAGGAAAGAAAGACCAAGAGTCACCTCTGCTTCTGAGGATAAGTTTATCCGAGTCACCAGCCTCAGAAATCGCAGGTTAACAGCAGCTCAGATTAGAGACCAGGTCAATGCCACACAGAGTTCTAGCAGCAGACACATCTCTACAACAACTGTTAAGAGGAGACTTTGTGCAGCAAGCCTTCATGGTAAAATAGCTGCTAGGAAACCACTGCTAAGGACAGGCAACAAGCAGAAGAGACTTGTTTGGGCTAAAGAACACAAGGAATGGACATTAGACCAGTGGAAATCTGTGCTTTGGTCTGATGAGTCCAAATTTGAGATCTTTGGTTCCAACCACCGTGTCTTTGTGCGACGCAGAAAAGGTGAACGGATGGCCTCTACATGCCTGGTTCCCACCGTGAAGCATGGAGGAGGAGGTGTGATGGTATGGGGGTGCTTTGCTGGTGACACTGTTGGGGATTTATTCAAAATTGAAGGCATACTGAACCAGCATGGCTACGACAGCATCTTGCAGCGGCATGCTATTCCATCCGGTTTGCGTTTAGTTGGACCATCATTTATTTTTCAACAGAACAATGACCCCAAACACACCTCCAGGCTGTGTAAGGACTATTTTACCAAGAAGGAGAGTGATGGGGTGCTACGCCAGATGACCTGGCCTCCACAGTCACCAGACCTGAACCCAATCGAGATGGTTTGGGGTGAGCTGGACTGCAGAGTGAAGGCAAAAGGGCAAACAAGTGCTAAGCATCTCTGGGAACTCTTTCAAGATTGTTGGAAGACCATTTCAGGTGACTACCTCTTGAAGCTCATCAAGAGAATGCCAAGAGTGTGCAAAGCAGTCATCAAAGCAAAAGGTGGCTACTTTGAAGAACCTAGAATATAAGACATATTTTCAGTTGCTTCACACTTTTTTGTTAAGTATATAATTCCACATGTGTTAATTCCTAGTGTTGATGCCTTCAGTGTGAATGTACAATTTTCATAGTCATGAAAATACAGAAAAATCTTTAAATGAGAAGGTGTGTCCAAACTTTTGGTCTGTACTGTATATTATTATGAAGTAGAACAGATGGAAAAGAGAGTGACTGCAGGTTCAGACCACACACTGTTTGTTTTTTCATGTGTTAATATGGAGGAACATAGTTTAGCCTATGAGCTGTAGCCACAAAACAACATAATCTATTTTTTTAATGAAAACATTTTGCTTTATTTGATAAGAACCCACAAAAAATAGGTGTGAAGGTGGACGTTACTTAAAATTTCAGAATTGTCCAGGTTTATAAATCTGCACGTATGCAGTGCTCAGCATAAATGAGTACACCCCCTTTGAAAAGTCAATTTTTCATTAATATCACACTGATTACAAGAAAAAGTTCCAAAATGTTGGCAAGACTAAGTTTCGCAGAACACTTTTTTTAACCCATAACATGAAAATAAGGTTGATAATATAACTTTCATTGCAAAATCTTCAGTTCAAGACAGATGTGGCAATATGCAGCCAACTTGTTCATTCCATGCCTAGAACACTTGGTGACGCCCTTAACAATCGTGGAGGTCATGCAAAATATGAGTAGTTTTTTATGTGGGGTGTATTCATTTTATTCATTTTTGCTTCAACTAATTTGAGTAAAACTAAAGATTTTGTAATGAAAGTTATATTATTAACCTTACTTTAACTTTTTGGGTGAAAAAATGTTTTGTGAAACTCAGTCTTGTCAAAATTTTGGAAATTCTTTTTGTGTTCAGTCAGATATTGATTAAAATCTTACTTTTCAAAGGGGGTGAACTCATTTATGCTGAGTACTGTATATGTGAAAGTCTAGCATAAGCTTTTATAAGGTGATATGCGCCAATACTTTTGGTGCACCATAGATCCAGATAATTCAAAAAATAAATTTCATGCATTGCCGCATTGTAATACTCTTTCACATGAGGCCCATGTATAAAGTCAAAAAATGTCAGACAATTTCCGGAGAGTAACTTCATATGGTATCTACTTGGTAGTTTTGGTAGTTTCAAATTGTACCTTGTGTTGAGGGGGTAATCAAGTAGGTCGGTCATCTGGGTCAGTGCACTTATATTTTGATACAACAGTGTTGTTATCATACATGTTGAGTACGACATCATGTCTGCTTGCAACTTTTTATGTAGTAAAGTGTTGCCTATTGAGGAAATTCAGATATAAACTTGTTAACATCAATAATATACATCGCCAACTTTTCCTTCATAGCCTTAGACATGCTATTTCTTTCCTACCTTTCCCTTATGTTGCATTTCAGAATTATTTTTTCATTTTGCCTCAGTATAATCCTTTCTGAGTGCTGAATTTGCTTCCTTTGATTTCTATTCGAACTCTGAATTTCTTTCAGGTGCAGCATGTTTCTGCAGAAAGACTTATTCTAGAAATGTCAGATATGAACATTTCATCATTTTCATGTTAAAAATCATTTTTAAAACGTTGTCATTGTATTATAGCCATTGTTCCCAAATTGGATCTGCTCCTGTAACTGATTCTCCTACCAATATGCAAAAATGATTGTCAACTATTCTGCCTGATCTAACAGTTGTCTTTTTATTTGCATCAATTCAAGTATGTCAAACTTTTTGTAATGTGTTTGTGTCTGTGATTAAAAAAAAGTTACAATTTGAAGGGGTTTTCACATGAAAAAAATACATTTTAACCTTCGTCCGGCTGAGTAGGTACAATTGTAACTATTCCGTTTTAAAATTGCAATAACTTTTTTTCGAAAAGCCGTAGAGGGCTGAAATTTCGTGACATCTCTGCAGTTTTGGTCCAGAATATATTGGCCAAATTTCAATAAAATATCTCCACCCCCTTCCGAGATAAGGGGTCGAGATATTTTTGCATCCATAACAAGCTGCATAGGTACAAATGTACCCTCATATATTTTGAATGAAGATAATGCAAGGAAAAAAGAATAATATATTTTTTAATGATAATGCTATTTTATTATTATAAACAAGTAAAAAAACTGTTCATTTACATTATAAAAGAAAATGTAAGAAACTTTTTTTATTGATTTTCTTCACAAGTAATGCATGTTGTCTTTGCTACCGAGTGTTCATCGCAAATGGGTTTCACACAAACCACACAAGACTTTCTAGTCTTACGTTGTTTTCGCCTCAGGTCTCAGCAGACATAGCAACTACCAATAACAGGGGAGGGTCCACGACTACCATGAGGTATTTGAGGGCCAGCTGCTGCTTGCGATGCTACCAAAATGCATCGTCCAAGCACCATTTCTACTGCACCTCGAAGAAAATGGTTTCTCATCATCATTCGGTTTGTACTACGATCTTCAATTGCAGGCATACACAGCTGATTTGCGAGATCTTTCAGGAACTTTCTTCGTTGATCCTTTGTCCTGAAGCTTGGATTGTGCTCTCTGTAGATGATAACAAAACCTACAAAAGACAAAAATATATCTCATACCCTACCATCATTATATATAAATGTAAAGCAAAGTTGCATAATAAATATAGGGTACTTAGTGAACTATTTTTGATCAAAAAAAGTATACAAGCCGTCCCACCAGCGGCAAGGTGACCCTAAATTGGGACGGTACCTATACTGCCTATATTAAAAACCTTACTGTATATCAAAGTTGAAGCAATGCATATAAAAGGGTAGACAAATAGGACCGGGTCCCAACTCCAGACCACCCAGGCCCGTGGTAAGCTACATATATACCAGTCAGCTCAACAAAGGGGATGCCACACCCTTAAATTGCACAGAATGCAAACAAGACAAAAAAACAGGCAATGTGAACTGAGGTCTAAGATGGTAGACATGCAAGAAATAGGAGCATGTTCACACTAGCAAAAAAGAAACAAAACCTACAAAAGACAAAAGACAAAAATATATCTCATACCCTACCATCATTATATATAAATGTAAAGCAAAGTTGCATAATAAATATAGGGTACTTAGTGAACTATTTTTGATCAAAAAAAGTATACAAGCCGTCCCACCAGCGGCAAGGTGACCCTAAATTGGGACGGTACCTGTACTGCCTATATTAAAAACCTTACTGTATATCAAAGTTGAAGCAATGCATATAAAAGGGTAGACAAATAGGACCGGGTCCCAACTCCAGACCACCCAGGCCCGTGGTAAGCTACATATATACCAGTCAGCTCAACAAAGGGGATGCCACACCCTTAAATTGCACAGAATGCAAACAAGACAAAAAACCAGGCAATGTGAACTGAGTACCCTATATTTATTATGCAACTTTGCTTTACATTTATATATAATGATGGTAGGGTATGAGATATATTTTTGTCTTTTGTCTTGTCAATTTAAGGGTGTGGCATCCCCTTTGTTGAGCTGACTGGTATATATGTAGCTTACCACGGGCCTGGGTGGTCTGGAGTTGGGACCCGGTCCTATTTGTCTACCCTTTTATATGCATTGCTTCAACTTTGATATACAGTAAGGTTTTTAATATAGGCAGTATAGGTACCGTCCCAATTTAGGGTCACCTTGCCGCTGGTGGGACGGCTTGTATACTTTTTTTGATCAAAAATAGTTCACTAAGTACCCTATATTTATTATGCAACTTTGCTTTACATTTATATATAATGATGGTAGGGTATGAGATATATTTTTGTCTTTTGTCTTTTGTAGGTTTTGTTTCTTTTTTGCTAGTGTGAACATGCTCCTATTTCTTGCATGTCTACCATCTTAGACCTCAGTTCACATTGCCTGGTTTTTTGTCTTGTTTGCATTCTGTGCAATTTAAGGGTGTGGCATCCCCTTTGTTGAGCTGACTGGTATATATGTAGCTTACCACGGGCCTGGGTGGTCTGGAGTTGGGACCCGGTCCTATTTGTCTACCCTTTTATATGCATTGCTTCAACTTTGATATACAGTAAGGTTTTTAATATAGGCAGTATAGGTACCGTCCCAATTTAGGGTCACCTTGCCGCTGGTGGGACGGCTTGTATACTTTTTTTGATCAAAAATAGTTCACTAAGTACCCTATATTTATTATGCAACTTTGCTTTACATTTATATATAATGATGGTAGGGTATGAGATATATTTTTGTCTTTTGTCTTTTGTAGGTTTTGTTTCTTTTTTGCTAGTGTGAACATGCTCCTATTTCTTGCATGTCTACCATCTTAGACCTCAGTTCACATTGCCTGGTTTTTTGTCTTGTTTGCATTCTGTGCAATTTAAAGGTGTGGCATCCCCTTTGTTGAGCTGACTGGTATATATGTAGCTTACCACGGGCCTGGGTGGTCTGGAGTTGGGACCCGGTCCTATTTGTCTACCCTTTTATATGCATTGCTTCAACTTTGATATACAGTAAGGTTTTTAATATAGGCAGTATAGGTACCGTCCCAATTTAGGGTCACCTTGCCGCTGGTGGGACGGCTTGTATACTTTTTTTGATCAAAAATAGTTCACTAAGTACCCTATATTTATTATGCAACTTTGCTTTACATTTATATATAATGATGGTAGGGTATGAGATATATTTTTGTCTTTTGTCTTTTGTAGGTTTTGTTTCTTTTTTGCTAGTGTGAACATGCTCCTATTTCTTGCATGTCTACCATCTTAGACCTCAGTTCACATTGCCTGGTTTTTTGTCTTGTTTGCATTCTGTGCAATTTAAGGGTGTGGCATCCCCTTTGTTGAGCTGACTGGTATATATGTAGCTTACCACGGGCCTGGGTGGTCTGGAGTTGGGACCCGGTCCTATTTGTCTACCCTTTTATATGCATTGCTTCAACTTTGATATACAGTAAGGTTTTTAATATAGGCAGTATAGGTACCGTCCCAATTTAGGGTCACCTTGCCGCTGGTGGGACGGCTTGTATACTTTTTTTGATCAAAAATAGTTCACTAAGTACCCTATATTTATTATGCAACTTTGCTTTACATTTATATATAATGATGGTAGGGTATGAGATATATTTTTGTCTTTTGTCTTTTGTAGGTTTTGTTTCTTTTTTGCTAGTGTGAACATGCTCCTATTTCTTGCATGTCTACCATCTTAGACCTCAGTTCACATTGCCTGGTTCTCTGTAGATGATGTAGGATGCTAACCCAGTGACGTCAATCATATTGTAGAAAAATGGCAGAGGCCAACGTAATGTTCGTCGTTTCACAGTGTACTCTCCCAACATTTTATCCATAACATCAACTCCGCCTTTTGTTTTGTTGTAGTATTTTATTATCTCTGGCTTGGCTGCTAGTGTCTCTTCAACTTCTCCCATCATGTGCAAAGATGATAGAAGCACGACTGATTTGTTTTTCTTTGGTACATATGAACAGACTGTTGCATCATGATTGTAGGCAAAATTTGTCGAGTTTACAGGCCTTTCTTTGGCAGGCTGCATGTTGCTAGGTAGGAACCTTTTGTTTTTTCTCACTGTACCAACTAGTGTCATGTTCCAGGAGTTCAATACCTTAGCTAGTTCCATGGTTGTAAAGAAGTTATCGGTGGTGACATTTCTTCCAGAGCCTTTATACGAGCTCACTAGGTCCAGTACTGTTCGTTCACCAATGTTTACTTGTCGAGGACCATCAGTTGGTTTCCCAGTGTAGAGCTGACCTTGTAATGGGTAGGCGTTTGACGAGTCACAAGCCCAGAAAATCTTTATGCCATATTTAGCTGGTTTTGAAGGTATATACTGGGTAAATTTAGTATGGCCTCTAAATGGAAATAATTGCTCGTCGACGGTGATACAATTATATGGCTTGTAGGCTCTCTCCAGATTTCTGTTCAGCATTGTCCAGATGTCCCATATTGGTGCAGCTTTATCTGTTTGCACACATTCTGCACGTGTATTTTCGTTGTCAAATCTGATAAATCTGAGTATCATCTTGAAGCGGTCACGAGACATGGCTGCACGTATAAGAGGCAGAGCAGCAACATTCCACATTTCCTCCAGATTCTCTTTGTTGTCTCTGTGCACACCAGCAGCAATCAGTATGCCCAAAAATGCATGGAGTTCAGTTTCAGTAAATTGCTTGAATGTTTTTTGTGGTGGCCGTTCAGAAGAATCAGGAAAACGTTGTACCAGTTCGTTGTTGTAAGCATCACAAACTCTCTTGGCCTTTCGATTCATTTCTCGTAATATGATGTCACACATCTCAGGAGTCATGATTGACTTGAATAACTCTTTTGCTGTATACAGGTTGCTGATTGCTGCAGGGCTACCTCTTTGTCGTAGGACATTACGAGATTTTGTTTGCGCATTTGGCAGTGGATCACTACACCATTGAGTTTTATCCTTAGCAGTCCAAATGTCGCCTGCACTTTGAGGCACAGACTCATCCTCAACACTTTCGTCTGAGTCGTATTCTTTTACCTGCTCTATGACCATTTCTTGTTCAATGTCTGAATCTTCTTCTGTAACATCCACTTGTGGTACATAGTTTTCATCATCAGATGCAACATATGGTTCTTCCTCATGCTCAGAATCAGATTCTTCTAGCATTTGCATTATTTCGTCAGACGTAAATCTGTAAATATGAAAAAATGAAAAATAAATAATTTTCCGAAATACTACACAATACTACATTATTGGCTTTTCACAAAATGATACTAACCTGCAAACACATTTTCTTGGATTATGGCTGAAACTAGATCCAGCATCACTATCACTCATGATGACTTGGTAGATGAATTTTGGCTTCGTAATTTAGTTCAGTAACACGTGGCAAGTAGAATGAAACTCGATTCTAAAGTGCAGATAAAAAAGTAAATTATTTCTAGTGATAATTATTTATAAATGTCATTTATATATTATGTAAACCACATACGGTTTCAGAATTTTCATTCCATCTTCGACTGTTTTTTCGACCAATAGGAAAATTGTAACACAGCCACCATCTTTATTTTGTGCTGAATATAAGTAAAACATCGTAAAACAATATGTAGATACTAATTATTATCCATTTTTCGTATAAAAATCATACCTATAGTGATAAGTTTCATACAAAATATATGTAAGCCAAGTCTAGGCTCAAAGACAATTTCTGACTGTTCTGTCCCCACATAAGGCGAATGAAGGTATAACTGGCTGTTAGATGCTGTGAGACTTTCCTACCTTCGTATCCAAGAAATTGAAGACTTCACAAGCCTAGAAATGTGTGTCCTCACAGCAATGAGATGAACAGCAAAATGGCTACTGAGAGGAGGGAGGCAGGAAGAGAAGTAGAAGCCACTCCCAGTTTGAATCAACTTAATTGACAGCAACATAAGTGAGCAGTAACAACACTGGCCAATAGATATCAGCATAACATTTGTAGCTGAATGAACTTTAGATTCTGAAACCAAGTAAAGGAGAAAGTCTTCCCACAGTGGAGGTATATATGAAGGTACAATTGTACCTCTGCAGCCTGTTAACGTTGTAAAATTATGCAGCCTGACAAATGTTAATCAATAGATCTTGCAATAATAATAACTTCTACAATTGGATGTGTTTAAGAAGCCCATGCTATGTACTGTGTAATGGCTGTGTCTTACCGTGCAGGGACATGGTCTGATCATGCTGGGCAGAGGAGGAAGCAAAAGAGTATACTGACAGGACAGCTTTGAATTGTAGCAGATTCTTTTTTTGTTATCCCCTACTGTAATGTCTGTATACTCTTTTCCTTCCTCCCCTGCCCAGGAGATGTGGTATGATCAGACCATGTTCCTGTCCGGTCAGACACAACCATTACACAGTACATAGCAGGGGCACATTTATAAGATTATCTCAGCACAGGAACATTTTATTGAAACACATTCAATTGTGGAATTTATTATTATTCCAAGATTTATTCATTACAATGCACTTTGTTCATGTGACAACTCCTTTAATGCCCATACCATTCCCATATTCAGTTTATATGTTTCAGCTCCCTGCACAACCATTACCTGGGATGTCACACCCATAAGGCTAGTTATCTATGCAAAAATGCTGTGCTCAGATAATAGTTTACAGTCTATAGCCAAATTTGAGATTGCTTACAGATTTTGAGTTTGTAGCCTTTTTTTAAGGTAAGTTGGCTGATTTTTTTCTAAAAAGCAGTATGCTCTAGTTATGGCATTTTTCTAATGCTTTCTCCCTAGCCTTCAGTGTAGAATAATACAAGAAAAAAAGCATGACAAAGCATGTAAATGCAGCAATAAAAAGCTAGACATTTTTAAACAGAATACGGGTTTTGTAAAAGGCTCAAATGGATTCAATCATGAAGTTTTTGGTGTAGTTTTGAAATAGTGTTTTAAACTAAAGTCAGGAGGGAATATGAAATAGAGGAGAATAATGATTCATTTCTTTGTGCTTTAGAATCCACTCCTGTTTTTTTTCTAATTCTGTGTTTATTAAAATAGCAGTGAGGACACATGGAGAGGATTCACCTCTCCTTCCCCTGGGATATTGGCTGATGGTGGCGTTGTTTGCACCTTCTCCAGGTGTTGTTACTCCTGTTTTAATAAATAATGGTAATAGATTGATCTAATATAAGACTATCTTAAAGCATAGAACAGAGAAAATTCCCATACTTATTGGTTTGTTGGAATTCCTTTCTATGCAACCATGTTATATCATACCTGACGTATAAAGATAATGTCATATTTACTATTTACATAAGGTCATTAACTTCAGGTATTCAAAGAGACTTTGAAGGTGGTCCACCTTTTCTACATGATTGAGCTGCCTTCAAGGGGAAGCAAATGAGTGAGCATATGAATGTGGAAGTCTCGCAGTAAGGCTAGGATCATACCAGCGTATTTGTGCTCCTCCGAGAGAATCGGGCCAATTTTGCTTATTAGACTATGATCAAACTCTGATTAGAGTTTGATCAGAGTGTGATCATAGTGTGATCCAAATTTTCTCAGATGTGGATAAGATGGAAAAAAAATTCTCCATCTTCTCCATTCTGTCAGTCTGTGAAAATCGGATTGCACTCAGATGTCATCCGAGTGCTGTTTGATGTTTCCCACGGACTCATTGACTTGAATGGCCAAGTGCGATCCAAATATCGGAAGCGAGTTGAGCATGCTGTGATTTTTTTTCCTTGGACAGACTCTGCTCTTTTGCACTTATATGCAGTGTCAAAAACTCAACAAAAACTCATTGTAGGAACTTAACCTAAGGAACAGTGATGAGCGAGTATGTTCGGTTTACCCTTTCGCCGAGTATACTCGGCCAAGCACTGAGTATTTATAGAATGCTCAGGCTTTAAGCTTTCGTCGCTCCGTGAACATGATTTGCGACTGTTTGACAGATTTAATACATGTGAGGAATGCCTGATTTTCCAGCATTCCTCACATGTATTAAATCTGTCAAACAGTTGCAAATCATGTTCATGGAGCGACGAAAACTTAAAGCCTGAGTATTCTATAAATACTCGGTGCTCGGCCGAGTATACTCGGCGAAAGGGTTAACCGAACATACTCGCTTATCACTACTAAGGAACCAATCTACCTCAGCATATTGGGTTTTAGACAAAATTCTTTAAACCATTTCTTGTTTGACTTCAAAAACTGCATAAAAGATTAAATAAAAAAAACTGTATAAAATATTTCATACACAGCATTTTTAAGCATTTTTATACACTTGTAACCCCAAAAAATATATATATTTTTTCACAAGGGCATTTTTTTTTAATAAGCATATTCAGTAGTGTTTTTTTCTTAGTGTATTTGAACTCCCATAGAGATGACAAAGGGAAAGATGCCAGAAAATACACCATACACATAACATCCAGTATTTAGAAAAGAATAAATAAAATAAAATAAAGGAAACGAAAAAAAAAATAAAGACCTCATTGACACTAAAACCAGCACAAAAATGCCATACAAATCAAAATGCTCTGCGTATTTTCTATATTTTATTCTATACTTCAAAATAACAACTGGGTGCAGGGTTTTTGACTTTTCAAACAAAAATCTGTGATTAGTGGCAACAAGAATAACACAAAAAAATATATAAAACACTTCAGTATGTGTAAACCCAGTCTTAAACAATATATGATGAAGATAATAATTTATAGATATGATTTAAATCAACTAAATGCTTCACTTCTTCCATAAAATTGATGAATATTATCCCTTTGTTTAACAGCTGGTTGGTTAATTGCTGCTTCAAGTGTGCTGAAGTTGCATATGGCGCCGTTTCAATGTTTCCTCCATCTACGTTCTGGACACAAATTAGAATTATGAAATATTTTCAATGTGTTGGCTATTGGAACTTCCTCACACTTTCTTCAACCTTTTTAAACAAACCTGTCATGAAACCAAGCCTATGTAATAAAGATGAGTGAATAAGTTTGAGTGGAGCTGAATACTACTTGAATTATACAAAAAAAAATCAAGATTTTTTTGTCATTCGCCTTCACATGGATTCACTAAAAGGGCAGCTGCTTACTGCCATTTTTCGGAACCATTAATCCTTCAAAGGGTTAAAAAGTAAAAAATTCCTCATGTTCACATTACCACTCACCTTTCTGGCCCCTCCACTACTCACCAGGGATGTAACCATTGTGGTCCGTGTTCACAAAGGCCTGAGTATTTCAGCATGAGGGGCAGGAGATCAGAAGATGCGGCAATAACCTGAAAGGTCTTGGTGAGAAGCAGAAGAGCCAGAGAGGTGGGCGGAAAGGTGAGTATAAGGATTTTTTTTTTACATATTATTTTTATTATTTTCTGGGATCAGACCATCATAAGGAATTTAAAGGTCTCAGGCAAAAAGTGTAAATAGGCAAATTTGAACTTTGCTTGATCTGTCTGTCTCTTCCATTTAACCAATTCTATGTTGTTTTAAAGTGCAAAACTAAATTTGACAAGTCCTGGTGTAAATCAGAAGCTTAAAGAGCAAAGAGAAAATATGTTAGATCCCCTTTACATGGTACTCTATCCTAGTCATGTGCGAGGAACTACAACTGTGGACACCCACAAATGGGCTCAGTGTCTCTGCTTTAATTGCTCACACCATTATGTCATGCTCAATACATTAACTTTCCAAAGGGAAGTTCAGTGAAGGAACAGTCATCATGATTAAAGCCACGACATTGATTACAGTCATGATTGTTCACTTTTCAAGCTCCATTCACATGATCAGGTCTGCTTTTATTTTAATTTTTACATTTAAAACACAATTTCTCAGCATTTTCAAGTTCCATATAGAAGTCTCTTGGACAAATTCCAAAAATGACATACTTGGAGAATGCGGTGTTTTGAAAATTTGAGCATGTTGTATTTTGATAAATGACCAGATATAAAAATGGACACCAGTGATCACAGATCAGCAATAGAGATAGGAAGTAAAAAACAGATTCAGCGTGATTGATCAGTGTTACGGTGCAGCTGGCATTTGTCCTGGTGAATTTGAATTACAATTATACATTTTACTTTCTTCATTCATAATGCACTAGAATGTAGCAGCAAGGTGGCACAATATTTCTTTTACAGAAAAAAATCTCTAATGTTATTCTAAGATGTATTTTGCATTTCTTGTACAATTCTTTTGATGAATGTAAGAATCATTTTTTTAAATGCAAAAAAAAATTCCCCAAAATCCAGACTTAACTGCAACTGTCTACCTTACAAACTGAGCATTTTGCAAGCTATTTTTTTGCATATCTGTTCTACTAGTCAAATTTTACATCTGTGCATGCCACATTATTATAGTGCTCTTTTGCAAGTGCAGGCTTTTTGGACATGTTCCTGACAAGCATTTCTCTTTTTTACCCTACCAAGCATTTTTTGAAACATCAGTTTTTGGAAGGAGAATGAATTTTGTTCAATAATAAATTTAAAAAGTATTTAATAACACACATTTAACTGTGTGTGTCTGTTTTTGAACACCTGTATTACTAGGTAAATTTGACAATCTTACATGTGACACTTAGTATATGTAGTGGCCTGTCACTATATAATGCTTTCTGTACAAGTACCCACCTTCAGTGCTGCTCACCATTATTGGCATCCCTTCATTTTTTTCATAGACTGTGCAATATCTTCAGAAATAAATGGAAATGTACCAAAGTTATATATTCAGGATTTTTTAATTAGTGGTCCAAAGTAATACAACATTAAAACATTGTTTTTCAACTTCCATGTTGCAATTTCAAAGAAAAAATCAGAATAAACAGCATGTGCAGCACTAAAGGCACCCCTAATTAATACTTGGTTGCACACCCTTTGGCATTGCTGACAGCCTCCAAACATTTCTTGTAGCCATCTATAAGCTTCTTGCACTTCTCAGCTGGATTTTTCTCCCACTCTTCCTTTGCAGTTTGTTCAAGCTCTTGAATGTTTGCATGGTTTTTTTTCCCAATGGCAGATTTCAGCTCACCACAAAGATTTTCAATGGGATTAAGGTCCCGACTCATTGCTGGCCAATTTAAAACATTCCATATTTTCTTTTTCAACCATTCCCGTGTACTTTTGGATGTGTGCTTTGGGTCATTGTCTTGCTGGAGGACCCATGATCTTAGACTCAAACCAAGTTTTCTTACACTGAGTAGGACATTTCACTCTAAAATCTCTTGATAATTCTCTGATTTCAAGATTCCTATTACAGTGGGTACGGAAAGTATTCAGACCCCTTTCAATTTTTCACTCTTTGTTTCATTACAGCCATTTGGTAAATTCTAAAAAGTTCATTTTTTTTGTCATTAAAGTACACTCTGCACCCCATCTTGACTGAAAAAAAAACAGAAATGTAGAAATTTTTGCAAATTTATTAAAAAAGAAAAACTGAAATATCACATGGTCATAAGTATTCAGACCCTTTGCTCAGTGTTGAGTAGAAGCACCCTTTTGAGCTAATACAGCCATGAGTCTTTTTGGGAATGATGCAACAAGTTTTTCACACCTGGATTTAGGGATTCTCTGCCATTCTTCCTTGCAGATCCTCTCCAGTTCCGTCAGGTTGGATGGTGAACATTGATGGACAGCCATTTTCAGGTTTCTCCAGTGATGCTCAATTGGGTTTAGGTCAGGGCTCTGGCTGGGCCAGTCAAGAATGGTCACAGAGTTGTTCTGAAGCCACTCCTTTGTTATTTTAACTGTGTGCTTATGGTCATTGTCTTGTTGGAATGTGAACCTTCGGCCAAGTCTGAGGTCCAGAGCACGCTGGAAGAGGTTTTCATCCAGGATATCTCTGTATGGGCCACATTCATGTTACCTTCAATTGCAACCAGTCATCCTGTCCCTGCAGCTGAAAAATACCCCCATAGCATGATGCTGCCACCACTATATTTCACTGTTGGGATTGTATTGGGCAGGTGATGAGCAGTGCCTGGTTTTCTCCACACATACTGCTTAGAATTATCACCAAAAAGTTCTATCTTCGTCTCATCAGACCAGAGAATCTTATTTCTCATAGTCTGGGAGTCCTTCATGTGTTTTTGGGCAAACTCTGTGCAGGCTTTCATATGTCTTGCACTGAGGAGAGGCTTCCGTCGGGCCACTCTGCCATATAGGCCTGACTGGTGGAGGGCTGCAGTGATGGTTGACTTTGTGGAACTTTCTCCCATCTCCCTACTGCATCTCTGGAGCTCAGCCACAGTGATCTTGGGGTTCTTCTTTACCTCTCTCACCAAGGCTCTTCTCCCATCATTGCTCAGTTTGGCTGGACAGCCAGGTCTAGGAAGACTTCTGGTGGTCCAAAACTTCTTCCATTTAAGTATTATGGGGCCACTGTACTCTTAGGAACCTTGAGTACTGCATAAATTCTTTTGTAACCTTGGCCAGATCTGTGCTTTGCCACAATTCTGTCTCTGAGCTCCTTGGGCAGTTCCCTTGAGCTCATGATTCTCATTTGGTCTGACATGCACTGTGAGCTGTGAAGTGTTATATAGACAGGTGTGTGCCTTTCCAAATCAAGTCCTATCAGTTTAATTAAACACAGCTGGACTCAAATGAAGGAGTAGAACCATCTCAAAGAGGATCACAAGGAAATGGACAGCATGTGACTTAAATATGAATGTCTGAGCAAAGGGTCTGAATACTTATGACCATGTGATATTTCAGCTTTTCTTTTTTAATAAATTTGCAAAAATTTCTACATTTCTGTTTTCTTTCAGTCAAGATGGGGTGCAGAGTGTACTTTAATGAGAAAAAAAAATGAACTTTCTAGAATTTACCAAATGGCTGCAATGAAACAAATAGTGAAAAATTTAAAGGGGTCTGAATACTTTCCGTACCCACTGTATATGGTCAAGGCCTCCAGTACTAGATGCAGAAAAGCAACCCCACAGCATTATGGATCTTCCACCATGCTTAACTGCTGGTAAGGTGTTATTTTCCTTATATATATTGTAAACAAACTGTTGCTTTGCATTGCCAAAAAAGCTCTATTTTTGTTTCATCTATCCACATAACATTTCCCAGAAGGATTGTGGTTTGTCAAGGTACTCTTTGGAAAAGATCAGTCGTTCCTTTTTATGTCTTTTCTTCAGCAATGGCTTCTTCCTTGGCCTTTGCCCATAAAGCTCTGCTTGGTTTAGTGTGCGGAGTATGGTACTTGTTGAAACCATGACCCCAGACTGTTGCAAGTTGACCTTCAGGTCTTTGGATGTTTGTCGTGGTGTTTTTTCCACCGTTCGCACCAACCTTTGAAGACATCTCTTGTTAATTTTCCTCTTTACCCCAAGTCCAGGGAGGTTCTTGAAGGTTCCATGCTTGGCAAACTTCTTAATAAAATTGTGCACTGTTGAAACTGGGGTACCAAGGTCTTTAGAGATGGCCTTACACCCTTTGGAAGTCTTGCGTATGATAATAATAGCAGTTCTGATGTCCTCAGACAGCTCCTTAGTCTTCACCATTGTGACAAAGGAACATTGCCTACCATGTGGTTTTTTAAAACACTGAAGTCATCATTCATTGGCTAATTCATGTCACATGGGCACAGACAATTAATCACAGGTGAATCTCTTTTGTGATTTAACACAGGCAAGTCAAAGTGTGCTTTCATACTAAATTAATGTAAATGGTGCCAATACCAGTGACACAGCAAGCTTTAGGTTTTTCTATTTTTCCCTCCCATTGTTTTTTGTTTTAAATTATCATTTATCATCTGCTCTTTTTTATTTAACACGAGTGCTCTATACAAAAAGACTGTTTCACTTGATTCATATTTTTCAGGAGATATTCCACATTATGTACTTAAACTTCATGGGTGCCAATAACTATGGGCAGGACTGTATCTGGCATTTCTAATGTGTCCTTTTTGGAAAAGGTTGAATAATTGTAATTAAAAAGATTGTCAAAAGTTAATTATACTTTTCTACAAAATGTATGGTAAAAGAAAAATTGGCAATGCAAATAGTCATGGTAGAATACTAAAAAAAAAACAATACCATGGCTAAGAATGTGGGAGCCACTAGCATCAGCAGAACTACCACTAGCACCAGCCAGGCAGTAGTACTACTAGAAGCAAGCCACAATTGGCATGTTTTGACTCCAGCAACCATATTAGTTGGGAAGAAGTGGAGGTCATTATAGAATATATGGCACATTACTCACTTTAGTCACAGCAGGATGATGTTACCTTTGACAGCGACACCAAGTTTCTCAGTGTTCTGCAAATAATAGTTTGTCTGTCAGTGAACTGTAATTGAATAGACTGTTGATTACTACGGGTTGAGACTTGTTTCTATGCTGAGGTCACTTTGAAATTACTAAAGCTGTGTTTGTGTTAAAGAGCTTGAAATGGGCTAGATGCACTCCTAGGAGACCTCTTAGGGCAGGGACACACTGCCGTATTTCGCGTCCAAGGATCGCATGGTAAACCTCGTACTGGCTGGCACCTCTCCGGACCTGAGCTTGACAGCTGCATAGAAATCCATCATGAGGTCATGCTCAGGTCAGGAGAGGTGCCGGCCAGTCCGTTCCGTGCGATGCAATCATTGCACGAGTTATATGGCCATGTGTCCCTGCCCTAAGTATTAAACTCACCTTTTCAGGGAAATTGGATGCTTTGTAGTATTACAATTTGCAGAAAATTAATTTGCTGAAAATTTAATTTTTAGGAAAAATCTTATGAACCTGACAAACCCGAATTTTAAAAGATTCGATCATCTCTAATGTATATATTGTGTACTATATATTGTTTGATACA
The DNA here is from genome assembly GCF_046119375.1 of Phyllobates terribilis. Classification (NCBI taxonomy): domain Eukaryota; kingdom Metazoa; phylum Chordata; class Amphibia; order Anura; family Dendrobatidae; genus Phyllobates; species Phyllobates terribilis. Next base: position 383,614,984 of record NW_027362763.1, on the reverse strand, counting down.
CAATTCACAATTATATTTCTTGCACTTTGTCATGACAATGTCAGGCTAGGCCAAAAAATAAATGGGCACCCAGAGTTAGCTGAAGTCCACTTTGAACTTGTTCTATTCAGCTACCTAGACATTTAGTCCCTGTCTGTCATATTTATAGTCAGCAGGAATAATTGACGATACAAGTGAGAGGACAAGGCAATATAAATAATCCAATTAAATGGATGCAAAAATTGGGTGGTTGAGTTTATTATGATATGGAAGTTTGCGCATTTATAACCATTTTCCCCCATATACAATATTAAATAACAGAGATAATCAGACTGAGGTATTAAATAGCAAGTATGACTAATTAGACTTTTGAACTTTTCCCTATTGTCCTCCATTTTGATATTAGCCTGTACAAAATTATGTATAATGTGAAAACTACCTAATACCTTTATTGATCCCATTGCTCTTGTGCTGATCATATCTGCACAACTAATATCGGAGCATCCTAGATGGTGTCGCATATGTATGACAGAGTCTATAAGCACTCTGCCATTACAATCAGTAAGGGATGTGTGAAAATCAGGATATACACATATCTATGTGTGTTTCAATCAGTTACCAGCTTCTTCTAGTGCCCACATCTAGTCTGATGATTAGTTAGACTTGCCATTTAAGCCCCCAGTCTAATGACCTCCACTTTTTAACAATGTTTGTGAGGGAGAAAATGACCATACTCCCATGTCATAATAAAATCAGCCAACCAATTTTGCATTTACTGAATTGGTATTACTTTATCAAGAGGATCTACAGTGGCTTGCGAAAGTATTCACCCTCCACCTGCCCAATTTGGCTTTTTGCCTATTTTGTTATATTACAACCTGTGTTTAAATGGTTTTGTAAGTGAGAAAAATATAGGTACAAATTAAATGTATAGGATCAAAAAACTAAAAATTGGCATGTACATATTTATTCACCCCTTTTGCTATGAAGCCCCTACAAATTTTTGGTGCAAGCAATTACCTTCATAAGTTACATGCTTAGTGAAAGGAAGTCCACCTGTGTGCAAACTCTGTGTCACTTGATCTGTCAGTATGTACACATTTTTTCTAAAAGGCCACAGAAGCTGCAACACCATTAAGCAAGAAGCACAACTAACAAAACAAAACCATGAAGACCAAGGAGATCTCCAAACAAGTCAGGGACAAAATTCTTGAGAAGTACAAGTCAGGGTTTAGTTATAAAAAATATCCCAATCTCTGATGATCCCCCGGAGCACCATCAAATCCATTATCATCAAATTTAAAGAAAAAAGAATGGTACCACAACAAACCTGCCAAGAAAGGGCCGCCCATCAAATCTCTCAGTCCGGGCAAGGAGGGCATTAATCAGAGAGGCAGCACAGAGACCAAAGGTAACCCTGAAGGTGCTGCAGGGTTCCCAAGCAGAGAATGGAGTCTATATGACCAAAATAAGCCATACACTCTATAGAGGTGGCCTTTATCAAAGAGTGGGCAGAAAAAAGCCTTTAGTCCACACAAAAATGGTAAGACTCATTTTGAGTTTGCCAAACGACATGGGAGACTCCCCAAATGTATGGAAGAAGGTGCTGTGGTCAGATGAGACTAAAATTTAATTTTTTGGCCACCAAGGTAAACGCTATGTTTGGCACAAAACCAACACAGCTCATCACCTCAAGAACACTATCCCCAAAGTGAAACATGGTGGTGGCAGCATCATACTGTGGGGATGTTGACAAGGAAATGACCCAAAGCATACTGGTAAAGAAACACTCGAGTGATTTAAGGGGAAACATGTAAATGTTTTGAAGTGGCCTAGTCAAAGCCCAGATGTTAATCCAATTGAGAATGTGTGGTCAGACTGGAAGATTGCTATTCACCAGAGGAAACCATCTAGCTTGAAGGAGCTGGAGCAGTTTTGCCTTGCGGAATGGGAAAAAATCCCAGTGGCAAGATGTGGGAAGCTCATAGACACTTATCCAAAGCGACTTGCAGCTGTAATTGCCACAAAAGGAGTCTCTACAAAGTACTGACTTTAGGGAGGTGAAATAATTATGCACACTGAAGTTTTCTGTTATTTTGTCCTATTAGTTGTTTGCTTCACAAAAAAAAGAAAACCAAATGTTCACAGCCATAGGTATATTCTTTACATGAACTGATACAAACCCTAAAAAAATAGTGAAATACTAGATTGTGGGTGATAACAAAACACGGAAAATGCCGAGTGGGGTTAATACTTTCGCAAGCCACTGTATATTTCCTGTAACATATGTGTAATAGTGAGGAAGGATGTAACCTTCCTTTGGTACTGAAGTAGTTAAAGAAAATGTTCCCATAGTTAGACCTCTCTGAACTGTTGTTAGGCCAAGCTAAGGGGTTAGCTGCAGTGGTCCAGTCCGTGGAGTAGAGGGGGAACTTGGTGCCATTGTCAGACATTCAGTATGTACAGAGATTAGTTTAACATAATTCATTGTGGGCTGCAGTACTTGTAACCAGCCACAAGATGCCACTGTCCTGGGTGCAGATGCCAGGTTGAGACGGCCAGCAGTATTGCAGACAGTGAAGGGTTTAATGGTGTGTGATGACAGCCCACAGAGGGTGGGCACATCAGGAAAATCTCTGCATAGTTTCCAGAAGCAGGAAGTGAAGACTCAGAGAGAGTTGGGACAGTGAAACGTACGGGCAGCCTGATTATATGGTGACTGCTAGGGTAGACGGGAGCTCCGTACCCACAGACAATAGAATCACAAGTGTGAAGATTTCCCTATGTAAGAGTCCTGTTAACCGAAACTCAAAGGAGGTATTGAAGACCCGGGGCACTTTCAGTCTGCAGACAGCAGAGAAAGATAGGACTTCAGGCTAAGACGTGGGGGAGATATAGGATCCGGACACACTGTTGATATTGAGGAAGATTTTCTTGGGCTAGAGATTAGAGTTACAGAGATGCTTCACTTAAAGAGGGAACCAGGGCTGAAGATGTTGCCAGCGCCTGTGAGGGAGATGATAACCTGTCGGGCCTTATCCATTATATCTGCCTGTAAATACTGTATATATTCCTCTTCCTCAAGTAAAGTCCCAGTTATGGTTAAGAACCTCATGTCCTCTGAATTTATTGCTGCCTTGGTCCCAGAAGAGAAATGCCCGGAGACAGCCGAGATCGGATGGCTGAAGAAAGTGGAGAGCACCACATACACGGCCACACTTCAGAGGGAGGACACGTATTGTCTGTAGGGTGCCAGGGCAAGCAGGGGCTACATCTCGCCCACGACTACCTCGCTGAGGCACCTTACATATGTTTTCCCTGTTCTCTCACATCCTCAATTATTCCCCTTGTCTATAAATAAGAGAGATAGTGTTGAGCCACCTCCGTAGTGTTCGAGTTCGGTTCAGTTCGTCGAACACCCTTGTGTTCACCGAACTGTTCATCGAACTGTTCGTCGAACACCTTCGAACACCGTTAAAACCAATGGCAGGCAAACAAAAACACATAGAAACACATAGAAAACACCTTCAAAGGTGTCCAAAAGCTGACAAACTGCTCAGGAGACATAACTAACACATGGAAAAGTGACAAGTACATATAGTCATGCGAAAAGAAAAGAGGTGGAGGAGTAAAAGGAAGGGGAGACACAGATATAGGCATGTCATGCCCTTCTAAAATCCAAAAAGTGAGAAGCTGACACGGCCAGTCCGTTCCTGCCCGTGCCACCTCCGTGTCGCCGGGTTTGTGCCAGAGCCGCGGTGGACCCTGACGGCCAGCCCCCCTCTCCCAATACTGGTGCCTGTCCGCTGATGGGTCGAGCGAGCCCCCTGTGGTGGAGGCAGGTCTAAGCTTTTTAATTTAAATTGTCTCTCTAATTTGAATGAATACACTTTATATCCTTTTACAAGGATCTATTGGAGGGCAAGTCTCATGCCAGCAGCCGCGTAATTCCAGCTCCAGTAGCGTCCACTAAAGCTGCTGCAGTTAAAAAGCTTTTATAAGGATCGAGCCTTGCGGTCCACCGCAAGGCGTCCTACCGCCAGTCCCAGCCGCTATGCCTTGGGGTGCCTCCTGATGCTCTTCACTGAGTATCCCGGGGTCCCGAGGGAATTCCTTTGAAAAAATTAAGTGTCCAAACTACAGGTGGTGTAGCTTGCTTAACAGCTGGGATAATCCGCTGACTAGCAGACACTGCTACTAGGCACAAAGTATTTCCTGGGCTAGATGCAGTTAAAAATTTGTAATTAGATACTCTCGTTGGATGCTGAGAAAGCATTCCATAGAGTCTCCTGGCACGCCATATATTATTCTCTTAAAAAGCTTGGGGTAGGGGTCTAGGGGACCCTTTTATGGCCAAAATCACGGCCCTGTATCGCAATACGTCACCTAGGTTGAAGATAAATGGAACAGTAGCACCCCGAGGGCTCGGTTGCTACAGAGGTATTGCACCTCACCCAGAGGTGTGATATCTCACTCTCAGGTAAGGATGGAGTGTGGATCAGGACCCCGACACCTGCATGCATTACACCACATTGCCATGGGGCAGGGCGACCAATATGCCTCTGAGATGGGCACGACAGTCCCTGTCCCTGGCTGGAGTGGGGGGAGTGAACACTGAGGAAGGGGAACCCTGTAGTGCAGGAGCAGGGGGGAAGCAGTTCCTGGGTGCATTGAGAAGGAAGTATAAAAGGTGGGCACCATCTTAGTTCAGTGCAGAGAAGTCTGAGCAGAAGTGACAGGGAGCAGGGGCTCTGCATGAGCTCTGCTCCAGAGGCGGGCCTAGTAACAGAGGCCCAGGCCTGGAAGAGGGAGAAGGAAGAGGAGCGGAGAAGGCTCCAGGAATGAGGAACGAAGGGATCCCAGGGGTGCGGATGGGCGAGTCGCCACTGCACGCTCGAGTCCACCTGTGTGGAGGGGTCAGGCCAAAGGGGGAGACCGGTCCCCGAAACTAGTGGAGGCAGGAAACGACCCTCAGCTAGAAACCGGAGGCTGTGACATTTTATGTGGCGCAGCCCCTCGCTACACCCGCTAGGAGGGCACCACATAGGGTCAGGGAAACTGGCGCCAAGTTTATCAAGAGGAGGCCCGAGGCAGCCGGACAGAAGCATTGGTAAGAAAGGCCACACAAAGGACACACAAAGGGGGTCCTGTGAAGCGCTCCAAAGTTATCTGGGAGTTGTCTGAGCCCCTCAACTGGTAAGCACAGTACAACGTGGGCAGCCGTTACCTGCAGAAGTGGTCTGGATAATAAGAACTGCGAGTAAAGGCCCTGGACTGCATCACTGACTCCGTGTCGTTACTGCTGCTGCCCTGCACCATCACCCCCATCCTCCGCATACACTGCCCTGAGGCTATACTCCTCCCGTGGGGAGTTATGCTACGCTCTGCTGCACCCACAACACCAGCCTCAGCGGTCTGCCCTGCAGCGGCGGTTCACTCTGACCGCAATCCACAGGTGGCGTAGTCGGACATTTAAACATCAAAACCACATAAATAGTTCCGCCACTGGTTTGACCGCCCTGAGCCACGGAACCGGGTCGCCGACTACAACCACCAGCATCCACCAAAAAGGGTCCGGTTCCGGGTGTCCCAAGGCCCAGGGGGTGCGTCAGAACATTTTCATCACCTTTCATAATCACCAATGGGACAAGGCAGGGATGTCCTCTGTCCCCTCTCTTATACATCCTAGTGACGGAGCACCTGCTCTCATCAATTCGCCATAACCCCAATATTAGGTGGATTGAGGTGGGAGGCACTGAGTACAAGTGCTCTCTATTTGCTGATGATGTCCTAGTATATATCACTCAATCACATATATCCATCCCTGCTGTTATGGCTGAAATAGATCACTTTGTTACATGGTCAAATTTTAAAATCAATGCAGCGAAGTCTGAGGCCCTCGATGTCTCCCTCCCAAAATCCATACAGGATTCCATCCAGTCCAACTTTCCCTTTGCCTGGCCCTCACAGGGTATCAAATACTTAGGAATTCCTATTCATAGAGACCTCTCCCGTCTATGTTATCTTAATTTTGGGCCCTTTATTGAACAACTCCATACAGACCACGGTTGGCAAGTTAGAACTGTAAGATTCACTACGTGAACCACTGGTGTTTTGTGGAAAAGCACATGTACACTGTGTTCCAAATTATTATGCAAAAAGTGTTTAGGAGTGATAAGGGAAGAATTTGTTTGTTTGTCAGTTAAACTCATTGATGGTGATGTGTGTCAGGGCTCTTTATATCACTGTAAGCAATTGCAGACACCTGTGCTAATTAGTTTGGCAGGTGTGTCCAATGAAAGGCAAGACTACTTAAGAAGGCTGTCCCACATTATTAAGCAGCCTACATTTTCTGCCAAAATGGGAAAGAAAAAGGATGTGTCGGCTGCTGAGAAGCAACAAATTGTGGAGTGTTTAGGTCAACATTGTGCGATGATCAGGATGAAGTGTCTTGGCAATCAAGAAGTATGTAGCTGATTCACAGTACACACGTGTGCGTGCTGATAAGGGCAAATTGAGGACTCTTTCCTACAGGCAATTATGTCAGGTTAAAAGAGCAGCGGCAAAAAAGCCTTGTCATAGCAGCAGACAAGTTTTTGAAGCTGCTGGTGCCTCCAATGTCCCCCGAACAACAAGATGCAGGGTCCTTCTGAGGTTTGCAGCTGTGCGTACGCCATCCTGTCGACCTCCTCTATCCACTTCACACAAGCAGAAACGGCTCCAGTGGGCCAAACATTACATGAAGACTGATTTCAAAATAGTTTTATTCACGGATGAGTGCCGTGCAATGCTCGATGGTCCAGATGGATGGAGTGGAGGATGGCTGGTTGATGGACACACCACGCAAACACGGCTACAGCGCCAACAAGGAGGAGGTGGAGTAATGTTTTGGGCTGGAATCATGGGGAGAGAGATTGTCGGCCCCTTTAGGATCCCTGAAGGGGTAAAGATGAACTCCACAATGTATGTGGAGTTTCTCAAACAGCACTTCCTGCCATGGTTCAAGAAGAAGAACCGTGTATTCCACAGCAGGATCATTTTTATGCATGATAATGCACCGTCTCATGCTGCACATAACACATCTGCATCTCTTGCTGATATGGGCATAAAAGGGGCCAAACTTATGCTGTGACCCCCATGCTCCCCTGACCTCTACCCCATTCAGAACCTCTGGAGCATCATCAAAAGGAGTGTCTATGATGGCGGGAGGCAGTTCACATCTAAGCAACAGCTCTAGGAGGGTATTCTGTCCTCATGCAAAACAATTGAAGCAGAAACCATCCAAAACCTGACAAATTCAATGGACGAGAGAGTTCAGAAGCTCCTTTCGAACAAGGGGTCCTATGTGCAAATGTAACATCACCTAGAATAAAGTTTTGAGTTGAAAACTGTTTGATTTCAGTTTCTAATAACCTGCTAATGCTTATAATTTTAAAAATGACCATTTTTTTGGTCTTTATTAAAATGAAAAGGTTGATCGAAGAGTGTGGGGGATCTAAGAGTGTGGCAACCCAGTAGTCAGGATTACTTCGAATTCTGACAATCTGAGGGTCATGTTGCAGGTAGTGCAGCAAGAAGGCACTTATGTGTCTTGCGCATCTCGGAGCCCCAAAATTATTTTCCGGGCTAGATGCAGCTAAAAAATATTATTAATTTTAAATCTGGTGGAGCTTAGTATAGATGGCCTAATAGAATCAGTACTGCACACTGCTACAAAGCCCAAATTATTTTCCAGCCAAGATACAGATAAACATGATTAGTAATTTTAAATCTGGCGGAGCTTAGTATAGATGGCCTATTAGAATCAGTGCGGCACACTGCTACAAAGCCCAAATTATTTTCCAGCCAAGATACAGATAAACATGATTAGTAATTTGAAAGCTTAAAACGGTTGGTGAGGTGATTTTAACCAATCATCAAGCTTTTACTCTCCCCAGGATAACACAGGGGTAGAAAAGTCGTTTCGGATCCATGATTTGTTCATCTTTATGAACGTGAGTCTGTCTACATTATCAGTGGAGAGCCGCGTGCGCTTATCTGTCAGCACACCACCAGCAGCGCTGAACACACGTTCAGACAGAATGCTGGCTGCGGGGCATGACAAGATCTCCAAGGCGTAAGTGGCTAGCTCCGGCCATTTATCCAGATTGGAAGCCCAAAAAGAGCAAGGGTCCAGTGACACAGTCATGGCTTCAATGTTTACTTGGAGATACTCCTGTACCATCGTCTCTAGGCATTGACTATGTGTCAGACTTCTTGTCTCCTGTGGCCTTGCAAAGGATGGGCTAAAAAAGTGATGAAATGATTCTGCAAAATTGATGTTATCAGCAGATACTGTGTTTCTGTTACGGTTTGAGTGCTGAACACTCGACGGTCCCACGGTTGGCAAGTTGGAACTGTGAGATTCACTACGTGCACCACTGGTGTTTTGTGGAAAAGCACATGTAAGATTCTGCAACAGTCTCTGCTGATACTCCTGCATGCGTGCATCCCTTTCTATGGCAGGAATAATTTCTGCAAATTTACTTTTGTACCGGGGATCTAACAGTGTGGCAACCCAGTAGTCAGGATTATTTCTAATTCTCACAATTCGAGGGTCATGTTGCAGGTAGTGCAGCAAGAAGGCACTCATGTGTCTTGTGCATCCAGGAGTACCAAGTCCCTGTTGTGTTGGTGGTGAGGTAACAATCATGCTTCCTTCCTCTGTCCTCTCACCCCCAACCTCGCACAACAGAAATGTGATCAAGGTCTCCCTCATCTGATGAGTCTTCCATCAGTTCGTCCTCCACTTCTTCCTGGGCTCCTGCACCTTCCTCACTAGTTTGGCAGCTACCATGCGCCCTGGTAAAACCACCTCCCCCACCCTCACATGCCTGCCGCCTTGGTGCTGCCGACCGTCTGGACCTTGCAGATGTTAGCCCTTCCACATACAACTCCTCCTCCTCTACTTCCTCCACCTCCTCTTGTGCCACCACCTGACTCCGAATTCTGTTTAACATGTGCTCCAGCATGTAAATCACCGGAATAGTCATGCTGATAATGGCATCGTCAGCACTAAACATCTTCGTCGCCATTTCAAAACTTTGTTGAAGGGTGCATAGGTCCCTGATCTGAGACCACTCCTCCAGCGTGATTTGCCCCACCTCTGGATCTCGTTGGCCCAGGCTATACGTCAGAACGTATTGCACCAGGGCTTGTCGGTGCTGCCACAGTCGCTGCAACATGTGCAGAGTTGAATTCCACCGGGTAGGCACATCGCATTTTAGCCGGTGAAGTGGCAGGCCCAATGACTGCTGTAGAGATGTAAGTCGCTGTGCTGCGGGATGCGAACGGCGGAAGTGAGCACACAGCGACCGTGCCCTCTGCAGAAGGCCATCTAGTCCGGGATAGTGGGCTAAAAATTGCTGGACAACCAGGTTCAACACGTGAGCTATACAAGGCACGTGTGTGACATTGCCCCGGCGAAGGGCCGCACCCAGGTTTGCAGCATTGTTGCACACGGCCTTCCCTGGTTTCAGGTCCAGTGGAGACAACCATTCATGAAATTGGTTCTCCAGAGCTGACAACAACTCCTCAGCTGTGTGACTCACATTTCCCAGACATTTCAAAGTAAAAAACGCCTGATGAGGTTGAGCCCTACTGCCAGCAAAGTAAGGAGGTGTGCAGGATCCCTTCTGCGCAGTTAGAAAGCTTGTGGCATGACCAGACAGGCTTTGGGTGCAGGTGGAGGACCGAGAGGAGGTTGAGGAGGCAGAAGCAGTGAAGGAACTTTGAGATAAAGAGGATTGACGCACAACTCTTGGGGACGGCAAGACTTGGACAGCAGCCCCTTGTCCTGCTGTCACCATAGTTACCCAGTGCCGAGTCAGCGACATGTAACGCCCCTGTCCATGCCTACTCGTCCAAGTGTCTGTGGTGAAATGCACCCTGTCACACACAGAGTTTCTCAAAGAAGCGGTGATGTTGTGTGCGACATGCTGGTGGAGCGCAGGCACACCTTTCTTTGAGAAGTAGTGCCGACTGGGCATCTGGTACTGGGGCACTGCAACGGACATAAGGTCTCGAAAATCCTCTGTGTCCACCAGGTGGAAAGGCAGCATTTCTGTAGCCAAGAGCTTGCAGATGGTGAAATTCAGCCTCTTAGCTTTCTCATGGCTAGGAGGAAATGGTCTTTTACTTGTCCACATCTGAGGGACCGAGGGCTGGCAATTGGGGTTGATGCCGGTCTGTGAGTAAGATGCAGGCGGACATGTTAGGTTGCCTTGATCCAAAGGTGGTGCTATCGATGTCGGACAGCGCTGAACACCAGCTGGTGTTACCACCTCCAAAGAAAATGATGACCTGCCAATCACGCTGGCTGTTGCGGGTAAAGAGGTGGCAGGTCTGCGTCCCAAAACAGGTGTGACTGCTGTCCCCCCAGTCACAGAGGATGAAGAGGCCGTGGATGCACAAGATATGGCAGACGGTGGTTGGCCCGGCCGGCTAGGCCGCATTGTAGCACAGTGAGCTTCCCACTGCAACTTATGCTTCATGTCCATGTGCCGGTTCATGCATGAAGTACTCAAATTATGTATTTTTTGGCCTCTACTTAGCTTTTGCTGACAAATGTTACAGAATAACACGAGTTGGGTCATCTTTATCGATCTGAAAAAATGCTCAGGCTATGCAAGGCTTAGCACCCATGCGACCTGAAGAGCCACCACGACTTGTGGTGAGAGGCAGAGTTGTGTTTGAGGATGCAGTTGTTGACGTGCTTCCAGTACTACGTCTCTGTCCAGGAAGGCGCAACCTGACCTCGTCGTCACTAGCATTCTCCTCCACCTCCTCTGCTGACCTCATCTCTTGGCTGACTGTGGGCTGACAGTAAGTGGGATCTCCAACCTCATCATCATCACCCTGTGCGTTATCACACCCGTCATCCTCAGAGCCAACCTGTTCCTGCCCTGACAAAAAAATAAAGTTGTCGCTCCAATCAGGTATTTGAGTCTCATCATCGTCTTCCTCATTGTCTCCACCAACATGAGTTACAGTTTGGGAATGAGGGTCTACATTATGGTCAGAACCTTCAGCGTCTGGTCCTGGATCCGACTCATAAAGATTCTGGGCATCAGTGCAGATCATTTCCTTGTCTGGATTCACAGAAGCGCTGGAGCCGACCTCTGATTCCCAGGCTATAGTATGAGTAAACAGCTCTGCAGACTCAACCATCTGTTCTAACTCATACTCAGACGGGCAGCTGGAGATTTGGGAGCTGTGAGGAAGCAAGTGCGATTGGGGTGACACCTTTGAGGACTGGTGTATTTGTGATGTTGAAGTTGATGTGGAGGAGAGCCCACTTAAAGGAGCACTTGATATCCATTGAAGCACCTGCTGTTTTTGTGCCTCATCTGGAATTTGTAGCGATTGGTGTGGCCGTAAGAAAGGGATCTTATCACATTGTCCGCTAAAAGAAGTAGACATTTTAGTTTGGCAGGAAGATGGTCTTTCTTCTGCAGATGTTACTGTTGCTTTAACACCTACCCCACGAACACAACCTTTTTTCCCCTTCCCAACACGCCTATTCCCCTTTCCACCAGCAGCAGGCCTTTTTCCACTCATTTTGGTGGTTAACTAATTCACAACTCTGGAGTTGTTTGCAGAAAAAAACAATGGATGGGAACCGAGCAGAGCTGAGTGGCCAAACTGTGGTATTAGGCCAAAACTATTGGCTGAGTTAGATGCAGAAAAAAATTATATTCAATTTGCAACCTGATGGAGGTCAGTATAGATGGACTAATAGACCAAGTCCCACACACTGCTAGAAGCCCAAATATTTTTTCAGAGCTAGATGCAGAAAAAAAATATTTTTAATTTGCAACCTGATGGAGGTCAGTATAGATGGACTAATAGACCAAGTCCCACACACTGCTAGAAGCCCAAATATTTTTTCAGAGCTAGATGCATAAAAAAAATATTTTTAAATTGCAACCTGATGGAGGTCAGTATAAATGGACTAATAGACCAAGTCCCACACACTGCTAGAAGCCCAAATATTTTTTCAGAGCTAAATGCAGAAAAAAATTATATTCAATTTGCAACCTGATGGAGGTCAGTATAGATGGACTAATAGAACAAGTCGCACAAACTGCTAGAAGCCCAAATATTTTTTCAGAGCTAGATGCAGAAAAAAATTATATTCAATTTGCAACCTGATGGAGGTCAGTATAGATGGACTAATAGAACAAGTCCCACACACTGCTAGAAGCCCAAATATTTTTTCAGAGCTGGATGCAGAAAAAAATTATATTCAATTTGCAACCTGATGGAGGTCAGTATAGATGGACTAATAGACCAAGTCCCACACACTGCTAGAAGCCCAAATATTTTTTCAGAGCTAGATGCAGAAAAAAATTATATTGAATTTGCAACCTGATGGAGGTCAGTATAGATGGACTAATAGACCAAGTCCCACACACTGCTAGAAGCCCAAATATTTTTTCAGAGCTAGATGCAGAAAATTTTTTTTTTTAATTTGCAACCTGATGGAGGTCAGTATAGATGGACTAATAGACCAAGTCCCACACACTGCTAGAAGCCCAAATATTTTTTCAGAGCTAGATGCAGAAAAAAATTATATTCAATTTGCAACCTGATGGAGGTCAGTATAGATGGACTAATAGAACAAGTCCCACACACTGCTAGAAGCCCAAATATTTTTTCAGAGCTAGAAGAAGAAAAAAATTATTTTTAATTTGCAACCTGATGGAGGTCAGTATAGATGGACTAATAGACCAAGTCCCACACACTGCTAGAAGCCCAAATATTTTTTCAGAGCTAGATGCAGAAAAAAATTATATTCAATTTGCAACCTGATGGAGGTCAGTATAGATGGACTAATAGACCAAGTCCCACACACTGCTAGAAGCCCAAATATTTTTTCAGAGCTAGATTCAGAAAAAAATTATATTCAATTTGCAACCTGATGGAGGTCAGTATAGATGGACTAATAGAACAAGTCCCACACACTGCTAGAAGCCCAAATATTATTTCAGAGCTAGAAGAAGAAAAAAATTATTTTTAATTTGCAACCTGATGGAGGTCAGTATAGATGGACTAATAGAACAAGTCCCACACACTGCTAGAAGCCCAAATATTTTTTCAGAGCTAGAAGAAGAAAAAAATTATTTTTAATTTGCAACCTGATGGAGGTCAGTATAGATGGACTAATAGACCAAGTCCCACACACTGCTAGAAGCCCAAATATTTTTTCAGAGCTAGATGCAGAAAAAAATTATATTCAATTTGCAACCTGATGGAGGTCAGTATAGATGGACTAATAGACCAAGTCCCACACACTGCTAGAAGCCCAAATATTTTTTCAGAGCTAGATGCAGAAAAAAATTATATTCAATTTGCATCCTGATGGAGGTCAGTATAGATGGACTAATAGAACAAGTCCCACACACTGCTAGAAGCCCAAATATTTTTTCAGAGCTAGAAGAAGAAAAAAATTATTTTTAATTTGCAACCTGATGGAGGTCAGTATAGATGGACTAATAGAACAAGTCCCACACACTGCTAGAAGCCCAAATATTTTTTCAGAGCTAGATGCAGAAAAAAAATATTTTTAATTTGCAACCTGATGGAGGTCAGTATAGATGGACTAATAGACCAAGTCCCACACACTGCTAGAAACCCAAATATTTTTTCAGAGCTAGATTCAGAAAAAAATTATATTCAATTTGCAACCTGATGGAGGTCAGTATAGATGGACTAATAGAACAAGTCCCACACACTGCTAGAAGCCCAAATATTTTTTCAGAGCTAGATGCAGAAAAAAATTATATTCAATTTGCAACCTGATGGAGGTCAGTATAGATGGACTAATAGAATGATGCTATGCCCAAAAGGTTTTACTTCACTAGGTGCAGTAAAAAAATTGGTATTCTATACACAGGTGGTGTAGCTTGCAACACAGATAGGCTACTCCACTGACTAACACACTCTGCAATAGGCCAAAAAGGATTAGCTTTGCTAGATTTAGCCAAATGCTGTGAGAAAAACTTGCACAGCACTGGCACAGACCTGCCTGGCAAAAACTGATAGGAACTGATGTAACTTAGTCCTGAAAAGGACTGCAATTACAATTAGTCTTTACTCCCAACCTATCTATTTAAGAGCACAGACCTGCCTGATAAAAGTCGTAGGAAATGCTGTAACCTAGTCCTTAAAAAGACTGCAATCACAACTCTTCCCTACTCCCAAGCCATCTGTAGATTTGTGCGAAAATTGGCTTTAAATTAACAAGGTATAGCGCACACAGCAACAGCGGTGCCGTCTAACACGCAGCTGCAGCAGTGAGAAAATGGTGGCGACGGGGAAAATGGCTGGGTCTTATAGGGCAAGGACATGTGACATACACTGCCAATGACACATGCCCTTGCTTGTGTGAAAAAAAGCAGTTCGCTCCATGTGTGCTCTGCTGATAGGCTGACAGATTGCACCTCCCCACTGTAAATGCGGGAAAGAGGAAAAAAAATGGAGATCTTCATTATTCCTGCAGAGATCCTTCCCCTGCCCCTCCCCCCGCCCCGCTGAACACTCAAACTGCGTATTAACATTAATTTTCAGCATTACTGAGAAAAAATCCAGTTATGATTTTGGTGCACGAACAGTTATCGAACATAACCTCGAACAGCCGAATTTTTTTCAAATTGTTCGTGTTCGCCGAACGGCTCGAACACCGCCCAAAACAGCTTGAATTTGAGATTGGCGAACAGTTCGAGTCGAACAACGCTCATCTCTAAAGAGAGAAGGGGACTAAATCCAGGTAGCTGAACAAAATTAGTTCAAAGGGAATTTGGTAATTCTCTTTCTGATAGCCCACTCATTGTTTTGACCTGTCCTGATTTTGGCAGGAGAAAGTGCAGGGAATATAATTATGTATCAAACAATATAATACACAATATACATAACTTACAGGCTTTCATTGAATTTATTAAGATGTACTGACATTTTTATATCTCTTAATTTATAAAACAGATCCTGCACATGAGTTTACCATTTTATCTACAGTGGGGTAAATAAGTATTTGATACACTGCTGATCTTGCAAGTTTTCCCACCTAAAAAGAATGGAGAGGTCTGTAATTTTTATCGTAGGTACACTTCAACTGTGAGAGACAGAATCTAAAGAAAATCCAGAAAATCACATTGTATGATTTTTACATTTGCATTTTATTGCATGAAATAAGGATTTGATACAATAGAAAAACAGAACTTAATATTTGATACAGAAGCCTTTGTTTGCAATTACACAGGTCAGACATTTCCTGCAGTTCTTGTTCAAGTTTGTACACACTGCAGCACGGATTTTGGCCCACTTCTTCATACAGATCTTCTCCAGATCTTTCAGGTTTTGGGGCTGTCACTGGGCAACATTGAGTTTCAGCTCACTTCAAAGATTTTCTATTGGGTTCAGGTCTGGAGACTAGATAAGCCACTCCAGGACTTTGAAATGGTTCTTACTGAGCCACTTCTCAGTTGCCCTGGCAGTGGCTTTTGGGTCATTGTCAAGCTGGAAGACCCAGCCACGACCCATCTTCAATGCTCTTAATGAAGGAAGGAGGTTGTTTGTCAAAATCTCACGATACACGACCCCATCCATCCTCCCTTCAATACGGTGCAGTTGTCCTGTTCCCTTTGCAGAAAAGTACCCCCAAAGTATGATGTTGCCCCCACCATGCTTCATGGTTGGGAAGGTGTTCTTGGAGTTGTACTCATCCTTCTTCTTCCTCCAAACACGGCGAGTAGAGTTGATACCAAAAAGTTCTATTTGGTCTCATCTGACCTTCTCCCATGCCTCCTCTGGATCATCCAAGTGGTCATTGGTGAACTTCAAATGGGCCTGGAGATGTGCTGGCGTGATCCTTTGCATGCCCTGTAGGATTTTAATCCATGATGGTGTAGTGTGTTACTAATGGTAATGTTTGAGACTGTGGGCTCAGCTCTCTTCAGGTCATTGACCAAGTTCTCCCGTGTAGTTCTGGACTGATTCCTGACCTTTCTCAGAATCATCCTTACCCCCACGAAGCGTGGTGCCTCAGACCGAGGAAGATTAACATTTTGTGTTTCTTCCATTTTCTAATAATTGTGCCAACAGTTGTTGCCTTCTCACCAAGCTGCTTTCCTATTGTCTTATAGCTAATCTCAGGCTTGTGCAGGTCTACAATTTTGTCCCTGGAGTCCTTAGACAGCTGTTTGGTCTTAGCCATGGTGGAGAGGTTGAAGTGTGATTGATTGAGTGTGTGGACAGGTGTCTTTTATACAGGAAATGAGTTCAAACAGGTGCAATTAATACAGGTAATAAGTGCAGAGTAGGAGGGCTTCTTAAAGTAAAAATAACAGGTCTGTGAGAGCCAGAATTCCTGTTAGTTGGTAGATGATCAAATACTTATTTCATGTAATAAAATGCAATTTAGGTGATTAAAAATCATACAATGTGAATTTCTGTTATTTCTTTTTAGATTCTGTCTCTCACAGTTGAAGTGTAACTATGATAAAAATGACAGATCTCTCCATTCTTTGAAGGTGGGAAAACTTGTAAAATCGTCAGGGTATTAAATGCTTATTTTCCCCACTGTATTTATTAATAAATGTTATATTACAGTACAGACCAAAAGTTTGGACACACCTTCTCATTTAAAGATCTTTCTGTATTTTCATGACTATGAAAATTGTACATTCACACTGAAGGCATCAAAACTATGAATTAACACGTGTGGAATTATATACTTAACAAAAAAGTGTGAAACAACTGAAAATATGTCTTATATTCTAGGTTCTTCAAAGTAGCCCCCTTTTGCTTTGATGACTGCTTTGCACACTCTTGGCATTCTCTTGATGAGCTTCAAGAGGTAGTCACCAGAAATGGTCTTCCAACAATCTTGAAAGAGTTCCCAGAGATGCTTAGGACTTGCTGGCCCTTTTGCCTTCACTTTGCGGTCCAGCTCACCCTAAACCATCTCGATTGGGTTCAGGTCTGGTGACTGTGGAGGCCAGGTCATCTGGCATAGCACCCCATCACTTTCCTTCTTGGTCAAATAGCCCTTACACAGCCTGGAAGTGTGTTTGGGGTCAATGTCCTTTTGAAAAATAAATGATGGTCCAACCAAACGCAAACCGGATGGAATAGCATGCAGGTTCAGTATGCCTTCAATTTTGAATAAATCCCCAACAGTGTCACCAGCAAAGCACCCCCATACCATCACACCTCCTCCTCCATGCTTCACGGTGGGAACCAGGCATGTAGAGTCCATCCATTCACCTTTTCTGCGTCGCACAAAGACACGGTGGTTGGAACCAAAGATCTCAAATTTGGACTCATCAGACCGAAGCACATATTTCCACTGGTCTAATGTCCATTCCTTGTGTTCTTTAGCCCAAACAAGTCTCTTCTGCTTGTTGTCTGTCCTTAGCAGTGGTTTCCTAGCAGCTATTTTACCATGAAAGCCTGCTGCACAAAGTCTCCTCTTAACAGTTGTTGCAGAGATGTGTCTGCTGCTAGAACTCTGTGTGGCATTGACCTGGTCTCTAATCTGAGCTGCAGCTAACCTGCGATTTCTGAGGCTGGTGACTCGGATAAACTTATCCTCAGAAGCAGAGGTGACTCTTCGTCTTCCTTTCCTGGGGCAGTCCTCATGTGAGCCAGTTTCTTTGTAGCGCTTGATGGTTTTTGCAACTGCACTTGGGGACACTTTCAAAGTTTGCCCAATTTTTCAGACTGACTGACCTTCATTACTTAAAGTAATGATGGCCACTCGCTTTTCTTTACTTAGCTGCTTTTTTCATTCCATAATACAAATTCTAACAGTCTATTCAGTAGGACTAGCAGCTGTGTATCAAACCTGACTTCTGCACAACACAACTGATGGTCCCAACCCCATTTATAAGGCAAGAAATCCCACTTATTAAACCTGACAGGGCACACCTGTGAAGTGAAAACCATTTCCGGTGACTACCTCTTGAAGCTCATTAAGAGAATGCCAAGAGGGTGCAAAGCAGTCATCAAAGCAAAAGGTGGCTACTTTGAAGAACCTAGAATATAAGACATATTTTCAGTTGTTTCACACTTTTTTGTTAAGTATATAATTCCACATGTGTTAATGCATAGTTTTGATGCCTTCAGTGTGAATGTACAATTTTCATAGTCATGAAAATACAGAAAAATCTTTAATTGAGAAGGTGTGTCCAAACTTTTGGTCTGTACTGTATATTCACATTTTTTACCAATACCCTTTCCATTTTCCTTATATTTTTGACTTTTGACAAAAGACCTTTATTTAAATGGAACCTGTTGCCAGGTTTTAGACCCCAAACTCACATTTATGTAAAGTTGCTGTAACTTTGATTATGTTCATACCTTTGTTTTATGA